>NC_136061.1:1026168773-1027368773 GCF_964261635.1 Lissotriton helveticus
TGCCTTGTACCCTTATTCCATCCCCCTTGTACCCTTCTCCCCTCCGCCTTGCACTCTTCTCCCCTTTGCTTTGCACTCTTCTCCCATCTGCCTGGTACCCTTCTTCCCTCCCCTTGTACCCTTCTCCTCTCCACCTTGCACTCTTCTCCCCTCCGCTTTGCACTCTTCTCCCATCTGCCTTGCACCCTTCTCCCCTCTGCCTTGTAACTTTCTCCCCCCCGCCTTGCACCCTTCTCCCCTCTACCTTGCACCCTTCTCCCCTCCACCTTGCACCCATGTCCTCTCTGCCTTGCACCCATGTCCTCTCTACCTTGCACCCTTCTCCCGTCTACCTTGCACCCTTCTCCCCTCTGCCTTGCACCCTTCTCCCCTCCACCTTGCACCCATGTCCTCTCTGCCTTGCACCCTTCTCCCCTCCGCCTTGCACCCTTCTCCCCTCTACCTTGCACCCTTCTCCCCTCCACCTTGCACCCATGTCCTCTCTGCCTTGCACCCATGTCCTCTCTGCCTTGCACCCATGTCCTCTCTGCCTTGCACCCTTCTCCCCTCTGCCTTGCACCCTTCTCCCCTCTGCCTTGTACCCTTCTCCCCTCCGCCTTGCACTCTTCTCCCCTCCGCCTTGCACTCTTCTCCCCTCCGCCTTGCACTCTTCTCCCCTCCGCCTTGCACTCTTCTCCCCTCCGCCTTGCACTCTTCTCCCATCTGCCTTGCACCCTTCTCCCGTCTACCTTGCACCCTTCTCCCCTCTGCCTTGCACCCTTCTCGGCGCCCCCTTGGTGGAGGAGTGTGGCTCAATGGTTAGAGCAGGCAGACCTTGATGCAGAGCTCTGGCCAGGGACCAGGGTTCGATTCCCGCCTCGGCGGGTCTCCGGCTCATTAATTCCCCGAACTGGATATTCTCGCCTCAGTGCCTGTTCTGATCATGGGTCCCACGCTGCAACTCTGGGCAATAGCTTGCTTAGCCTCCACAATGGCCCCAAAAGCGCTGGGATGCCTGGCTGCACCTGGGGGGTGCCCAGGAGTGGACATTTCCCAGGAAAGTCAGGAGGGGTTCCTAAGCGGTATACGGACAGCGCCGGGACACCTCCGGTGGAGGTAGCTGTGCGCTTTACAAAATTCCTACATTGCCCCCCACGCAGACGCCCACATGGTGCGTTCTAACAAGAGTGCTTACCTGAGGGCACCATTTTGCTGCCTTATCCCTTCTCATATGAGCTTTGCCCTTGAGAATGCTGACTCTGAGGGCCCCCACTCCCAAAGGGGATACCGACTCAAGACATTCTCCACCTTTCTCACAGTTTAAATTCAGAGAAACGATATACTGATGTTATAGAGGCAAATTCACTAAAGAATACAAACTTTCCACACCACCCTCATCAGAAAGCTCGAAAATATCCAAGCCAAAGATTTCCTATAGGAATCAAGCTATTGTTTAAAATACTTCACAGTGGAGAGCTACAGCTAAAGGTGCGGTGTTACATGACAACCAAAGTTGTGAAATAGTACTACAATATTTGACAACATTGATAAGAGAGAATCTTGCAAATGTAACATGGTGAAAACATATTTAAGGCCCTGTAATTACACAACAAAAGTTGTCAAATTGCACTACAATATTTAGCAACATTAAGATAGGATCTTGAAACCATTAATTCAAAACATAGTCTTGCAAATGTGTGGGACAGCGTGTTACCCGTCTGCCCATTCTTGGTTAGGAAATGGTAAAAAGTTAATGAATAACATGCATATTTGCATCCATACTCTTGTCATGAGTGTGGTATGTGCCTTCAAAACCTGCGGAAGAACACCATCTCCATTTCCCCTCTCACAACTAGGTAGACCTGACCTCATGACTTGTTCTGCGTCCTAATTGTGAACTCCACAGAATTGTCCACTCCACACTCAAACCTTGTCAGGTTTGTCTGTGCTGCCTCCTGCTCTCACCTCCTGCTCCTGCTTCTGCCCCCACCTCATCCTCTTTTCGGGCCTCCCGCGCTCTGACTGAAGAGAAACAATGTATGTTGAAACATTGTTTCTCTTCAGTCAGAGGGAGGGGGCGAGGGGCTCCGAGCATGCTGCAGACAGCCTGCACCTGCTTTGGACACAGACGGAGAGAGGCTTGCTTCAGCGCAAGCCTCTCTCACACAGCTCTCACTGAAGAGCTGAGGGGGCCCGGGGCCCCCTTCATTTCCTGAAGAGAGGAGGCCCCGCAAGAGCTGCATGCAAACTGCAAGGTATAAATTAGAGCGTTATGTATTTTCCCCAGTCTTTGATTATCCTAATGTTGCCAAAAAAGGGTTCATTTGGGTGGAAATCATTTCTGAGTATTAAAGGTAACCTCCAACCATGGTATTACGTTTTAAATTCTGAGTTTGTGTTTCTCCAGACCAATCACTATTAAGCTATGCTGCCTACTAGTATGGTTGTCATGTGACTCTTACACCTTGTAGTCCTTTGTTTTATGTAACATTTCCTATACAATGATTTTCATACGTATTTTTGATGGTCTCTGTGTAATATGTGTGATGTAAAGTGCTCCGACACCCTACACTGGTATTAGTGGTGCTGTAAATGTTCTGATACGTTATTATTTTGACATTTTTACACATGCTAACAGTCTCTGCAAAGATTTTTCCTTATTAGTACCAGTGGAACATACAACTGCAACAGTGAAAAAGGTGACAAGTCAACCTTTGCAAAGTGCTCTCCACTTTACAGCAGCACAAATCAAATTTTTAGGAACTTTCGATCCGTTTGAGCTATAAACAATTTACTAGTTGAAATCGTCAGATTATGCAGCAGATGATGTGTTATGTGTCAAATATGGCAGAGCTATAATTAGGTGGAAAACGTTTGCAAAGTAGGATATTTTGCCATTTATGTTTGAACTGCTTTTGTGGGAAAAGGGTGGAGAAGTGCTGATGACAGAAACTCCATGGCTGGGAGACAAATGGCTTGCGATTCCACTTTTAAGGATATTTGGGACATTTTGTGATTGGAAACGTATCCCACTTTGTGAATGTATTTTAATGTCAATTACTCATATTAAATCTTAAATAAACATGTGTATCCATTTGTTAAATTAAATAACGTAATAAGCTGTAACCAGTTAGGGAAATGGGGTACAAATGCTAAAAATTGGGATATTTTTCTCTTTCTACCACATCTCTGACTCCGCGCACTGACCCAATCCACTGGTTATTCCCGCCCTCTGATTCTCCGCCCACAGTTCTCCTACTTTTTTCCCCCCACTTCGACCACTGACTAAATGTAATATAACGGTGTGTGGATACACACGGACACAGATGTTTTTTAAAAGCTGCATAGTTTTTATAATATTATATAAGTTTCTATGGCATTTTTTTTTCCGTTGGGTAATTCTGTTCACAAAGCCCAACCATTGTTAATTTCTTTTCACGCTAAGAATCTGTTTGAAAGCATGCTGTCTTTTTCTTGCATTTTGAAACAAAAATTAGATCGAACGTAGACATGGCAAGGTTCACAGAAAGGGTTTTTAGCTTTCTTGCCTGGGAATTTTGAGATATCGTGTGAAAAAATGCAACATTATTTTTGGCAGTAAAATGGCTTCAGGTGCTAAGTAAATTAAAGTTCTTTCTTTGTCGTAAATGTTGAAAATATTTTTCGGGAAAAACTACTTACATTGTTGATTTAAAAAACTCTGGGGCATATGTACAAGCCCCTATCGCCACAGGAACGTCCCTTTTTGTGATGTTCCTGTGGCGATAGGGTCCTTGCTTTATGTACAAGGCAGGGTTAAGCCACTTAACGTGGCTTAACGCTACCTTTTACATAAGGCACCCTTTCATGTTATGTTTAGCGTGAAAGGGGCGTGCAGTGGGTGTTGTGGTGGGCATTCCACCACAACACCCACTGTATTTGATGCCACCCCCTATGTGCAAGGGTGGTGTACATGGGATTCAGTACCACCATTAAGACAAGGTAAAACCTTGTCTTAAGGTGGTGAAACGAGGAGAAATGCATTATTTCTCCTCGGTTTTGCTTTTTCCATGTGTGCTGTCTTGTGCAGTACGCACAGAAAAAGCAAAATGCCATGATCTGTGTCCCTTCCTGTACATAAACAAACCTTTTTAGAAATGTCATTTTGTAACTTTCATGTGTGTTGCATGAAACAGCACACATTAAAGTGACAAAATGACATTTTAGGATTGTTTATGTGCAGGAAGGGACACCTCCTACACATAAACAATCCTGCCCTGCACACAGACACCCTTGCACTCTGGTGCAAGGGTGCCTGCGTTGGCGCTAAGTTGTGAAACTTAGCGCCATTGCTGGGGGAAACGCAGGACTGCACCACATTCTTGTAAATATGGTGCAGCCTTGCGTTTCCGAAGTGGCCGAGTGTGTTGTTAAGCCCAGGAGGCTAACAGCACGCTCTGCCACTTCGTCGTACATATGGTCCTCTGATTGAGATGTTGAACTTGCTGTTTGTTTATGAGTTTAGTTTGCATGTAGCATACATACAACAAGTTCACCATCTCAATGCTTTTAAAAAGATGCCTGTTTGCTAAACTACTAATGTTCGTTACATCGTGCTTGCTTCTCTGACACCATGATCATTTAGGTACCTCAATATGGTAGTTATTACAAGATTAAAGAAGGTTAGGACTGGTGGGAGAACCTTTGGTGTCGCAGCCTCACGGCTTTGGAATGATCTCCCCATAGACATTAGACAATTTCAAACCCTCCTTCCATTTAGAAAGAGGTTGAAGGCCTGGCTCTTCCCGAGAGAGGAATAACTTGAGTCCTTCTTTATCTTTTGGATAGGTCATCTATATTCCCACTGACAACAGGATAAGTCTCAGCGCAAGGATACCCGTGGAGTGACAGCTGCGCTATATAAGTTTAAATTAAATTACATTACTTATACAGAACATAGATACTGCTTGTTGGGTCTCTGGATCAGTTGCATTAATTTGGCTGGCTCCACATTTGCTCATTCTGACAAACCTTTGGGATTGGTAATCTGAAATTCACATGAGATGTGTCTCAAACAAAAATAATAATAGTGTTGAATTCTGGAATTACATCTTTTCAGCATAATGTCGGATATAAATGCAGACAACTTATTGAGCACACTCGCTTGCCGTGTATGAACAACTTCAGTACCCAACAGGCAGGAAGCTTCTGAAACAGATGAGGTTCAATACTTTTACGATGGTTCCACATACCTCTCATCTGATAATGCCATTTCCGTTGGATACTTCTTCCTGCTAATTTCTCGCCTTTTGGTTTTCCCCAGTTGCCTGACAGCATCTGGGAACTTTTCATAGCCCTTGTACACCTGTAAGTGGTGCTAGCTCCATCTCGGCACCAAAATTGGTGTATCCCTGAAGCCATGTATTTCCACCCAAGAGCACAAGCGTCAGTCCCCCTTTTCTGCGCTGTTTGACATGGACCACTCCTCTCAACTAATAACCCAATTTCTTACATGGACAAACATTTAGGGACCGATTACTATGCGGCTCAGAACGGGTCCGACTGATGGTCGGAGCCTTCCAGGCCGCATCGTAATCGGCCGCTCGGTTTACTTTCCGACCAGTGCATTTCAATGCTGGTGGTTGGAAACTAAACCAGCCGGTCTTTCTGGCTGGCTTCCGATGGGCTCAAGCAGCCTGTCGGCATGTTGGAACTGGCTCGTAATCCCAAAGGACAGGCGTTTCCACCCTTGAGATTACGATGCACGGTTTCCAACATGGTTACCATGCCGGCCTGTCTGGTGGTAACCATGTCAGAAAGTGTGTTTGGGGGCACCCAGCAGGGCTCCCTTGCGCGTGCGGCCTCTGGTTGTGGGTTGTGTAGGTGCCCCCATGTGATACCTGCGCCTTGTGGCAGGCACCTTGAGGTAGCTGCCACGGGGTGCAGGGATGAACAACACCTTCCATTTCTTAATGGGAGTTTGTGTTATGGCCGGTTTACGGCCGTAACACAAGCTCCCAATGAGAAATTGAAGTATGCAATCAAACAGTTTTCGGTCGCATTGTAATTAGGCAGTTGGGACTGCTGACCAGAGGTCGGTCGGTCCCAGGACCGAGACGGTGTTGGGCGGATGCAAGTCTGCCCGACATCGTAATAAGGCCTTTAGGGTAAAGATCCATAAAGACCATTTTATATAAAACTCCATCTCATGTGTAACAAATTTAAAAGTGACTGTAAAGAAGGATGACATATAGACGTAATACGTTACCAGATATTGAAAAAGGTAAAGGGTACATTAAAAAAGAAACACAGTTTGTTTGCAGAGTAAGAATTGAACCCACAACCTGTGCAATTTACTCTCAGGCGTCTAGACTCACTCTGCGCACTTTTCTACGTAAAAATGTGCCAGCTTGTCGACGATACGGTCGATTTACTCTCAGCCTCCAAGCTTTCGTCGACGACAGTGAGGACAGTGCCCTCTTGTCGACTGCAGGCTCGTCGACCACTGGGAGTTTTGTCGATGTAAATGTCTTTGACAGTTGGCCTCGTCGACGGTAGGCTCGTCGACGGTAGGCTCGTCGACGGCAGGCTCGTCGACGGCAGGCTCGTCGACGGCAGGCTCGTCGACGGTGGCCTCGTCGACGGTGGCCTCGTCGACGGTGGCCTCGTCGACGGTAGGCTCGTCGACGGTAGGCTCGTCGACGCTAGGCTCATCGACGCTAGGCTCGTCGACGGTGGCCTCGTCGATGGTAGGCTCGTCGACGGTGATCTCTGTAGACGGTAGTCTCGTCCATAGACGGTGACCTCCGTGGATGTTGAGCTCCGTAGGCGGTGAGCTCCATAGACAGTGAGCTCCATAGACAGTGAGCTCCGTAGACGGTGAGCTCCGTAGACGGTGAGCTCCGTAGACGGTGAGCTCCGTAGACAGTGAGCTCCGTAGACAGTGAGCTCCGTAGACAGTGAGCTCCGTAGACAGTGAGCTCCGTAGACGGTGAGCTCCGTAGACGGTGAGCTCCGTGGATGTTGAGCTCCGTAGGCGGTGAGCTCCGTAGACAGTGAGCTCCGTAGACGGCGAGCTCCGTAGACGGTGAGCTCCGTAGACGGTGAGCTCCGTAGACGGTGAGCTCCGTAGACGGTGAGCTCCTTAGACGGTGAGCTCCGTGGATGTTGAGCTCCGTAGATGGTGGGCTCCGTAGACAGTGAGCTCCGTAGATGGTGGGCTCCGTAGACTGTGGGCTCTGTAGACTGTGTGCTCCGTAGACGGTGGGCTCCGTAGACGGTGGGCTCCATAGACGGTGAGCTCCGTAGACGGTGAGCTCCGTAGACGGTGGGCTCCGTAGACGGTGAGCTCCGTAGACGGTGAGCTCCGTAGACGGTGAGCTCCGTAGACGGTGAGCTCTGTAGACGGTGAGCTCTGTAGACGGTGAGCTCTGTAGACGGTGAGCTCCGTCAACATTCAGCTTCGACGCCAGTTGACTTCGTTAACAGATGACCCTGTCAACTGTTGGATTCGTCGACGTTTGAGCCCGTTGACAGTTGGTTTCACACACTATTGACTTTTATGCACAGTGCTTTTGTAGATGATTTATTTCGTCAACAGCAGCTGTCCGCTACATCCACGTGATGGCGTGATGGCTTTTTACTTCCGCCATTATTCTTCTTGGAGAATATTGGAGGTTTTCCCCTCCTTATTAAGAGAGCGGCGAATCGGTTTTCCCCTTTCCCCTCGTCCTGGGGAAACCACAGATGCAAGTTCGTTCACTTCCTATCATAGAATTTATTAGGAAGAAGGTGTTAAACTCATGCAGGGGCCAAACTCTGTGCCAGCGTTTTTTCCACGCCTTGACAAGACGTGTGAAGCTCGCCACTATTCACCTGTTTTTCTAGTCTCTCAGCCTACCCTGACTCAGTCATTACTCAGGCGGTTCAGCGATTATCTTGCAAGCCAGTGGGCAGGTATGCCGCCATATGTGCTCTGACATGTTGGCGCTAGTAGAACGTATTCCAGAATCCTCCAAGCCTCACACTTTGAAGATCCTGCAGGAGGGAGAGAGAGAGGGTTGTGCATCATTAATAATACACTGTGCAGCGGACATTGCGTGTACAAGTTTTTCGACAGCTCGCAAGAGGGGCAGCATGGCGAAGACATTTTTGCTTCAATGCTACGTCTTTCGCAAGGAGGTTCCAACTTCAATACTTCACTTGCCTTTTGATTGAGGATCCCTTCTGGCCAGCACACAGATACTGCCCACACCCTCTGGATATAGAATCGCAGCCTTTTCGGGGTGCCGAGGACGTAGATCCACGTCCTTTTTTCAAGGGAGTTCCATCCAGTATTGGCTCCTACAATCAAAACCAACTGCGTCACTCAAATCAAACACAGTCATATGGGCAAAGTACCAACAGTTCCTACATAGAAAATCATCGTACAGCCGAGGCAACTCTTCTAAGAAACAATGGATTACCTTGAACCCACCTTTATTCCCTCCAAAAAACGTCGGAGGTCTAATATCTCACTTTTATTCCAATTGGTCAAAGGTGACAGAGGACCGTTGGGTTTTTAAACGTCATGCCCAAGCGCACACTCTAGAATTTGTCAAATTTCCCTTTTTCTACACCTCCAAAGGGACCTCCACCTTTCTCATCTACGGGAGTCGTTTGCACAAGTGTCTATATGGATACAAACAGGGACCGTCGGAGTGGTTCCGAATCTTCAACAGCGTTAGGGTTTACTCTCAGTTCCTCCTCAACAAGCAAATCAGGAAAGTAGCGCATGATTTTAGATCTTTGCGCAAACTTTACCAATGTTGTACCTCAAGAAAGTCCTAAGGTTCTTATGCCAGAACGACTTTATAACTACATTCAACCTCCAAGATGTCTATTTTGATGTGCCAATTCTTCCTAAGCACAGGAAGTGGCTACACTTTACAATAGGTACAAAACATTTTCAATTAAAGTCCTACCTTTTGGACTTAGGTCGGCTTCACGTGTCTTCACGTAGATCCGGGCACCAGTGGCACCCTATCTATGTCTGCAAGGCATACAAATTCATCACTACTGAGACAACTGTATAATAGGTGCTCGCTCTTATTTACAAGCAGTCCAGCACACCCAGACTTGTCAGTCACTGTTTCAAAACCTGTTTTTCAATAAATCATGACAAGTCCCAACTAGTACTAACTCCAATATGAACGTTTCTCGGAGCATCAATCCGTACAAACTTAGCAAAGCTGTTTGTCTCACACGAACGACGGGCCTGCAGCTCCCACTTGGTGGTGCTTCTACAGATTACACATGATAACATTATTAGAGGAGCTAGACAAGAAATGGTTGCAGGTCTCCAGTTCAACCGAAGATATCATTCTAATCACTCCTCGGATGCAAGAGGCCATTCTTGTTTGGCGGGTCCAAGAAAGAAATTTGTATAAGGTGTGTGCGTTTCCTTCAAGAAGCGCCAAAATTACACAATCACTACAGACGCATCCCTCGAGGGTTGGGAAGCATGTCTTCGAGGGCTGAAAGTCAGCGGGAAAGGGAACCCTCAACAAAGGGCTTGGCACATCAATCTGCTAGAGCTAGGTGCCATCTTCTTAGCCCTCAAATCCTTTCGTGCAATCATTCAATGGGGCACAATATTGGTTCGCTCAGACAATACTTCAAGTATGCATTACTTAAACATACAGGGAAGAACGAGGTTGGTTCTTCTATCTTATGAAGCCCAAGAGGTATGGGCTTGGGCGATACGACACAGGATCAATCTCCTGGCTGTTCATGTGCCGTGAGTTGCAAATGTGCTGGCGGACACCATCAGCAGGTCAACGGTGTCCAACAACGAATAGGAATTACATCAGCCAACAGCGGATTGAATCTTCCAGCAGTGGGGTCATCCCGTTCTGGACCGCTTTGCGATGAAAAAGAACAGCTAATGCCTGTTTCTTTGCAAGCTGGCTTACCCACAGGCACTCGCAAGGGAAGGCATTTTTCGATAACCTGGTCTCAAATATATGCTTACGCCTTTCCTCCGATACTGTTGGTTCCGGGAGTTTCTCCGGAAGATGAAGAAAGAGCCATGTCGCTTTATTCTCTTCGCCCCCAGGTGGCTTCGCCAATTCTGGTCCACCGAGCTTCTTCTCCTCTCTGAGTGCGATAGAATACAGTTTCGACCAATACCGAATCTCCTCTCCATTCAGAATGGTCAGATGTGCCATCCGGATCCGGCTTCTCTAAAATTAGCAGCTTGGCGTTCTGAGCACCTTGAATTAGCTCATCTGAAAATCTTGACGGATTGTAAGGAGGTACTGGCTTACGCGAAAGCACCTGCTAAATTAAAGACATACAGACTTTAACGGTAAAGAATCTGCATTTGGTGTTAATCTGCTGGGGTTCACCCATTTCATGCAACGCTGGACCAGATATTACCTTTCTTTCTTGCACTTGGCAAGATCAGGCTTATCTCATGCAACGTTGAAGGTCTTTTTGGCAACCATTTCAAGGTGACGTCAGGATGGGTCCACCTCTCTTTATTCTTCAAGAATACAACAGTTCTTTAAGGGACTATTCAGAATGTTTCCTCCTGTACGTCGTCCGCCTCCATCATGGCATTTTAATGTAGTTTTAGCGCAGCTCATGCGCCACCCATTTGAGCCAATTCACAGGGTGTATTTCAAATTCCTAACATGGAATGTTTCTTTTTTGGTAGCATTAACTTCATCTAGAAGAGTCAGTGATGTTCAAGCTGACACCGTCAATTCACCTTTCTGGCAATTCACGTCCAATTCTGTGGTGGTACTACAAACCCAAGGTTTATGCCTAAGGTGCCTTCGTTTTTTCACCTGAACTAACCAGTCATCTTAAAGACGTTTTTTCCTAATCCGCAATCCCCTACGGAGAGGGCATTACATACCCTTGACATCAGAAGATGTTTAAAATTCTATTTGCAAAGGACCTCTGCCATTCGCAAATCTGATCAACTGTTTATTGCCTATGGAAAGATAAGGCAAGGACAAGCAGTGTCTAAACAAACCATAGCTAGATGGATTTCTGCAGCTATTGACTTTTGCTATCTTCAAGCTGGAAGACCTTTACAGACAATTCCAAGAGCTCACTCTGCAAGAGCTGTTTCTTCCTCGACTGCTCTTTTCGCTGGAGTTCCTCGTCAGCAAATCTGCAGAGCAGCGACTTTATCCAACAGACATACTGTCACCAGGCATTATTGTTCGGATGCTGCCAGCGAGGCTGATACGTCAGTGGGTCAAGCGGTTCTACGCAATCTTTTCAGATAAGATGAGCCTCTGTTTTTCCCACCTCCTCTGTACTGCTTTCCAGACGCTTATTCCATGCCTACTATGGATGCATTCTCATGTGCTTGCAAGTTTTTTCATGCATATATGAGTGTTGGCATTTTATTATGTGAATGAATATACTTGCTATGTACAAATTTGTTACAAAAAGCGTCTTCCAAGCATTATTTCGGTACTGCTATCTACTCTGATTCAGGCATGTGAATCTATGAAAGACACCCTAATACTGGAGATGAACAATAGTTACTTACCTGTAATCTGTGGTTCTCCAGTATTGGTGTCTTTCATAGATTCACATGCAACCCGCCCACCTCCCCTCTGAGGCTCTTTAGGCTAGGATGTTTTTAGTTTCACTCCTGTGCGAGAAAATCTGAGAGCCTGAGCCTCTGGGGAGAACATTCTGGTGGGTGCTGTCGCCTGATTGGCTGTAGTTTGGACTATACAAAATGACTAGGATAGTCATGAGTGTGGAAGTTTGTTCTACTGTAGCTTGGGCTACTTTACTTCCTGGTTGGTATTTATTGGTTTTTCCAATGTTATTATAGCATATTATTGCTTTTTTATATACCGTGGGACTCCCACTCCGACGACGGGGAATGATTCAGGCATGTGAATCTATGAAAGACACCAATACTGGAGAACCACAGATTACAGGTAAGTAACTATTGTTCATTTGCATACTTATAAAGAGAGTGTTGTCTGTTGTCCCATCTCCAGCAGTACGTGTCTCTTAGCACTGGTGAACTTTGAACATCTCTTAAATTGCAAAGCGAGAGTCCTCAATCAATCAGAAGTTAATGAAGCATGCTACTAACCCAAGAGGGTCTCAAGGCGCTGGGGGGAGTGGTGGGGGGTGCAGTTCTGGATCAGTCGAAGAGCCAGGTCTTGAGGTTCTTCCTGAAGGTCTGTAGAGAGGGGGAGCGTCTGATGTTCACTGGGAGCTCATTCCAGGTCTTTGTGCAACATAGGAGAAGGCTCTTCCACCTGCTCTGGTTCTGCGGATGCGTGGGGTCTCTGCCAGGGCGAGGTCAGCTGAGTGGAGGTTCCTTTTGGGTATGTGGAAGGAGACTCTTTTGTTAAGGTATTTGAGTCCAATGTTGTGGAGGGATTTGTAGGTGTGGGTGAGTAGCTGTAAGGTTACTCTCTTCTCGATGGGGAGCCAGTGAAGGACTCGTAGGTGCGGGTCATGTGCTCATGTCGTGGGGTTCCGAGGACGAGTCTGGCTGCGGTGTTCTGGATGGTTTGCAGCTTGTGTAGCTCGGTTTTGTTGATTCCGGCGTAGAGGGCGTTACCGTAGTCCAGTCTATTAGTTACAAGTGTGTGGGTGACGGTCTTTCTGCATTCGTGGGGGATCCACTTGAAGGTCTTGCGGAGGATGCGGAGGGAGTTGAAGCAGGTCAAGGCGACATTGTTAATCTGGCAGGTCATGATGTGGGAGGAGTCTAGAATGATGCCGAACTTCTGGGCATGGTCTGTCGGGGTGGGAGGGTTTCCGAGGGCAGGGGGCCACCAGGAGCTGTCCCACGCTGTGGAGTTGGGACCAAGGACGAGGATCTCGGTCTTCTCCGAGTTCAGTTTTAGGCAGCTGTCGTTCATCCAGGCTGCAATGTCTTTCATTCCTTCTTGAAAGCTGAGTCTGGTGTCTTCGGGGTTCTTTGTGAGAGAGAGGAGGAGCTGGGTGTCGTCGCAGTAACATACTATGCTGAGCCCATGATGTCTGACGATGGCGGGGAGGGGGGCCATGTAGATGTTGAAAAACGTGGGGCTGAGCGAAGATCCTTGGGGTACTCCACAGTTGATCTCTGTAGGTTCAGAGAGGAAAAGAGTGAGTCTGGTCCTTTGGGTTCTGCCGGAGAGAAAGGAGCGGATCCAGTCAAGGGTGGTTCCTCGTATACCGGCATCGTGGAATCTGGCTGCGAGCACGCGGTATGAGATGGTGTCGAAGGCCGCGGAGGGGTCTAGTAGGATGAGGGCCGCAGTGTGGCCCTTGTCAAGGACCATACGCATGTCATCAGTGGCGGCGAGGAGGGCGGTCTCGGTGCTGGGGTTGCTGCGAAAACCGGACTGGCAGGAGTCGAGAATGGCGTTCTCTTCTATCAAAGTGGTTAGCTGGCCTCTAACAGCATAATGGATAATGGATACATTGCATTATGATAAGCCTCTTTTGTGCAACTGGCTGCTATTATCTTCAAATTTTAAAACAAGACATATTTTTCTGGACCCTCCAGTTTCATGAATATTTACTAACTAAACTCACTGTCCATCGGCGTCCTACTATCTCCTGCACACGTCTGAACACCAGGTAATGGATTGTGTTGCATGCACACCATCCCAGTTTGTGCATCAGCACACCCAACACAGACTGGGGCAGTGTGCCTGGACACACTAAACAATGCGTTGTCCTCAGGACACATGCAATATATGACCTTTGGAGTTTGCGCTGAGGAGGGCAAACTAGTATATAGCAGGGTCTGGGTGAAACTGGAATATGGCCCTAATCTCTGAGATATCTCCTTCTGTATACATTCATTTCATATAAAGCATCCCACTCAACGTTTAAATATGTTAAAATACAGAAATGTTCGATCTTTGAATACTTCTAAAACGGTATACATCATCTTAACATCAGGATGAAATAAGAAATCCAACCATGAATTGCCCTCTACTCAAAGGCATAAGGACGAGGAAATCATCCGTGGCATCAAACGTTGGTTTCTTGTTAGTACAAACAGGCAAGGGCAGGGTGATGAATGTCCTATGATAGACCTATTTATTATATGGAAATACAAGCTAAACTGAGAGGGGGAGGTGCAAGCTGCAAATTTGTTAAATATAGGTCAGCTGACCTTGGTATTTTACCGCCCATAGTAGGACAAATGTTTTTTCAGTCCTTCTTAAGTAAATGTTAAAAACAATAGATTATTTTAAGCTCGCCATAGGAAATATATATTTTAAATGTGACACTAAGTTTCACATTACAGCTACTCTCGAGCCACTAGAACTGACAATGCAAGCAGCTTAATAGAGAAATATGTGGCACTCTCTGGTGTCAAACAAAGCGCTTCAGGACATTTTACTGTGTGTTAAATGTCTAGCGCTCATTCAGACTCCGAGGTTCACAGGCATTTAAAAGACATGGCAGCGTGAGTTATCTGTTAGGTTTGCAGCTTGATTCTATTTTTTATTTTAATTACATTTTCAGAAATTTGGATAAAAAACCTCAAGGTTGGAAAGGACTGGAATTGACAGAACTATGGCTCTTTCAAATCCCTGTTGTCCATTTAAATTTTAATGTTTCTATCATTTGTTCCTCAGTGTAAATTAACAGCCATGGCGGTGGTGTGGCTTTCTTTTCCGAAGTCGAGACTTTAAATTTAATTCAATAGCCTGGATTTACAGCTATTCTATATTTCACAAGGCAGAATCAATAATGTGACTGAAGTGAAGAAGATAAAAATTTATGGTATCTTGCAATTTAATGGTTGAAAAGATGCAATTGGAGAGACCATAAATTGTGAAGGAGTGCATGGTCCATTGGGCCTGATTCAGTGCTTGCTGTTCGAGCCTGATTTGTGACTATTCACGAGCTGTGATTAATGATCTGATCGATGCTTGCTTCAGTGCGGTAAAGCACTTGCAATGCTCTTCATTAGAATAAATACAATGAATTGGCTGAAGCTTTACAAAAACTGTGTAACATTTAGAATCTAAAATGTCAATTTTTTACCCGTTTCCACTTAGCTTTCTTCAGGCCGTTCCCACCTACATCGCATCACTCATTGTAGCGCGTTCTTGGATATTATAGAAATCCTTGCGGGCTTGGGGAGGCATTATGCAAAGCGCACTGAAGAGGAAGAGAGGCTGTTGGATCGGCGGACGGAAGTCGAGCTATTCTTGTGTGCCTTGCTCACAGTTCCGTGGTTGCCCCCCGTGTCACATCGCGAGCAGCGTATCTTCTGAGTCAGAAGACGAGTCCCTTGCACACGCATCGCCAACACGGCACAAACATGCAGATTTTCGACACCGTGAAGCGTGATCGACCTACGGCTACGATATGTGCTTTCGCAAACCGATCGAGTCACAAGCTTTCGAACACAAGGAGTAGGGTCTCTTGCTGTGCTCTCCTCCCCCTCTAATATATCCTGGGGCACACCGGCAGATTTGGTAGTTGTAGTAGTAAAACTCTTTTTGGAGGGTTGGTGTATACTGTTTTTTCCACATGGATGTTTTGCTCTAAGTATGTTGGGCTGTGACAATATTTGAAATCATTATGTATACCTGTAATTCTTTAAGGCCCATGTACATTCAAGTATGTACACTTTCAGCCTTATTCTTCAACGGGTCGTTTTGCGAGCCCCTAATAGCGATGATTCATAGCGAGTCGCTATTAAGGACTCGCAAAACGGTATTCATGTAGGAATTGCTAAATAAATAGCGATTCCTACACATTCCTTATTTGCGAGTAGCAAATTGCTAATCGCAAATAAGGAATAACTCCCCATTCATTCCTATGGGCCAAAAGGCCCATAGGAATGAATGGGGAGTATTCCTTATTTGCGATTAGCAATTAGCTAATCGCAAATAAGATAGCGATTGAAAGGGTGCCAGGGGTGTCCAAAGGACACCCTGTAGCACCCCTTAAATGCAAATTGAAACAGGTGTTGCGCACACACATGTCCAAAGGACATGTGTGTGTGCAACATGCAACTTAGAAAAATGCTTTTAAAAGCATTTTTCTAAGTTTTTGCTATTTACCGAGAGGTCTGACCTCTTGGTAAATAGCGGCCCAAAATTGCATTTTCGCAATTTTAAAATGCTTCATGAATTGCATTTAAGGAATCTCAAATAGAGATTCCTTAAATTCAATTCTTCGCAAATGTGCGAATTCTTAAATAGCAAATTTTGCATTTGGGTTGATGAATCCCAAATGCAAAAATTGCACTCGCAAAAGGCAAGATTCTGAGAATCTTACCCTTTGCAAGTGCAATTTAGCTTGATGAATCAGGCGGTAAGTCTCAAAACTGCGCACTATTTAAACCATGTACTTAGAAGTCAATCAAAAAGAACCTTTGCACTAATTTATGATATGTTCTATGTACTAGAGATAATGGCACAGATTTGCAAAAAAGCCAGAAATCTTACCACATGTAGGCATATGCCTATGACTTTCAGAACGTTCTGACCTCTGACCCTGCTCACCCAAGCCCTAGGCTTATGCCAAGGAAGTTTATGATCGCCTACGTTTCCCTGGTCTACAACTGAATTTCCAACCCCATATGTGGTGCTTATTTTGTATGAATAAATACATATAAGCAGGGGGCCAACACTGTTCTTTGGAGCCTGCCACTGGGGCTCCTGAGTGCCAATGTTGAGTGCTAGGGTTGCTGAATACCAAGGCTGCTTAGTTTTGATTCCACCTCATGCCGCTTTACTCCACATTCATTAGCTTCCTACCTCTTTATATTGTTCCTGCAGCATATTTTCCTTTTTTGCTTTCTCACGTTGTCACTGTTCGTTTCTTTCCTCTCCTTTCGTTTTCTTCTTTGATGTTTCTCCATTTTCTTTCTTGTAATTGCTTTAAGTCAAAGTCTGATGATAAAAAATAAGTCCTGGACCCCAAGTGACAGTGCCCAACACCTACAAACAACACCTACAAAGAACTGCACAATTCAAGCAACACGTCTGTCTGAGTGAAATTTACATAGGTGTGGAGTCATGCTAGATGTAATTATTACATTATTGCTATTTTGGTTTTTTTTCCACGAAACAGAAAATAATTTTTAATGTGAAACATTCACTCTTTAAAACCCCCTTTAAAGTACAGGCTAGCTTGTGCCTTTTCCCCCACCTTCAGGACCTCCTACTGCTAGGGTTTCAAGCTATAAAAAATGCATATATTTTTCAAAAAACCATATACATAATAATTAAAACAGATATGAACATAAAATTTAAAAATGATGGTAAGGGTGAAGTAGTGACGGTTTCTTCAACGCGGTTCGACACCAAGTGTCTTCATCAGGAAAGCACCGTCATATAATTAATCAGAAAGATTAAGTTTACGGCACTGTACCGTCAGGTTCTGATTTGTCTTAGTGATATTTGTGGTAATTTGACGAGCGTGTCAATCACTATGAAAACACTAAAAATATTAATATGGAGATTCCGCTGTTAACGGTATATGGTTTTTTAGAAAATATATGCATTTTTTGTGTAATTTGTATTAAGAAAATTATTAAATACTCTGATGATTTTATAAAAATCGTTTTTTAGTAAAGTGTCATTTTCAATTTGCTTGTTTTCATTGCACTTTAGAATTTTGGTTTGCCTGGAGTTGTTACTTGTCATTATATGGGAGGTTCTGAAAGCCACATCACCTACATCGTAGCACTCCATCTACAATCTGTGCATGATCCCGTTTGCGAGGGCAATGGAACCCCTCACTTCCCTTCCTGTTGGTGTTCCAAATGACGAATAGTATCTCATACCTGGCATTTCTACATGCAAAAAACTGCAGATTCTGACTGTGTGAACCAGGATCAGATTTCTTATACAGGATGAAAAATGTTGAAGAACCCTGGGAAATGTTATGTGTATTGGACACATTGCTTTTATATATTTAAAAAACAATATTTTTGTACTTATCATTATAAGTATAGGAACACAGTATTTTGGTAAACAATATTTTTGACACAATATTTGTGTCAGAAGATATTGTTTACCATGGTAATGTGTCAGCGATCCATCAGGAACACTACCATACGATTCTTCGAGGTAAAAACAATCAGTATGCCATCCCTGCAACCAAACCCCACCTACCCCCTATTTTAACACCCCTGGAACAATATTGAATATGGCTCTCCTTTTCATAGATTCATATCTTTGCCCACTTAGGTGGCAACCAGAGGGCTTCCTTATTTCCACCTGGATACAATGCCCCACGTAAGACTGATTTCTTCACTTACTCTTATATTTTGTATCATCCATTACCATTGTACTCTTTTTCCTGTGATTTACCCAGATTACAGTGCAATTGAATCCACTTCTGTCCTGATGATGACCTTATACTAAGTGGAAGTCGAAGCGCGGTCGACTATAGATGCAGGAGTCTGACTGACCTAAACCCTGCAAAGTTACTTCGAAGTCAAGAGACATACATTTTTCTTTCTATGTTTATTTGCACGTCACATTTTTATTCACCTTGCACTTTTTTCACCATTTGAGCACTTTGTTCATATAATCAATTGATTTATATCCTTATGAATAAACAGTATTCAGGACCTTTTTGCAAAGGTTGGTCTCCCATACTTCTGGATTATGATTTCCGTTATGTAATATTTACAGTATGATTTATGTTTTCCCAGTAAATAGTAGCCATATCCACTAACGGTTTGGTTATTAACGAGTCTGAATGCTGTCAGGCTTTCAGATTTCCCTTGAACCCAGCAAAGGGGCTACAAGCCCAATGAGGATAGAGTACAGCCCTACTTAATACATGTTCTTTCCCAAATATATCAGAATTGAAAATCTGGCTTACACTCATTTCTTTGAGTTTGAATATAGCAACATATATTTATGTAGAAATCTTTTTCCCAATGAACTGCCTATACAGATTGTCAAAGCCCAAAAGACTGTGAATACCTTGACTGAAATTGTTGAGGGTTACTGCAGAATTGGTGACATTTTCTTTCATTCATCTTATGGCCCCCTGATGAAAATTTGAACTCCACAAATTCGACAGGAGTAGGTCAGAAAAACATTTTGTACATTTTCGCAAAAAGATTATGATCTCACAAACTGCCATAACATGTAGAATGAGTGTTTCCAAAGAGTTCAAATAGTTTAAAATATAATCTAAATAACCAATACAGAACACATCCCAAATTCTTCTAAGAATCTCATCCATAAAATATTTAAATACTGTACCTGCACTTTAAAGTCTGAAACACATTGGCTCATATTCGAGCTACTCAATCTCTGTACTGAGTACGGTTTTCCACTCATTGCCTTTTCGGATACTCACTAGATGGTAAGCGTCTGTGAGATCTTACTTTGTGAATATCTTTGCTTTTTAATCTGATCCAGCAAAAGGGATATTAATGAAAAAGGGTAATGATTTATCACTGTGAGTCTATTTTGATCTCAGTTGATCACTTTTTAAGGAACAAAAGTACCACAGAAGACAGAGTGTATTTTACAAGGGCCCAATGAACCCATTAGCAACATTTTCATGGCAGCAGTGTTTGAGATATTTTATTTCTGATTCACTAAACGAATTAACTCACTTGCAGGGTATTTGTATATCTGGTTTCAAATCTATCTTACAATAGTCCCTTCTGTGTGAAAGAGGATGACGTTTTGCATCAGTATTTTTAGAACATGTAGAAAAAGGAATGGTTAAATCTCAACATCACCAACAGGAGCACTCATTTTAATCATCCTCAAACCAAAAGGGAAGTACAGGCCTTGGACAAGCTATCACATGTTAGGTGCCATTACCATCAGGAATCAATATCTTTTCTAGCTTATTTTTGTTCTACTGGATCCAGCTAAACATGCCAAGATCTCCCCTAAATTAGACCTTATAAGAGGTTCGGCATGAATTTATGAGGGGTATGAATGCATGACTAAATCCAATACTCGTTATAGCATCTAAAATATCTACTCATTTTGTTTGTGTAAAGCTCCTGCTGTCTTTTAGGATTTTATCAGCAGCATCTTTGGAAACATACTTGTTTGTTCTTGATACTTTACTGGTCCACCTCTACTCAAATCATTTCAAATAGCTTTGTATAAATGTAAAGGAAATGTAAAGGAAGTGCCTATCTGATAAAAACAGCAGTTTGTAGCAAAGCGGAAAAACAGAATTGCCTTTTCAATTAACAAATTACTATCTATGGCAACATGGTTAGTGTGGACAATTCTAAAGCAAAAGTTGGTCTTGAATGGCCCTGCCCTACATCGGTTAAAGACGTTTAATGATTTGTCATCTTCTCACAACCAATATCTGGTGAAATGCTAATTTCTGCAAGCTTCAAACAACCACCAACTTCTGCTAGCGCTTTATGAAGAATTTCTCAATCACCGTCCAAGCCATCATGCTAATAACCAGGAGATACAATTCCTTTCAGTGGGGAGAAGAAAAAGACACATCCTTTAAGTTAATGAAATCTCCATTCACCCCTGGTGCCATTTTTTAGACAGCCAGATTTGCCACTGCCTTATATTGAATATAGGTACCTCTTCTTATGTACTAGGAACAATCTTGTTAAAGAGACCCAGATACTGATGGAATACCTCCAGTGGCTTTCTATTCCTAAACATTAACTTCCTCTGAAAGAAATTATGCAATCCATGACTACAAGCTGTGAGCAATTACGTAATCATTTACCCTGTGGCGTCATTACTTAAATGGAACAGTGCACACAATTATGGTCTGGACTGACACAGGAATCTTCTTTATCTTCAATCCATTAAATGTCTTAATCCCACACATGCAAGATGGTCCTTTTTCTTTTCTCATTTTCAGTATGACATACAGACCAGGGAACAGACATGGAAAAGCAAACACCTTGGTGTGAGTCAGAGAAAGCAAGATGGCGGCCACATAGATACATCGTGGCGGAGCTCTCCTGAGGACTGCTCTCACCCCCCCCTCACTCCCGCGGATACAGCGGATGTTGCCTGCTGTGCTGTGAGTTACCTTCCTCAAGGAGCTACACACAACGGGCAGCGCTGCCCTCTTCCTCGCGTAATTAATGTGGTATGCTGGCTGGAACTTTGATGCCGAGAGAATGCAGGATTGCGGGCTGGTGCTCCTCAGTACTGGAACTTGCTGCACGGCGGTCCATCTTTTTGGAAGGTGGGTGGGACTCACCAAAATACTCTCTCAATTGGTGACTGGCCTTAGCTCTGGTACTGCCTGGGTGGCTACCTGCATCAAAATGCCACCAAAGCCTGTAAAATCACAGAAAGACAGGGGAGAAGTGCTTTCTTCATCGGCAAGACTTGCTGCCCTTGCCATGGCCACCAGATAGGACACTTCTCTTGAACAGGCTACCGCAGGCCCAGGTAAGGCAACTTATTTTCAAGTGGCGAAGCACAGGTCAGAAAGTATTGGTACAAGAAAACTGTTACCAAGGGCACCAGGGCAGGCTTGGGTACAGAGGAGGGAGCTCTAGGTCTTGGTAATGATGTTCTACCCACGCCACAGCCTGCAATAACTGAATTCTTTACCATCAAGAACCTTGGAGGAGGGCTAAGTCAGCCGGGCAGTATAGAGAAGCCGGGCGAGCTGGACCTTTGTGCCACCTTGGCTCCTGATGCATGGACAGGAAAGGCCTCAGCACCAGACGCAGACCCAGTCGATTCAGTCAGGACATTGCCTTGCCACATGAACAAATCGTGAACTCAGGGACTGAAGGGCTGAGCATCAGTCTGAGTAACTCTATTGTGGGAGGACAGGTCTCGCTGTGTGATGGTGCTGGAGCCAATGATATACCTCAGTCTGTAACTTTTGTGCGGACAAGAGGCACCAGGGCGGGGTACATTTTGCAATGCAGGGCGCGCAACGAAATTTGTTTTTTTAATTTAATTGTTTACTTACCTGCAATCATCCATATTCCAGTGTTTACTACCCCCCACCCTGCCCCTCCCCCGCCCCGCCTTTCCGCCCCACCGAACTCCCTCCACGGGCCGCAACTGGTCATGGGGTATTGCCAATATATTTATTTTCTTTAAAAAAGGCAAGGACCCCACAGTTATGGGTTCATATAGACCAATCACATTACTTAACAGTGATGTGAAGGTCTACTCTAAAATCTTTGCCACCTGACTGTCAGGCATAATACATCGATTGGTGTCAGAGCAGCAGCATGGGTCCATTCCCAGCAGAGGGACTACGGATCACGTTCGGAGGGTCATTTCTCTATATGATGCAACAGAGGTCTTGGCAAAGCCTATAGGGCTGGCCTTATTGGATGCCGAAAAGGCCTTTGAGCTGGTGTTTTGGGCCTTTCTGTGGTAGGTTCTGGAAGCAAATGGTTTGGGGGTAGATTTCATTGATACAATCCGTGCAATATAACACAAACCTATAGCCCGCCTACAAATAATGGGACATGAATCAGAGCTCTTCAGATTAGAGAGGGGCACGAGACAGGGCTGTCCTATCTCCCTCTGTTATATGCGTTATTTATTTACCCTTTTCTCAAGAGTTTGGAATCTTCGCCAGATGTTGTGCCTGTCAGCTTACAGGGCTGGGACACGAAAACCCTGGCCTATGCTGATGATGTGGCTATAATTACTAGCGATCCGGACAGAGCTTTGCAGGCTCTTGAGGAGATTGCTGAAGACTTTGGGACTAGATCTGGGTTTCTGCTAAATAGGGCTAAAACCCAAGTATTGGTTAACAGTCATACACGTGCCTCCGATAGTAGGATTACGAATGAAGCTATATATGTAGGAATATGTATTACTGCCAAGGTGGAACATATAATTGATCTAAACCTAACCCCCAGTCTTGAGAAAGCCAAGAAGGATTTTATACGGTGGGATAATCTGAGACTCTCTATAATGGGAAGATGTAACTTAGTCAAGATGATTTTCCTTCCTAAACTACTATATGTGTTTTGCACTGTCCCATTGGAATTCATTACTGAACGGTTTAAGAAAATTGTTTGATTAGTGGCAAGCTTTATTTGGGCCTATAGGAAAACTAGGAGGGCTAATACTTTCATGTGCTTACCCATTTTGCTGCAGCCTTGCAGTGCTATAATATATTATTTATTTGCACAGCAATAGAATGTTGAGCAATCGGTTACGTACCCTCCATTTACGAGCTTCTGATTGGCACTGCAGCCCATGGATGTTTATTGAAGTTTTTTTAGCTAAGTTATTTTAAGCGAACCCGCTTCAAGACCTTGTATGCTGCATTTCGAAATTGGGCGTTTGTCTGAAAGAAACTGGGGTGGGTAGGTATAGCTGATACACTCCCCTGATCCTTAGTAACCCTGGGCGAAGCACTACGCTCCGCTCGCGGAGTTTGCGAAGTTTTTGTAACTTCGCACTACGCGAGCGGCACGTAGCACAGTGCGAACATGCGTAGTGCAGCATAGCGTAGTGCAGCGCTCATTTTTTGCTTGTTCGCGGTCCTGAACATCATGTTCGCGACCGCGAGCAAGCAAAATGACATCCCGGAGAGATTCTCAACGCGAGGAGGTCAGGTTTCTCATTGTGAGTGGTTGCGCATGCTCACGACCGCTCTCAATGAGAAACTACCTGTTCGCGTTGAGAAAGCTGCAGCTCGAGTAATAATCTCCTCGAGCAGCACAAAACTACAGCTCGCACTGTGCAAGATGCCGTTTTCAATGCTTGCACAGTGCCGGATGCTTGTCCGCACTGTGCAATCATTGAAAACGCATCTTGCACAGTGCGAACATGCTACTACGCAGCTCGCGTAGTGCTACGTGAAGTTCGCGTAGTGCGAAGTGCACTTCGCGTAGCTTCGCGTAGCGCTACTTCGCGAACTACGCCCACCCTTAGTGACCAACTGCCCAGCATATTTCATGATAGCTGTTTCGCTAGGTGGGGAAGTGGTGGGCTGGGCAGGATAGGAGATCTTCTCGCTGGGAATCTGTTTGCACTCTTCGAGGTGATTTGCAGTAGAATTAATGCTGGCCCTTTGGATTTTTTTGAAATACTTACAGATTCTGGATTTTTTCATGAGAAAGACTGGGGAATAGCTGGCTTTGAACAAATACCTTTGCTAGAAGTATTGGTAAAGAACACTACCCCTTCCATCTCAAACCTATATGGCAGTTTGTTGGAACAGGTCTCGGATGATTTGGAGAAGCAGAATGAGAAATGGCGGGACAGACTTGATCTGGCTGAACCCGGCTTTTTGAAATCACTGGAGATGGGAGGGACAATTATGTGTGCCTCAAATCTACAGTCACAACTCTACAAGATGCTGTTTAACCTATATATAAACCCGGCAAAGATTGCGAAATGGAGTGGTGTGACAGGGACTAGGTGCCCTAGATGCCAGGCTCACTTATTTTATTCTTGCTCTAGCTTAAAATTGCTTGAGTTAGAAATCGTAGGCTTTTTGGAGGAAGTTTTGAAATGTAAAATCATCCCATCACCACAACTTATGTTATTGGGGGTGGACGAGATACATAGGGGCCCAGGATTGGAAATGATTATTATTGCAATGACATTTTTAGGCTGTGTATCCCTTCATCATGGCTGGATCCGGTACCTCCGACCGTTCAGCAGTGGAAGGGTCACTTTTTGCATGTTTATCAATTTGAAAAGGCACTGTATGCACGTAAAGCAAGCAGGCTAAAAGGAAGGGGAGGGGGATATGGGGGCTTTAACAACATGGCTGGATATGTTTTGTTAAGCAATATAGCTTAGATCATTTTATTACCTGAGTTTGTTTACAAATTGGAATGTATAATGAATTAGTGCTGCTACTTTATTTGTTGAATGCTATTTATTTTTGGCTAGCTTTATGGATTTTCATGTTAGCCATTTATGTACAATTGTTGGTATTGTTTATGTAAATTTGGATGGGAAAATAAGCAATAAAAATGTTTAAAGAAAAGAAAAGCAGACACCTTATAAAGACAAAATTAGGAAATCAAAGATCTAATATCCGTCCTAGGATGGTTTTTATAGTCACTAAACAATATGAGTCAATGGAATTGTTTTAGGGAAAAACTTTCAACATGCTCAACAGAAGATCAACATACAATGTTGGATTCAATAAGATTCTCAGAAAGAAACGGAGACCTAGGTATATCGAGAAGAGGCAATTTATCTTCCAACAAAAGAGTTGCAACAGGCAATGCAGTTTTGCCATAATCTGCATGTGGCAGAATATCCAGGAAGTAGGAAATGGAATTACTGGTAAAGAGACATACCTGCTGACCCAAGGTGAATGAGACCATTCATGACTAAGTTCAGCAGTGTGTAGTATGTGCCAAAGCAAAAAGTTCCACACCGAAACCTGAAGAATGACTTCAGATTCAGCCTGTTTGTCAGACAGGCTAGGCTGATGAATGTGATGGACTTGATATTGGAGCTACTGCCATGTCACGGTTTGAACACACTATTTGTAGTGGTGTACTCCTTCACAAAGCTAACTCACTTCATTCCTCTCACAAGACTGCCCTCATATGTTGAATTTGCATTCTTTGTTATCAATAATGCACTAAGACTGCAAGACTTCCCAGAAACTATTATTACAGTCAGAAGATCACAGTTCATAGCCGATTTTTGGACAGAGCTGATGAGCAACTGATTTCCTTTTCAACCAGTTACCAACCTCAGATGGGGCAGAGAGGCTAAATCAATCCATAGGCAGGAACCAAGACGTTTTTTGATGAATCCCCAATCTTGTTTCTGTGTATCATTTTGAATCATACTGGCACACGCTTGGGTCATGTCGCACAAGTTGCTAAGTTCTTGGGAAAGCCATAGTGTCCGCAGCCATGGGGCGTTCATACCCCAAGTAATATCACACTTAATAATATTTGATTTATGTTTGAGATTTAGAAAAAGGGTTATAGGTTGTGTTCTTTTCATTTATCCATCTATTTGATACATAATGCATTCTTTGTGGATTAGCAGATGCTTCTGGGATGGGAATGTAACCTGTGGTTAGAGTTTGGGGATGAAAGTTATGAGGGTCTATTATCATATGTGTAGCAGAGGCTGAGACTACAGCAAACTCCATCATTTTTAGGGTAGTATTATGGAATATTATCAGTCTTGATGCTAAGCTCAAGCGAGATTGGTCCTACAAAATGTTACATAAACCTTTGTTATAAGCTCTAGGTGTTATTTCTTGGGGTGGATTGGGTATAGATGTGTGTTGCATGAAGGTTTCACCAGAGGGCCTAGCGAAGGGGGCATCTTGTCAATGAAAATCCTACCCTTTCATGGATTCAAACTGGCTCAGCAAAGTCAAAGTATTGGAATAACCTGTACACTGGAGTGACGCCTGTGGACATTCAGAAATGTTCAGGCATCTCTCCTTTATCCATGAATATCACCTAACTATTGCATCTATTGTTGAAATATGCACCCTAAGTGGTGATGATTCTGGGTGGAGACTTTGATGTTATTGTGAGAATGTGCCTGTTTTTGTGAGGTCACTCCCATTTATTTTGGACTTATGCTGCCAGTTTTTCAACTCTTCATACTGGGCCACAGGTGGACTGTCCCGGTGTATGTGCTCAAGCCCCTACAACATGGTCAAATTGGCTAAAGCCTAATTGACATATTTAACTTTGAGACCTTTTCACATGAAGATGCGGGTGTGAGGTATATGACTGATATCAGTTCATGAAGAACAGCTGTTGAGTATAAGGACACTCATTAACTTGAAAGGGACCTGGCTGAGACCTGCCATTCATAGGTAGTATGAAGGCAGACCTGTGGAAGAGAACCATTATGTTCCATAGGTCCTCTGTAGCTAGCTTGGAAGGAGAATCTGGTGTCAAAACCAGTTTGGTGTAACTGAATAAGAGGTAGCTGTTCATTTCCCTAAATATACCCCTGGCAGGCACAAACTCTCTTCAGGGGCAGCAAGATTCTATCATGTTGAATTTGCCTCAGAATAGTGCACTGTGGTTTAGTTTGCACAAAGGCAAGTATGATGTGCTGCAAAAGTGGGAAGGCTTGCCCTTTGGAACTTATTCCTCATGGAGAGCGTCCAGGAGTCACCTCCAGTCGCTGGTTATTAAATCCTACTGAAGTGGCATGCCACCAACAGCTGACAAGAACGCATTCTGGATCTGATAAGAACATAAGAGGACTGGATTTGCTGTTTGAGACCTGTGTGGAGACCTGAAAGGTAGGACCTGCTCCCAGTTGTACCGAGGAATAGGAGGTGGACACCAAAGGTCAGTTGGTTGAGTTCATGTGTTGATACAGAGACAAAACAAGCTGCAAGAGATCTTTTTTTATGAATTGCCCAGCTGACCAGTAGCAACAGGAACTGGACTGGACACTTCTGGTGCACTGCGGTGATAGGAATCCTGACCTCTGGGTGCTGTCTGTGAGGCACTAGCCTTAAAAGTGATCAAGAGGAGCTGCACCAGATAATGTGAAAAATTGGACCAAAGAAATTCTTTGTACTTCCCACACCTCTGGAGCGTCAGTGGGACCTTGTTGCAAGGTATCCAATTTAAAAGCGACTTCGTAAGATACAGCTTCAGGCTTGCCTGCTATAGGTTTTTGAGCGCCATCAAAACAGCTGAAAGTAGAAATTTTGGTTGGGTGAAGCTGCGAAAAGTATCCGTAGATGCAAGGAGTTCATCAGCCAAAAATTTGAATTTCTCCTACTCTGACATTTTCCCACCAAAACCAACCTTGTACAGCAGCTATCCAGCTACAAGAGCACTTTGGGCCAGATGTACGACCTTTACATTTTGCGACTCGCAAATTACATCACTTTGCGACTCACAATTTGTGATTCGCAAAATGCATTGTACAACAGTGTCACAGACACTGTTATCGATTCCCAATGGGGTCGTAAATTGCATGCCTCATCAATATTCATGAGGCTAGCTAAATTTGCTACCACATTGGGAATGGCTAGCACTCCCAGGGATGGCCTGCTATGGTCAGCAGAACACAATGTCTGGGACTGTTTTTTAAATAAAGCAATTTTTCTTTTTTTAAATGCAGCCTGTTTTCCTTAAAGGAAAACGGGATGAATTTAAAAAAGAAAAATTAAACTTTTCAGTTTAATTTTTTAAGGGCAGGCAGTGGTTCCTGGGATCTTCCTGCTCTTAAAAAATACTTTCTCACACACTCACAAAGGGGAAGGGGTCCCTTAGGGACACCTTCCTGCTTGCGAGTAGTTTACCACCTACTTGAAATAGGTGGTAAACTGAGAGTGTTTTGCGTCCGCAAATGCTGTCGCAAAACAATAGCGCATAGCAGTGAGTCACGCTATTAAGAAGGGATGTCCCTTCCTAATAGCGAGAGTCGCAAACGGTATTTTGCGAGTTAGTGACTCGCAAAATAGTGTTTGTACATGCCATTACCATTTCTTGCGGTCGGAAACAGACCGATCTCCCATTTGCAAGCGCAAAAAAAGGGTATTACACCTTGCCCTTTGAGTAAATCAGCCTGCAACATTGCCCCGCTGTAAGATTTAGACTTCTACTTAAGAGAAGGTAAAATCTTTCACTAGCATGAACCCGCTTCCTGTATTTGACCATCATGGTGAACCTGAAATCATGCTCGGTCCTGGTCAACCATGAACAGTGACCAATCTGCAAATTACTTTTTCTTGGCTCTTTATCCTTAAATCTTCAAAAATTTACATTGAAGGTTTCCATTATTGGATTTTTGCCATTTTGGTGTAATTCTACTAATTACCTTTCTCTCTATTTTCCTAAATGGGTTGTGGAATTTTTAACGTGTAGCGTTTTGACCTTTTAATTGTTTTGGCACTGTTAAAATGCTTTTGCTTTACACAGTTTGCTATGTTTGTTCAGTGCCATAGTTAACTGGGCACTGAGACCAGGTTTAAATTATTAAAAGTGTGTTTTACCCTGACAGGTTTGTGGTCTTATTCCTAGTGTTGGCCTCACATCTACTCCAATTAATAATTCACTTTCTCACAGTTGTTATTTGCAGGAGTCTGAATAGCAAGGAACCAAAAGTAGGTGATTCACCCAAGGTCCCCTTCTTCGTGATTGGGCAGATACTTTAGGGCTGCAAGAATCATGCATGTGGCACCCATGTGAGTGTGCTTACTTGTTCCTTTAGCAGGCCACCAAACATTTTCCTGACTTGACTCTTTAATTTTTATAATTCAACCTGAATAAAGTAACCTAAATCATACCTGGCTCCAGGATCCCTATTTACAACAAAAAGCAAAATGGCACTCTACTGTGTCCGAGGGAGAACGATATTATGGATTGGTAAATGTGTGACTGGCTATGACTTCAGACATCATAGATCCAAAACAGGTCCCAGTACTCATTCAGAATATTTTCTATGTCTCTGGTATTAACATTACAGATGAACGATATGAGTCCGAGATCTTCTCGGGGATTCCTGTGCCACTTTCTGCAACAAAGAGTTTTGTCTTGGTCAAGTTGCTTCTTTGTCATACTGTGGTTTGAAGACTCTAGTCAAAGGCAATGGTGCTAGTTCTCAATAGGCATAGACGTAGGTGCCAAAGGGTAGTGGTGTTGGCTTGGGTTAAAATTCTCAAATTGTTTTTCGTCAATGACTTTGACTGAAGCTCCTGATTCTATGATCATGTTTGTCCTCAGTCCTTGAGTTTGGCCTCAGCAATTGGGTGTTGAGCACCTGCCCTTGGATTCCCTGTCCATTGCTGATATTAGAAATATGTCATCCTGTTTATCATTTGGGATGTGTTCATTTTGGGTTTGGAGTTGACAGTGGTGGTCGATTGCCAATAGTGCAGTTCAGAGTGTGTGACTTGAGTGGACTGCACAGCAGTATAAGCATGTACCTCAGGATACTTTTGCAAAGTGGTTGAGCTTTTTACTTGAAAAGCTTATTTTGCCTTGGGCTGAGCAGCAACTCGCTGGCTGTTTTTTTCTCTGGAGTAGCCACCTCCTATGGATTCGCTTTAGCTGGCTTTTCTCCTGATCTGAGTGACTCTATTATGAAGCTTGGCTCAAAGGTCTTCCATCATCTTCAGGTGATGGGCCAGGGAGGATCGTCTTCACTTTGTTTACATTTCCATTTCCATTTGCATGGACAATTCAAGGGATCTTCACAACATAAATATGTCATTCAGTGCTGTCCAGGGTTTTCTAGCATTTGAGGACATAAATCTGCATCTGTGAATGAGTTGTGTTGCACCTCTTAGTAGTTTTCTCAGGTGGTTACTGAAATCTACTCTTCCTCACTTTGGTCTGGCTCAGCATGAATCGCTCATTATCTGGATTGAGCCCGTTGTTGAAAAAATGTGCCTCGAATGCTGCAATCGCTGCATCATAGTTATCATTTCTGGTGTTCAGCTGGGTGAAAATAAGTTTGTGTATATATCTTTGTTTGTTTACTGCAGCAGGAGGGATCTCTTAACCATGGGTTTAGTTATCTTGTGGCTACAAAAAATCATTCAATTTAACCAATTGATGGCTCAGCTGAGACTGTCTGTTGCTGGAGCAGGGAGCTCACTGAATGGAGTAAACGCCACACTGGCCACATGCATTGTGAGGAGCACCACAGCTGTTATTGACCTTAGTGGGATTGGGGCAGGCACAGCCTACTGTGGAGCTGGTGCAGGATTCTCGGGAGGTGCATTTCCATCTTGATTCAGTGGGAGAATATGATCTGATTAGACCATATTAATTGAAGTCTGCTGGGCTTTTTCGTAATGGCTTGGCCTTGAGAGAGCCCAGAGCTATGTCTCCACTGAGTTAGCCACTTCTGTTTTTCACAGCTTTTGCTCACTTATTTTCTTGACCTGGAGTTTCATTCAGAATTTCATTTCATATTCACAGGGCCTTGGCAGACTGTATTTCACAAACAGCCTTAGGGGTTGCCAAGTGCGTTGCTTCAGCGGTTGCAGTGCATGTATGCTTCCACTAGGGTGTGTGCATGTGTTGCTCTCATTCATCCAGCTGCAGGAATGGTGAGCAGTGCATCTCAGTCTCAGTTGAGACCCAGCAACAAGACGAACATGCAGCAAGGTGTCCTTCCACCAGGCCACTGTAGTTGCACATGAGTGAGGTGCAGGGCTGCGATCCTTCAAAGGAGTAAGGACTGCTTACAGCATTGGGGTCTCTGACCTTTTCTGTAATAAGAGATGCTTATGTTCAATAAAAGTCATCCTGAGCTACTAACAAATATGATCGTTGTTATAATAGTGACCACATGAGACAAGAAAACATTAGTGGCCACCTTTTTCAAGATTACCAGTAGTGAGCAGCTCAGAGCATCAGAAGTATTGTCAGAAAATACCTCATTATGGGTAACACATAGCAGTCATAGCTGCAATACCTGTATCACCAACATAAAAAGTTTAGCAATAAGTCTTTCCAATGCAGCATAATTTATCATTGAAATATCAGCATTGTATACTGTTGGGAAATTCAAAGAATTTTTCATGAATATCAGTTTGAGCACACAGTTTCAAACTGTGTATACAAATCTTAGTTAAATCAAGCAAAAGCTTATATTTTAATAGGATAGGCTGTACAGAGGGGAGCTACTTACTGGCATCCGGAGAGCTACAAGTAGCTCACAATCTACTTATTGGGAGAAGCCTGGCCATAGTCTCTTGTCTTGTCTATGTTGGACCAGCAGAATATTTGTGCGACAAGGTGTCTGATTGGACTGGTCCTGTGTAGCTTGATAAGTGAGTGCACACATAAGTAAAGGCCTATCTAGCTTAGCCCCCAGTGTAGTGTAGCGCCTTAGTTCCACAACGCAAGTAAGACACAGGACACTAGACTGATTGTAATAGAGACTCAAGTTCGCCAGCCTCTATATTTATTTACCCATTGACAACAGTCTTGTGATCGCAATGTGTGCATCCTGCACTATACGTGCCAAACCACACACCACAGAGCCCAGAAGACAGCCATCTATGTCCCAGCAGCTCTATTAGAAATGGCAGAGGAAGTGCCCTGGAATATGCTACAGAACTAATGACTGGTATGCATTCTGAGTTAGCATAGACTGTGCTCATCTCTGCGTGGGATATAGAACATCGGGGGTACCCGTTGACTAATACTGTTTTGGTGAACAAACTAATGAAATGCACAAAACTGATAGAAAGAGGGTGTCTAACAAATAAAAAAAGAACATTAGCCCATGAAACAAATCATGTAAATGGATAATGTAGAAATGTTCTAAGAAAAGATTAATGAATCACTTCACACTTTTTAGTAAAGTATATGCTAGGAATACCCCCAAAAATCACTGATTAGTACTGAAATGCTGCATTCCTCGCAATGCACTATGTCTTTCAAAAGGGCAAATATCACAATAGTGAAAAATTGTGTGCTATGTTTAATAGCATTGTGAGTCAGAAATTGAACAGTAAGACTATGGAAGGTAGTGTGGATATTTAATCAAAGTATCATTTGCTATACAACATGTATTGGTTCTCCCTGACATTACTCCGAGTGTATGTCAAATAATTTCATGAAATACAATAAACAGACTTGTTTTTTAAATCATTGTTTCATGCTTGACATTGAAGCAAGATTCAACATTTATGGCTGTTTCTGAAGGCAATGACTGACTAAAAAAACTACAAACACAGAAAGACTAGCGATATCCAGTCCGAGTGATTTAACAGAAAGAACGCATTTCACTTGCTACCAAATAACATGTAGATTGTAGAATTTGTTGTTATATTTGAGTTTCCTAGATTTTTGGCTTCATATTGGTTTGATCAATCGTGTTATATGCTATATAAATGCCCCCAAAAATACAGGATTTTTTTTAGAAGGATGCCATATATTCTAGGCATTTATTAACCAATCATAGTGACTGTGTAAAGAAATTATATTTTATCTCCAGTTGGGTGGTATATATTGTGAAGTACATTATGCTTTGTTTAGTGGGCATCCACCAGTAAGCACTGAAAAGAGTCGTCCATCACTTTAGTTAATTGAATTTTCTTTATTGGTGCCACTATATAGCTCAATCACAAGCTCAGACCATCTGGGATTCCCAATTATATTTGGGACAAATTACCACCTAATGAAACCAATCATACACTGGCCCAAAATATACCCAAGTCAAGTGAAGTTTTCTCCAGTGGAAACAATTAAACAACTAATTAACAACTACCTAGAACCACTTACAAGAGGTGGTGATAACTGTTGTCAACAATAAGGCATATCTACTAGACGCCTATCAATCAGACATTCATCGCACTAAATTAGCAATGGTGGACGTTTTGGATGACCTTCAATTGCTGACTAATCATGGGGCATTACCAGCCCTGTTCCTGCTTGATCTGCCAGCGGTTTGTAATACCATCTCCCATCATATGGTAATGACGTGTCTACAAGAAATGGGTGTGAGAGACGTTGTGCTGAGTTGAATCATAGACTATTTAAAAGATACACCTTAAGCTGTCTCTCTTCCAACCTTTTTGTCATCATTCCAAGACATTACTTCATGAGTACCACAGGGCTCATCATTGAACCCATCATTATTTTATGTAAGTGACCCATCTTGAGAGATTGATTCACGCTTTCAGCGTTATTTTTCAAATGGCCGCTGATGATTTTTAGATTTTGGTAAGTCTTGATAAAGCCACTCCATCAAATTTGGCAACCATTTGCTTCTGTCTTATTTCAGCTGTCTTATGGCTTGCAACCAATGTTCTAAATGTCAACGCAGAAAAGATGGGGTTTCATGCTAGAGGGCTATTCATACCTGTCAGATTGAATGGATTATTGACTTCCTTAAACCAGGAAATTAAGCTTGCAATTTAGGGTTCCAATATAATACCCAATGTCCACTCGGACCACAAATTAAAGCGTGATAAAAACTTATCCTTATTTTTTTCCATGTCAGATCACTCACAAAAAGCCTTTCAGTTTATGATTTAAGCGGTAATGTTATTGAGGTTGGATTACTGCAAAGCCTTTTATTTGCGTCTCGAAATTCTTCTAAAAGGGTTCAATCAATTCTAATATTCAGGGATTAGATTAATTTAAAGTCTCACAAATCAGTCACAAATTTCGTGCGTACATGACTTCTCAACATTGGTTATAGGTGGCAGAGCGAATTACTTTTTGATGGCAATGTGTATAGTACATCGGACCTTTTTCAAATCAGGTCTTGACCTTTTACAAGAGAAATGAAATCATTAAATTCCTCCCCGCTACTAAGATCTTCAGGAAGTAATTTGCGTTTCTTCCACCTTTTAAGATACTTAGAACAGAAAGAAGATCTTTTTCCTTTCTAGCAGCAAAACCTTGTGATATCACACCTTCCTTCCTTCTCTTGATTGAAAATCATTTGTCCTTCAAATAACAACATAAAACTCTTATTCTCTTAATACTTATTTGCTTTCTTTCTCTTTATGTCTTCCAACTGAGTATGATTCAACAGAATCCCTGTTGGTGGGCAGTTTTTGCACTGTAAATACTCAAATCAGTCTATCAATCAGAGTCTGAAATGTGGGTATTTTTCTTGGTACAAAGTATGGGTATGATGTTGGTTGCAGTACCCCCTCCAACCAATCACCCTACGAAATCAAGTCTTCTGATATAATGTCCGTGAAGAATGAGTAGGTTTTTATTTTGCAGTATTATATAGCTCAAGTTCAACCTGAGCACTTCACATCAGCACCAGTTACATTACACATTAATTTTTTATATTTTTTGAGGCACTGGAAGATTAAGGCCCAGATTTATCTAACGTTCACGCAATGCAGCAAGGCACCTTGCTGCCCTGTGCTGTGTGAAAGGGAGAAGGCTAGAATGCACCATATTAAACATTATATGGCGCAATCCTGTCCTCTCCTAATGCAGGCACCCTTGTGCCATGGTGAAAAGGTGCCTGCGTTGTAGGCAGGATTCTTTTTGGTTAAGAAAGGATTCCTTTGAGCTCAAAAATAATCTTCTGAGGTTTTTTCCTCTTTCTATGAGTGCTACAGAATGCAACACACGAGGAAAGAGGAAGAAATGAGGAGAATTAAACATTTCTCATTGTTACGCCTCCCCTGGGAAGGCAGAGCATTTTGACTCATTCCAAGTCTACGTCTTGTGGTAAATCTAGGAATGCATCAAAATCCATGGGCGGGAGTACCCAGGATCCACCCATGGAAAGCCTTCTTGGAACAGAGTAATGCAAGGTGACCTCGAATTGCTTGCTAAATCTGACTTTAATGTAGTGTTGTCCTTGCCTTACACAAAGGCAATGCAACACTGTGGTAAATCTGGCCATAAGGGATTTGCCCTTAATCACAGGATGTTGAGCCAACGCTAAGACACAATTTTGGCACCCCAGCTCCAAAGTCAGCAGCTCTGGCCATTCCATGTGGTTGAATTGTAGCTGGTTTTACTTTTCATGTTAACATCCTAAGATCTACTTTTCGACATTAGTGACCCGTGGAGGGAGTTCCGCAGGGCGGTGGGTTGGGGCAGGGGAGGGGCTGGGTGGGGGGTAGTAAACTCCAGCTCACGGCAGATAAATAAATAAATAAAATGTATTTCATTGCACAAGCTGAAACGCCAAATGCGTTTCAGTGCGCGCAATGAAATTAGTTTTATTTATTTATTTATTTATTTACATTACTCCGGTTGGCCGAGAGCCGGAGTTTACTACCCCCTGCCCTGCCCCACGGAACTCCCTCCACGGACTGCTACTGCTTTTCGATCATCATAACTGCAGTCTGCTATTTCAATCCTTTGAACAGTATCAGATCAATAATCACGAAAAGTACAATGGCAAAGACCATACACCCTGTGGGTGTCTCTACATCCCAGACACAACGAAGCCAGTCTTTTACACAAAGTATTTTATGGAGGGTTGCTTTCATTACTGGTTCTCCATTTGCTACAATAATCCCACCTGCAGTCGTACCTGAATGGCCATTCATGCCCTAATTGGACCCTCATCTTTCCGGCCGATACTCACCTCCTAACATGGCTCCAGAGAGCCCAGACCACACTTTCCTGTCAGCAGCAAAGTCTGTTCTACAAACAGGGTGGAAAGCACTTTTTTACAGACCTGATGAGGACAGTTTGCTCCAACCACATTTCAGAAATGTTGCTTTCCATGCCACACAATCAGAGTTAAGTAATCTGGACCTAGATGTCCTTGTTTGGGTCTCGGCTTGCGCAGGCTGCGCTTGTGCAGTCTCGCTGGCGAGATTTTATGTTTTCCAGAGTGGGGGCTTGAACCCACCCCTCTTCTCCATTGGCTGGCTTCCTAAACGGAGGCCAGCCATTGGAGAAGAAGGGCATCTGTCCATTTAAGCCCCGTCTTTTTCAGATTGAGGGGCGTGTTTTTTCATGTTCTTTCTCTGCTCTTCCCATTGGCTGGAATTTTACATTCCATCCAATGGGAAGAGGAGCGAAAGAAAAACACGCCCCCCAGTCGGAAAATGATGGGGTGTTTCTCCGAGGCATTTCTGCTTCACCTCGGAGAAACATGGTGGTGTGGAGCGCTCCTCTCTTGTTTTCTCTTCTTCTTCCCTCTTCTACTTTCTCCTCTCCCTCTCCTTTCCAGCTCTCCTGTACCTCCTTTCCCTGTCCTTCTCACCCCGCCCCCTCCCTCTTCCTCCTCCTTTCCTGGCCGCTCCCTTTTCCTTACTCTTACCCTCCTTCTGCCCGCCTTTACTGCCCCCTTCCACCACCTGGTCCCCGTCTTCTTGCTCTACTTTTCCTTTCATACATCTCCCTTCTCTTCACTTATTTTCCTCCCTCCCCCTGCCCCCTCTTTCACTCTGAGCTCTGGGTGCCCCCTCCCTCGACCCCTCTCTGCCCTCCCCGCCCCGCCTCCTCCTGGGTGTGGTGCTGTACTTTTCAGGGCGGGGTCAGCTCGGCGCAGCTGTGAGTCAGGCGGGTGGGGCTGGGCTCACTTCCCTCGCAGACCTCACTTCCCTCTCTCTTCCCCCTGCTCTCAGCCCTCCCTCCCTGCCTCTCTCGGGCTCTCCCTCCGGTCGGTGCCTCCTGCCTCCAGATGCTGCTCCCCGGGACACTCAGGTGAGCCTGGCCTCTGACCCCCTGCCAGCATCCCCCTGGGGGGGGGCTTCACTTCCGGCCACCGTGGGAGAGTGCCTGGGTGGGATTGGAACTCGGGGTGGGTGTGTAGTGGGGGCCGCCGGCCTCCGTCACTGCTCTTCCATGTCTGGTGATTTTGAGGTGGTGGTAGTGATGGGTGGGGGAGGGGTCGTGTGTTGTAGTGTCTGTTCTTTTCCCAGTGGGATTGGAGTGCGTGAAATTGCCATTTTTGTTTGCCGTTCCCCGACTTGTGTGTGTGTGTGTAACTCTACAGGCCCTGGTGGAAACTCTGGCGGGGTCTGTGCAGTTGCAAATATGTCTTTCGGGCGTGTTTGTGCGGCGAGCGTTGGCAGGGTGTCCTTTCCCAGCGTGTGATTACTTGTTTACACAAGTCAGGGATGTTTCACAAGTTAAGAGAGTTGTGTACAGTATCTGTGGCCAGTTGCTCTTCGGCAGTGGGGAGTGTAATGCTTGCACAAAGTAATGGTGTTTGCACAATTGTGCGTGTTCGTGCTCCTCCATCGGCACTGAGTGAAACCCGCCTCTAGCTTGTGTTGGGTGTGATTGTTAAAGTGGATGTTCTGGAGAAGACGCGGCCCCTGGTGCCGGCAGACGGGCGTTGAGATGTGTGCGTGTGGGTGGGCCTCGGCTGTCCTTGTTTGCCCCTCAGTCTGAGGTGTGTGCTTGGAAGTGTTTGCATGAGAGCAGGACATTGTGTCCCCAGCCTAGTGCGAGTTACGGGCCGTTGCGTATCACACACTTTTTGCGTGTAAAGACATCATGGTGTTCACTGTTCTTGGGGAGACGTGCGTGTGTGCAGTCTGCTGGTGTCTCGTGTGCGTGTTGTGATTGATTGTGGTTTGCACCCCAGGTCTTGTTCTGCGCCGTGTGCTGGCCGGGGCACTATACAGCATTTCAATATCTGTGTAAAGCGTGCCCCATTTGCGGAAAAGCATGCAGCATGTTGTCTCCCCCGAGCCCCCAGGATTCGGGACCCCCTCATGCCCCCCAGGGGAGAGTGCTGAGGCGCCGCAGCCGGCGCGTGAGCAGGCTCCTGAAGCCAGAGTCACAGCCCGTGAGGGAGACCGTGTGGCCCCGGGGGTCAATGGGGTGCTCCGTCCCGCGCCGGCCGCCCAGCGCCAGCCAAGCCAGGGCGGGCACCGCTAGCACCAACGTGGCGCACAGCGGGCCCAGGCACCAGCAGAGGAGGAGCAGCAGCAGGCAGCAGCAGCGTGAAGCCGCCTGGTATTTTTTGCTTTTCTTGCCTCTGTTCCCTGCTTGTGCACGATTTTCTTGCCTCTGTTCTCTGCTTGTGCTCGATTTTCTTGCCTCTGTTCCCTGCTTGTGATTGTTTTTTCTTGCCTCTGTTCCCTGCTTGTGCTCAATTTTCTTGCCTCTGTTCCCTGCTTGTGATCGTTTCTGTTCCCTGCTTGTGATCGTTTTTTCTTGCCTCTGTTCCGTGCTTGTGATCGTTTTTTTTTGCCTCTGTTCCCTGGGGCGTTACTGGGCAGAGATGGGCGTGTGGCTGACCTAGACTGAGGGAAGCAACGGGTGAGCTCTGGGAGTTGGTGGGGGCCTTGAATAACCCATTTGTAAATGAGGAGACTCCCCGGGGTGAGGGTGTGTGTGTGTGTGTGTGTGTGGCTCTGTGTATGTGGCTCTGTGTGTGTGGCTCTGTGTGTGTGTGTGTGGCTATGTGTGGCTCTGTGTGTGTGGCTCTTTGTGTATGTGTGGCTGTGTGTGTGTGTGTGTGTGTGTTGGGCTCTGTGTGTGTGTGTTGGGCTCTGTGTGTGTGTGTTGGGCTCTGTGTGTGTGTTGGGCTCTGTGTGTGTGTGTTGGGCTCTGTATGTGTGTTGGGCTCTGTGTGTGAGTGTGTTGGGCTCTGTGTGTGTGTGTGTTGGGCTCTGTGTGTGTGTGTGTTTTGCTCTGTGTGTGTGTTGGGCTCTGTGTGTGTGTTGGGCTCTATGTGTGTGTGGCTCTGTCTGTGTGTGTGTGTGTGGCTCTGTCTGTGTGTGTGTGGCTCTGTCTGTGTGTGTGTGGCTCTGTGTGTTTGTGTGGTTCTGTGTATGTGGGTATGTGTGTATGGCTCTGTGTGTGTGTGTGTGGCTCTGTATGTGTGTGTATGGCTCTGTCTGTGAGTGTGTGGCTCTGACTGTATGTGTGTGGCTCTGTATGTGTGTGTGCGTAGCTCTGTCTGTCTATGTGTGTGTGTGGCTCTGTCTGTCTGTGTGTGTGTGGCTCTATGTGTGTGGCTCTGTCTGTGTGTGTGTGTGTGTGTGGCTCTATCGGTCTGTGTGTGGGTGTGGCTCTGTCTGTGCGTGTGTGTGGCTCTGTCTGTGTGTGTGTGTGGCTATGTCTGTGTGTATGTGTGTGTGGCTAAGTCGGTGTGTGTGTGTGGCTCTGTCTGTGTGTGTATGGCTCTGTCTGTGTGTGTGTGGCTCTGTCTGTGTGTGTGTGTGGCTCTGTCTGTGTGTGTGTGTGTGGCTCTGTCTGTGTGTGTGTGTGTGGCTCTGTGTGTGTGTGTGTGGCTGTGTGTGTGTGTGTGGCTCTGTGTGTGTGTGTGTGGCTCTGTGTGTGTGGCTCTGTGTGTGTGTGGCTCTGTGTGTGGCTCTGTGTGTGTGTGTGTGCCTCTGTTCCCTGGGGCGTTACTGGGCAGAGATTGGGCCTGTGGCTGGCCTAGACTGAGGAAAGCAACGGGTGAGCTCTTGGAGTTGGTGGGGGCCTTGAATAACCCATTTGTAAATAAGGAGACTCCCCGGGGGCCTTGAATAACCCATTTGTAAATAAGGAGACCCCCCGGGGTGAGTGTGTGTGTGTGTGTCTCTGTGTGTATGGCTCTGTGTGTGTGGCTGTGTGTGCGTGTGGCTCTGTGTGTGTTGGGCTCTGTGTGTGTGTGTGTGTGTGTTGGGCTCTCTATGTGTGTTGGGCTCTGTGTGTGAGTGTGTTGGGCTCTGTGTGTGTGTGTGTGGCTGTGTGTGTGTGTGTGGGTTTGTGTTACTATCCTTGTGGGGACTTGGGTGTGATAACACACTCACGCTGTGGGGACTTGATTGCACTGTGGGGACCTGAACCCAGGTCCCCACAAGGCAATGTCCTTTAAATGATAAAAAATGGCTTCAGGAACATCTGTGCCAATTTTTACAACTTTTTTAAAAAATGTCTTGTGGGGACCTGTTTTTTATAAAGTGTGTTTATATTTTTGCTCGCTCTGCCCCTGTAGACAGGAGACATTTAAACAAACTTTGTTCACCAGCAACACATGTTAGCAGCAGAAAGCACAGATATTTGAAAGGAAAAACTGCATAAACCTGTGTTAAAAACCATTTTTCATGCAAAGTAACCTTTTTCCTTATTTATTAAAGTAAACTTTATTTACATTAAATTTTTTAATTCCGACTACTTGAGTTTAAAAATTGTTAGTGGTTTTATAAATATTGCTAAAAGCAGTTTGGGTCAGTTTTGAAGCACAGATGACTTCACTACTGGCGTTTGATCCTTATCTGCAATTAAAGAATGATGGTGCATTAAACTGTGAACCAATGTAGAATTATCCGATCGATTTTTGTAAATTTGATTACATATTAATATGCACTTTGGAATACAGTTTTAAGATGATGGCTAAATGAGTGAGTGGCTAGAGTGGCATTGTGCTAACAGGTACATTCTCTTAGACGCTGAACTGAAGTAATGTTATGTCCACAACATGGGGACGTTTAATTTTAACAACAAAAAAACATGTTCTTTTAATGTATTTTCTAAGAATGTCACTAATGTTCTAATATTGCCATAAGATGTAATTATATTTAAATCCTTTGAATTGCTTACTTTCCAAACTGTTCCCAGATCCCTACAAAGTAAAGCAGCTTAATTCCCAGAAATGGGTAAAGAACAGTCAAAGAACAAGCATTGGCAAAACCAACAGGTGTCACCTACAAAAGAGCTACTAGCTTTGTCAGAGTTTGTTGACATGTTGTACAGCAGCATGCCTGTTTTGCGGCATGGATGAAATTGAAATTGAAATTTTCAAATAGCACTATGATGCAGCCAAAGCGAACCACATCATGACACTAATTTGTATTGCTGGCGGGAGGGTGGGGGCCTGTGAGGAGTCAACACTAACAACAGAGGGGGTAGGGAAAAGAAAAATCACTGATAGAGCCATTACTGATCTCCAGCAGCAGTTATCAGGGGCTCATTTGCCTCATTTAATTATAAAATGCAGACTCTGATATATATCAAGCTCAGTGAAGTAGGTGCAGAGACACAGGGCCGTAGTTCACCCTAATTAGTGGATATTTTTTTTAAAGCCAAAACAGGGGAGGTAGATATGGGACCAAATCCCTATCTTGCATTAGGGCTCACGTTGCCCTTGCTACTGCATTGGCACCTACACGTATTCCATTTTGGACTTAGTGTTTCAGCTAAGGTGCAAAGTTCTGCTGTAAAATGGACCACCTCATGTTGGTGTCCACTTCAATGTGCCCTTCCTGTGTATTTAAATATAGTCTGCCTCCCTGGACCACACTAGTTTAACTACAACATACTGCAGTAGCTCAGGCAGTGCTCAACCACCTGCCTTATGAGTGAGATGATTTTCAAGCCGGAAGAGTGGAAAGGATGTGACGTTATGCTAAAGCTGCAAACTTGGAACTTGATTCTTGACATTGGCTTAAAATCCTGTGATTATGGTCAAATCACTTAATCTCGCAGTGCCTAAAGAAAATTGTACGTAACTTAACTGGTGCTCATGTTAAGTACTTCCAAAGTGGAGGGACACAAGCACAGCCCTAGTGGAAATGAGGCATTTACAGAAGTATGTGAGAAGTGGCTTATGTTGCTTCACCATGAGAACCTTTGTGTGGTTCAAGTATACTAATGCTACCACAGACATAAGACTGGATGAGATAGACTACTGCTTAAGTCCTCAATCACACTGAGCTGCTGAGCCCCAAAACAATTTTAGATCACCTCTCCGGTGGTTGACCCACCACACCAAAATATACAAAGGATCACAATAAATTCAACAATCTCCCAAACATTCAGTTTCCTACTTTGTAGTGTGCTACCTGCACACAAATGTGCTTTGACACACCGCATCAAGGTTTGAAGGAGAGCCTTCTCCTACATTTCTCTTAAAGCATGGAACTTCCTGTCACTACACATAAGAGCCTCCTCCTCACTTGAGTTCCATAAAAAGCTTAGGACCTGGCATTTTGAGGTGTCCCACTAAGCCAGAGGTCTTCAAACGATTTTGGTTTGAGCCCCCCGTGCCAAAATGTTTTGGAGTTGGGCCCACCCAAAACTATATGGCAAGGATTTGGGGAGTGGGAGGAACGATCACAGGGGGCGGGGATCATGAGACCATTTCAGGTGTTCTTTTCTGTAGCTTGTAATCCACATATAGGGGCAGATTTACAAGGCGCGTACACCACATTTGCGCTGCTGTGACGCAGCGGCGGGCCAAAGCCAGGGCCATGCTGGGGGGTATTTACAACATGACGCATCTGGGAGATGCGTCACGTTGTACAGCCCTGTGCCACATGTGGGCCTTCCGGCGCAGGGGGGGGGGCGTTCGGGTGCAGGAACGCCTCCTAAAAGTGGCTGAGTGAAATCTACAAGAATTCACTCAGTCACTTTTAAGGCCATGCTGCGTCAAAACCCTGTGCCTGCTTGAAGCAGGCGTAAGGATTGACGCAGCATGTTAGGCATAGAGGCATCCGAGCCTTGCTGGAGCTGCGTCGCACTTGTGACAAGTCTCCAGCAATGCGTCACCTTTACGGCAGCAGATGCATCATGCATCTGTCTCTTCTTGCCCCATGGTGCACCGCATTTTAAATGCGGCGCATCCATGGTGGCACAAGAGGTGTCTGCCGTGACGCACACTAATTGGCACACCATGCGGATATGCAGGGATGCGCCAGTTATTGTAAATCTGCCCCTAAATGTGCAGCACCAAGCAAGAACAGAATAGATGTCTCTATCTGCAAAACCTCAAAGTCCTTTTCCAATCCTCACTGTGGTGCAGTAATTGAGTGCAAGACAAGTCACCATCATGTCTGTCAATGCCCCAACGAGAATGTTAGGTGATAAACGCCATCCATGTCTCACTCTCCTGCCTGCAATCTCCACACTTAAAAACAAAATCGGAAACATTGTGAGCACTTTATTCTCACCAGCTCCAAAATACAAATAAAATGCAGCAGTATGTTCTGTGAGGTTGTAGTTGTGCAAAGTTTATTTTTCACTAAAAAAGAAAAATCCCTTGTTTGTTGTGCCTCCCAACAAGTAGTTCTTAAGTACATTTCTCTGGGATACCTTTCAATGACCACTGGTAGTTTGGATGGAAACTCTCTGTTTATATAACCCAACGCACCTTTCCGAGTTGCTTAAACACTTTCATAGTTTGCTGGCCTCCCCAGTGCCACTAATACGTCCTTTCACTTTTTTCATGGTGTTTAATTGCTGCATGTATTTGAAGACAGCCTAGAACGGTGCCTTTTGCGCTTAAAGGCTATCTTAATTTACATGTAATTGCAGACCTTTGGGCTCCCCACTGGCAGAACATCGACGCCCCCCGCAGGGGGGGGGGGCACAGTTTGAAGACCTCTGCAATAAGCTCTGGGTATGGGTAATCTCACATCTACTTAGCATCAGAATATCCTTACGGTGATAGTGCGCTCTACAAATCTACATGACATATAAACACTAGGATACAATGCAGTATTGTACAATCCTCTGACCTATACTCTAATCTTACTGAGGGCCTGTACCCTTGGCTGTACCATAGTACTGTTTATTCTTGCCATACTCTAGTACATCCTCTTCTTCTGATACCCTTCTATGCTGTTACTCAAGTACGATTGTACATGTACCTCTAGTGCTGCCACCACTACCTATACTTTAGTACTACAGCATATTATCTAGCCCCAATATAGCCCAGTATTTCGACCATAGTTCCTGCATCTCTGTCTATAAACTAGTATCTCTAAGCCTGCTTCTGCCGGTATCTACACCCTACTTCCTGTACCCCTGACTTTACTTAAGTATTGCTCCTCATGCTAGAACATGGGCTAGTCATTTTTATTTGTATCTTGGTATTTCTACCTCTATATTTATTCTTGTATTGATACCCTTCCCTCTACCTTACAACCTCTATCATACCTACACCCTAGTATTTCTACCTGTTGGACTTGGCCCTTCTGGCAGGTTCACCCCTGAACTTTTTGCCTTGTGGGTGTTGGAGCCTACCCCTCATTGGATCTCTGTTGAACCTATTAGGTTGTTTTTGCATGTGCCCACCCTGCTATTTATAAATTGCTTGAGGGAGCCTACCCCTCTGTTCCTCTGAATTCACTGCCGCGGCCGGGGCGGAAGTCAGGCGCCTCTCACCCGGGACATGGGCAGGGCCTGGCGCACTTCGTTTCCGCCCCTCTGCCTGTGGGCAGGGGGTGCCGCGCCAGGAGACCCGAGGGAGGAGGAAGAAAATGGAGGATGGTGGACTGGCAGGGCTCCCATGAGTGAGGGGAGCCCTGTCGCTTCGAGAAGTGGTCCACAGGGTAGTGCGGAGCAGTGAGGTCTGACCAGGCTTTCCGGAGCGGGAGAGCCCCACCGAGAAAAGTCCCGCCATGAGGAGAAGAAGCAAGGACGGCCGAGTCATGGCCCCCCCCGCGGACTGTGGCTCCCGGGAGTTAGGGAGAGCCCCTGGGCCACCAGCAGAACCCAGCACCAGTGTTGCGGGGCTCCCATGTGGTGGAGGGAGCCCCGGTGACAGAGAGCCCCGCCGGCCTGCACCGAGCACCAGGAGGAGCCCCGCCAGACTCGAGCGACCCGTTAGGTGTCCTGGGGGCTCCGAGCGTGTGTTGGTGCCTGTGTAGGCACAGCGTGATGGATGCATTCAGGGCGACCCCGGATGGCAGTGGGCCGCCCCCACGTTTTATTAATGAGTCCTGAGCCTCGGATGGCTCCCACGATGAGGGTAATTCCCTTCCTGAGTGGAGTCAGGGGCAGTGTCGAGACCCCCAGTTATTCCCCGAGCCCAAGGGCTCCAACGTCTGGCCATACTTGTTTATTTGGGCCCAGAGGGGCCCATGCTTATTAGTTGAGGAGCCAGTGTGCTCCATGGTTACTGATGGTTGTTAGATCCCCGTGGCTCCCAGTTGGCGCAGAATGAGTTAAGGAGCCAGAGGGCCCATGGTGACATGTGTACCTTAAGAGCCAAGGAGCTCCAGCATATGGCCCAATTTTATTCCTGAGGGCCAGTGGGAGCCCCGGCCACAGACTTGTTTCCCAGCTGCCAGCAATTAGTGGGCAGCTGCCCCGTTTAGGTTCTTTCTTTTAGGGGGACATATCTTTTTAATCGAGGAGCGAGACACACTCCTTTGCCCCCATCTCTGCCTACACAGCTGCGCAGCACTTAGTGCCAGCTGTAACGTTTAGGCATTCCTTGAGACTCCCAGCTGCCCAGCAAGTAGTGGGCAGCTGCCACGTTTAGGTTTGTGGCCAGTGCGCCCCTGTAACTGTCGCTGCTTAGGCAGCAGCCCTGACTTTATGGACAGAGGGCATTTGAGCCCCTTATAGATGGCCAGTTGGCCCAGAGGACTCCCAGGTTTATAGGGCGCCAGACCTTTATGTCATTTTTATGTAGGTGCTAGGAAATGTAGTGTTTTTAGAATGATTTATGCACCTTGATTTTTTTTTTTTTTTTTTTTTTAAAAACCTTTATTTGAGCAAGCAGAAACGTACAAGGATGGGCCTACAACCACACGGGCCAGCCGCTAAAAAGGAGTAGACACATATCACATAGGCCCGCAGAGGTAACCGTCAATCAACAATGCAATACTCCACATTAAATACAGGACCAAAACAGGTTTTATATATATGAGAGAACAAACATACAAAAAGGCGAGAGTGTATCACTGAAGGTCAGCCCAAGGGACGCAAGGGGGGGACAGCAGCGAAGGTGCAGTTATAATATCCTAAGCACTAAGGAGTATGGAGCGGGGGGGGGGGGAGGGGGGCAGATATCAGGAAGAAAAAGGGGGGGAAGAGCCGGTGACACCAGCTCAGTCCCTATATGAAGATTCCGGGAACGCTAGCCTAGGGAGATAGGGTAATCTCGATAGTGTCCACAAGGGGAGGAGTACAAATGTCGCCACGGTATTCGTTCCATTGACCCCACACCTTCACCCATGCCCTGGGTCTACCCCTGGCCACATAAACAGTTTTCTCACGGAACATGGACCAGTCCATATTATCCTCCCATTGCGCGAGGGCAGGGGGCCTGGAGGCCCCCCAGAGTTGCGCAATATCTCGCTTCGCAATCATATAGCCCAGGGTGGCCCATCTAGTCTGTGCCACCGAATAGTCCGTGGGCTCCCAAACATTCAAAAGACAGCGACGAGGTTCCGGTCGCAAGGATATCCCCGTCACCACAGTCATCAGATCAAGCACGGCCACCCAATAAGCAGCCACCATCGGGCACTCCCAAAGAATATGCAGGAAAGTAGCACGCAAACCACATCCACGCTTACACAGTCCATCAGAGGAAAAGCCCATCACCATCAGTCGCGGTCCCGTCACGTACACCCGATGAAGGATCTTCAATTGAACCAGACGGAGTCGAGCCGGTATAGCCACCTCCTTCGGAGAGGAGAGGGCCGATTGCCAATACTCATCATCAAGTTCCAACCCATCTCCCATCCACTGTTCCCGAAGTCGGGCCAATAAGTCAGTCCGATTGTTGATCAACTTTTTATAGATCAGGGAGATAGTGCTATCAGGAAGATGTCCGTCAAGGATACGGTCTTCAAGAGGGGAAGAGTCAGGCGGAATCTCACCAGGAGCAAACACCGAAACCAAAGCGTGCCTGATCTGTAAATAACGAAAGAATTCCCGACTACTCAGGCCATAGTCAGCCTGGAGGGCCTGAAACGGGCGCACAGAACCCTTAGAATATACATCCCCCACTTTAGAGATCCCAATCAAGTCCCAACGGTCGAAACCCTTGGAAGACCAAAGACCGCCCAGACGTTCCGAAGCATAAAGAGGCGTCGCCAACGTCAAGCGATCCTCCCAGCCGAGGCTCACATTCGCAGCACGCCACACTGTCAAAGCAATCAAAGTAGGTCCCACAAGATGGCGCCCAGCGGAGCGAGAATAGAGTACTCTATTAAAGTCACCTCCCGGAAGCTGAAGTTTATCCATCTCAAACGCCGGATTACGACCCGGAGAGAACATAGCGTGATTAATAGCGGACAGATGGGAAGCCCAGTAGTATCTCTTAATATCGGGGAGCGCCATGCCCCCATCGTACCACGGGATAGAAAGTTTCGCGAGAGCAATGCGCGGTCGCCCATCCCAAATAAGTTGCCTCTGAAGGCTCTCAATCTCCCGAAAATAGGTCTTGGGGACAGGATCATAATAATTCTGGAGAGCGTAGAGAAACCGCGGTAGTGACATCATCTTAAACAGGGCCGCCCGACCCAGTGGAGACAGGGGAAGCTTACGCCAGCGGGCAACGTCCAAACGGAGCCTAAGCAACGGGGGAAGGAGATTACGATCAAAACGAAGGGACGGATCCAGGGTAACGAAAACCCCCAAGTATTTGAAACCATCCCGGACCACCTGAAGAGGAAGTCTACTCGGCAACGGAGGCAAGATACCAGATAAAACGTATACACAGGATTTAGACCAGTTGATGACGAGGCCTGAGTTAGCACCAAAGGACGCAAGAACGTCAAATAAAACAGATAAAGACTTGCGAGGGGAAGTAAGATACAAGAGGATGTCGTCCGCATAAAGCGAGACGCGGTCTTCGAAGTCCGGGGCCCATCGAATACCTTTAAGGGACGGTTCCCAACGAAGCCAGGCCGCCAACGGTTCAAGAGCGAGCGCGAACAACAGAGGGGACAAGGGGCAACCCTGACGGGTACCCCTGCCCAAGGAGAAGGGGGTCGACACTCTACCGTTCACTACAACTTGTGCCAGAGGTTCCGCGTACAACAGTCTAACCCAACTAATAAACTCGCACCCGAATCCAAATTTCTCAAGTGTCGCCCATAAATAGGGCCACTCCACAGTATCAAAGGCCATGGAGGCATCCAGGGACGCCAAAATGGCCGGTTCAGTCAAAAGCCCCGCCCTCGCCAGCGCGCCGTGGAGGCGACGTAAATTCAGAGCAGTGTTGCGGTGCGGGATAAAGCCAGACTGATCCGGATGGACCAACTCCCCAAGAACCGAAAGGAGACGGGTCGCCAAAAGTTTAGCCAACACCTTAGGTTCAACATTTAATAGGGATATGGGCCTATACGAGGAACAGAGGTCACGCGGTTTACCCTCTTTGGGAATGACGACGATTGTCGCCAGACGCTGATCATAGGGAAGCCTGTTCCGCTCACGAGATTCTAGAAACATGGCGCGGAGATACGGCGCCACCTTATCGGGGCATAATTTGTACAACTCAATAGGCAAACCGTTCGGGCCCAGTGCTTTGCCCGAACGGAGCGATCGAACTGCATTGGCTATCTCATCATTCGTAAAAGGGGAGTCCAAAGCAATACGGTCCAAGTCGGTGACACAGGGCAAAGTGATATCACGCAGAAGAAGGCGGGAGTCGGCAACATCCCTCACAGACACGGGAGCATATACCACACGGAAATATTCTGCAAAACGTTCAACAATGGCGGTCGGATCAATCACATTCTCACCACTCGCAGACTGAATCACGGGCACCACACGATTAACTCTTTCTTTCTTGTCCAACCACGCTAGGAGTTTGCCCGCCTTGTCACCCACATCGTACAATCTGCCCTGCTGCTCACGAAACATCACCTTCGCAGCGTCAGTGACCAGAGATTTATATGCAAACTGTTTTAGACCCAGGGCATGAAGTTTGTCAGGCGTGACACCAGATTCCAACTCGTCCTCCAAAGCAGAGATCTCCCCCTCAAGGTCCACCACCTCCTTCCTCCCTGCCCTCTTAGCTTCAACAATCAAGGAAAGGGCCTGTCCACGAATCACAGTTTTAAAAGCTTCCCACAGGGACACAGCCGAAGAGACCGACCCCTCATTTTCCAGGAAATATGCATCCATGGACTTGAGCAAGAGGGTACGAGTCGCAGGGGAGGAAAGATACCAAGGGTTAATGGGAGCCACTCGGCCCGCCGCCTCTACCCCAACCTCGAAACGGAGCCAGAGCGGCGAGTGATCAGAAATACCCCTCGGCAAGTGTAAAATCTCACGAACCGCCGATGATTGGGCTGCGGGCATCAGGAAATAATCCAGCCGGGACAGACTGCCATGGGCCCCAGAATGAAAGGTGTATTGGAGCTGAGTAGGATGCAACAGTCGCCAGCAGTCCACAAGGCCAAAGGTATCTAAAAACCCACCCAACCACTGCTGAGCCTGCGGGGTATCTCTAGGGGGATGGCGATCGTGAAGGCCGGAAAGCACCGAATTAAAATCACCGGCAAGAAAGAGAGTGCTATCAGGGAGATCCAACAGAACACGGCCCAAGTCAGTAAAAGTAGAGGCCTGCAAACCCGGGGGAACATAAACATTGAAGAGAGATAGGGTGCGGCCTTCATATCTACCCACCAGGACAGTATATCTCCCACGGTCATCATGAATCACCTCATCGATAGCCAGGGGGAGGGAGGTTCGAACAAGAATACCCACACCCCTAGATCCGGAGGTAAACCCTGAGTGCGCCACAAGGCGGTAGCCCCATCTATTCATCGCATAACAAACATTACCAATCAAATGGGTTTCTTGCATGAAAACAATGTCCGGTGACAAACGTCGTATACATTTTAAGACCACACTGCGCTTAATACGATCTCCCAGGCCATTAACGTTCCAGGAAAGAAATTTCAACCCTCTACCCCCCATCCCAACCACCCGAGCCAAGACCCCTCGTCCATGAGCTAGACATCAGAAACAGCAGCAAACACAGGAGCAACTCGCCTTGAAAACAACACACAGAAAAGAAAAAACTTCCCAACCCCCCTCCCCCAAACTGAAGAGAAACACCCCCCACCCTGCACCCCTGCAAAAAGCTAAAGAGCCACCCCAACCTGCAGTGTGCCTGTCGCCCAAGAACCCCTATTCTACACAAAGACCCCGGAGGAGGAAAGGTCTCCGTTCCACCCACCCCCCGACCTCAGCAAGAACAAAAATAACAAACGAAAAGACAGAATGATCCCAATGTAGAGGGACGCCGGCCAACACTCCTGAGAGTGTATTCAAAATAAGACATAAGAGCCGAACAGTTAGATCTCCACACCACCTTCGACACCGCCAGGGTGAGCGGCGGAGTCTGTCTCAGGAGGACAGTCAGGCAATGAGTCCAGCCAGTCATTAACAGCATCTGGCCGATCAAAGAAAAGGGTACGTTCATTGTATTCAACCCGGAGTCTAGTGGGAAAGAGCATGGCGTAACGTAGGCCCCGATCCCGGAGACGTTTCTTGGCACCACGAAACTCCATACGTTGTCTCTGAACCTGTTGGGAAAAGTCCGGGTAAAAGTTCACCGTAGCATTCTCGAAGGCCACCGGGCCCTTCACCCGCGAGGCCTGCAGGATAGCGTCCCGGTCTCTATAATGAAAAAGCTTCGCAACAATGGGTCTCGGCGGGGCTCCCGGCTTGACTTTGCCCCCTGGAACACGATGTGCACGTTCCACCGTGAAAAATTTAGTGAGACCAGAAGGGGCCAAATGGTTCAAGACCAGATCCTCAACCAGGAGATCCACCGAGTGGGGTTCAGGGTTTTCCGGTACACCAACCAGGCGAACATTGCAGCGACGCGCCCTATTTTCAAAGTCCTCCAGGCGACGGGTCATGAAGTCGTTCCCCCGACGGAGATTTCCAATCTCTGTTTGGAGCTCCGAGACGTCATTCGTAAGGCTAGAGGATTTAATATCCAGTGATTGCACCCTCTCATTCGTCTTGCCGAGGTCAGCACGAATCAGATTCACCTCGATAGCCACGGTGTCAAGCTTGTGGGCCAAGGCCTCGTACTGTAGGCCGATGGATTCCCTCACACCCGAGATGGCGCCCATGATATCCTGTAAGGAGGGCTCCGCCGACTCTTCCAAAATTCGTTCAGACGCAATACTAGAACCAGGCAGGGCAGCTCCGGGGGACCCCTTAGAATGGGTATAACGGTCCATGACATTTGATTGAACTGGAGCTCCGCGCAGAGGTGTTTTCGTCTTGCGCGTCTCTCTGTCCCCTCTGCCCGCCATTTTGAAGATGCGTCACAGGACAAGCCACCAGGTCCGACGGGCCCGACACCCAAAGTACAGGATCAAAAGTACAGAAAAAGGGGGCACAACTCGGGTAGAGGTCGCCAAACCAGCAAATAGGTCACATGAAAGCCCAACAGCCGATCTGCCTCCAAGTCTCAGTCGCAACACGACATCCACAGCCGTGGCCCAAGTCGGAACGGAATCGAAACCGAAACTTAGGAAGGGGGGACCCACAAGGCCAGATCTCCTGCCGTTGTTGTTCAATTGCAGGACGGCTACAGTACCGCACCCTGTCCCGGGCGCACCTCAAGGGCGGAGCCCAAAAGTTCAGAGCACCATATCTCAGGAATACGAGATCCAAATCGATTTCTGAAAAGTGCCAGGGTAATCAGCCAAACGTCCCCTACACGAATTCTTGCAAGAAATCAGGATTCAGCCAGGATAAAATGTCGGGAGCGGCGAGGGTCCGGAGAGCGCTGTGCTCAAGCGGCCATCTCGGACGCCCGCCAAGCTCCTCCCTGCACCTTGATTGATGCTCCTAGATGTGCTCTTATGGTTATTAGGTTTGCCTATTGCCTGATGTTTGATTGTAATTCTCTACTGTGGTCTAGGTGTGATTTATTCCCTACTGCAGGTTATGTGCGTAAGTGGTTCCTGATGCACGGGATGCTAGGAGATTATGGTCTACTATGTCTAGGCTTATGAGGTGGCGTATAGTTCTCGCCTTAGATTATACGGTGCCTGTTAGGATTTATATTACAGGTTGACGCAGAGTATAGTGTCTTGCCAGTGATTACTGGCTGTGTTCTAAGTTCATATATCTTCCGACTTCTACTAGTTCTTCCCAAGCGCTAATTCTGACAAGTGGCCCACGTGGCCCTGTCTTGTGTAAATAATTCTGACAAGTGGCCCACGTGGCCCTGTCCTTTGTAAATAAGTCTGACTGTGGCCCTGTCCGGTGTCCATATCACCTTGTAAATATTGCCCTGTGCCAGATGGCACAGTGTACATGCTGTGGTTACTACTCTAAGGTGTTTTGAGAATACAAAGGCTATTTGTGCTATAACCTTGTGTGGAGTTCCTTTTGTGGGGAGCCTGGGATGTTGTTGTTGGTGGGTGCGTGCGTAAATACTTAACTCACAACGCCTCCAGGATCAGCCTTACTGCTCGTGTCACGTTGCCAAGGGGTGAGCAGGGGTTATCTTTGGAGTGTAACTCCCTTGCCCTAACTAGAGTGGTGGTTTTTGCCTGGCTTTGGCGCAAGCCTCAGTCAGCCAGAAATCCCATTTCTAACACTACCCTTGACTATAACTTAGCTCTACTCAATAGTATCTCTCTCACTGCCTAAACCGTACTATATCAACTCCAGCCTTTACTTCTAAACCTGCTGATACCCTAGTGTATTTAACCCTGCCTCTGCCCTTCTTCTAGCACCTATCGCCTAGAATTTTAACCACTAAACACATCTTATTTACCTCTACCCCACCTTTTTTCTAGTATCTATATCCATATCTATGCCTATAGCCCTCTCTTCACGCCAGAGTCTCTAGTCATGCCTACTAATCCTGAGTAGTATTAACACCGCTTTCACCTACCATTTCTACACCCCCTCACTACTTATGTCACTTTTCCCAGTTTTCTTCATCAAAGTCTCTCAAATATTTTGAAGATTAGGGTTATCTCATTGCAACAATATGGAAATGTGCCAGTCTATGGTTCTTAGGCATGTATTCTCCATTTTTGTTTTTGCTCTGAAACATTGTAAATATTAGTGTATGCTTACTGTAGCTGGCTTGATCTCCATACATCACAGGAATACCATTGAATAGTGTGCTTAGACCTTGACACCTGCCTCATTCCCACAGATTCAGGAAAAGCAATATTGTCTTCTAGTGCCTAAGTTTTCTTCCCCATCTATTTGGGTGAACATTGGAATAGCAGGAGCACTATTTTTAAGTTCAATATGTACTGCCATGCCATTTTTCTGATTGTTGTGTAATTGTTGTGTAACCTCTCCGCTTGTCTCCAAATCAGAGCCATTTTAAGGCATTGGAAAAGTGGTCTAAATTAAAATTGCCACCCACTACTCATAATATACATGTTCAAGTTTTATAGGGCACTTAACATCAATACAATTGTCTAAGGCAAAATTACATGATGCATTTTTTCCAGACCCGTGTTATTTTTTTAAATGTTTAATTGGGAAGGATAGGAAATTAAATGCGGTGTATTGAATCCACTGCGAAGCAGATCCATAAAACACTAATTCCATTCCATCCTACAATATATTTTATATTCCCTAAACAGAGAAATGTTTTCAAGAACCTCCAAAATGTGTTATCAGCACGATTGCTACTGAGCGAGTAGAAACTTAAACGCAGCATTCAGTGCTGAACTTCAGGATGGCCACTGGCAGAAGTGCAAATGCGCGATTGTGCATCTCAAAAGGTCAATTAGCATAACAAGAGACTCGTCCCTGAAAACCCCGAAGACTGTTAAAGACGGGAAACGCTTCCTGAAGGGCCCTGTTACAAAAGAGCACACCTTGATAAACTTCTTCTACAGAGAAGGAGCATGGAATACGACGTTTTTGCCCTGAGAACAGCAAGCATGGGGCCCAGCACCCAAACAGAGACTCTCAGTGGTTATGCCTCAACCTCACTTCAAAACTATCGTTAGGAAAAAAGATGAAACAACATTTCCAAACGCCATACAAAATTAAATGCCTGTGCCTACAATTACTCTGTTAAATATTTCATTCTAAGTAAAACCTGATGAGCCTGATTAGCCTGATTGATGCTTTATTTCGATATGCACATATCATAAAAGCAGTACAAAAAAATATAAAAACAGCATGTCGAAATAAGTAAGACTGTACAAATAGAATGGCAATTAAAACACGATATATCAGAATAAATTAGCTAAAAAAAGAATTAAATTGATATGGACAGTCTTCTAAGTCTTATCAACCAAGCCCATTTTAAAAATTTTGCAACAGCACAAACAATAGGAGGGGCTGTATTCGTTAAAAGAATCCGAAGGGCAACAGAGTGCTGACGAGTCCCCAATTCTCTGCAAATGGGGCCAAGCCAACGTGATCTGGGGCGACCATAGTCCGGGCATTCGAAAAGAAAGTGTGGCACCGTCTCTGGTTTATCCGAACAAGAGGCACAAAAGCGTGATGTGTGCTGGGCTTTATTCCACCTTGAACAGAGATCCGCCAAGGGCAAGGTTCCTAGCCGAAATTTTATATACAAGGACCTATCCATGGCAACTGTTATAATATCCATATATGGCTCATACAAGACAACGTCTTTGAACAACAGGAAAGCTGCGGTGGTTTTACAATGCTGCTGGCTACTAGAGCGCTTCACGTCAACCCACTCCCAGAAAAGTTTTTTTAGAGTCTTCTTTGGTGGAGCGGAGTGACTATGCCAGCAAGAGGCCAAACCCAGTTCCCCTAAAAGATGTTTTATGTCCTTCAGCCATTTGATGCTACTCCAACCATCAGCATGCATCACTTCTGCCAGCCCATTGGCTCCGGGACCCTCCACAAGCGTGCCCAGAGCAGAAGGGGGCGAAGCCGAGCCTGGTCCCTTATGGCTTTGCAGCCAGTGTCCAAGAGCATTGGGACCGTCGGGCTGCTCGATGGGATAGCAAGAAGGTCCTTGATAAATTTATTTTCGGCCTTACTCAGTGAATCGACCTTGCCCAAGACCCACAGTTCCGATCCATAGAGAGAAGCAGGGACTGCACGGGCTTTGTAAATCTCGAGTATGGGAGCAACACAATGTTTTGAGGAGTTATTGTACTCCTTAAGAAGGGCGCCCCCCACCCTTTTGTGAGCCAGAGTCATTTTATCAATGTGGGCAGTCCAGCTCATTGCATCATTCAGGCGGATCCCCAGATAATCAAATTCCGCCACTCTTTCTAGGGGTATAGAGTTCAGAATTGGAGGGAGACCAAGTTTGCGGGGTGGGTGCATGACTAGGTACTTGGTCTTATCTATGTTTATGACGAGGCCTTTAGTGGTACAGAAATCCTGGAAGCGGTTCAGTAAAGACTGTAGACCTTGGGGGGTTTTGGAGATGAGGAGGGTGTCGTCGGCGAACAACAGAGTTGGAATTTTTACTCCACCCAAGCTAGGAGCGTCTGATGGTTCGCCCAGAAGATAATCTACCACCCCGTTGATATAGAGGGAGAATAAGGTGGGGGCCAAGACACAGCCCTGTCTTACTCCCCTCTCGACCCTGATTTTATCGGTCTTTTCCCCATTCAACCCCCATCTAACCTGGGCATAGGTGTTAGTGTGCAGGTTAATGAGGAGGTTCAGTAGGTACGGGGGCATCCCTAAACCATCAAGCACCCTCCAAAGTTCCTCCCTCGGTACCAGGTCAAAGGCAGTCTTAAGGTCAATAAAGGCCAAATAAAGACTGCCCTTGCCCAGCACCACCACCTTCCAGTGTATCAACAAAAGCCTAAAGGCCTGTTCAATGGTTCCTGTACCCGAACGGAACCCAGCCTGCATGTCGGACAGAATGTGATTGTCGTCCACCCATTGAGTAATTCTCCCCAAGATGGTTTTCCCGGCCAGTTTCTGGCTGGAGTCTATTAGGCTTATAGGCCTATAGTTCCCTGGTGAATCCCGACTGCCCTTTTTGAAAATGGGCACCACCTCCGCACCTCTCCAGGAGTCAGGCACAAGCCCTCCCCCCATGATTGCATTGAGGAGTGCAGAGATTAGAGCCCCCCATTCTTCCGGATAGGCACGGAGAATGTCCCCCGGTAGGCCGTCCGGGCCAGCAGCTTTCAAGGGGACCAAGGTTTTAATTTGCTTTGTTACATCGAGGGGGGGAAACAATTCCTGGTCTCGGTCTAGAGTAAAGGATGGAATTTTAAAGGGATCATTAAGTGGGCCTTCAATAGCAGAGTAAAGATTTTGGAAATGGGAAAACCAAGTCTGGGCATTAATCGCACAAGTCCTCCGGGAATCGTCGGGACGATTCCTTTTGCCCACCATGTCCCAAAAACCTTTAGCGTCTTTCCCACGGCTGGCCGCCAGGAGGTCCTGCCAGAAATTGTCCTCCCATTCCATCCTTGCATTTTTCTGGCAGAGTGTGTAGTGTCTCCTGGCCTCTCTAGTCCTGAGCGGTAACTTGGACTTAACTGCCTCGATAAGAAGTGATTTCGCCTCCCTACACTTTTGGTTGTACCAGCCCTGACCCGGACGTAGGTTGGGTTTCCTTCCGCTCGGGTGGGCTGGGACTACAAAGAGGTCACCAATGGCCTGGATTATGGCACAAAACCTAGGTGCCACCTCCATCTGCCCTTCCTCTTGACAGTCGAGATTGGCCAGGGCTGAAGCCAGAAGCTGCCTGATCACAGAGGTTTTCTCCTCCGAAAGAGCCAGCTTCGCCCACTTCAGCCTGCGCCCACAATTCGAGACCACTGACAGGTCTGGAGCGGGGTTACAAGAAGACCCACTCACGGTGCTATTGACGCACCTGTGTGACAGGGTGAGGGACAGTAGATTGTGGTCACTCTCCACAGAAGGTAAAACTACCATGTCCTCCACCATGCCCCACAGGTGTGTGTCAAGGAGGAAATAATCAATGCGTGACGTGTGTCCTGGCCTATTGTAGGTGTGCGCCCCTGCCCTGTCGGACCTGGTCCTGCCATTGGCAGCTCTAAGCCCGAACTCCATAGCTAGGGAGTTGATCTGGAGGGCCACTTCTGTCCACTTTTTAACAGGGCCAAGCTCGAGGGGGGGAATCCCCCACCCATTATCGAATTCCTCCTGATCTACTAAGATGTCCAGATCAAGAGGCTCGAAAGTGCAGTTCAGGTCACCTGCCAGCAGTGTACAAGACCCGTATGGAGATGATCGGAGTTGCACCTCCAAACAAGCTATGACTGAGGATTCTCTTCCCCCCTTAGTGCCGCGGGCATAGATGTTAAAAATGTTTAAGATGACTCTGCCCTGGGAATTACGAAGCAAAATATTTAGGAGGTCAGGACAGTTAGTGTCCTTCTCCTCCACCCTACAGTTAAGTTTGGTGGCTACCCAGATTAACAAACCGCCAGAGGGACGGCCCCTACCAGTTGCACTTTCTGCTGCCGGCAAAAAGTGGGTGGAATACCCCGCCTTATGAAGGGGCACCCGGCTCCATGTTTCCTGGAACAGGCATATGGAGTATTGCTCCACACGCTCGCTCCAATCCGGCAATGCCAGCTTCCTTTCGAGGCCCGCAACATTCCAGCTGAAAACCCTAATCGGGGGGTCCGTTACAGCTGCAATGCTACAATCCTCGACAGGGGGTGACAAGTCCGCAAAACCCACATCAGGGGGACCAAGCGGAGAGTTATGGGGAGCCCCGGTCTCCCCCTTCCCGTCTACAGACTCGGCCATAGCCAGAGTCTGCAGTGGGGAGGAGGGGCCAATGGATTTGGAGTATGGTGTTGACTCAGCGACAAAACCCGGGGCCACAACGTCCTCCCCCGGATCGTAACCGAGTCAACAACTCCCAGGTCCCCAATTTAGCAACACTGGGGCTGTGCATAGCTGCTGGGAAGGAACTCCCGGGGTCAGAAGGCCGTGGGCAGTGTTTTCCACCAAAAATTGGCCCCCTAGGCTGCCAATGAAGGAGGGTTGACCAAGATGGATGGAGGGGGTGGTCATAATAGGCCGTGGATAAAAGAATGTCAAATCGACTATGTCGATACCCGAACCAGCCGTGGGTTGACCTTGAGAGCATATAAATTGGGCAACCCTAGCATCTTGAAAATTTACGACCACACAATCCCCTTCAAGCGATTTTTTCCTGTGTCCAATCCAACCCACCCTGCGTACACCAAGAATAATTCCATCCACTCCCGCGGGCAAGGGCCTGTTGGCTTTCAGCCAGTGGATGACCTTATTCTTTAGTGCCTGATGGTTTTCACGCTGGGTACTCCCAAGAGGGGGAACTTTCGAGAGGATGACGACATACGGGTGGCACTCAGGGGGGAGGTTAACTGGGGGGCACTTGCGTCTACTGATCTGAGGAGGACCCAAAAGGGGCCGATTTGTAGGTGGGACAGGAATAGATGAAACCTTAGGAGTTGATGCAACCCCACCAGTTGCATCAGATATGGCAACCCCAGGTTGCGAAATAGGGCCCGTCCCTCCCTTCTTGTGTTGCCTTGGTGCCTTGCCAGCCACCGGGGATATTACTGCTGGGGGAAGGGTAGCTTGCACGTGGGCAACACAAGTGGGAGCCTTCGATTTTGTCTGTCTAGGACCACCCCTAGGAGCAGCCAAGATCGTATTCCCAGGTGCAGGGTGCTTAGGCGGCTGCGTCAACTGGTCTCCCAGGGGGGGTCTCACTGGGGCCTCTATCCTATTGGACTCCTCTAACCTATCTGTCCTATCCTCACTGGGCTTCGGCTGGTGCTTGAGAAGGGTTTTTAGAGCAAAGAAATTGTCCCTAGTAGCCTGCTCAAAGCAGTCAAGCCTTTCCCCCAACCTCTTGACCTGGTCTATAAGTGGCAGCACAAGAGACTTGACCATCTTCTCAAACGCCTCCATAGAGTGACCCACGTTGTCCTGAGCAGGCGTTGGTGGGGCCGACAAGAAAGGTGGCACTATATCAGTAACAACTGGTGCGCAAGTGGCTGTCCCTGAGGATACCGATCCTGCAGTACTCTGGGGGGAAGGACCCCTCAGGAGCGGGTACCTGGGGTGGTTAATAGTCTTAAATGGACAACCCTTTCGAATGTGATTTGCCCTTTTCCCCTTCCTTTTAATGGGCTCCTGGATGGGTTGCTTCTTGGACGGGGCTTGTGGGGCGAGAGCAAGAACCTCAGGGCAGTGTAGGGACTGGGTGCCAGGTGAGTCTGCTAAGGAGAGCTCATTGCAAGGATCTGTAAGCACGGCACATGGGCTGGTACCGTGGACACCAATCAGTGAGCTATCTAACCCCTCTAAACCACCCATTGGAGGTGCAATAAGGGGATCCCCAGGTGAATCTCCAAGCAAGAGTGCAGGGGAAGTAGGATTTAAAGGGGACACCACTATTGCTGGCGATGGACTTTTAGCAGGAGGGAAGTCAAGTGAAAGGCGCCGTTCAGATATGGCAAGTTCATTGTCTATGACAGCCGCCACCCTTGTCAGGAATTTGTCCATTGAGCCAAACATAGCACCGCTGGGGGTACTCTCCCCGCAACCCCTCAAGGCCTTACCGGAGCGTGTTGACATGCTGAGTTGCGGCACCACAGGTTGTAGCCGGTACGGTAGATGAAAATGGGGTGGCCCTGCCCTGCCTCCTCCTGCCCCTGACGGCCACAGACGGCCCGCCCTCTGCCCGGGCTCCGCCCGGCGCTGCCCGCGCGCGACTCGCGGGGCGAGAGGGGGTGTCAAGCTTTTACTGGCGCCTCCGGGCGCTCTGGACGCGTCACGGGCGCGCCGCCGCCCAAGAGGCTGCTGGGGAGTGTGGTCCGATGTCGCTGACCGCCTCCTGCAGCCTCCCGGCGTGTTCAGACCTCGGCCGTTTCCCTCACGGCACTGCCCGCTGGCTGGAAGTCAGGTAAGAGTCACTGGTGTTCCCCCTCTGGGCTCCCGGGGGGTCAGGCTTTTACTGGCGCCTCCGGGCGCTCTGGACGCGTCACGGGCGCGCCGCCGCCCAAGAGGCTGCTGGGGAGTGTGGTCCGATGTCGCTGACCGCCTCCTGCAGCCTCCCGGCGTGTTCAGACCTCGGCCGTTTCCCTCACGGCACTGCCCGCTGGCTGGAAGTCAGGTAAGAGTCACTGGTGTTCCCCCTCTGGGCTCCCGGGGGGTCAGGCTTTTACTGGCGCCTCCGGGCGCTCTGGACGCGTCACGGGCGCGCCGCCGCCCAAGAGGCTGCTGGGGAGTGTGGTCCGATGTCGCTGACCGCCTCCTGCAGCCTCCCGGCGTGTTCAGACCTCGGCCGTTTCCCTCACGGCACTGCCCGCTGGCTGGAAGTCAGGTAAGAGTCACTGGTGTTCCCCCTCTGGGCTCCCGGGGGGTCAGGCTTTTACTGGCGCCTCCGGGCGCTCTGGACGCGTCACGGGCGCGCCGCCGCCCAAGAGGCTGCTGGGGAGTGTGGTCCGATGTCGCTGACCGCCTCCTGCAGCCTCCCGGCGTGTTCAGACCTCGGCCGTTTCCCTCACGGCACTGCCCGCTGGCTGGAAGTCAGGTAAGAGTCACTGGTGTTCCCCCAACCAGTAAAACCATTCCCGAGCTGCACTTGCAGCAGAGTTTGCGCTCTATGAAAAAAATACATATGAGAAACGTTTGAAGGCGGAATGTTGGGAGGTATTTGCAGTCCTTTTTATATTTCTAACAAGTTATTTTTCTCCAGAACAATAATGATTAGTTATGTGAGAGAACAAAGGTATACAAATAAACGACCTTTTCATTTTTGAAAACATTGCTCTAAACAAATGCGTGTAGAAAATTAAATGAGTGACATACAAAGGCAAATGGGAAAGAAAGAGAGAAAACGATTGGAGACCAAGAGAAAAAGAGAATCGTAGAAAAGAGTAAATGGAGAGGAAGTGATAAGAGGAGGAGACAGTAGGAAGACCAAGATATTCGGGGCTAGAGGGGAGATTAAAGTGCACACAATGAAAAACAGGATCATCTTAGAGAGGTATGCACAAAATCGAAATTTAAAAAACAGTAGTAACTATAGGAAACATGGGAGATCAGTGCTGGCAAGCGAATAGCTGGGCAGAAAGGTAGGAAAAGCAAGAGCTTCTGAAGCAAATACAGATAATAACGAGGGGAGAGGGGCAGACAGAAATAATGCAAGGAGGGCAGAAATTGCTGTAGAAAGAGGAGCAGTTAAGGAAAACACTTGGAGATCAGTGCTATTTTGCAGGGTCTGTTCCCTGTCCGATGTGGGTAGACATTTCAGTCCTAACTGTTTTTTTCACTGTGATACATGAGGTCTCAAGGCCGGCTTTTAGGGTGGTGCAACCGGTGCAGCTGCACCTGACGCTGACCTTAGGGAGTACTGAATTTTAATTTAACTCATGGGTTTACAAGCACCTGCAGTGGAGTTCCTTGTGTGCCCAGACAGTTTCAGGAAACCATAAAAATATCAGGATATCTTTGGTGAATAATGTTCCTGCTCGCAAGGGAGATTTGAGATTTCTCTAGTCTAGTGGCAGTTTTGACATTTCAAAAAGTAAGGTAGAGGGTTAATAATATGCCAGTTGCACAGAACGTGTGCCATGCAGATCACAGAACTGTCTTTTATTTGTATAGCTCAGTGGGTCACTGCCTTTGTCACAGAGATCCATATGTTTCATAAAATATAATCCTAACATAGCACAGTGACCTACGAACTCTCATTAAAGAGTTGCATGCAAAGGGCATAGTATAAGTTGGAATGTTATATGTGTTTTCCCCAGTCTTACATTATCCTAACGTTTTTGAAAACGGGTTTGTTCGGATAGAAATACATTTGTTATTAGTTAAGCCAAACCCCTAGCACTTTGGTACATATTAAATCCTAAATTTGTGCTGCTCTAGGCCAAACAGTCTTAAAGTATTCTGCCTACAAGTATGAATAAAAAGTGCTTCCTACACCTTTCAATCCTCATTGCCTAATGTAACATTTTCTATAGACTGGTTTACACATATATCCTTCATTGTCCCAGTATACTGTGTGTTTGATGTAAAGTGCCCTGAAACCCTACTCTGGTATGAGTTGTGCTAAAAAAAATTAAAAAATGTATGTGAAAGAGGGGCTATGGAGATGTGACAGGTGCATGAAATGCGCTCAGAGCTTGTACATTTAGTGGGTTTAATGCCTCGGATGTCCCTTGTTTGTAAGGCCTTCTGACTTTTAGAGCTAAATTTGGCAGTTTTTGAGCGCTTTTTACTTTCATTTTTATTTTTACAAATGCAGTCTGTTAAATGTTGACTGTCCTATTTCTTCATTTTTCCAGGGAGGGAGAGTTAGTGGTCCTGTGTCAGGTAGAATGTTTATATAGGCATGAGTCCTACTTCCCTTATTGTTATTTTCATATTCAAATGTACTAATCAACCTTGTCATGTACGCATGACAACCTATGTTCTGCAGAGTACACATGTTTCCCTAGCTAACTCTCTCTCTCAGATATGTTATTGTGACTAGAACCTACTGTCTGCTGGTAAAAAGTACAACTATGCAGCAGCCTCCTAGGGCTTTGCAGTTATGGAATTGAAGTAGAATCTTAATTTTCATGGCTTAATGCAACTTTTCTGTTTGAATTTGGGCATTTCCAGTGCTTTGCCGTCTTCACATTTGGTTGTTGCAGCAATCGTTTGAACACATCAAATACAAATGCATTAATCTTCAGTTCTAGCACAATCACTTGCTGGAAGTTCACTTAACTGGAATATTCCAACTATACAACAAAGGCTGAGAACAATATCTCAGTATTCCCTCAGGAACGCCCCAAACTCCAAAATATGAAAGACTTGACAATATACCTATTGCAGTACTATTCTGTGGAACAAAGCAGCCTCTCCTATCGCTCTTTGACTGTATGCTTGCCTTTGATGATGTGCAGCACTCTGCTTCCCTCTGGCAAGGTTTGCGCTATTAATTTACATACATACAAGAGATGCCTATGGACGTTTGTACATAATGCAGACTGCAAACTCAATGCCTCTAGGAAATTCTGTGAGTTTGAACCTGGTAAGAGAACCACTAAAACATGAGGTCCTCTTGAGGGAAACTCCCTTGCCACCCAAAAAGACACACCCACTCCAAACCTCACAACCAAAAACCCAAGACCATCCTAAACCCTACAAATTCATTGTCACTAAAAAACCCATACCCACCCTAAAACATTTAAAAACCCTACCACACAAAAATAACATACTCACCCTAAACATTCCCATATCACCCAAAAACCATTACCCACCTTTAACCGTAAAAAAGCCCTATTCACCTAAAAAACTATACTCGCCCTAAGCCCTATAAAATACCTTCCCACCAAAAGCCATACCCACCCTAAACCCTAAAAATTCCCTTGCCACCCAAAACACATACCCACCCTAAAGCTCACAACCAAAAACCCATGACCACTCTAAATCCTAAAAATGTATTATCACCAAAAAACACATACCCACCCTAAACCAGAAAATTTCCCTTGCCCCCCAAAAACCCACACCCACCCTCACTTATGTATGTATGTATTGCGACTTATATAGCGCACGTATCACCCGAAGGCATCAAGGCGCTTGCCTTGGGAACCCGTCCAGGCTTTTCCCTGTGAGATAACCCCTACTGGGTATCCCCAGGGTGAAAGCCAGGCATCCCGCAGCGGGTGGGCCGCCTTAGTGGAGATTAAGCAACTATTGCCCAGAGTTGCAGCGTGGGACCCCATGATTAGAATAGGCACCGAGGCGAGAATTATCGAGTCCATGGACATTTTGGGCTCAGGACCCTGCCGCGTCGGGAATTGAACCCTGGTCCCGGGCCAGACCCCTGCATCAGGGTCTGCCGCTCTAATCAGTGAGCCACACTCCTCCACTCCACTTAAAAATGATCTTGCCACCTTTACCCACCTTTAACCCTAAAAAGCCATGATCACCGAAAAAACTATACTCACCATAAACCCTAAAAAATACCTTACCACCAAAAACCCATACCCACCCTAAACCATAGAAGTTCCATTGCCACCCAAAAACCCATATGCACCCTAAAACCTAAAAAATCTCATCATTGAGAAACCCACATCCAACCTAAACCTTAAAATTTCCCTTGCCCCAAAAACCCACACCCACTCTAAACCTTAAAAATTATCTTGCCACCCAAAACCCCATATGCACCCTAAAACCTAAAAAATACCTTACCACCCAAGAACCCATACACACCCTAAACCCAACAAAAATTCCCTTGCCACCCAAAAACCCATCCCCACTCTAAACCCTACAAATCCCTCTGCCGCCCAAAAAGCCATACACACCATAAACCCTAAAAAAGCCCTTACCACCAAAAACCTATACACACCCTAAACCCCTGAGATTCCCTTGCCACCCAAAAGCACTTACCCACCCTAAACCTCACAACCAAAAACCCATGACCAACCTAAACCCGAAAAATTCATTATCACCAAAAAAAACATATCCACCCTAAACCAGAAAATTTCCCTTGTCCCCCCAAAAACCCACACCCACCCTAAACCTTAAAAATGTTCTTGCCACCCAATGTCTCATACACACTGTAAACCCTACACAATTCATTCCCACCAAAATCCCACACCCACCCAAACGATAAAAATACCCTTGCCACCCAAAAAAACCATACCCATTCTAAACCCTAAAAATCCCTTTCTGCCCAAATACCCATAACTACCCTAAATCTAAAAAATGCAGTTGCCACCTAAAAGCCCATACCCACACTAAACCTAAACAATAACTTACCACCCAAAAATCCATATCCACCCTGAACACTAAAAATTCTCTTGCCACCCAAAACCCATACCCACCTTAAACCCTAAGAAATCCCATATAACCTAAAAACCCACACCCACCCTAAAACATAAAAAATCCCTTACCACACAAAAATCTATACCCACCCTAAACCCTACAAATTCCCATGCCGCCCAAAAACCGATACCCACCTTTAACCCCCAAAAAACCCTAATTACCTAAAAAACTATACTCACCCTCAACCCTAATAAATACCTTACCACTAAAAACCCATACCCAACCTAAACCCTAAAAGTTCCATTGCCACCCAAAAGCAAAAGATTTCCTCGCCACCCAAAAACCCATACCCACCATAAACCCTAGAAAGTCCCTCGCCACTGAAAAACCCATATGCACCCTAAAACCTAAAAAAGCCCATATTACCTGAAAACCCATACCCAACCTAAAACATAAGAAATCTCTTACCACCCAAAAACCCATCGCCACCCTAAATCCTACAAATTCCTGTGCCGCCCAAAAAGCCATACCCACTCTAAACCTTAAAAAAACCCTTATCACCTACAAACCTATACTTACACTAAAAAATACCTTACCACCAAAAGCCAATACCCACCCTAATCCCCAGAGATTCCCTTGCCACCCAATAACACACACCTACCCTAAACCTTACAACCAAAAACCCATAACCATCCTAAACCCTATAAATTCCTTATCACAGAAACACCCATACCCACCCTTAACTATAAAATTTCCCTTGCCCCCTAAAAACCCACACCCACCCTCAACCTTAAAAATTCTCTTGCCACCCAATTACGCATACACACTGTTTTTTTCACCTCATTGTGTTCTTCTCTATCGTCAATGACATATAATTGTATATTAGTAGGCAGTATCTCTGCCTTTAAAAAATAAAAGTGGATGGCTACTTCTCAAAGCACCAACTTCCATCTTCCATTTGGCATAAAGCACCAACTTCCATCATTACCATTTGGCATAATATTGAGACCCGGTTGAAATTTAAATTAAGCTGCTTGAGTCATGTAATTTCTAGAATTTCATGCTACAGTTGTTTTAAAAATTCCATAAATAAGTCAAATACAATCCTAATGCAGAACTCTATTCCTGTAGTGAAGACTACTGGCCTTTAGACCCACGTGAAAGCAACCTATCGGTTGAATTCTCGGATCTACTGACCGGCCTAAACTTCTCCCAAAACATTAATAAAGCCACCCACATCAAGGGGCATATCCTGGATCAAGCTTGTACCTCTAATATTACAATTACCTCCCCTATTATTTCCCCTTGCCCTTGGTCTGACCACTCCTTCATCTCTTTTGTCATTACTCAGACCCCTTATGTCCCTCCGACCCCTGTTAACAATTTTTTAGCCCGAAACTGGAAACGAGCTGACCAGAGCGAATTTCATAGTCTCTTGATCTCCTCCGCCCCTAATGAACTGCCCTCTACCTCTGCCCAAGCATCCAGTATTGCTAACTGGTTGGAATCAGCGTGCCACAAAGTTGCTCCTATGAAAAGAATTAAAACCAAGCGTCCTCATGACGCTCAGCGTTGGTTTTCAGAGGAATTGAAAAAGGAGAAATTGGCCCTGCGGCAGGCCGAACGCCGCTGGCGGCGTCATTACACCCTTGAGGAGAAAACCATTTATACCACTTTACTAAAACATTATAAAAATTCTATTTTACAAACTAAAATTGCATATTTCTCTCAAAAAATTATTAATTCCTCGTCCAAACCCAAAGATGTCTTCTCTATCGTTAATGAGCTTACTCAACCAGACCGGGTACTGGTCAAACCGGCCCCCTCACAGGCCTTGTGCGACTCATTAAACGCTTTTTTCACCGAAAAAATTGCTGTCATTAAAAATAATATCCCGCCTTCTACTCCATCCTTGGCTCCCGCTATCACTTGTAGAAATCCACTGGTGTTAGATCACATTCCCCCGATCTCTAAGTCAGAATTCTTTTTTTTTTTAAATTAAATTTTTATTGCAGATTCATATAGTGCACAGTCATTCTTATCAACATTCCTGCTGTGACAAAGACAAGGTATGGATCAATAAGTAAAACATTGCACAACCAGCAAACCCGTATCCCGGGGGATGGGCGGCGCTATCTGTAAAAGCGATAGAAGCATAGTAACAGAGGACAAGTGCAACAGTTCAGCAGGAAGTCCTTGTATATGCTTTTCTATTTTAACCCCCCCCCCTTCCCCACCCAGTCCCCAACGCATAAAACTGTTATAACCCCATGAGGCAACATCACATTTTCAGCCCATATTTTAAAGAGTGTCTGTAACACTTTTCCCACAACGCAGTATCCAGAACATGTTTATCATCATCAATTAGCGACCCGATATCTCAAATCCCATATCATACCCTCTTCCGTGTAAGTGTACACCACTATCCTCACATTCTAAATGTCCATCCATGTCAACTCCCCCCTTGCTACCCATCTACGGTCCCGAGTCCCTTCGCTATCCTCATGCCTACTGGCCAGTTGATAACTGTATCGAGTCTTTCAGAGACCCCCGTCCAGGCCATGGTAGTGTCTCCATTTGCCCCATACTTTGCTGAATTTCCTCGGGCAACCTCTTGCTTTATATGTAACTCTTTCCGCCGCCATATAGATATCTAATCCCTTCCTCCATTCCCTTATCTGAGGCGTGTCAGCCGCTCCCCACTTCTTAGCTATGTCTCTTTTGGCCACCACCAAGGCCAGGACCAGAAATGTTAGCTGTGGGCGGGGCAGATCTATGTCATTGGTCATTCCCAGAAGGATCAACTTCGGTTCCAGCGGAATATCCATCTCTAGTACTTTACTCAGTTCAGTAGTGATCTTGCTCCAATAGGTCTGTATATGTGTGCATGACCACAGTATGTGTAGGAAAGTCCCGTCTTCATGCCCGCATCTTAGGCAGCTAGGATCTGACACCCTCCCCATTTTACATAGCCTTAATCTGTCATAATATACCCTATGCAAGATCTTAAACTGGATTAGGCGTAAGCGTGATTTGATTGCCACTTCTCTAGGGTGCATTAGTACTCCCCCCCAATCTACCTCATCCATTTCGCCCACTTCCTGTTCCCAAGTGTCTCTGAGGTTCACCAGTGTGTCCGGTCTATTATTCATGATTGTTTTATAAGTTAACGAAACCGCCTTCCCTGGGATCTTTTCTTGTAGCAAACGGCCCTCTAACGGCGCGTATTCGAGGAGTGGTTCCCGCAGTGTCTCTTCCACCAAGTAGGCGTGTCTGAGTTGTATGTATTTAAAAAGTTGTGAGTGTTGTAGCCCAAATTCGGCCTGCAGGGAGGCAAAGGGTTTCAGCTCTCCGTTTTTGGTTACGTCTCCTAGTGTGGCGATGCCAACGTCATCCCATCCCCGGAACCCCTTCAACTTGTATAATTCTTTGAGCCAGGAGCAGTCCCACAGTGGCGTCTGCTTCATAGCCCTGTGCGTCCATCCGGTGACATTCGTAGCTCTCTTCCATGCCCCCAGTGTAATCCTTGTGGTCGCCAACAGCGCTGCCTGTCGCTTTCCCTCATATATGTAATGCAGACTTGAGTGTGCGCCCATGTGGTACCGTTCTAGAGCATAGGTGAGGTGAGTGGCGGGCGCGTGAAGCCAGTCATTAATGGGGGCTAGGTGTTCTGCCCAATAATAGGTCTCCAGGTCTGGGAGTGAGATCCCCCCGTCATATTGATGTCTCTGTAGCGTTTTCAGCGCAACTCTGGGATGTTTCCCCAACCATAGGAAAGACCGGAGGTCCGCATGTATGTTCCGAAACGTTTTAGGTGGTATCTGAAAATATTCATTTTGGAAGGCATAGAGAAACTTTGGGAGCGATAACATTTTGAACATCGCTGCCCTACCAAGTAGTGTCAGGGGAAGGGATTGCCACCTATCCGCATCCGCTTTGCAGTCACGCAGGATCCGCGCGATGTTACGATCATATGAGGTGTCCCTGTCAGCAGTGACGAATATCCCCAGGTACTGGAAGCCTATTTCGGTCTTCCGTAGGTTTTGTGGCAGCTGAGGGCAGTCTTCTCGTCCCTGGGGATCATAGAGTATCGATTTGTGCCAATTAATCTGGTACCCTGACCTTGCACCATAATTTGCCAGTACATCGAACAGCGCCGGTATTGAGCTGTCAGGACGTGTGACGTAGAGGAGGACGTCATCGGCGTAAAGGGATAGTTTTTCCTCCCTTGTGTCAGTTTGGCTGATATAGAACCCCGTGATCCTCTCGTTTTGTCTGATTGCGGCAGCCATCACCTCAATTGTCAGGGTGAATAGTAGGGGTGACAGGGGGCATCCCTGTCGGGTTCCCCGTTGTATGGTAAAGGTCCTCGACATCACCCCATTTACCCTTACTCGGGCCTCAGGACCTGCATATAGTAGGGCGATTTTCCCTCTATATTTGGGTCCAAACCCCATCCGTTCAAGTACCCCCTCCAGGAAGGGCCAGTGGACAGCGTCAAACGCCTTTTCGGCGTCGAGGGATAGGAACCAGTGCGGGTCAGCTCTATCCTTTACCACGTGTAGCCAGTCATGCGTCCTTCGCAAATTATACCTGGTGGCCCTTTCCAGGATAAACCCTGTCTGATCCATGTGTATCAGGTCGGGGATGACCTTTCTCATACGCGTTGCCAGTATGGTTGCATACAGCTTGGCCTCCACATTCAGCAGCGAAATGGGGCGGTATGAGGCGCAATCCTCTGGGGGCTTCCCAGGTTTGTGGATCGGGACAATTGTAGCCTGCCTCAGGTCTAAGGGGAATTGTCCCTCGTCCTCCGCATCCTGGAACATGCCCAATAAATGTCGCGGTAGGAGGTTAGCCATACTCCTAAAGAGTTCTGCAGGGAAGCCGTTAGGGCCCGCCGTTTTCCCTGTACGGAGTTTGGTCAGTGCCTCCCGAACCTCTTCTTCTGTAATGTCGGACTCAAGCTCCGCACAGTCATTGTCCTCAAGAGCCGGGAGGGTGATGGATGCCATATACTGCAGTGCCTCTGTCTTGGAGCCCAAGTCTCGAGCCGTGTACAAAGTTGCGTAATAGTCAGCAAATGCTTCAGCTATCTTATCATCAGTGCATGCCCATGAGTCCGGGGCTACCCATATTTTCTCAACCCAACGTTCATCCCTTTCCTTCCTACTGAGCCAGGCTAGGAGTCTCTCAGATTTATCACCTACATCATATATGCGGTGTAGGGTCGCCAGTGCCTGCGTCTTGGCCTCTCCCGTAACCAGCTGCCTATATTGTGCCTGTATATCTGCAAGACATCTTTGTGTCCCTATATCTTTCGCAAGTAGGTGTTCCTGTTCTAACTGCAGTATGTGCGCCTCGAGAGTCTGTATCTCAGTCTGGTTCTTGTTTCTAACCTCCGCCAGTCTACTGTGTGCCCTATCACGAAGTACTACCTTAAGCGTCTCCCACAGGACTACACGGGAGTCTACAGACCCTTCGTTTTCCCGCAGAAACACCTTAACGTCGGCTCTGAGCCCCCTCCTAATGTCCGGGTTTTGTAAATCCCAGGCCGAGAGACGCAGGATCCCGGGACCCCTTGTCTTTCGTCTTCCCGTCTGAATCACCAAGGGGGAGTGGTCGGACACCCCACGAGCCCAGTAGTCCGCCAAGTCCGACACTTGTAATGCCTGTCGCGCCATGAAGATGTAGTCTAGGCGAGAGTAGACTTTGTGTGCCCCAGAGAAGAAGGAGTATGCCCTAGCGCCTGGATGTAGCCATCGCCATACATCTAGGAGGCCTAGCGTTTCCATAGATTTGGCTAGAGGGGTCTTGTGTTGAGATCTATCCCGATCACCTGTCCGGTCCGCAGAGGAGTTCATGACATCATTAAAGTCTCCCCCAAGAATTTGGATCGTGTCCGATGTGTTGAGAAGTATGTCTGATATCCCCCTCATAGTGTCTGCCTGCAATTTGGGCGGGGCGTAGGCTGATATGAGTGTGTACTCCCGCCGTCTCCATGACCCCCTCACCCCAGCATAGGTGCCCTGCCTATCAGTCCAGACTTGTGTTACTCTCATTGGCGGGTTCTTTTTAATAAGTATTGCAGTACCCCTAGCCCCGGAGGAGAACCCTGCGTGTGCTAAAACTTTGTAGTGTCCCCTCGCCAAAAAGGCGCATCTATTACCTTGTAGGTGTGTTTCCTGTAGGAGTACAACATCTGCCCCAGACCTCTTGATGTAATTGTTCACCAAGCCTCGTTTAATCTTGCAGCCTAGGCCGTTGACATTCCAAGTCATTACATTAATGCCCTCTTCACGGGCAGCTCCCCTCTCATAATCACCCATTGTCAGGCTGGTGGTGAGTGAATGGCGGGCCCTGCAGCCACCGGGACAGTGTGTGGCGCGGAACAGAGGCTAATAGTCTGCATGATGTGCCAGGTAGCGGTGGGTAGTCTCTGACTGTATGTGGCTGGATATGCTGCTTTTTGTGTGTGTCCGCTCGAGATACATTTGTGGTACTCAGATGGAGTGCCTCATCCCCCCTTCCCCCCCACTTCCTCCCAACTCCCTCAACACCCCCCCTTATGCTAACCCCAACATTCCGCTTCAACATAACTGACCCCCCCCTTCCTCCCCCCACCCCACCTCCCTCCCCTTTCAGTCCCGGCCCCGCGTAAGGCAGAACTGTCAGCAGAAGAAGGTCTATCGCCCACCCAAAGGTCCCCTCCCTTTCAACCTAGTCTGGTAGACTCAGTGCATATACATATATCTCATTTCCCACAGAATAGTCTTAGAAGTCAAATGTAGGAAATGCACACCAAAGGGTCTGTACCCAATAAAGCCAATAGGTATAGGAGGGTGATCAACTTGCGTGTCTTCTCAGCGGCGAGCTGCAATCTCGGCTGTCCAATCTGCCCTTGGTCAAGAGTGTGAGTCCTGCGTGTCTGGACGGGGATCCGTCGGATGCCCAGAAGCACTCTGTTCCAGTTCGTGGATCGCCCTTTCAAGTGGAAGGACGGAGCGCGCCCCTCCCCCCTCCTCCCCTCCCGATGAGTGGACCTCGGAGTCTTCTCTCTCTTCTCCTTCGGAGCGGGATGTTCCGTGTAGACGATTGTGTCCAGGTCCCGTTGCGCCTCTCTCTCCAGGTGACGCCGATCGTCCGTTCCGCCTGTTCAGCTGAGTGCGCCCCGGATAAAGCGTAGTTTGCGTCCGTCTCCTGTTCCTCTGCGTCTTCGGTCGTTGGGTCTTCGGGAGTTCCCATTGCGGCCTCCGCGGAGTCGTCCATTTGGTCTGCCCCTTCCATTTTCTTCTTGCCTGTGAAATATGGGGCGTTCCTCCAACCACTGCCAGGCATCCTCCGGGTGAGTAAAGAAGTGTGCTTTGTCCTTGTAGATCACCTTCAATTTCGCCGGGAAAAGTAGCATATAGGTAATGTTCATGTCCCGTAGTTTTGCCTTGACTGCGTCAAAGGATCGGCGCTGCTTTTGCACTTCTTGGCTATAGTCGGGGAATATCATAATAGTAGCCTTTTCCATACGAATTTCCCCCAGTTTTCTGGATTCGCGCAGTATCAGGTCTCGATCTGCGAAGTTGAGGAAACGCGCAATGATGGGCCTGGGTCTCGCACCCTCCGGTGGCCGGGCCAGTAGGGCCCTATGCGCCCTTTCGATGATGAAACAGGTCGAGAACTGCACCGCCTGGAAGGTTTTCACTAGCCAAGTGTGGAGAAAGGCCACCATGTCCGTTTCTTCAATTCCTTCCCTAAATCCAACAAAGCGCAGGTTGTTGCGTCTCGCCCTATTTTCCGCATCATCGACCTTCCACTGCAGCTGGCGATGCGAGGCCTGGAGTTCTGCCATGTCCTTCCTCAGCGTGGAGATCGAGTCCTCCGCTTCCCCTATTCGTGTCTCCGCCGTGGTCACCCTGTCTGACAGCTTCCGGAAGTCTTGTCGCAGCAGCGTCACCTCCGACCCCACTTCAACAAATTTTTACCTCCAACGCTGCCCTAGATTCCTGAATGTCAGCCCTGGACGCCTGGATAGCCGCCATCAATAGGTCCGTGTCCGTTCGTGGGCCATTAGCCGGGAGTGTGGCCTCTGGGTTTGGCCGCGGTGCAGCAAAGTTGTCCATAGGGCCCTGTTTGGCAGTCTTGGCAAGCGTATCTTTCTTGCCCATGGCTGGTGGCGCTACGTATTTCCTTCCGCGTGGAGTCAGTGTCCTCCCCCACTTGTGTGGTAGGTCGGCGGGCTGGCGACCTGAATCCCTCAGTTCGTGACCTTAAATCGGATTTGGGCCCCGGACCCCGTCTGTGGCCCACGTCCTTCTCAGCACCTTCCGCAGAACTCGGGATGTAAGGCACACACTTCCCGGGGTGAGGCGCGTGTTTCGTTGTGTTCCTTCTCTCCCCCGTCCTGTCCCGGCCCTCCCCGCTGGCTTCGCAGTGCTCGATGGCAAGGCAGTCCGGAAAATAAGTGCCCCTCAGCTGGTGCCGCCCTCAGAGTCTCACCGGCCCGAGCCCTGCCTCAGCTCCGGAAGGTTGACTCGCCTCCACACTTTAGTCTATGGTCGTATCGGGGCCCAGGCTGTGTGTTGCTCCCTGGGGCCCCACCTGGTCCCGGTTCCCGTGGCCAGGGGACAGGGGGAGCAAGAGAGCCAATCTTGCCCCGCAAGAGGACGTGCGGGAGGTCCGTTCACAGCACCGATTCCCTCCGCAAGGCTCGCAGCGGGGGCGTGCGCGCCAAGCTTATGCCCGGAGGCTAGATGTCCACGTTGTCCGACTGATCCGGGTGGCCTCCTTACCTCCTGAAAGTCGGCCGCGCTGTGGGGAGTAGCGGGCGCCCTCCGGCCGTCGCGGTGATATATAGCTCCTCACAGTGAGCGCCCCAGCTTTTCTATCCGCGGTCAAATCGCGGACGGGTACATTCCGGCATCAGCGTCTCCTCTGCCCAGCAGGGGGAGGGGGGAAGTTCAGGCATCACGGCCGGGAGCATCCGCCAAGCCCCGCAGCCCCGATGAGCTTTCCGGCTGCAGTTGCTCGTCGTCGCCCCCCACTCGCAGGGGTCGTAGGCAATTGGAAGCGCCCGGTTGGTGGTCAGGCGGTGTTGTAGTGCTCCGCTCGGCTTTCAGTCACGGGGACGGACACGGGCATTCAGAGGGCCGCCATCTTGAAGCGCGCGGCCGGGTGTGTGGTCGTCTCCACTCGGGCCGTTTTCAGCTGGTTCTCCGTCCGATGCAGCGAGCCGCGGGCCACCGGGAGGCACCGAGGCCAGAGGACGTTACGTGAGTTTGTTTTGGGCTTTGTGGCTTGATGTTTTCGACGGATAATGAGCAGCTCGCCCGGAGCTTCGTGAAGACACTTCCTAGCTGGCCATGCTGCTGGCCACGCCCTCTAAGTCAGAATTCTTGACCCTCTTGAATAGAGTAAGCTCTGGCTCCCCGAATGACTGCTGCCCCCCCAGATTCTAAAAGAAGCCTTTCGAGCCTGTCCTGATCCACCACTTTCATTACTTAACAGTTCTTTGACCACAGGCATTGTTCCTGACTCCTTCAAATGTGCCGCAGTGGTACCCATTCTCAAAAAGCCCAATGCTGACCCCCTAGTACTGAGTAATTTCCGCCCCATCTCCCTGCTCACTGTCCTCAGTAAAATCTTAGAGGCTCACATGACTAATTGTCTCAGTTCCTTTATTGAGTCCTCCCAATTCCTAGATCCCCAGCAGGCGGGTTTTCGGCCGGCACACTCTACTGAGGCGGTTATTGTGGCTGTGATGGACGAGCTCAGGAGGGGAGCTGATAACAACATCCCCCAGGCCCTTGTGCTTCTGGATCTGTCGGCTGCTTTCGACATGGTCGATCATGATCTTTTGATCGACCGTGTCGGCAGCGCCGGCATCCAGGGCGTGTATTTGGAGTGGATCAGATCCTTCTTACTTCATCGCTCCCAGGCTGTTCACCTATCCACCTTCTCAGCCACTCCTGAGAAACTAACTTGTGGGGTCCCACAAGGGTCTGCTTTATCGCCACTCTTATTTAACCTGTACATGCAACCCCTGATTCGATCCCTACGTAATAACTCAGCCACTATCCTTAATTACGCTGATGACATTCAAATGGTCTTCAATCTTAATTCCTCATCCACATCCATCGCCGACTTTCAGTCTACTATGACTTTTATTGGCAAATGGATGTGCCAAAGCCAATTGAAACTTAATCCCGACAAAACGGAGCTGGTCTTAACTGGAGGCTCTCTTAACCCTTGGAACCCCAACTTTTGGCCACCCTCTTGGGGCACCGCTCCCTCCCCTGCTGACTCCGTGAAGAGCTTAGGGGTAATCATCAGCAAGGACCTTTCTTTAACACCTCAGATCAATGCAGTCACTTCGTCGTGTTTTTTCCATCTTCGGAGAATTCGAAAAATGTGCAGGTTTCTGACCACTGAGGCCCTTATATTAGTCATCATGGCATTGGTCACCTCCCGCCTTGACTATGCCAATGTTCTTTACGTTGGCATTCCAGCCTACCAGCTCCGCCAATTACAACTGGTGCAGAATCAAGCGGCGAGACTTGTTTTCCGTCAACCTAAACATCAACACGTCTCCCCCCTGCTGAAAAAGCTCCATTGGCTCCCGGTGGCAAAACGCAGTATTTTTAAACTTGGATGCACCATCTTTAAATCATTAACCGGCCATGGCCCTGCCTTTGTAACATCTAGGATTCACCGTTATGTCCCTTCCCGTAACCTCCGCTCCCTGCACCATAACCTTCTTTCCGTTCCCTCTTTCAAGCGGAAGAAACAAGGCGGCCTTGAGTTTTCTTTTTTGGCACCCAAGCTATGGAATTCCCTTCCATATGCACTCAGGTCCACCTCCTGTTATACATCCTTCAGGAAACTGTTAAAAACTCACTTGTTCCGGCAAGCGTATGATGATTAAACACCTGCACCTTGCTCCCCACCTTTGCTTATCCGTTCTATAGCGCCATGAAACCAGTGGTGTCCGAGCGCTTTATAAATAATTTTTACATTACATTACATTACAAGCAACAGCACTCCACCTCATCAAAGGCCATTACTCCCGCATTAGAAGTTTATAAAGTTATAGCTCAATCAGCTACACTTTATGGAGCTGAGCTATGGGAGGAGAACATTTTCAGCCGCTCATAATTGGGGAAAACAAAATCATGAGAATGCTTACACGTTTGCCCAAAAATACCCTGATGATCTTTCTTACACATGATATTGGGATAAAAAGAATAGGATATCTTGCTGTATGGAGGCTATTGGCCTAATGGATCAGAATTTGGACAACCGAGGAATTAGAGATTTACAGGCAGTCCTTGAGGGAGCTACTGCATTTGGATGTATTTGTCACTCTTCCCTGGTTGGCCCACATCCGTAAATGGCTCATCAACTTAGGTTTGAGTTGCTACTTGGGCAACCCCGAGCTTGCTGACCCATGATTCAAAGAGAGAGATCAAATCTATATACTGGGTATTCATAACGCACATAGTCACTTTAAATCCTGAGTTGGGGAGACTGACTATTTATTTTTTGATTTTTAAACTGACTGAGAGCTTTGAGCCCTTTTTAGATGAGATTGAACCCAACTGGCAAAGTCTCTCTATATGAAATTCAGGTATAAGATATCACAAGTCAATGCTTTTACAGCTAAATGGGCAAAACCTCAACTGACGGCCAGTGATCCTAAATGCTCACTGTTTACATTAGGTGCTAATGAGGATATTGCGCATGTTCTATTCTTTTGCGCAGTATATGCTACCCCCAGACGTAAGCTCCTGTGCAGAAGTTTGAACATCAGGAGCTACTTAGAGTCGCTTAGAATTTTAAAATCTGACAATGGCCAATTTATTGTACTTGGCGTTAGTAAATTTGTGTTAGCTGTCAGTCATATAAGATATAAGAATGGGTTTAAGTTTTTAAAAAAATGTAAAAATTGATTTTTAGAATTTTGTATGTATTTATAACTTTTTAATGGTTTTAGATTGAATCATCTAAAACTTCCAGCAGTAGTGGAGCCCAATTTGGTCCGCTCACGCTAATTGAATAGTTATCCTTGTACTGTATTGGCAAGAACTGTAATTAAATCATGTACAATAGGGGTCAAGACTAAAAGGAGAAAATGTAAAAAGTATATATGTCTTGCATTTTAGACCCTTGTAAATAAAACACATTTTAATGTTTATATTTAGATGAATGTAAATTACAATGGGTCCGATTCACAAAACTAACTTAAGACAAATTCCTAAACTTATATTACTTTTGGTATTCACAGAATGCACTTACTACTTTTGGTATTCACAGAATGCACTTACTACTTTTGGTATTCACAGAATGGATTTCTGACTACTAACTTTATGTCCTCACTCGAGCCGGAGATTCCGGCCCAGAGGCGGAGCTTCCTGTCGGGAGGCGGAGCTTCCGGCCCAGAGGTGGAGTTTTCGGCCATGGCTAAATCTCCGCCACCGGCCGGAATCCCCACCTCCAGGCGGAAGCTCTGCCTCTGGGCTAGAAGCTCCGCCTCTGGGTCGTAAGCTCCACCTCCAGGTCAGAAGCTCCGCCTCTGGGCCGGAATCTCCGACCCGAGTGCGAACGTAAAGTTAGTAGTCGGAAATCCATTCTGTGAATACCAAAAGTAATAAGTGCATTCTGTGAATACCAAAAATAGTAAGTTTAGGATCTTGTCTCAAGTTAGTTCTGTGAATCGGGCCCAAAATGTACAAAGATTTGTTTTATAAGCTTTTATGATTCTTTGAATCGAATAAAGATTTTTGATTTGATATAAAAATTCCAGTGCCACCTCACATAAGTATGTGGCATTTGTGGCAAAAGTTTATCACAAATGCATGGGACTCATACAAATGTGCAGAACATGAGAGCCTTTTCCTTATGCCACTTATGTTTTTTCGTGCTATGTTTTTACTGCAAAATTGCAAAACTAATTTCGTGCTCAAATATAGCACTAAAGAAAGTATTTTGCAGTGGTGTAATTTTATATGATTTTGCATAATTTTCCTGAACATTTGCATAACTAAAAAAAAAAACTAAGAAAATTGTGTACACGCTATCATTTTACACACTTGACAGTATCTCTGCTTTGCAGATGTTGCCAAAAGGATTACTAGGCTTTCCCTGTGTATCCCTATAGTGTATTTGCACACATCACTCTGCTGTCCACCTGACTAGACGAGTGCTGCCTATTTACTTTAGTTCTAACTATGTTATAATTTGCGTGCCGATCTCTCACGGATCCTGCTCCTTTTATACGCACTAGGCCCCAAGACAAGAAAAGAGCACCTCTCTGGTCACTCACCCATGAAATCAAAACACTTCCCACATAGAATGATAATAAATACATCCTCTGAAAGCCTCACACTCCCTCATGGTTTAGCATGCTACCTGTCCAAAAATATGCTTCTGCACCCCACATGAATCACTGTACAATACCATACAGTGGCAGCGCCCTAATTTCTAATGTCAAGATCAGGCTTTTGTTGGCTCTTCACCCTGCCCAGTGCCACTGTACCTGCTGCACTAATCATAACTGCTTCCTTATGCTCCATGCTTGGACTTGGACTAGACTGCAGGGAGATTTTCACCTCCTTCATCTCTGGTGCCACTATGGCATAGAGTAGGTTGGAGGAGAGTATTATACAGTGGTCTGTCATACACGTGGAGTAGCATGCAGTGGCGTAGAGTGTTATAGAGTGGAATGGCATACAGTGGAATGGGGTAGAGTGGAGTGGCATAGAGTGGAATAGCGTACAGCGGAGTGGTGAACAGTGGAGTGGCGTAAAGTACCATGTAACAAAGGTTTAGATGGAGTGGCATGGAGTGGCATAGAGTGGCATGCCGTAGAGAAGACTGGAGTGGCATGTCGTACATTAGAGTGAAGTTTTGCACCATAGAGTTGCCTGTCATACAGTGTAGTGGCGTAGAGTAGACCAGAGGAGAGTGTCATGCAGTGGATTGTTGTAGAGTGCTGCAGACTGAAGTGTCGTACAATGTGGTAGTGTGGACTAGAGTGGAATGGCATAGAGTGTAATAGTGTACAGTGAGGTAGCATAGAGTGGAGTGACATACAGTGGAGTAGATTGAATGGAGGGGTGTGTTGTAGAGTAGAGAGAAGTGGAGTAGAGTGCATTGGTGTGTCAGAGTAGAGTGGAGCTGTGTAGAGTAGAGTGGTATGCCATATAGTAGAGTAGAGTGGCGTGTTATAGAATGACATGGCATACGGTGTAGGGGCATGAAGTGAAGTGGCATAGAGTGGAGTGGTGTAGAGTAGTGGTGAGTAGAGTGCAGGGGAGTGTCATAAAGTGGACTGTCATAGAGTGGAGTGACAAAGTGTGGTGCTGTAGAGTGGAGTGTTATATAGTGTGGTAGTGTGGAGTAGAGTGGAGTGGAATACATTGGAGGAGAGTGCTGTAGAGTGGAGTAGAGTGTAGTACATTTTATTTGTAACAAAATTTGTTGAGCCTTCAGTCAGAATACAATACACCTTTTCAAATAACATTGGCATTTTCATTTTTGTTGGTCGTTATCCCGTCCTGCTCCTTAATTAAGTTTACAAACCTCAAATCATGGTATCCAGCATTACACATTATGAAATATATATTTTAATGAAACGAACATATGGATTTGGCTACAATATTTACTAATCTCTTAAAGGAGCCTTATCTTGCATCTGTACTTTTAAGCCCTAACCTGTAGTAACTACCCTCTCCCCCCCCTCCCCTTCCTGGTCCGTCTGCGTTCTGTCTTCTATTGCGTCTCACCACCTTGAGTTATCAATGGTCTCTGACCTGTATTTCCAATGTACCTTGGATAATTCTGTGTAATTTGTTCTAGCTGCCACTAACTATGCAATCATTTTTGTAAGTATGTATAAGGTGAGGGTCAACAAATGTAATTGGGATATCTAGTTGTGTAAATTCTTCTAGCATAGTGTCCCAGTCCAAGGAGACAGGGCGTTTTCTCAGTACTCGCGTCTCCTCCCGTCTGAGCGCCTCGCTCTCGGCACTACCCCATCTAACCACCTCCTCACGCCAAATGTGTAGTGTGGGGCTCCTCTGGGACTTCCATCTCATAGTAATCACTCTGATAGCCAATATTATCGCTAGGTCCAGAAAACGCAAGTTAACTTTCTGGTTTTTAGCGCGCTTGTGCAGGCCCAAAAGGCACTCTAATATGTTGTCTGTTATTGTGAGATGTGGGATTTCTCTGAGCGTATTCCGGATCTGACCCCAATAGTCCCGGAGGTGCGGGCATGCCCATAAAATGTGCACAAAGCCAGCCTTGCATCTCGGGCAACAGTTCTGGGCCTCTGGGAACATGCACTTTATCCTCTTCGGGGTTAAGTAAGATCTGTGGAGAACCATAGTTTGTATGAACTTAAGTTTGGCGTTTCAGGAGACTCTCTTGGGATGTTCTAGAATATTTTCTCAGGCCTTGTCTGCAATCGGCCCGCCCGCAGTTTCTGCCCAAGTAGGGTGCCGTACATTGTGGTAGAATAAAGTGGCATACAGTGTCGTCAAGTGGAGTGGCATAAGTGGTATAGATTGGAGTAGTGAAGTACAATGAAGTAGAGTGCAGTAGTGTCTCATTGAGTACAGTGAAGTAAAGAGGTGTGGAGTGGCCTAGCTGGAGTTGTATAGAGTGTTGTACAGTGGAGTATAGTTTTGTATAGTGGCATAGAGTGGAGTAGAGTGTCAAAGAGTGGCATAGAGTGGAATAGAGTGTAGCAGTGGAGTAGAGTGTTGTATAGTGGACAAGTGTAGAATGTCATAGTGTAGAGAAGAGTGTTGTAGAGTGGAGAGATGTGTTGCAGAATATAATAGGGTGGTGTAGTGTTTTGAAACCTAAAACCTGCATTTGAGCTAGTCCCACAAACAAAACTCTGGTCAGTTTTGGAGAGAGTGGGGGTCCCTAGTAACATATCAACATTAATCTGCCTACTCAATGACAGTTATGTCCAAGTGTGGAGGGCTAGTCAGGGTTAACTGGCAGAATGAAGCACCATGAATAAAGGAGTGAGACAGGTATACATGCTTACTCTATTATTTTCTTTTTATTTATATGATCTAATTGCATAGTTCATGCTAATGCATCTCCAATACATGCAGATAGCAAAGTCTCTCTGTTATTGTTTGCGAAAGATACACTGCTTGCCTCAAAAACCCTCAGAGGGTCACAACTTTTATGTATTAAATCTTTTATTGAGCAAAGATAAGCATACTGCACCTCTCGATATCGTTCGTGCCGGCTCCGCTATGAGGCAGCCTAGTTCCGAGGCGCCGTTGGCGCCCAATGCGGCCCTATCGGGGTCAACTTCTGTTAACACAGCAAGCCGCCTACAACCCATCAGGGCCGGCCGCGTCAAAAAGAGGTGCTATAGAGGTGCAAGCTAAGCAAACAATAATGCACGAATAAACAGGAATCCCCAACTCAGGACATACAACAACCCCTGGGTCCCTTCCCACCCTCTCCCTCCCCTCTCCTTGTCCGTTAGTGAAGTGTAGGCAGTAGGTCATCGCTGACTCTCTACAGGTCAGGCGGCGCTGCGCGTGTTGGGGCCCTGCGCCTGTGTGTGCGTGTCTTGGGCTCCGGAAGTGGGGTCTCTGCAAGACGTAACAGGCGCAGATAGCGGGGACAGCTCACCTCTCTGAATTCCCCTGTTAGTAGGGCAAGAAAGGGCCACCAAAGCGCCGCGAAGTCCGCCCCCCTCCCTGCTGAGGCTAGTGACAGTTTCTCCATCCCCAGTATTGCCCAGAGACGATGCAACCAACCCAACTGTTGCGGGGCGTGGACGGCCCTCCAGTGAGCTACAATGTTCTGGACTGCCGCTCCCAGGGCCAGTGCGATCAGTTTCCCCCTCCAAGATTTCAGGGGGTACATGAGGGCGTTGGGGAGGCCCAATATGATGTAGGCTGGGAATCGCGGCAGTTGCGTGTGCAGGTGGGAGTCTATGAGATCTAGGATGGGAGTCCAGTACGGACGGAGCTTGTCGCAGCCCCATAGCAAGTGTTCTAGAGTCCCTAGTTCCCCGCAGCCCCTCCAGCATCTGTCGCTAACCCGGGCGTCCCACTGGTGTAGCCTCTCGGGTGTATGATACCAGTAAGTGGCGACTTTGGTTAGTGTCTCAGTGAGACCCGTGTGATGTGCTGTATGTCTGGCCCTGTGGTAAACCCCTTCCCATTCTTTCATTGTGAGTTGTCGCCCCAGGTCTCTCTCCCATCTGGCCCGCCCTGCGTTGTATGTGTGGATGTTAGGGAGGAGTAGGTGTTGGTAGAGGTCTGAGATCAATTTTTTATCCGAGGTGCGGGTCAGTAACCACTTCTCATAAGGCGTGAGGTGTCGTTGGGCTCCCGGTTGGATCGAGGGGTGAAGCACCCAGTGTCGTACTTGCAGGTATTGCAGGCGGTCTGTCTCGGCAATGCCATAATCTGTTTTGACTTTATGGAACGGAAGGACACCCTTGAGGTCAAACATGTGGCCCGCAGCTCTGCAGAGAGTCGCTCTCCATGCTGCATACGCTCTAGTATCCAGGCCAGGCGTAAAGTCCGGGTTGTCGAAAATCGGGGTCATCGGCGAGGGAAAGGAGGTCAGTCCCTTTGTCACGGCCACTCTGTCCCAGACTTCTAGGACCGTGCCCGTGATGTCAGAGGCGTAGAGGTTGGGGGGTCTATGCCGGCGTGGCAGGAATGGTATACCTTGCAGTGTGCGGCCGGCTACCGCCTGGTCCTGGAAGAGCCAGTGTTTGCCCGACTCTAATTGATGCCATTCTACCAGTGTTCGCAACTGTGCCGCCTGGAAGTATAGCGTGAGGTCGGGTACACCAACCCCCCCGTGGGCAGGAGGCAGAGTGGCGATGGCATGTTTAAACCTCGGTCGACGGCCGTTCCAAATGAACCGTGATAACTCTGTTTGGGTCTGTTGAAGCCACCCGCTCGGCGGTCTCAAGGGGAGCGTCTGGAATAAATATAGGATCTGGGGCAGCAGTGTCATTTTGACCGCTGCGATCCGACCCAGCCAGGATAATGTGAGGGACTTCCAGCGCCGTAGCTGCTCTCGGAGCTTCTTCGTGAGTGCCTCGTAATTGGCCCGTGCTGTACCCTGCACTGTCGGGGTCAGGAGGACACCCAGATAGGGGACGGAGGCATCCGACCACTGCATTTTGAATTCCGCTTTGACCTCCTCCAGTGTGTCAGGCCTCAGCGAGATGTTCAGGGCCTCCGATTTCGCCTCGTTAATTTTAAAACCCGACGCCAGTGCAAAGGCGTGGAGTTCCACCAAGAGTGCGCGTAATGACTGCATCGGATTGGTGAGGGACAGTAGGATATCGTCCGCGTACAGACTAATTTTGTGCGTATCTGCTCCGAATGGAATGCCAGAGATGAGTTTGTGTTGTCGCACTCTCTGCGCCATCGGCTCCATGTAGAGCGCGAATAGGAGTGGAGAGAGCGGGCAGCCTTGACGGGTGCCCCTGCCGATGTCAAATCTCGGGGAGGTATGGCCATTAACTCGTACTGCTGCATTGGGACGGCGGTAACAATTGAAGATGCGGTGACGGAGAGTTTCCCCAAACCCGAAGTGTCGCAGCACCTGGTCAAGGTAGGGCCAGTGCACCCTGTCGAATGCCTTCTCAGCATCAATGGTGAGAAGCATACAACCCGGCTTTGTACGCGACCCGGCTTCAATGAGGTGGAGAACGCGCCGGGTGTTGTCACTGGTCTGCCTTTGGGGGATGAAGCCCGACTGATCAGATTCTATCAGTTGCTGCAGGTACGGTGCTAGGCGACCTGCGAGAATGCCGGTGTAAAGCTCTACGTTCAGCAGAGAAATAGGCCTGTAGGAGCCACATTTGGTTGGGTCGCGGCCGGGCTTGGGAATCACGGAGATGGACGCCTCGAGCAGGTCCGGGGGGATGGCACCGGGCTGATCAAAGGTATTAAACAGGTCACGCAGGATGGGGGCAACCAGCGGGCAAAAAGCCTTATAGAAGGCCGCTGTATAGCCGTCTGGTCCCGGGGATTTCCCCACCTTGAGGCGGGATATCGCCGAAATGACTTCCTCCAGGCCTATGGGCCGATCTAGGAAGTCCGCTTGTGCCTGAGTTAGGGCGGGTAGTGCTGCGCCTCGTAAGTAGTCTATTCCGGCGTTTGGGTCCAGGCTGTCCGCATCATAGAGGGCGGCGTAGAAGTTACCGAATGCCGCTGCTATGGCCGCGTCCTCCGTGATCTGGGTGCCACGAGCAGATTGGAGGGAGCGCACCTGTTGCCTCTGAGTCTGCGTCCGAAGCCTGCTCGCCAAGAGCTTCCCGCATCGGTCACCCCCGGTATAGTATGCGTGCTTGAGGCGCATGGCGGCGTATTCCGCCACGTCTTGGTCCAGGGCGACCAGCATCTTCCTTTCGGTGTACAACTGGCGCCACGCCCGCGCGGCCCCAGTGCGCTGGTGCTGCTCCAGCTCGGCCACCCGTTGGGTGAGTTCGGCCCTTTTCAGCGCCCTCTCCTTATTATTGGCGGCTGCAATTGAGATGAGTTCACCGCGGAGGACCGCCTTGAGGGCCGCCCACTGCGTGGCTTTAGTTGTGTCCTCGTTTGCGTTGTGTGTCAAAAATTGAGTGATCGCGGTCTTAAGCCTGTCTTGAGTGTCTGGTAGCTGCAAAAGTCCGTCCCGGAGCCTCCAGTGCCGCTGGGGTGCTGGCGTGGGCGCCATTCGAAAGGTCGCCACGACCGGTGAGTGGTCCGACAGCGAGGCAGGGAGTATCTCCACATCCGCGGCTTGTGCCGCCAGCTGGGAGGAACACAAAAAATAGTCCAACCTCGCGTAAGTTTTGCGTGCCGCTGAGTAGTATGTGTATGCAGTTGTTTGTGGGTGAGCGTGCCTCCACAGGTCAATTAGGCCCAAATCTGCAAGGTGCATGTGCCCTGATGTCGAGAGTGCCCCCACCTGTCCGAGTCTCTGACCCGAGCGGTCAGCAGTGTTGTGGAACACTAGGTTAAGATCTCCACCAATTAGTAAGTGTGGGTGTGTAGTGGTAGTGGCGGACTCTAGTGCTGTGTGTAAGAATTTTTCCTGTCCCTCGTTCGGCGCGTAGACCGAGCCCACTAGTAGCGTTTGACCCGCAACTTGGAAGCTGTGGAGGAGGAGCCGCCCCTTGATCTCAGCCTCTTTCTGTATGATCCTCCCCTCGAAGGACTTGGCTACTAAGATTGCTACCCCGGCCACCTTTTTCTGGGAGGAGGAGAAAAACTGCCACGGGAAGGATCGCGATTTAAGCCTGTGTTGGTCTTTAGTGACAAGGTGCGCTTCTTGGAGGAGGCATATGTCTGCCTTCGAGCGTTCCAAGAAGGACAGTATCGCTTTCCGCTTGATTGGGTTGTTGAGGCCCCGCACATTAAGTGAGAGTATAGTTAAGTGACGGGTCATGGCGGGAGCAATAAGGAAGGTGCTGGAACCTGCCTACGGGCCGCGGGCGTGAGCCTTGGGACCATGTCTCGCCCATCACGGGTGTGTCTGCCGCCCCCATCTGCTAGGTTAGAACCCCTTGGACAAGGAGAGCCCTCCCACCCCGCCCCCCCTTCTCAACTCCCCCCCCAACCCAACAGGTGCAACTCCCCCCTCCCGACCCTCCCCCCAACCCTTCACCCAAACCATGAAAAAAGTTCGGTCAAACATAGTCCCAGGTCCCGGTAATAGTCCTCAGGACCCGTGGTAAGGTGTATCCTTGGTATGCAGGCAGTGGCAACGGTGTCGGTGGACAGAGTTCGTCCCCGTCTGCCGCTGTGGGCAGTCCGCTAGGGTTACGGCAGGGAAGATGCGTGACGTCCGAAGCCTCCGCCCCCGCCGCCCCTGCCTCATCGAATCCGCTTAAGTCCATGCTCTCTCAGGTTGGGGGTCAGCTACTATCCGGTTTAACCAAGCCCTGCGCCACGGTCTCCACCGCCGCCCGTTGACCCTCCTCTATCTCCGTCGCTGCGGGGCGTCGCGGTTTGTGGCGACGTCGTTGCTGCTTCCATCGCCCGGCTGTGCTCTCACCGGTGGGGTCACCACTCGCGGGGCCCTCATTTACTATCGGCTCCTCGATGCCCAGGAGGTGACAGGCCTCCCTGAGGGAACGCAGTTGGTGGAGGCTATTGCCGAGCCTGAACACCAGTCTGAAGGGGTGTCCCCAGCTGTAGGAGATATTGCGCTTTCGTAGTTCCGCCGTGACCGGCCGAAAGGTGCGCCGCTTCTCCAAAGTAAGGGCCGCGAGGTCCTGATATAGAGTTGGGGAATGTGTGCCAAAGGTGACTGGAGCCATCTGACGCGCCTTGTTGAGGATCTCTTCTTTGGTCCTGAAGTCTTGCACACACACCAGAATGTCTGCTGGGTGGGCCGCGTTAGCTCTAGGTGGGCCCGTCCGATGTGCCCTGTCCAGACCCAGGGGGGAATCCGTCGGCCGGCCCAGGATGTGGTTGAACAGTTCCCGGGTGAATTGAAAGAGGTCTTCCGTGTCTGGGGACTGCTTCACTCCCCGGATTCTAATGTTATGCCGCCTGGAGCGGTTTTCCAAGTCCTCAGCATGCGCTTGGAGGTCCACTTGCTGGTCATGTATGCGCACCAATTCTTGTCGCAGTGCTTCCAGCTCCGCATCCCTCGTGTCGCTTTTCGTCTCCAAATCCGCCACTCTCTCCCCGATGGCGTCTGTGTCGCGGCGCACCTCTTTTATCTCCTCTTGGAGTTCTTTCTTCAGGGCATGTATGTCTTCGCGTAGACCAGTAAAGAGGGACTCTAGGAAGGAGCGCGTGACAGGGCCCTCCGGGTCCGCCTTTCCCAAGGACGGGAGTCCGATGGTTTCTTCTCGGAGCCTATCCGGTGGCTGGTCGTCGCGACCTCCGTCCGCTTCCCCATAGTGCTAGGGGTAAAGAGCTCTGTGATGGTGCGATCTTTCCGGGTCCTCCCGTTGGCCATGACCCTGTGGAGCCCTCCCCGGAGTACTGATCGGCCACCACTAGTGTCGGTGGCCTGTGGGGCCCAGGTCTTCAAGCGTGCCAAATCTCTTCCGTGTCAGGCACGTGGGCAGTTCGGGGGGCGGCGAGTCGGTCGGAGGCGATAGGCGCAGGACCGGGGCCAGGCCTCAAACGGCGGGCCAACGCTGAGGGATCTGTGCAGACACTGTGTAGGAAGCCACCGAGTGAGCAGGAGAGGTGCTTGGTGCCGGGGTCCCCTCCGTTCCGTGGCCCTGACGTGTGGTCCCCGATCTGCCTCTTGCCACGTGTTGCCACCCACTGCGTAGGTCGGGCCTCTGTTGCTGGTCGCCCGGTGCTCGATGTGGGCGAATGCCTGGTGTTGCGCCTGCTTTCAGGGGAATAGTGCGGCTGCAGCAGGCGATGGAGAGGGGGGGCGCAGGCTCACCGAGGGCGCCGTCCCAGGCGCGGTGTCAGGCCCTCCAAAATGGCGGGTCGTCGTGTTGCTCAGTTCCCGCCGGGCGGAGGGGGAAAGCGGGCGCTCTGCAGCTGGGGGGGCTCACCTCCTCGGTCACTTTCCCCTCGCCGGGGTTCGTGCTGCCAAGGCCGGGGGCCGATTGTCTACCCCCCGCCTCTCACCTCCGGCCGCTGGAAGGGCCCCCCAAGCGCCGCCGTCGTCTTCTCCGATGCTCACCGGCAGCCCCGGCAGGCGGCGGGGCGAGGGCAGTTCCGATGCTCGGGTGAGGCGGCAAGTCCGCAGAAGCCTCCGCCAGGGAATGCGGGAGGCCTCGCGCGTCGCCGCACGGGCCGGACCTGTCACCACCACCGCTGTCCGCTCCGGCTTTCACCAAGTCGGCCTTCAGGCTCCGCCCACCACGGCCTCGTTCTCGCCTCTCCGCACAGGTCAGGCCCCAACGGCCGCGATAGCTTCGGCCAGAACCAGGCGCCCCCAGTCGCCAGCACCCACCGCAGGTGGTTCCGCTGCAGCAACGCCGGTGTTAGGCGTTTCAGGAGACCCCTCGGGCCGGGATCGGTGCTGTAATCATGCTAAAGTCGGCGACCGGCGGCGGGAGCTCGGCGGAGCACGTCCACTCACACCGCCATCTTGGCCACGCCCCCGGGTCACAACTTTTAATTGAATACTTTTTGCTGATGTGCATAGAGAGTAGATTGGGGACAACGTCCTCCAAACCAGATTATATAACCATCAATCTGCAAAAATCATATCGGGAGAATATCCACGAGTGGAGTAAATCTTAAAAGGGTAAAAATTGACTTTTAGTATTTGGGACAAAGAAAATGGCACATTTGTCTTTCAACAAAGCAATAATCTGAACCTGCCTCTGTCTTAACTTCCTTAGCCTAACATTACACAGCTCTTCCACCTAATTTTCAATGATTCAGCATGAAAATGTATTTCGCAAAATGTCTATGATCACACACATTCTCTTTCGCAACCGTGGTAATACTATAGTCACACATCATCTCTGTGGGGACCTGGGCATCTCTATAATCACACACCATCTCTATGGGGACCTGGGCATGTCTATAACCACACACTATCTCTGTGGGGACCTGGAAGTGTCTATTATCACACACCATCTCTGTGGGGACCTGGGAGTGTCTATAATTACACACCATCTCTGTGGGGACCTGGGAGTGTCTATAATCACACACAATCTCTGTGGGGACCTGGGCGTGTCTATAATCACACACATTCTCCTTGGCGACCGTGGTAACACTATAGTCACACACCATCTCAGTGTGGACTTAAGCATTCCTGTAATTAAAAGCATGCTCTGTTTTTGGCTTGAGCATCATCAACTTTGCATTCTCTTTATGAGGCTTTGGAATACTGAAAAATAGTCAAGTTAGACTTTTGGTCTAAGTTTACTTTTATGAAACTGAAAAGTAGAAAAGTTAGATTTTTTGTCTAAGTTTACCTTTGTGAAGCAGGCCCTATTTTAATGAAGACTTAAACACAATCGTCTTCATGCACTATCTCTGGAAGGACTTAAACATTGCTATAATAACACACTATCTTTGAGGGGGTTTAAAAAAACTATATTAAAACACTATATTTGTGGGAACTTGAACATCACTATAAACATACCATCGCTGTGGTGACTTGAGCATTCCTGTATTTAAACGCAAGCTCAGTTTTGACTTGGCTCACAAGGGGGTGCCACGAGGCACAGGGTCAAGGCTGATTTGTATTTAGCTGGGTCTGAACTGGGGTGACGAAGTGAGCTAAAGAACGATGATGGTTTCAACCCAGATCTGTGACTGGGGGTGAGTGACTGAAAAGTTTCAGCACTCTGTCCATCATCTCCTTGTGTTTGCTTCGACTTGATCATCAACTTCACATTCTCTGTATGGGGCTTTGTGAATATTGAAAAGTAGTAAAGTTAGACTTTTGGTCTAAATTAACGTTTGTGAATACTGAAAAGTAGTAAAGTTAAACGTTTTGTCCAAGTTTACCTTTGTGAATTGTGCCCTATTTTAATGAGGACTTAAACACAATCACCTTCATGCACTATCTCTGTGGGGACTTAAACATCACTATAATAACACACTATCTTTGTGGGGACTTAAATAACACTGTAATAACACACCATCTCTGTGGGGACTTTAACATCTTTATGATAACACACTATCTCTGTGGGGACTTAAACATTGCTACAATAACATACCATCTCTGTGGGGACTTAAACAACACTGTAATAACACACCATCTCTGTGGGGACTTTAACATCTCTATGATAACACACTATCTCTGTGGGGACTTAAACATTGCTATAATAACATACCATCTCTGTTGGGACTTAAACAACACTGTAATAACACACCATCTCTGTGAGGAATTTAACATCTCTATGATAACACACTATCTCTGTGGGGACTTTAACATCCCTATGATAACACACTATCTCTGTGGGGACTTGAGCATTCCTATAATTACTCCCATCCTCTGTGTGGACTTGAACATCATTAGCTTCACACTCTTTAGAATAAGATTTAAGCTTTGAATGTACACACTATTTCTATGGAGACTTAAACAAAATGATCTTCACCCACTATCTCTGTGGGGACTTGAACATCTATTTTGGCAAACATGTTAACAGCTAATCAAGTTTTGGGTTCCACTTGACCTTATTCCTTAGTTGCATATGTTAATTTCTTTGTGTTAGTTCCCTTATCTCCAAAGATTTTAAGCACTAATAAATAGGTTAAATACAGCATCAAGTGTCTTTCTTTAAGCTTGATATGATATTTTCTGGCACATTAACTGAATCTGTCTTTAATGTATACACCTAGTATATATGCAGCGATTCACATATGAATAGATGATGATAATGTTGTTTGTGCATATTGTTGATAAAATAAACATTTAGCCGCGTGCCTTCAACTGTATTCAATCACAAATAGTGGTACAGACTAAGGGCCGGATGTAGGTCGGTCGGTAACGGCCGAAAATCGGTATTTTCGGCCGTTACCGACCGGTATTAACGAAATGGTATGTAGGGCCACATATTTTACAGATTCGGTAAATTTACCGATCGGTAAATTTACCGAATCTGTAAAATACCGAATCGGTATTTTTACCTATTCGATAAATTTGATATGTAGGTGGGACTCTTCTGAGTCCCACAACCCTTACCGAATCTGTATTTTACCATCAAATATATTTGATGGTAAAATACCGATTCCGGTGTGCATGCACATGTGTGCATGCACACCTGTGCCATATGACAGGCAGACCTGCCCTTAGGGCAGGTATGCCTGCCACATGGCACCGAGCCTCTTTTGGGGGTGCCAGAGGGTGTCAAAGTGACACTCCCCTGCACCCTTGTGAAATTCGGTATTTACCGATTCGGTAAATACCGAATCGGTAATGCCCATTCATTCCTATGGGCTTCAAAGCCCATAGGAATGAATGGGCATTACCGGTCGGTATTTACCTAATCGGTAAATACAGATTTTTACCGATTCGGTAAAAAAAACATCTGGATGGTCCTACATGTCCCCCCTTCATATTTACCGATTCTTAATTACCGAATCGGTAAAATTCGGTAATTAAAAATCGGTAAATGAATCCTACCTACATATGGCCCTAAGTCCCCACAAGGATGGTAGCACATGTTCAAGTCCCCACAAGGATGGTGCTGTGCGCGCGATTAAATAACAATATATTTGCAAATTTGAAGCAGGATCCTGTGTCCTGAATTTTTTCTTAACATTTTTCTGTTATTAGTGTATTTTAAAAGCATTGGGAACATTTAGTCCCCACAAGGCAGGTATTCACACATAGTCCCCACAAGGATGGTAACACGTGTATGTGTGTGTGTGTGGCTCTGTGTGTATGTGGCTCTGTGTGTGTGTTGGGCTTTGTGTGTGTGTTAGGCTCTGTGTGTGTGTTGGGCTCTGTGCGTGAGTGTGTTGGGCTCTGTGTGTGTGTGTGTGTTGGGCTCTGTGTGTGTATGTGTTGGGCTCTGTGTGTGTGTTGGGCTCTGTGTGTGTGTTGGGCTCTGTCTGTGTGTGGCTCTGTCTGTGTGTGTGTGTGGCTCTGTCTGTGTGTGGGTGGCTCTGTCTGTGTGTGTGTGGCTCTGTGTGTGTGTGTGGCTCTGTGTGTGTGTATGTGTGTGTGGCTCTATGTGTGTGTGTGTGTGTGTGTGTGGCTCTGTCTGTGTCTGTGTGTGTATGTGTGGTTCTGTGTGTGTGGCTCTGTCTGTGTGTGTATGGCTCTGTCTGTGTGTGTGTGGCTCTGCCTGTGTGTGCGTGTGTGGCTCTGTCTGTGTGTGTGTGTGGCTCTGTCTGTCTGTGTGTGTGTGTGTGTGTGGCTCTGTCTGTGTGTGTGCGTGGCTCTGTCTGTGTGTGTGTGTGGGAGTGGCTCTGTCTGTGTGTGTGTGGCTCTGTCTGTGTGTGTGTGTGTGGCTCTGTGTGTGTGTGTGGCTATGTCTGTGTGTGGCTATGTCTGTGTGTGCGTGTGGCTCTATCTGTGTGTGTGTGGCTCTGTCTCTGTGTGTGGCTCTGTCTGTGTGTGTGTGGCTCTGTCTGTGTGTGTGTGGCTCTGTCTGTGTGTGTGGCTCTGTCTGTGTGTGTGTGGCTCTGTCTGTGTGTGTGTGTGGCTCTGTCTGTGTGTGTGTTGCTCTGTCTGTGGCTCTGTCTGTGTGTGTGTGGCTCTGTCTGTGTGTGTGTGGATCTGTCTGTGTGTGTATGTGTGGCTCTGTCTGTGTGTGTTTGTGTGGCTCTGTCTGTGTGTGTGTGGCTCTGTGTGTGTGCGTGGCTCTGTCTGTGTGTGTGTGGCTCTGTCTGTGTGTGTGTGTGGCTCTGTCTGTGTGTGTGGCTCTGTGTGTGTGTGGCTCTGTCTGTGTGTGGGTTGTGGCTCTGTCTGTGTGTGTGTGGCTGTGTGTGTGTGTGTGTGTGTGGCTCTGTGTGTGTGTGGCTCTGTGTGTGTGTTGGGCTTTGTGTGTGTGTTGGGCTCTGTGTGTGTGTTGGGCTCTGTGCGTGAGTGTGTTGGGCTCTGTGTGTGTGTGTGTGTTGGGCTCTGTGTGTGTATGTGTTGGGCTCTGTGTGTGTGTTGGGCTCTGTGTGTGTGTTGGGCTCTGTCTGTGTGTGGCTCTGTCTGTGTGTGTGTGTGGCTCTGTCTGTGTGTGGGTGGCTCTGTCTGTGTGCGTGGCTCTGTGTGTGTGTGTGGCTCTGTGTGTGTGTATGTGTGTGTGGCTCTGTGTGTGTGTGTGTGGCTCTGTCTGTGTGTCTTTGTGTGTGTGTGTGGCTCTGTCTGTCTGTGTGTGTGTGTGTGTGTGGCTCTGTCTGTGTGTGTGCGTGGCTCTGTCTGTGTGTGTGTGTGGGAGTGGCTCTGTCTGTGTGTGTGTGGCTCTGTCTGTGTGTGTGTGTGGCTCTGTCTGTGTGTGTGTGTGGCTATGTCTGTGTGTGGCTATGACTGTGTGTGCGTGTGGCTCTATCTGTGTGTGTTTGGCTCTGTCTCTGTGTGTGTGGCTCTGTCTGTGTGTGTGTGGCTCTGTCTGTGTGTGTGTGGCTCTGTCTGTGTGTGTGGCTCTGTCTGTGTGTGTGTGGCTCTGTCTGTGTGTGTGTGTGTGGCTCTGTCTGTGTGTTTGTGTGGCTCTGTCTGTGTGTGTGTTGCTCTGTCTGTTGCTCTGTCTGTGTGTGTGTGTGTCTCTGTCTGTGTGTGTGTGGATCTGTCTGTGTGGCTCTGTCTGTGTGTTTGTGTGGCTCTGTCTGTGTGTGTGTGGCTCTGTTTGTGTGCGTGGCTCTGTCTGTGTGTGTGTGGCTCTGTCTGTGTGTGTGTGGCTCTGTCTGTGTGTGTGTGTGGCTCTGTGTGTGTGTGTGGCTCTGTCTGTGTGTGGGTTGTGGCTCTGTCTGTGTGTGTGTGTGTGGCTCTGTCTGTGTGTGTGTGTCTCTGTCTGAGTGTGTGTGTGTGGCAATGTCTGTGTGTGTGTGTGGCTATGTCTGTGTGTGTGTGTGTGTGGCTCTGTCTGTGTGTGTGTGGCTCTGTCTGTGTGTATGTGGCTCTGTCTGTGTGGCTCTGTCTGTGTGTGTGTGGCTCTGTCTGTGTGTGTGGCTCTGTCTGTATGTGTGTGGCTCTGTGTGTGTGTGTGGCTCTGTCTGTGTGTGTGTGGCTCTGTGTGTGTGTGTGGCTCTGTGTGTGTGTGGCTCTGTGAGTGTGTGTGGATCTGTGTGTGTGTGGCTCTGTGTGTATGGGTGGGTGTGTGCGTGTGGCTCTGTGTGTGTGTGGGTGCATGTGGCTCTGTGTGTGGCTCTGTGTGTGTGGGTGCAAATGCAATAGGTCTCGCATTTGCGAGAGATTAAACTATTGGCATTGTAAATGACAATGCCATTAATTTATATGTTTTAAAAACAAAAATAATGTCATGAGCAATGCCAATAGCTCTAACTTTAACAAAGACGAGACCATTGCATTGTAAATGCTTGTTTTTATCTTGCATTCTCTGCCACCCGGCACCAGGTCACCAACCCCTAAAATGGCGGAAGGGAGCCCAAAACACCTTGCTGAATAGCCCTTGTGCTATATTGGGATCCTCAGATGCATCCCAAGTCGAAAATCTAAAATGGCAGTCCCATTGACTGCACCACCCTCCCAATCTGCGGGGGGCGGGGGTTTCGGGGTAGCGTCGGCAGACCTCCCTGCAGTCGGTAGCCCCCCAAGACCCTATTCCTAACTTTACATCTCACTCACAAATGCAGCGGCAAAACCATGAGTTTGACGTGATAGACATAGAGCCATCACGAATGCTCCTCACCTTCTCCGTCTTCGTCCTGTTCTATTTGTATGCCGGTGTCTGATATTTCCAGCCTCGACGGTTCGCTGGGCTTTAGCGAGTTCTCAATGTATTACGAAGCAATCATGCATTTCTACATCCTTCCACTTGAAGTGTGCTTTTAAATATTACACCACACGCTAATCAAGTTGAACATGATAATGAGAGCACGTTCACATTGTTAAAGTAAATGAGGCAAAGCACTTAAAGTGGACGCACATTTGAACCACATTATATGCTCTTCAATATTGAATGGTCGAGGCAAAACTGTGTTCGTTATCGGGGGGTACGTGAAATAATGTGTTTCTCGTTATCTTGACTAGTATGACTGTCTTACTTTGAAACCCGTGCACGAAGCAGTATTTCATACAGCTAGTATAATTTATTTACATTTTTACATTGATTTTTTACTTTTTTTATGGTGATTTTTCCTTCAAGTTTGGACTCCAAAACACTCGACGTGCAATTCCATGGCAACCTTCAGCTGGAGAGACCCTGCAATCGTACAGTTCAATAAAACCTCATGAATAAAATCGGGTAAAATGAATAACGCGCAGCACAAACATTCAATTGGAAATAGGACGAGACTGAAACAGAACAAATCAGCTCTTTCCAATAATCCTTGAGCGACAGATATGCACCGTTAGAATGATTCCTCGAGAAGAAAGCAGTCAAGGAACATATGCCCTTCAGCTAAAGAGTAAACACCGTAGTGCAGATGTCCACGTTAGAGGTTCCGATCTACACTTTAGTTTCCCTTTTTCCTTCATAAAAAGTAGACATTCAGACTAGTTCTGCTTCTGTGTCTGCGATTTCCCTCCACAAAGAATCACGTGCAAAATATTTAGTTTGGAATCAAAGTGGAACCCTGTGTACAGAGATGCAGATGTCTTATGACGTTTTATTTATTTTTTGTTTGCTTTCCTCTTCTGCCTGCATGAACCAACATAATTGGCCAATATTAAGCTTGTAAGAAGCAGAGACAATGTAGGAATATTTTGGGAGACTCACTATTAGGGAAAGGGTGTTTGGGAGTTGGCAATAAAATAACAATTTAAGTATAATTGGTAGGGTCAGTGGATAAATGCAGACTTTTTACTTGTGTTTAATGAGGTATGTATTCATGTATTCATTCGTTCAAGACCTCCTCTGAAGGACAATAAATTCAATAATAAGCCAACTTGCAATACAGCAGTTAGACAATACGAATTTAAAAAAGAATTCAATAATTTAATACACGATAACACTCAGAAGATGTAGCTGGAACCTTAATAAAATCAAAGGCTCCCTTTGCAGTCCTCACATTGCCACGAAGAAACATATTTGAAGAACCTGAATACGTGACATATTTAATATGGGACAAACAAAACATGCTTTAAGTCTTGAATACCATTGTGACAAGGAGATTTTCACTGCCATCTACCTGAAGTGTTTTTTAATGGTGAATTCCCAGTTCTTGAAAAGAAGAAGAAACGAACGGTATCGACTGCTCTAATAATCATGATAAAACGACTGTTTCCTCTTAAAATATGCCCATTGTGCTATTCTTGTGTCTGGTTTAAGGTTGATGCATTGTGCAACATCGAATAAAAACGTGTTTATGCCACTGCATACTTAATCTCTAGTTTCATCTGTGGCATGGTATTCAAGCTCGACATCTTCAAATGAGTGTTTTTTAATCCTTCCAATGTAAAATTTAGAATCTAGGACTAGAAATGAGTTAAAGTTGAACATAATATTTTAAAGAATAGGAAACAGATTTAAAATACAAAATACTCAATGAATACTTATCCCAAGGGCTTTATAGTTAGCATTTACTACACTGAACTCTTGGGAAAGAGCTGATACATAGAGGTTATGATGCAAAGGCATCTCTTTCCTCAATACAACTCATTTGATTTTATTTAAAAAAGGGAATTTACTAAATTCTAAAAACTCAAATGCATATTAAAGAGTATGAAGCACTTTTATCTGCTAAACCTTCAATGCATGCAAAAGATGTCTTGTTCAGTTAGCATTGCACATTTTGTGTTCCACCTCCCCGTGCTGTGTGCTGCTGAATTTGGAGATATACTAAACTATTGTTAGACGATCACGCCAACATAGGTATATTGCTTGCCCCCCCATTTTATTGTTTTCGAATCTTCGACTAAAATTTGCAAATCTTTGAAATTTAGAGACAATTACCAGTTACCTTTAAGCAATATTACGTTTTAAGAAAGTAGCCTTGGGTATAACTATTTACATTGTTGTGATCACAACATAAGGTAAATCGGAATTAAATTAAAACAAGCATTAAAAATGCAATAGGTCTTGCCTTTCATTAAGTTAAAGCCATTTGCTTTGCTATACAATACCAATAGCAAAGCAAATGGCTTTAACATAATCAAAGGCGAGACCTACTGCATTTTCAATGCTTGTCTCACCATATGTCCTCCATTTCAAGATCACACAATGCAGCTTTCCTCTTCAGCACCATCTTTTCACGGTCTCCTGAATTCACTTACTTGCTTCTCCTTCACTTCAGCACCCCATACAGACAAGACACCTACTCACCTGTAAGCACTGAGTTTTCTTTGACTTTAGCCTTGTTAATATTTTGACAACTGTGTACCTCCTTCACACACATCTGAACAGAATCACAATTGCAACTAAATTACTTGGCCATTGCTGTGCAGACTCGCTAAGGATTGGTTAACCATTCCAAACACCTCTCTGACCCACTGTTAGAAACTCACTGTGCCTTCGGCCTCAAGTCCAGAGCGCTCATTCGTGGCTCGATATACATTTATGGCAGCAACTAATTTCAAAGTATGCACTATACAAGTGTAATATGCTAAATGAAAAACAAATGTAGAAACACAACATCATGGAAACAGCTAACAGTTCTAGAGAATACAATATTAGGTAAACGTGAAATCTAGGCAGAAGCCAAATTGCAGACCTGGATTATTTAAACGTTTTTTACATTCATTATTCAAATATAGATCCGTTTTTTTTTCATTGTAGTCGAGGACATGATTACAGAGACTGACAGAGACCCGTTTCAAGGTCTGTTTTTATTTACTTGCGGGTCTGAGACTCGGGGGACCCGGCTCATTTAAAGCCTCCTAAAACATTTGTAATAGGCGGACCTTATGCATCACGTTTGTGACAGAGTAACCAGTCCCCAAAACTCTAGATGAAGCCCAGAGTTCGAAAGAGACAGTCAGTCAGAAACCATATGGTACTTCCCAAGGTTCTGGCCATGTTTTGTTTGGAAGAGCATACCTGCAACATATAGATTATACATGGATTGCATAGCTGGTTAGGTTAATGTGCCTGCTGCAGAAAGAAGTCTGTAACCAGAGGTAGGTACAGGTTTAAATCTGGCTGAGGCAAATTTGCTTCGAGGACGATGCAATGAGTAGAGTACTGCCTGGCAGCAGTGGCATTTATTATCACAATTCCTTAGTGCACAAAGTGTTAGGAGATCTTAAAAATCTACAGGATTGTGTTTTTGAAGCGATGTGTCGAGCCAGAGAGTTAATGTGGCAAGCCGAGGCAATGGTCCAACTTGGCCCTAAGAGCTGAGCCGGAAAATGGCCATGTGGGTAGCCTCTTGCTTTCCCTCAAGCACATGAAGTCAATTCAAAATATTTTAATTCCAAGAAATAACATCTTATTGAAATATTACACACGTTACCCAATTCATTGAAATAGACCATTTTAAATAGCCTAAAACAACAATACATACTCAAACCCCTCCATCTTGCTACTGCTTTATATTTCTTCCTTTCAACTCTTGTAACCTCTCACTCTCTACCACCTTGTCTCTTTGTTTATCTTTCTCTCGTACTCTAGCCTCTGTTCTTTCTGCCCAAAAAATCGGTCTTCATTACCGGTTTTCTTCCTTCTCCAGCTCTCTCTTTATCTCTTCTCTAGTACCATCCCTCGCTTTTTTCTCTCACTACTTATGCACCTCTACGTCTTGCGACCATCCTACCACCCTTCTCCTTCTCTGTGATTCTCGTTCTGTGTTTCTTGCTCTCACTTTATCTCTCCGTCCAAACTACTGGGATATCAGCCCTCCTACACGAAGTCCCTTTCATCCCCTTGGATGAGGCAGCAGAGGTTATGGCCTGCGCCACTGGCACCCATGGGGGCTTGTGGAATGAGGCACATGAAAAGGATGCAGAGGGGATGCATAGGAGGCAGAATATGCAGTTTCTCCGCTCAGCTCGGTTTCGGCTCCTAGTGGTCCATGGGCTACCTTAGAGCCAGACATTCTGGCTCGACCAAACTCGAGCCCTCAGCTGCTCGCCAATCTTTAATTTACTATACTGATCTCAACTCACCTCCATGTGCTTGGGAGAGGAGACCGATCCACGCAAGAGCCATCGACAATAGCATCCTGGCCTCCTCAGCAGCAAAGCCCTGCATCTTTCTCCAGGAAGGCAGGGGACCTTTCACTTTAAATATGAGGACCTGGGAGCTTGAGACCAGCAGATGCACAGCCAGGAGCTCGGCCCTCTCAGATATAAGAGGTCCGACCCGTGGAATCGGAAACGGAAGTGATGCAGCAGCGATTTCTTAGAAGCTTTCGAGACCTGTCCCGTACACGTGCGGCTTGTGGCTTCCTAGCTTCGGATCCCTGGCGCCGACACAAAGGTCGTGGGCACAGAGACAGAGCTCGAGTCGTGTGAAGTGGTGACCTGTTTCCCACAGTGGTCGGCTGCAGATGAGCTGCCCTGAAGCCGGGCTAAAACCACAGCTGCCTGGTTTTCAGATCGCTTCTATGTGACTTTTCGATGGTTTCAGCTCACTTTTGAGTAACATTCAATGACCAAAAGTGTGTCATTTAGATTAACACTTTTTCGCAAGTAAAACTAAGCAATGAATTATTTAGAAATGGGTAAATATCAGAAATGACTCCCTTTTCAGCAACAAGAAGCCCTAACAAGTCTGGTCCCGGGCCGTGCTGTGATTGGCTGACGTCACGGGGGTGTCCCGGACGGCAGCCAATCACAGCGCGGCCCGGGAAATGACGTCACTGGGGTGTCCCGGGCCTGCAGCCAATCACAGCGCGGCCCGGGACACACGGCAACAAGGGGCGGGGCCTAAAAAAAGCCCGAGAAACGCCCCCGAATCGCGTTTTCCCCGAGAAAGCACGATTGACAGCCTCTGTCTCCCAATGGCTAGCCTCCATTTATGGAGCTAGCCAATGAGAGACAGAGGCGGGTCATCGATCCGATATAGAACTCAAGAGGTTTTTTAGCGCATGCGCACTACGTGCGCACTTGCAGGCAAAACCTAAAAATGATGGCATTGTCTCTATAAAGGTGGGCTATATTGCCCAGTCGTGGGGGGAACATTCTAATTCCTAAAAACATCTGTGTAATGCCATACAAAATTGATGCCGTTAGACCTCTTTATGTAAATTGTAGCAACAACACTCGGGGTCTGGTGCTCGATAGAGAAAACTCAAATACATAAGTAAATAGTTGTGAAGATAAAAAAGGAGCAGATTAAGAAGGAGCACAAAGTTAAACCATTACCTGATTCCGTTAATAATGCAGAGTTGCAATTTCACTATTTCTTCAGAGGGCCTCTTTGAGGCATGACTTATTGTTTTTCATAGCCTTTCTATCCTTGTGCTATTGGTACCAGAGATCAGGGACGATAGAAAGAGGAAAACAAACATGAATATTTTTAAACAGAAACTGGTCAGGATTGGCCATAAGTTGATGGTGCTCGAATGGTAAATATGCATCTACTCCTGGCAATAATACCACTATAGAATTTTATGTATAGGATATACTTTTAAGGTTGTAATTAACCAAATAAAGCACTAACGTAATAATGGGCTCAGAATAGATCTTAGGAAACTATTCCCATGCTCATCCCTTGGTAGATTGGCTGTGAGCAGGCATGCTTAAGTTCAAAGACAGGTATGTAAAGCATTTAAAAACACCAATTCAGTAAATAAATAAGACACAACGCATAATAAAAATCCAACACCAACTTATAAAAATAAGAACAAAAATTATCAGAATTTTAGCACTATATAGCTCATAGAAACCTATAGCCCCCATTGGGACATTTGGTTGCGCTAGACCGGAACAAAGTCAAAGTTTCAGGCTGACCGCGATGGAGCCCTGTGTGGCTACCCCTTGCGGTAGGTCTCGGTCAAAGTTTTTACCTTCTGACTTAGAAACTTTTCTGGAGCTTTTCTTTCCAGGGACCCTTGAAGCTCTCAGCCAGTCCGCAATTGGTGAGGGTTCGCCGGCTTAAATTGCGACGAGCTCCCAGTCAAACTTATGGAAGTCAAACCTGCAGAGCTTTCCAGCAGGGCGAACCAGAGGTCCAGACCAGCTTGCGGTTGAAGGTGGGCGGCTTGACAGTTGAAGCTAGCCCCAGTCACTTTGTCTACTTTGGACTTAGAAACTTTCACAGAGCTTTTTCTCCCAGGGTCCTTCGATGCTCTTCACCAGGCCAGATTCAGTGAGGGTTCGCCAGCTTGCGTTTCAACTAACTCCCAGTCAAACGCTGAAAGTCGGACCTCCGGAGCTTTTCACCTGGAACCTGAAAGGCAAGCCGGCTCGCAGTTGAGGGTCTCTGACTTGGCTGGCCAGGTCAAGTCGGTCTACTTATGGTTCTTTTTTCCCAAAATTGCTCCAAACTACTTCTTCCTGAAGTTCCTTTGAAGGCCCGAATATGTCCAGAACTTACTCCAAGGGTCTGGAATCCAAGATGGTCCTTGAAAGTTTGGGACTTCAATTCCCACAATCCACTTGGACAAAACCCTTACAATTCCACTGGTAGTACTCCAGGCTGGGGACTCTTGATGGTGATGGGCCAGGTGAGCTCTGTTAACCTGTAGTTTGCAGGAAGCCCACTCTTTAGTCCTTTTGAAGCAGGTTTGATCCACAGGGCTGTAGTTCCAGATTGTGAAGCAGGCGCAGTCAGTCAGAGTGCAGGGCCTGGTTGGTGCAAATCAAGCTTCCAGCATGGACCCTTTTGCTTCCTTTACTTTCAAGCTGCAGATTTGAGAGGCATTCCCTCGCTCAGATACTTATTCAGTGTTCTCTGGGGTCACACCGGAGGGAACTCCTGTTCAATGAGGTGCAGGATGACACCCCAGAGCACAAACAGTTCCTCCAAAGTGTGGCACAATGGTGTGCCAGAAATCACAATTTCGCCAAAATTCAATATGGCTGAAGTCCTAGCAGAGAAGTAAGAACTAACTAAACCAACCTCCAGGATGGCTCATCTCCATATTCTCCCTCCCCTGGCATCTGCACATTCCTTCTTAAGCCTGCCATCTGGCTGGCTTCATAGAGTAGGGGTGTAAATGAAACTGTCTTTTTCTGCTTCCTTCTATTGAAGATTATTGTTTACGACCCCACCCCCTGGCTCCAGCATTCCTCTGTAGCAGAACCCTCTCCTCCCAGAATGGCTCCTTCACCCCAGGGCTACTTATCACCTCATCAAAGCAGCCTGGCTAATCAACTAAACTCTGACCAATCAGGGCAGAGCACTGGAAGGCTGAATTTTCGCTTACAGACAAGAAAGTCTTATAACTTCTTGTCTGTACATTTTAGGACAAATTCAACAAAAGTATATTGTTGGATTAATCAATACAATTCTAGTAAGTCCTGGTATGATATTTTTATGATTCACCTGGCATGAATTATTAGTTAATAATTTCTTGCCATGTTAATGTATGTGGCTGGTGATCCACAATTGGGAAATTGAACTGGGTAATTCATCGAACACCAGGGCTTATAAAACATCTTTTTATAAGGACCATGCCTATATCTACAGGACCCCTCACCCCTGGAACACATTGGGGAGGCCTTAGAGGTTCTGAAAACATATTGCAGATCGATTTTGGGAAGCACTTTACTACAATGTGGGGAGTGAAATATGCAATTTCACTAAGTCCACGGCATACAAGAATTATTTTATAAGGGTCCTCCTCCTAAATACCTGACACCTACCACTGGGACACCTAGGGTAGCCCCTGGGAGTACCTAATATGCTAAAATATTATCATTTATCCATTTTTAAGTGCCCCAAACACCAAAGCTGATTTTGGGCACAATTTACACGTTAAAAGTAGTCCTGCAACCCAGGAATGCTTTTAAACGGGCCTCAGGCCTCAGTAGTGCACACATGCAAGTGCAGAAAGGGCGACTGGCCTCTAAACTGTTATGCCCAATTCTATACTAGAGACTTAAAGGTAGTTTTGATCCCTCTGCCCTATTATGTACTAGGTGCTACACAAACAAATGATGGGCGGAATGCTGAATAAATCATACATTCACCCCCAGTCAAGAGATCTGGGTTAAATCCATCCTTCTTTTGCTCACCATGCCACCCCAGTTTAGACCCAGCCATATGCAAATCAGTCTTGACCCTGTGCCTCATGGGAACAGTCCAGACCGAACTGCCAAGCCAGGTCCTCCCTGGACCAGAAACAAGCATCTATTACTATGTACTAGGGCCTTATTGGGGAGGTCATGCCAATCATAGGGATACCCTAAGACATAGTGTACCCTAGTGTTTGTATGGGTTTTCCCTGTAAGTGTCTTTTCAGCATAGCATTGGCCCTGGACCTGGTTAGGCAGAACCCAGGGACAGTCAGAGTCAGTTACCACCTGCTGGGAAGGAAATTGCTGTGACTCAGGTACAGAAATGGCAATTTGAGCAATGTTACAATGGTATGAGCTCTTGTATCTTGTGAACAATGTATGCAAGTCTTATGCATTACATTTGTCAGGTGGTTCTTATTGTATGCCCTCTTTGGTCTTAAATAATTTCCATGTTATTTATTGTTGCCACTTTTCACTGCCAGAGGACACCAGAAAGGGCTGCACTGAATATCATTTTGCTCCCTCTTTTTTCAGGAGTACACATCCTGCTGTTGAATGTCTGTAGATCAGTGGACTAGGCACTATGGTCAGCAGCACAGTTTGTACGGTGAGCAAACTCAATATTCTGGCACTTCAAAGCCCAAGGTTTACTTCCCAAGCCACTCTTTCACCTCCTGCTTAGGATGTCAACTAATCTACTGGACCTACTACTGAACATTTTTAGCTGTTTAAGGTATCATCAGTAGGAGGATCCAGCTTTTTTGGTATTTCCTAGTCTAAGTGTGATCATTTTGGTAAATTTTTGGACAAATACGGGTTCTCTTTGTAACTTATTTTTCACTTCACCCATGGCAAATAAATGAGGGATTTGCAGCGTCGTTGGGGATTTGATGGAGGACGAGTTAAAAAGGCCCATCATAGGTGTGATAAAATATTATAAGGTGCAGGGAAGGGGGTTCTGACATCATCTTTTATCCTTCATTTTGGCGGTCTGCCTCTCCAGAACACAGGTACCACAAGCTTTTACACAGTCTTCTGATGCCCGGTTCGCACTACAGCTCTTGATATCTCGCATCCTTTGTGCATGCCACTTGTGCCTGTGTTCTTTTGGAATCTCAGGGCCAGATGTAGGAAGCCTAATACCGGTCGGTAAAGGCCGAAATTACCGAATTTCGGCCGTTACCGAGCGGTATTAGGATTTTCAGATGTAGGGGCCTAATTTAAGGATTCGGTAATTTACCGAATCGGTGATTTAAGGAATTTGTAAATTACTGAGTTCTTACATACCGATTTGGTAAATTACCGAATCCTTAATGTAGGAAGCACTCAAGTGAGTGCTTTTCAATTGTAAGGATTCGTTATTTACCACCAACTAAAAGTTGGTGGTAAATAACGAAAACCGTTAAAAAAGCAATTTTGTGCTTTTTTAACAGTGCCATGTGACAGACATACATGCCCTTAGGGCATGTATGTGTGCCACATGTGCACCCATGCACTATTCTGGGGTGCAACAGGGTGTCAATGTGACACCCTGCCACCCTTGTAGGTCTTCCCCCTCTTACCGATTCGGTATTTACCGATTCGGTAATTCCCATTCATTCCTATGGGCCTCCAGGCCCATAGGAAGGAAGGGGGATACTGAATCGGTAAATACCGAATCGGTATTTACCGAATTTTACCGATTCGGTAAAAATTACAGAATGAATACCTTCATACCATTTACCCATTCTAAAATACCGAATCGGTAAAATTCTGTATTTTAGAATCGGTAAATGACATTTACCTATATCTGGCCCTAAGTGGTGTATGGATATAGTAAGTAATACGCTACTAAACAGATGCCTGGACTGGCTGATCTCATTTTAATGGCCCCTATCATCAGACAGAGAGGTAACAGATGTCCAAGCTAGCACAGAGGTATCTTTGATGCTGGGAAAGAGAGGACCAAATACTGTGTCCATATTTCATTACATTGATTTCCAGGCTTCAGGAATAGTTGTCTTCTAAAAAAGTGGTTAGCACAACTGTGGTGTGTACACTTTGTTCCACCCATTACTAGTTAAGCCTTTAGAGCATATTTTAGTTTGTAATTAAATGCAGAAGATTAACATCTAGAGAAAATATTGATATATTAAGTTGAGGTGGGCAAGCACTTTTTTTTCTAGAATGATCAGCTGTGAAATTGCCTCATGAAAATGATCAGCCTGATATTATTGTATTTCACCCTTGGCAGGTATGGCACCATGATACCTTACCCAAAATGCCCCATTGCAAGATCACTTCTAGTTCCATGCATGCTAGAGAGCAGTCCCATTAGCACTGTGAGAGGTTCCTCTTAGATGCTAGGAAGTGAACTCTTTCTAGAGACTGTCTAAATATGTGGAAATCTGTTGAGATACTTTAAGTATTTTCAGAGGAAACTGTAAATTCCTCAGTGGGAAACCTTAGCAATCTATGTGAATGACAGTATATAGGGTAAAAATGTATCTTATGCTTCCCGTGTGTCATGAAATTCAGACAGGTATATACAGCATGTAGGCAGTAGATAGAAAGGGAGCCATTCACCTGGCCTTTATGGACTTGTAAAGTGTGCTCTATTGCTTAAATCATACTAAGTTATGGTCTTCAGGGCCGGACTGGGAACCACAACGGCCCTGGCAAAGTGCTCGGCCGGCCCCCCTCCCCACTCGAGGGGGTTGGATGTGCCGCCGAGCTCTTTGCCGGGGACGGTTTTCGGCCGATTTTGGTACAGGGCCGATTTCGGCCCTGTAACAAAAATGGCCCCCAGGGGCACAAAACGGGCCCCCACCCGTGTGGCGCACTGGGGGATTGCCCGGTGCCCGCTATGGCCAGTCCGGCCCTGATGGTCTTTAAGGGGGAAGATTGGGACTTTTCACAGACAGCTTTATATAGGAACTACAGCTAAGGTCCGTTTTAGAATTAACTGAGACTGTTCTGAGACTTTTCAAATATTGTGGGGGCTAAGGCAAGGGTGTGTGCTTGCCCCATTTCTTTTGACTTTATACATTAATAATTGAGAAAAGATTTAGTGGAAAAAAGGCATTTTAATACAGGCTTCATACAGAGTGAACATTTGCTATTGGATATTTATTTCAAAGTCCTTTCTAACATTTTGACCATCATGTATAAATCCATTTTAATGAATGTTTAAAAAAATCTTTTTGCAAATGTGTTTATAGAAGGGATGAAGTTCCCCCTGCCAAACATTATAAGGTTGTTGCAAGTCACTGAGGAGTAGCTATATAGAGGAATGAAGCCTAAAGCTCAGTCCCTTTATAAGGTTATGGAACTCTGCGGTGACTTGCAGTATTCTTATCATGTACGTGGGGGTACTTTATCCCGTATAATGTATGGCCACAACTTCACCTTTCCTGCGAACCACTTAAAACCTATAAAACCATATGAAAGAGCAAGCGTGTTTGCAAACATGAAGAATGAAAACAAAACCTCCAGTGCAAAATGTAACATATGAAAACCTTCTTAGATATTTGCTGCAACCAGATATTAGAAACAATTCAATTCAAGTCAGTTTAAAGAAAAAAAAAGCTGCAGTAAATTGGAATGTGTAGACATATGCAGAAAGATTCTAGCTTTCCTCTAGGGAGTGCAAAAAATAAACATTCTCTCCGCTTGTCATGGTAAGCTATAAAAACAGAGCAGAAGAAAAAAAACAATATTTGTTGCTTTAACCCCTTCCCTTCGGCCGTTGGCCGTCGTGAGCACTACCTCGCTGGTGCTGCGAACGTCCAACGGCCGACGCGGCCCCGCCCATTTCACGGAACAGCCACACTGCCGCGAAATCGCGGCCGCGCCTAAGGGGTTAAACAGCTGCTTCATTTATGCTCCAAGCTGCTGGCTCTGACAGCAGGCATTGTGACTTTAGGAAAGTACAAGGGGATCCCGTAGGTAGCTAAGGACCTTGGGTAGCAGTTTCAGTAACAACAGTGGTTCTTAAGCTATAGGCACATATAGATAAAATATAGCCTTCAATGAGTCCTATATTTTTTGGGTGTCCAGCCGGACACGAGTTTAATCAGTTAGATAAGTGTAATAAATGATCAAAAACAGCAAACAAACAATACAGTGGGACACAATCCTTCATCCGATTTACAAGAAAATCACACAAAAGAAAAAGGAATGTTTAGAGCAAACATAAAGTTGTTCAGGCATCAAGTAGACGGGAGCTTAGGTCAATGATAATACATAAACAAGCTATCCCCGATAGTTAACACACTGGTAGGACACATTGGTTGACTGTGTGAAACTATACAAGTGGTGGACGGCGTTTTGATCCATTTCAACATATAACAGGATCATCATCAGGACTGGTGATATCACATGCCTGAATTTTATTCCTGCCTTGGTGGTAATTACACCCCAATTGGATGATTGCTAGTCTAGACTAGCAAGCTCCCGCTATCACGGAAGCAGCTCACGGCCACTGTGCAGTCTCGTAAGGCATTGCCCTACCTAGACGGTTGCACATTTGATTGTTGTTCCAGCAACCACTACTCCATTTTACCGCCGGAAATGTCCGCCCGCACTCTAGAAGTGTGATTATGACACCAGGAAACGATCGTGTCCTCGCTATAATCGGCTAAACATTCCTAAAGCAGGCATTGTGACATCAGAAATCAAATTTAATGACTTATAATAGTCGAGTTGTGATGTCTTTTGTTTATAAGCGGACACTGTGTGCATTAAAAGTTGCCAATTATAAAGAAATTAGAGACTGCTGTTTATACAGGTATAACAGAGTCCGATGTATTATATAACATATTTTATATATGTAATACTGGTTAACTTATCATTCAATAGAATGGTGCATGGCCAAAAATATTGTTATCATATGGTGAAGTTCTCAAATCTGTGAAAATTTGAAAATCGTTGTTTTCTTCAGAAAAAAATCTGTGCCCCAGATTTGTAATGTTTTTATTTCACACTACATGAATGTGTCTTCTTACTTTTAAAGTAAATTCTATGTCATGATCGGAGGCTCGGGTTATTCTTATCATTGTCTTCACTTTATTACAGCTGCAGTGTTAAAAGTACCCAAAAAACACATTTCCGAGAAAACAATGGGAAATTAGTAAAAACAAACAACAGCAGGCAACATACTCCACTAGATCTCATCAGCCAATCAGGAGTTAGGGTTCTCGATATATTCCTTTATCTCTATCCTCCAAATTCTCTTTCTACGCTGCTCGCAGACCAGATACGCCCGTTTTTTCTGTTCTCTTGCCAAATGTTGGATTGCTGAGTTGATTCCCTATTTGGGTGTGATTGCCCGTGTGTCCAGGACTGCATTTGCGCCCCTACACAACGTTATATTCCCTGGTGTGCAGGGTGCGGTGCTGGCTTTCAGCTACTAGGAGGTGCTGTGGGAGCACATTTACTCTATGGTATGCATCACACAATTTTGTAATTCCTGTCAGGATCCAGAATCACGGACCGCTTGCCTGTGCCTTTTCCTGCCCCTGGAAAGTGATGCCCTCGCTGTAGAGGGCCTGTAAAGTCTGTGAAGCCTGCATTTATATCTTGACACCCTGTGCTAAGCCCAGGGTAGGTTTTTTTGCTTATTACAACACCCCTTGGGGGGTCTATAATATTATTTAGTAGGCTACCTGCCTTTGGGGGACATGCTTAGAGCTGGCGAGTTCACCCATAAAATATTTATCTTTTCTAGGGTTGACCCATTTCAATTGTGTCTCTGCCCCTTATTGAATTGCTGGCCACTCAGCACCAAAAAACTACTGTTTCTAACACTGCCCTAAGGGTTTTACCGGCTATTGTCAATGTGCGTCAGTTTAACATAGTGCCTGCAAGCACTGCCCATGTGCACTGTATAGTGGGGTGGGACTGTTCACCTTACTGCATTCAGCATGTTGGAGCAGAGAGACATGCAGTGGGATGAGGATCCCCTAACTCAATTATCACGGGATGATGAGTTTTATGATGCAGTGGATGCATCAATCTAGAGGGCGGTCAAGGAGGAGATGGCTCCCATGGAACAGCGCCTAGCACAGCAAATCACTCATGAATGCCCAGGCTCTGATTAACACAGTCCTGGCACCCTCTGCCCCAACCTAGTCCTCAGACAACCAGCCTACTCCGCCCAAATGTTCCCAGGGGGAGGGGGTGGGTCACGCTGCATTTGCGGATCTGTTTGAGGTGTTCCTGGCCTAAAACCAGTCTCTCACTGGACACAGCTCCCCTGCCAAAGGCCTTCCAAGCCCAGCCTCACCTGAAGCCCTTAGGGAACATGCCCAAATGGAGGAGGAGCCTGGCCCGTCCAGACCTTGCTGCCCTTTCTCTATGCCCCCGCCACTGAACCCCGTGTCACAGATGATACATGGGACATGCTTGATCCAGAGGGCTTCCTCCATCCTAGATCGCCCTGGTGGACCCCTTCCACAAAGGTGGCAAACTACATGGCTAGTATGATTAGAGTCCCATTGGAGAAGAAACCCATAGCCACCTTAAGGTAGAATGTCTGTGTCCCACCTTTGGATGGCAAGGTAGCGCTGACCCCGGAGCTGGACCACAGGAAGGCCACATTTCAAGCAAAATTTATAAAAAGTCTGTAGACCTGCATTGAAAGATTCTGGCGGGCTTGCCAGGATAAGCTCATGGTCCTGGACATGGCGGAGGACCCAAAACATTGAGTTCAGTCATTTCCCTGGAGACGCTCTCTGGTTGGGCAAAGCATACAGTCGTACTCCTAGGCAATGCGTACTGTGCGCTGTCCACGAGCGGAGATGCTGTAAAGTGGACCCTAAAATGGGGGACTTGGCGGACTCTGAAGCAGGGGTGGTGGCCTTACTGGAGCTATTTGGAGATCCTTTTATTAAAGCGCTCCGAAAGTTTGTGAATACTCTCACGTTCTCAGACAAAGCCCAGGCGTCTATTAAAAGGGTTTTCTCCTCACGGGTTTTCCATGGGGCCTGTTGAGGAGGGGCTGCTCGACTGGCCAGTCCTCTTCTTAATATTCCTGAGGGCAAGACTCCAGGCGTGGGCAGTTCCAGGATCAAGCCTGCTATGGCAACTTCTGTTCTACCTGCGGCAGGCGGTCATCAGGCTGAGGTTGTAGAGGGACTGATGCTACCTCAAATTCCGGTAAGTGTGTCTACTTCCTCCCTCTTAAGAGTAGGGGGCTGGCAAGCAAGTCTCTTCCATGTGTGGGTAGCGCTAATGAGCAATGCATGGGTCCTGCAGACTGTTCACGGCTTCCACATTGAGTTCTGCAGTGTCCGAGGCAGGTCTGAGACTCTTTCAGTTTTCCCAACATGAGGCAGAGTTAGTGGGTGCGGAGATTGTCTCGCTCCTGGAAAAGGGGGATATTTGTCCTACCTGTCCTCATCCGCAGGGCTTCATAAGCAACATGTTCTTAGTTGACAAAGGAGATGGGGGTCAGAGGTCAGTGCTGAACCTACACATGCTCAATAATTGGCTGGTTTAGTGCCATTTCAAAATGAAAGGGATTCATCTCCTTTGGGATGTCTTGCTTCCAGCTGACTTGATGGTTCAACTGTATTTAAAGAATGCGTACTTGGCCATTCCGATTTTTCCCCCTCGCAGGAGGTTCCTACAGCTCTTCCGGTGCCAGCAGACTTTCCAGTTCACAGCTCTACCTTTCGGTCTCTCCAACGCTCTTTAGTGTTTCCTGAAAGTGATCAAACCCATCATGAAGTATCTTTGAGAGCAGGTGATTTGCCTTATTGTGTATCTCGAGGATATGCTCTTCCTGACGCAGGATCCTCAGCAATTGTTGCTGCAATTGAAGCTAGCAATCGATCTGCTGGAAAGCCTTGGTTTTGTGATAAACATGAAAAAAATCCGTTCTGGTACTATCTCAGAGGGCAACCTTCTGGGGTTTGTCATAGATTCCACCGAAGCCATCCTTAGTCTTCTGTCCCGTATGATAACCAAGATTCCGCACAAGCTCCGCAGAACTTTAGCCAGACAGAGGATATATTTACGGCAGATCGCTCGCCTGATAGGGCTCTTGCCATCTTCCATCCAGGCCATATTTCCAGGACTGTTACATTATCAGGCCCTACAAAGATTGAAAGCAATGCATCTGCGGAGAGACTGCACTTATTCCCATTCAGTCGTTTTGTCTGACAAAGCGTGGGAGGAAATCCATTGGTGGTTTTCCAACGTGGAAGCATGGAACAGGAGAGGCAATTTTTGGATCAGTTCTAGACCTTATCAGAGAATCTGGCACCAGCAGATCAGGCTGGGGTACTCGGTGTGGAGATTTCTCCACAGGAGGGTTGTATTCTCCACCGGAGCAGGCGTTGCACATCAACTGTTTGGAGGTGTCAGCTGGATAGTTTGCGGTCCGGTTTGGAGCACAAACAAGATCCAGTCCTGTGTCCTGCTCAAAATGGACAGCATTTCGGCATCCAGTACATCAATCATCTTGGTGGCACCATCTCAAAGGTTCTGTCCAATCTGGCAACACAATTTTGGCAGTTCTGCCTTGACCGTCGGATATCAGTGAAGGGGAATGCCTACCTGGTCGGGAGAACCAGATGGTGTATTGGCAGTCTCATCACTTTTGGGATTCCAGCCTGTGAAAGCTTTATCGGTAGGTTTTTATCAAAATTCCATATAGGTGGCATCCTTTTTTCAGTGGATCTTTTGGCCTCCAGGTTGGACCATCAGCTACCCTGGTTCTTCAGATGGAGGCTGGATCCTCTGGCGGCTGCCACTGACATGTTCCTCCCAGACTGGGGGAAGGAGTGAGGATATGCATTTCCTCTGTTTTTGAGCTTTGGCCCAGTTTAGGCAGCGACACAGGGAGGTAGTCCTAATCACCCTGTTTTGGAAATCGCAAGTATCTTCTGGAACTTTCATGGGATTTTCCAATCCGCCTCCCCCTGTTTCCAGATCTTCTTCTCAATTCGGATCGGAACCAGCATCAGGTGTTGCTGGATGGATCGCTCCACCTGTTGGCATGGAGGATTACAGGAGTAGATGGTTAATCCCAGGCCTTTTGTCACAGGTTGAATGCTTCTTGTCCAAGGCCTGGTCTTGCAGCACAGTAAAGCGACATAGGTTGGCTTGGGCGCAATGGTGTCATTGGTGTGTGTGATGGGGTTGTAATCCCGTGGGCACAGAGATAATTCAGATCCTGAATTATTTGGCCTGTCTGGCCCAGCAGGGCTTGACCTGATCGTTCCATCAATACCTTACTTTTGAATATCAGCAGGGCATGTTCCTGTAGAGGGTTCCTGTAGAGGGAGAGCATCCTTTTGTATGCTGATTGCTTCAGGGCATTAGTTTATCTCTTTCGAAAGAACCACAGTATTCAGAACTTTCAGATGTTAATAAGGTACTCAACCTTTTCTTATCATGACAACCTAATAGGTTTCTTTTGTTAAAGGAGATTTTGGAGAAGCTCGCAATACTTCTATGTTTGATATCGTGCAGAAGGTTGTCTGATGTTAGAGCCCTAGATATCACAGGTAGGACATTTTTTCTATGGCGATTTCTTTTGCAATTAGTAGGCATACTAAATGTATCACTAGGGTTATAGAGTACCATGCATTTCCTGATTCTCCTAAGCTATGCGTGGTGCAATGTTTAAAGGCCTATGAGGAGATGTCAGCAGATTTCAGGCCTCCAGGAGAGAGATAGCTTCTGATTGCTCTCAGGAAACCTCACAAGGCGGCTGTGTCCCTCACTATAGCATGTTGGATGCGGTGGGCCATGCAGGATGCTGACATAGCTCTCATGATTTTTGGTGCCCATTCTACTGGGGGGGAGGGAATGGGCTCCAAGGCTTTCAGTGTAGGCTTGTGTCTAGAGGACATTATGAATGCAGCTGAATGGTCCTCAGATTGCATACTTATGATGTCAGTAGATAGGTTCTTGTGCATACTTTGGTTAATAGGTTGCTCTCTTGGTTCCCGTTTCTAGTGGTAATTTCATTTCATTTGTTCCAGGCATGGGAAAGCAAGATGCATAGAAAAGGGCCAATGGCATGACCCGCGCACCAAATGAGAATTTGGAGGATAGAGAGACAAAACTATATAGCGAGAACACTGGCTCTGGATTGGATGATGGGATCTGGTGGACCTTGTTGCCTGCTGTTGTTTATTGTTACTAATGTCCCAGTGTTTTCTGGGAAATGTGTTTTTTGGTTCTTTTAACACAGCTGCTGTAATAAAGTGAACAAAGTGATAAGCATAATCCTTGCCTCCGTGTCATTGATAGAATTGAAACTTTACAAGTTAAGTTAGCTAGGATATTTTTCATTCCTCATTATTTGGTCGATACTCACTACAGTTAAGAACTGTGGGCAGGACAGAAACATAATATTATGAGCTCCAAATCACAAGGCAATCAAAGGAACACATAGATGAACTCTCCATGCAAAGAAAGAGTCCCTTTAAGCGTTTAACTTTTAAAAATAACAGGAATTCCTATACCTTCCCCCATTTCAGAGTACAGCATGCATATCGGTCAGTAGACATCTCTAGGATAGTGATGATGAACTGCCACCAACTACATATGAAATATCTCCTGCCTCTAGGTTTCTGAAGTGTGCTGCATTTGATTTTATAATAATTTTTTAAATGTCACCTACATTTTGATAAATAATGCACTACTATGTAGCAACACGTCATTTACCAAATTTCTAAGTACAATGGTGACACTTTTAGGGCAAATATTCATCCAGCTTTAAAATATTTCAAATCACTTTCATATTGTGATACAGTCAGAAAGAATCAAACGCTTGATGTTACACATCATTGCAAGTGTCACACCACAACTTTCCCAAGACACTAATTATGACCTTGCACATGATGTCACAGACCACATACAAAATGACTTCATCAATTACATCACAAAATACATCACAAGTAACATAATGATGATACAACTGAAAGTGTTCAGTTTCTCTTCATCACAGAATGCCATGGGCCTGTCTTTTGGCCACATCCAATAGATTCTGTGAGCCTGAAGTGGCTTTGGGCAGGGCCTGAACTCTGGCCTTGAGCCCAGAGTTATCTCAGACTGTAGTAACCAGGATGTGGTGCAGACTCTGACCTTTAACCCTGCATTCTGCACAGCTCTTTGTATTTTGGCTAGGCCAGTTGATTTAGTTTGCAGGGTCTGGATTTCAGCCAGACCCTATGCTGAAAGCCACAGCTTTCATAGAACCTTCAGTCATATTATGGATTAGCATTTATTGCATTAGAGAAGTTTAAACACAATACAATCAAGTAAAAAATAGAGTCCATTATTTCTCATTCACAAAAAATCTAACATTTTCTTACAGATCATATCTGAATTCCTTCTAGCAAACAAATGTGTATTAACTTGTGGTAAGCCCTATGGCTTCTTCAGGACTGACAGTCTCAGGTAGTGTGGAGTATGCTTCAATACAAACAGTTATTACTTTATTCACTATGTGGTAGTAGGCCCAGGTGGAATTATTACTCCACTTGCATAATTGGAAAAAATTGGATACCTCTTCCTATTTTCCTTTAGCTCCGTCCACTTGCGTTCCTGCCTCCTCCTGTCCTTTTAACCTTTCGCCTTTCTTATCTTCGTGATTCTTGTCCCCTTTTGTCCCGAAGTCTGAAGTCTCTCCCCATGGTGTCCGTCCCTCTACACCTTCTATCTGTGCCTGACCAATCCCAGTCTCCTTGAAGGCCATCTTTATCTCTGTACCCACCCCACACATTTTACATACAAACCCTTCCTTAGTCATATTTCTTCACTGGCCCTGTTTCCCCCCATGTTCACCCCCACTGACAGTTTCTGTGTGTCAAGTTCCTGCTCCCCAGAACACCTATTGCACTTACCTGGTATCAAGTCGGCCTCCGCTCTGGATCCAACTACGGAAACAGTTGTGAAAGAGCTCCAACCACAGCTTCTTGGGAACAAGATCCATCATCTTCCTGGCGATCCTGTAACATAGTAGGCACAAGCTTAGTAATTGATCCCCTGCATGCACTGCCTTTCCACCACCTGTGCTCCACGTCCACAGGCGCATCATCATTCACTATTTCACCTTCTTCCATGCTCCATTAGTCAGCCATTTCTTTCTCCACCTCATCAAATCTCTGTGTTAATTACTAATAATTCTGTGAACCTAATGAACATATTAATAGAGAATACAGAAAGAAAGGTTATGACATTAACACAGAAAAAATTGATGAGGTGTAGAAATAAATTGCTGATTTGCATTTACCAGAAAAAGAAAAGAAGAAAAATTAACCTTGAAGTGACTTTAAAAAAAGTTAATTTCTATGTATAGGGGGTTACTCAGGAGACTCGTTCAGTGTTTAATTTGGGACCAGTTTGTCTCTGGTATTTGGAAGTGATGGTGGCAGCTTCTTCCCCTTGGAGCACCCAGAGATAGTTCAGGACTACGCAGGGTACACACAGTTTGCGCAATCTATAGCCACGTCACATTAACTCTATTGTGTATTAGTTGGGGTTTTACTGCTTCTGTGCCCTGTAATAGGATTGACAACTGAGAGAGAAATGAGTTCTAGAAAAAATTGTGATACAATTGCAGAGGATCTGTTTAAAAACTTGAATGCTGGCGTTACAGGGAATAAAGTAGTGATCCAGGGTATTCCCAAACCAAAAGATTGGAAAGGCTTAAGAGATCAGGCATTTCAAAATGGTGGGACGGTGCCACCTTTAAACAATATCAGAAGCTAAACAGGATACCACGAGGTTTAAGGTTTCAGATCTTCCCTACAAATGATGATTTGGAGGAAGATCTGTTATTACGGTGGGAGAATGAGCTTTTCAATAATTCTATGAACCTGATGAACATATTAATCGAGATCACACAAAGGAAGGTTATGAAATGAACACAGGAAATTGATGTGGTGGAAAAAGAAATTGCTGATTTGAATTTACCAGAAAAAGAAAAGAAGAAAAAGTACCATTGAAGTGAATTTTTGAAAAATAAATCTCTGTATATAAATCAGGAGACTCATTCATTGTTCAATTTGGGAGCAGATTGTCTTCGATAGTTGGAAGTGACAGTGGCCGCTACTTCTTCCCCTTGGAGCACCCATTGATTGTTTCAGGACTATGTAGCGTACACACAGTTTGTGCAATCTGTAATCTTGCCACGTGAATTCTGCTATCTTGTGTTTACTTTAATATGCCTTATCCTGCATGTTTTAGGACTATTTTGAGTTGGCCCAGACATTTTGTGTTTTGTTTTTTTCTAGAAAAATACCTTGAAACAATTTCATTGTTCAGTGATTGTGTTTTTTAAATACACTTTTGGGCAATTATTGCTCTTACGTTATTTACTGAGTTTCATAAATATCGCATCCCTTATAACTGGGTGTGCAAACAGGTGTTTGCGCAGCAATCACAATATAACATCCCACTAATGTATTTTGAAAGTTGGAATTCATGATGATTTAGAATTTCCATTATTGCCATGGTGGATTCCTCTCATGTAGATGTCATCCAATTATCATTTTCAATGCAAGTTTAGAGCCTAATACAATTCTTTGTGGTCGTGGAAAATGAGACTTTGATTTCAGTTTGGTGTACTTCTGTCAGAAAATTAGAAGTGCATTGCGAGAGAGCATGGGAGAAATTCATTCCTCCCTACTCACCTAAAGGGTTACGTAATCATTAGTGAATCCTGTCAATTTGTAGTCAGCCGGTTTGCAAGGTGCATTTTATAACAGCAATTCTCCAGCTCTTTCATCGATGTATCTGTTTTTTCCTACCGATGAATTATCCTGTCAGTCCCCTTTTTGTGCTTCATAGTTTAGTCCACCTCCAATTGCATGTGGCACGTGCTGTCAAGCTGCCTGTCAAAATATTTCCTCCTGGCAGGAATCAATTGATTTTGCCACTATCTCCAAAAGCTTATCATCAAGTTTAATTACCACTTTTTGATAGTTACTGAACCGCTTCCATTTCATTAGGGTTAAGTTTGACTTGTTGTACATGTACTTGATGTCACATACACCTTGTTATTCAAGCCTCATAGTATTAATGTTTAATAAAGTTAAGCTGAAGGGAGGTTGAAATCATTTATTATTTTGATTTTTTCTGGTAACATTTTTGTACACGTGGTATTGTGTGAATGTTCCTTTCTTCTTTTCTGACCTATTCCTTTCGTATTGTTTCAAATATTCATTTGTGTGTATTGCTGTTCCTGTCTTTTATTTTCCAAGCAGGTTGTTAATAAGAAATATAAACGGAAATAACTAATTTGTATCAGCAAGTCATATTCACCATCAAATAGTTGCACTCACATATGCATTTTTCTGTTTCTCTAGATTGTGTGGTGGGCTGTAAAGGGTTAAGACTGCTTTGAAATCTGCAAGTCACAATTATAGTAATTTTGGATGAATTTATACTATTAGTTAAATAAGGGCAATAAAAAGACTAACCCTCATTCAAACATTGCATGAACGTGCAAATTGCAGTGGTTTAATCACCTGGACAAGCTGACAATTATATCATGACATTATTTTGCATGATTTTAGAGAGTGTTTTCTACTTTTATTTTCGCATCCTAATTTTCGTGTTCTTACCGTGCTTGACGATGGTCATGTCAATAGCAATACGTGGTTATGAAATACTCTTTTAATGTACGTATGAAGGTTGGAGTTTATCCCATATAACAAATAGAAATGTTCACCCTCCCACAGAGCTCTTAAATTGTGTTTTGACATGCTTCAGTTGTAGGCCCTCTCTTGTGTTTAATTTGCACTCTGGAATTTACTGTTTTATTATCCAGATTACAAAAGCAGGAGCCCAAGTCCCACACCACAAAAGAAAGCCCAAAAGCTCACGCTTGATGTAAGACAATGCCTAAAACCTGCAATGCTTTTCTTCCAATCCCTTAGACGGTCTGGGCCATCTAAGGGATTGCCCAGCAACATCAATGTAAGAAGACCTTCACCTCTCCTTTTCTCTTAGAAGCTCTTTGTGAGTAAGGCAACAGAGGTTGCTGGCCTCCTTTATTGATTGTGATCAGTCAAGATTGTACTGCTCCAATGGATGATAGGGGTGGATGCAAACTGACCGTGTGGTGCTTCAGCTCCACCAGGTCTGTCAACAGCTTATATCTGTGAGCAGCAGAAAAGAAGTGGACAGTCAGCATGAGAGTGCATTGTCTGACAGTTCTAAATATACTATAAATCACTGTTGGCGGACAGGATTCTCTTTTTCCACAGGTGAGGTCATGTACGTTGGAGGAGAGGAGCTCTCATCCAGGTTCACGAAGTTAACACAGTACGTTTGTATAAAGTGGTCGGAGTAGTTAAAAGAGTAAAGAATACATCATAGTGTAAACCAAAAAAACATATTACCATAAATCATGAGCAATTCAAAAGTGGGTATTTAATTTTTACCTTAGTAGCCGCATTAAATGCGATTCTCAGTCAAAGCATCAATGGGTCAATGTGCTCATAAGTGAAGAGAACATGGGGGAAAGATTGGGGAAGTGGTTGGGGGTAGGTAGTTGAAGGACAGGGTAAAGGTGTTTGCGACATATATACAATACAACATATGTACAAACAAGCCTTTTCTGATTGCCAAAATGGTCTACGGGCTGTAGCGATGACGGTCTCGCCTTCATCGCTACAGCCCGTAGACCCTTTTCTTCGGATTTTTCAACGCTTGCAATGGGAGATTGACTGTGCCATGCACATTTAGACCCTTAACCATTTGAATTCGGAACGTCAGCACAGCCCATTTAGGATTGAACGTTGCCAGTCCATCCTACATACAAGTGCTCTTCTGTCCTGATGAAGACCCCGTTGTGAGGCAATCAGTAACCCTCATCCTTGGGGTCGAAACATAGACTGTCTTTTCAAACTTCCACATGCTCAAGGATCAAAATGTACCTACTGAAGATGTACCTATGAGCAAGGTATATAGTAACCAACTGACCTTTATAGGCTGGAAAGGCTTATTTGTACATGTTTTGTATTGTATATATGTCACAAACACCTTTACCCTGTCCTTCACTTACCTACTCACTACCACTTCCCCAATCTTTCCCCCATGTTCTCTTCACCTATAAGCACACTGACCCATTGATGCTTTGACTGAGAATTGCATTTAATGCAGCTACTATGGTAAAAATAAATACTCGCTTTTGAATTGCTCATGATTTATGGTGATATGTTTTTTTGGTTTACACTATGATGTATTCTTTACTTTTTTAACTACTCCAACCACTTTATACAAATGTACTGTACTTTTGACCCAGGCCGAGTAGATTTTCCTTGGGCACAACCCCGTAAAAACTTAACACGAAGTTAACACAACACTGTGACATCACTACTTTCTTGTAATAGAGTAATAATGCAATCTTCTTATGAAAGGTGAATTTGGACATCCGAATGGGTGTCTAGCGAGAAAGCAAACTACAGTATTTTATAAGGAAATAATTTACTCCTGCTTAATAGATGAAGAATTGACTATGGTGCTTAATTCTCAAATGAAAAGACCTTTTCTACTTATAGATATTACATATCTTCAAAAATAAAGGATATGTCAGCTAATTGTAATGCAAACTAAGGACCTTATTATGAGTACGGCAGTCTGGGTCCGCCATATCGCATTGGCGGTCTGACCATTACCACCCCGGAGGGTCCGCCTGCCGTATTACGATGGTGGCGGTGGGACCACCACGAGACTGCCGCCTCAGCTGGAATCCAGGATCCCACAGCAGGGGTGGTGTGGAAAAAAGCAGTAAATGCTAGTAGTACCAATACTAGCAACACCAGGTGTATTACAACCTGCTTCCCCCCCCCACCCGTTTCATGACAGGGAGGCTGCCATGAAAAGGGTGGCAGGCAAGGGGGTCCTAACAGGGCCTCTAGGCTCATCTGGCCATGGGGTGCATGTGGGGGGTAATTGCATCTTTGTTCGTGCACGGTGTGGCATGCATGACATGGTGCATGCCACACCATGCAGGAACGTGCAGGACAAGGGCTGCTCCTCCACTAGGGCGGAGGAGCATTGCCCCACTGCTTTCTGTATAATAACTACCATTTTATGTTTTTGCTTCTCACACTGCGAAAAAGCAGAAGGGTTTGTTTGGGGGTGGGCGGGTAGGCAGGTCTTCTCTAGGGCAGGGGAGGAGTGGTGTGCCCACTGCTGAGGGCACTGACTGTTTGGTGGGCCCTCTGGGGCTGCAAAAACCAGTCATGCGCACTCCATAGTGCAGCCTACATGGAGAACATGGCCTCCCTGTAAGCCCCTTCCTGGGCGGCGTCACGACCAACCACAGTGCTCCACTGGAGCGTTGTGCTTGGCTTAGGGGAGGAGAGGGAGGATGCCTGCTTGCTGGAGATGCGGGTCCTAGCTGGCGAAAAGGTAGGTTTTTAGAAATTATTAATTAAATTAACACACACCCCGCACAACTCCCCCACGTGACTCCCACGACCCCGCGTGACCTCTCCGCCCCTCCACCGGCGAGACATGTCAGCCGCGACTGCAACAGGAGGCTCTGTCACGGCAGTGGTCTGCTTGTTAGGCTCTCTTATGAGCTTAACAGACCACCGCCTTGACACTGCCGATGCACTGCTTGCCTTCCCTGAATTCAGTTCGGAATCTAAAGATGACTGCACCACAGGCTTGCGATCTTCTTGGGACCGCTGTGGTGGCGCTTCCAGAGGAAGACCGCCAAACTCATAATAAGACCGTAAGAGTAGTTACTGCTTGGTGGTGGACTTGAAAACTTGATTCATACCTTATTTTACTGCGCACACATTTTTATAGAAAGATGCAAATATTTAACTGTAGTCATTAAATAATGTAAAGTCCTTCAACAAGAGAACAGTAATTTTATTAGTGAGATTGTATGTTTTGGGGAAATGGAAACTTATTGAGGTATGAAACATTCTTCTTTTTAATATACATATCTGGTGATTGAACGTGAATTTTAAAGGTGTGTCTTTTAATGGAAAGGGAAAGTGAGTTCTCTATCTAGCTAATAATAATATGGCTAATCAACAGTGACTAATCTGAGATTTTCATTTTGCATCTATCAGTGCAGGTCTGATACCTAATGGCCAGATGGAAAATAATAAATTCTACCCAAATAAATTGTATTATACACTTGCTGTGTTTCTCTTATGTGACAAATCACATTTGAAAATGGTGTACTCACAATGGCAATTACCATAAATGTGTAATATTCTCAGAAGTGTGTAAATAATACATAAAAAATATCTAAAGAAAATATGTTTTTTATTTGAATTAAACATGATTCTGTGTTTTATATATACTTTGTGTTAATACATGTTTTAACATCTTGTTATGTAGATTTGTAAGGCACGGCTAATCTTCTGTGAGGGTATCAAGGGAGTTAACCACAATTGGTCAATGGTAGGTGGTGCTAGACGTAATGAGACATCAGCACATAAACTCTAAATAAGTAAACTGTATATTTGAGTGTTTTAGCTATTTAAAATATTTTGTGGGTCACATTAAAGTATGGGTCCTGGGCCAATTATTTATGCAAGGCCTACTACCAATTTAATACAAGGTTGACATTAGTTGCGGCCTCTGGCAGTGAAACATTACGGGACTTCTAAAAATATAAAGTTGCTGTTCAATCTGAATTTTATTTCCTTTCATTAGACTGATAGTTCCTTCAAGGATGAGGAGGAACTGGCCTGAGAGAATGATTGACTAGTGTGTTAGAAGCTATCATATAATTATTACTTTTTTTACCAGGAGTTGTTAAAGAGTTAAACATTGTTATAGCTCAATTCAAGAGTGAGGTAGATCCTATTTTTGCATGGTCACCCCTTATTTTGCTGACCTGTTCTGCTGGTTCGTCAACTCTACACAATGGAATACTGCTGTCCAGGTGTCGGTGTATATGCTTTGACCCCTACAAAAATGGTAAAATTGGTTAATCCTCAATTGATGTATTTAACTTTACAATAAGGTCACACTATATGGTGCAGGAAAATACACCAGTGACCTGAAAAGTTAAAAGTCATCCACTGACTGCACCACTTATTGTGCCATCCTTAAAGTGACAAAGAAAACATGACTTCAGGTCTACCTGTGTAGCCTGACACTTGCAGCTTTTAAAACTACAGGTGAACCTGTCAAAATAACCCTACCTTTAAATATTAAATAGTACACCCCTAAGAAGACCATGTAGACCACAGAGTATGGGGTATTCAGAAAAATATTGAAAAAAAACAAATATTGAGAAGCAGAAATATTGATTTTTAAATATTGTGATGCACAAATATTGTGTGCAAAATTATCGACAAGAATATTGATGTTAAGGTAAGTAATATCAATGTTAAAAATATCTATGTTGTTAGTATCGTTCACAAAAATATGGTTGTTAATATTGTTTTTTTAATTATTTCTATGTATTTTAGTATATATTTTAATTGTATATGTTATACATTGTTTGTATAATTATTGTTAGTGTTTTTTAACATAATTTGTAAAGTTTTAGTTGTTTTTAAATATAATGTAATAGTTTATTTGTATTTTTAGTGCTGTAGTGGGTTGTGGGGTTTATAGAGGTACAGAGTGGGAAATAAATTAATTATAATTAATGATTAATTAAAATGTATTATTTAATTGATAATTATGTTAATTGTGTAATTATTTTGTTTGTTACGTTAAGTTTTAGGTGTGGTTTGTGGGGTTTGTAGGGGTATAGGATGGGAAGTAATTTAATTATAATTAGGGCTCCCAGTTTTATGGTATTTATTTTTTTGCCATTTCCGTCTGTATTTATCCATATTAATTTTTTGGGCATTTTTTCTGTATTTATCCACATTTATTTTTGTCACAAGCAAAAGACAACGCTACAGCTAGTATTTTTCCACATTTATTTAAATTGTGAATGCACACATGCGCTTGGTTGTTATTGGTCAACACTATACATTCATCTGAAAACGTTGCCATTTGCAGAATGTGCCAAATATGCTTAAAAGCGCTATTACAAGCCATTCGTCTCAGAGACTTGCAGTTTCTGCCATCGGCAGAGGGACACATCCTCTCTCCCACTGAACACCTTACTGCCCCACTGAGAGAAACTCACACGGCCTTCAGCTGCAACCCAATTGTGCCCGCTATAAAAACCTGGAAGCAATTCAATTCAAATTATGCACTAGACTACAGTAAAATGCTGCCTGAAAAAAAGTAACAACATACGGGAAAAAAGCGAACACTCATAGGGGATACAACTTAAAGCTTTTTTTTACACTCATTATTCAGAAATCAATGAGTGTTTTTGCTTGAAAAGCTAACAACATGAAAAGAAAAGTAGCGCTTCAATGGCAAAATCTGTAAGGTGGCGCTAATGTGTTTCAGTGTAAATAAAAACAATCTGACCACTTTGCGACTACTCTGTCTTGCTTTATTTAGTTATGTATTTATTGTTTGTATTTTTAAAACTTTTTTTCTCTCCTCCTGAGGATGTATTTTGGAGTAGAAAAATGTCAGACAAACGCCCCTGGACTGACTGGGATGAATTTCTCCTCATCGTCGTCGTCTTTGTCTTCCAATTCTCCCAGTAACAGAACTCTACTCATGAAGCTGAAAAAAGATTGCCTCCTCCCCTCTCCCACCTCTTCCCTTCCTTGTTCCCTTTTGTCCTCTCCTCCATTCCTGTGCACAGGAATCTGTTCATGTGGTGGTAAATTTGAGATCCTACCTCCCTTTCTTTTTTTATGCCTTGAAGTTTTTAACCTTTAAATTAAAGTGTAACCGTTGAGATGCACCCAAATGGCGTTTGGTGACTAGACACTTTGCACTGGCCGCTGAACATACAATCCCTAGTTGTTTTGTAGCCTACCTCTCCCTTCCCCTACTTACCCTCCGCGCCTCTCTTCAAGAGTTCAGGGCTAGAGTTGGAGTTGTGACCTAAATGATTATTGTTGCTCTGAGGACGGACGTTGCAGCCCATTGAGAGCAGCACAGAAGAATTGGAGTATTGTTGAGAGCAATGAGTCAGTGATTGGCACTGGTAGTGCCCCCTAGTGATGTGTGCATGGGAGGACCTGTTCAGTTTTGGGTGCTTTACAGAATGTCTGGCCTTAAGGTGGGTCTCCCGTACCCCTGCCGCTGCATCCCATTCCATGCACCTACTCGACTCCTGACACCAGTGCAGTCCAGTTGCACGTCTCCTGAGAGCCAGCACTGGGACTACAACTGGATGCGACCTGCTGTAATGACCGGATGACTTGCTGTAAAAACCTGCTGCTCGTTTAACAATAAATGCAATTTTGAAAAAAAGAAAAGGGCTGGTGCGATATATTAAACCAGCCAGTTTACAGTCCACGCCCACGTTGCGAACTGCTTCAGTTACAGCCAGAGCAGTAAGCAAATCTTCATCTAGCCTGGCGAATGCTATATACAGACGGGTACTGTAAGGGTCGGACCCCCTTCCACCCTCTAACCAGGAATGCAGGGGATTAAGAGAAGTTTTTGACATAAGATTAAAAAAAAAGAGAAACAAACAGAGAGCTTTATTGTGCGTGGGTTGAGAAATGAGACAAGAGGTTGAAGCACCACAATGAAATGGATCCAAAAAAAGAAGAAACACTTTTACTGCAAGTGTGTTTGTGGCTGTGTTCTGTCCAGTTAAACTTTTTCGACTCACATGACACGTGTCATGCTGTTCCAGCCAGGGCATTATACAGTCGTTGTGGAATAGGTGATTGCAAGGCACTGCCTTACCGTTTCTCCCTCGTTATACACCACAATCCTCACAATTCCTAATTATAAATCAATACAGAATCCTACACACATCTGAAAGTGAGGTGCAAACCGGGCACTCAAACAAAGAATCTGCTCTTCTAAAACCCAGTCTGCGAGGAAAAGACGGGTGCTGGAGCAATCGACAGAGTGAAGAGGCAGGGGCTGAGGGGTGAACAACAAAGCCTCATTAACATGTAAACGGTCTTTCAAAGACCTGTGAAGTACTCGGGTGCGGCTGTGTGCGTGCCGGGAAGCTGTCTCAGCCGGGCTGACACCTCTTAACCCTCTAAGGAGGGGAAGACACCAGATGGTTGGGTGTGTGATTCTTTTGAAGTCAATGACAAAATATACTAGTATTTTCCCGTTTTTATATATAAATACAGATAAAGGAAAACTTGTTTTCCGTCTGTATTTATATGTAAAAATCCTTTGAAAAGGAAAACCGGGAGCCCTAATTATAATTATGTAATAATTAATTTTTTCATTATTATTTATTATTTGATTGATAATTGTGGCATTCATTTAGTGTTTTATTAATATTTTGGTGTTGGTTGGGGTTTTTGTAGGAGTGAAGGGTATGAAGGAAATTAATCATAATGATTAATAAGTAATATTAATTATTAATAATTGTTAAAGTGATAATTTATGTAAATTGTGCAATTAAGAATGTCTTTAAGTTATATATTAAGTGAGGGTTGTGTTTGTAGGGGTAACGTGTGGTAAGTTAATTAAATATAATTAATTTATTATTAGTTAATTGATGTTAATTATTTAGTTGATCATTATGTATATTATGTCATTTAGATTTTTTTAAATATATATTAGATGTGTGTTGGGTTTGTAGGGATAAAGGGTGGGAAGTTAATTAAATATAAGTATTTTATTATTAGTTAATTTCTACTAATTGTTTTATTGATAATTTATTTTGTAAAATGTGTGATTGTTATAATTTTAAGATCTTTTTTAGGTGTATGTTGCTTACTTTGTAGAAGTATAGGGTAGGACGTTATTTAAGTAATAATAAATGTAAAAATATGTATTTATTGTTTAAAATATGTGCTATTTATAATGTTATGTATTTATTGTTTTTTGCTTCTTAATTGTAAATAATGTTATATTTGTATAATTGTTATAATTGTGAAAATACAGTGTGGTATTTTAATTATATTATTATTTGCTATAATGTAAAACATTTATTAAACATTATAATAAATATGTAATTATTTTAGTTTAAATAAATATATATAAATTGTATATTTAAATATTTATTTTTGTTGTTATTTAATGTAGTTGTCAGAATCTTTTATTTGTTTGAAGTGAACTACTCTCTCTCTACTGTTGCACAGACTGGTTTCGAAATTGTACATTTAACCCCTCCGCTATCCAACGCTTTATCTACTGTTGCACTGACTGGAGAGGGAATAATACATTTTACCCCTCCTGAGTCCAATCCTTTCCCTACCATTGCACAACTGGAGTGGGAATAGTAAATTCAACCCCTCCGCAATCCTTCACTTTCCTTACTGTTGCACCAATTGGAGTGGGAATAGTAAATTGTTACCCCTCCTGAGTCCAACCCTTTTCCTACAGTTGCACTGATTGGAGTGGGAATAGTACATTTTACCCCTCCTCAATCCAACAATTTTACCTGTCCTGAGTCCAAAACTTTCCCAACCGTTGCACCGACTGGAGTTGGAACAGTAAATTTTACACCTCTGCAATTCAGCAGTTTCCCTACTGTTGCACAGACTAGAGTGGGAATAGTAAATGTTATCCCTCCGGAGTTCAACACTTTCCCTACGGTTGCTCAGACTGGAGTGTAAATAGTACATTTCACCCCTCTTGAGTTCAGCCCTTTCTCTACTGTTACACAGATTGGAGGGGGAATAGTACCTTTTCCACTCTGCAATCCAACACTTTCCCTACTGCTGCACTGACTGAAGTGGGAATAGTAAATTGTTACCCCTCCTGAGTCCAATGTTTTCTCTACTGTTGCATCGACTGGAGTGGGAGTAGAAAGTTTTACCCCTCTGCAATCCAATACTTTCCCTACTGTTGCACTGACTGGAGTGGGAAAAGTAAATTTTACCCCTCCATAATATAACACTATCCCTACTGTTGCAGTGCCTGGAGTGGGAATGGTGATTTGCACCCCTACTGAGTTCAATCCTTTCCATACTGTTGCACAAACTGGAGTGGGAATAGTACATTTTACATCTCCTGAGTCCAGTGATTTTACTACTGTTGCAGAGCTTGGAGTGTGAATAGTATACATATTATTCCTACAATTTTATAGTTTTTTTTTATATTGTTTAGATTTATATTATTATGATCTTTCTGTGTATTTAACATTATATTATTTTTATTCATTAATGTTTGTAATCTGTAATATATATTTATAGTAAAATGTAATGTTTTATTTTGTTTAGTTTTCTATGTGTAAATAAATTGGGATTTTTTTGAATATTTTACATTTTATTTGTTATAATATATATATATATATATATATATATATATATATATATATATATATATATATATATATATATATATATATATGTTATCTGTTAAATTGTAGCCTACATTATAATTATTATAATTATAGTTTAAAATTAAATATGTTTAAATAAATACGTTTTTATTATGAGTATAAAATGTATCCATAATTTTAAATTATTTAAATATATTTCATGACATTATATTATTGTTTAATGTTAATATATTTAATGTTTACTATGTTTAACTATGTTTATATTAATAAACTATATTTTTGTGTTTGATATTAGTGTATAACAATATTGTCTTTCAATATTTTTGTTATTTATAGTGAACCAAGATAGGGAACCTACTAGGTAGAATTGGTATATGCAAGAATGTAATGTTGGTATGCACCTGCAGGGACTAGCCCCCAAAAGCTATCTTCAATGAGAAGGGCTGTAGTTGTCCTATGAGAAAAGCTAAAGTGCAGAAAAAAATCATAAGTCTGCTGACTTTGGATTGGGATAAGCTACAGAGGCAATTAAGCCACTACTTTCAGTATTAATTGAAAATCTAATATTTAAGAAAAGTGACTTTACAAAAGTTACACTTTACCTGTCTGTGCCTCGAGTAAGCTAATTAGCTTTAGTCTGCTGGCAGATGGCCCTACCAGAGCATCCTTCCCCTTAATGGAGTGTGAAAACTCCTCCCAGAGGCGAAACAATGGATTAGATCTTATTTCATAAAGATTCTGCCTTGTTGAGTTTGACTTGCAATAGTGCACTTTGGGATAATTTGCAGTGAGGCAAAGAGAATGGCCTGCAAAAGTGTCAAAGGTTGCACCTGGAATTTCTTTTCTCATTGGTTAGGAAGTGTCTAGGAGTCACTTCACCCATAGTCCATCAGAACACATTTGCACCGGAGAAAGACCAGAAGAGGGCTTAGCCTTCTATATGTGACCTGTGTGAAGACCTGAGAGGCTGTTCGTGGTCCCACCTGAATCCAGGACTAAAAAGGCCCAGTTGGCTAACCTCCTGTGTGGCTACCAAGACACAATAAGCTGGAAGCATTCTTTTTCCTGGAATGCCCAGGTAGCTAATAGAAACTGCAACTAAACTGGACCCTCCTGATTTCCATTTCTGTAGCGAGTCCTGTCTCTTAAATATTGTCCCTGAGGTCCTGGGAGCCTCAGGAAACACCAAGAAATACTGCACTAAAAAGTTTGAAAAGTTGGGTCTTAGACTATGTTTAAACTTCCACGACCTGCAGAGCGTCAGCTGGACCCCACAGCAAAGGTGTACGATTCTGAGAGGACTTCATCAGATACAAATTCAGGCTTCCTCCACTGAAGGATTTTGTGGACCATAAAAAAAGATTAAGTCCAAAGATAGAAATCTTGACTGGGCGGAAGAACGAAAAGTATCCAGCCGATGAGAGAAATCCAACAGGCGTGAAATTTGGATTGTTCTCTCTCTGAACTTTCCTCGCCAAAAGCAATGGCTTTAAAGTAACCTCATCCAGTGTCTTTGAGAGGATTTTCCTCAATACAGCCTGCACATTTGTTTTGCTGGAGGAGTTTGCCTTCCCTTTGAGAGACTCTGGGCCTGATTTAGAGTTTGGCTGACAGGGAACTTGTTATAAATGTGATGTGACTGCCAAACCCTAGATCCCCAGCCTCTTTATGTGATGGGCAGACATTAATTTTTCAGTCGACGGAGGCCTGGTTGGCTCAATCAATAGAAAACTTCCTCTGACGGGCTGACAAGGTAATGGCTGTCGGAGGAAGGAGTGTACACCTCCCACCCTCATTAGGGTGGATGATGTAATGTATTTTATCTGTCTATCACCAGCAGGTAAAGCCTGGTAGTGAGTGATAGAAATAAAAACAAATAATGACCCTTGGGGAAAGCTTCCAGGGTGTGGGGTTCTTAGTTTTTTAATCTTAAACAAACTACACCAAAACCGACGGCAGCAATCCCCCAAATGTTTTGTTCACTGAAAGAAACTGTTGTGACAGTAGTTCCTTTCAATGTACAGAGTTCTCCACTGGGTTGACGGTCATCTCTACATTTGATGCACAGAAGTCCATCAGGATGGGGGAAGTAAATTCCTCCACCAGCCTGACAGCCGACTTCCACTCCATTGCGGTTGTCCTCAAATCAGGCCTGGGTTCTGTTCAGCCACAAACAATGACTTCTGATTAGCGTTTTACTTTTTCCTGGCACTTTTTATCCTAAAACATTAAAACATTAAAATTTCATATCTCTGGTTCCCTTATTTGATTTTAGTCATTTTGGTATTATTATTTAAATTTTAGAAGTTAGTTGTAGGATTTTAATTGTGTTGTATTTTGACTTTTGTATTGCTATGGTAGTGCTAAATACTTCACAGACTTGTCCTTAAGTTAAGCATGCCTGCTCCATGTCATAGTTACCAGGAGTTGAGCTCAGGCTTATTTAATGAACTTGTGTGTTGAACCTGACATGAGTTTGGACTTATTACAACTGTACATATATAAACATTACTCATTACACCAACCCAAAACAGTCCAGATAAGACAGCACAAGGCTAGCAACATCCTCACAGTGCCCACCAGTACTTATTGTAAATTCTCTCAATGCAAACCATTGATGCAGCTTACAAGCTATATAACCTAGTTAGCACAATAGCATCTTGGTTAGATTTGTGGCTACACCCAACAAGCTTAATTATTACTGCCTGATATTAGCTATGATTCACAAACAGCATCTGAACCCTTGCCTTGACATCATCCTCCAGACCTGGCAAGAAAGTCTTGAAGTGCAAATGATGCTGCTAAGGCATACCAATGCAGAATGTGCATTGTGTTAGTATATATCACATTTAACATCACATACCTCTTGTCAAAAAATGAACCTTGTGCCAGGAAATTACACTGAAGCAATTTCCCAGTGCCCTCCTACAGTCTGTGCTCCTGGTGCAGCACACCAGCATGGGGGAACGTAGATGGGGATAAAGGAGACCGCCTCAGAAGCCTGCAATGTCTTTCCTTCTATCCACTCTTGTTTCATCTTCTCTTCATACACTTGGGATAGCCATCTAGCAAGATGGTTTAGGAGGTTTATAAGTTGGCACCTAAAACTGAACACAGTGTCAGTCTTTCTCACTAAATAATATTATTCTAGCAGTAACAATTCTCTTTACATAAACATGTTTCCAATACTATACGCCAAAATATTGGAAGTATATTAATGTGTGCACAATTGTTCTTAGGCTTTAGCTTGCACATACTAACACTTCTCAAATTAGCTGTATCCCTAAATACCTTTGCTAACTAGCTTCTCTCTTTCAATTAGTTAAATATTAAAAAATATATATATATACACACACACAGACACACACAAGCATGGTCTTCATTTAAGTAAGGACATTTTCCTCTTACTTACAAAAATCTTGACAACTCTACCTCGTTTCACAGTTTATTCTTTGAGTTATGCAATATTCCTTATGGTTGTAAGCAAAAACACATTTCTTCTCAGAACAGTTATATAATGTCTTAGGGCCTTATCACGAGTACGGCAGTCATGGGACCACTGTACTCGTGGTGGCTGTCCAACCACTGCAGTCCTCCTGCCTTATTAAGTCTGGCCCTGGTGGAAGCACGTCTCTGAGACATGCTGTCCGGACAAATGATGGCTGAACTGTGCAGCGTGATCCTAGTGCATGTACTAAGGCTCTTCACAGTTGCTCATGCCCAGGGCAGTTCTCTTCCATTCTGTCAGCATTTTAGAAATCTCAATCTGATGACTACTAAGTAATTTCAGCAGCAGTCTAAAGCAGTAGTTTTAGTTGCAATTGGAAGACAGTTTGTAGGAAAGGCTGCCAATGTTTTCCATTGTGGATATTTCATAGTCCTAAGCCTCGTAAAAAGTGTGTTTCCTACCACAGACACTCGCTATAGTATTCCTGACATCTCTTTCCCTTTTATGCACCATGCATGCAAAAAATGGCATCTTTCACCAATTTGGCTCTTATTCTTGATATCTACTTTCTTTTTGGACTGGAGATCTTGGCACATGCTGATAATCTTTGAACCTGCTCTGAAGATGGAAAACATTTAGTTAGTTTTACCTCTTGGACATTTTGCATCTAACTTGCTTGCTACCATTTTCTGTGGCCCTGACAATTGTTTAACACTATATCGTAGACCTGCGAAATATTGCACCTGAAAAATGATTTTTTTTAATTTTATTATTATTCATCTAGGTTTAATTGAACCATATAAACAATTTCCAAATTTATGTATGTATATATTAATTTAATTTCCTTTAAAAGGAATACAGCATAGTTAAAAATAGTTTGTATAAACTTATGGTCTTTTCCAGTAATTCAATTTCTGATGGTTGCCTCTAACTGTAGACTCCTCACCTTGTGAATACCCCCAGGCGCCAGACTGGATCAGAAGATTTTTCTCAGCATTGATCCCATATGCCAGCAGATGGCATTGTGCTGCTTCTCACAAAGTTCGTCCTGCCCTGGAACAAACTTTTGGAGCTACATTGTAGTTGGAGCTACATATTTGTGCTACCCCTGCTAGCTGACATCAGTTCCTTCCTTTATTTCTGTGCCTTTATTTCTTGTGCCTTTATTTCTGTGCCGCGGTACAAAAGGGGGTGGTGATTGACGGAGCATCAGAACCAATCAAACACTCACACCCAGTCAAAAGATCTGGGTTTGATCCATCACCGTCTTTAGCACACTCTGCCAGCCCAGTTCAGACATGGCTATATGCAAATCAGTCTGACCCTATGCCTCATGGGAACAGTCCAGCCCGAACTGCCAGGCCATGCCTACCCTGGACCGGAAACAAGCTTCCGAGGACCGGTGTCTGGCATTCCAGCCGTCTTCAGCCCGGCTTGCTTGAATCCAGTGGCAAAGTGAGCAAGGGACTCACGTCTGAGCATACCCTGCCACACTTATGGCGGCCAAAAGCGGTACAAAAGGGGGTGGTGATGGACGGAGCATCAGAACCAATCAAACACTCACACCCAGTCAAAAGATCTGGGTTTGATCCATCACCGTTCTTTAGCACACTCTGCCACCCCAGTTCAGACATGGCTATATGCAAATCAGTCTGACCCTATGCCTCATGGGAACAGTCCAGCCCGAACTGCCAAGCCATGCCTTCCCTGGACCGGAAACAAGCTTCCGAGGACCGGTTTCTGGCATTCCAGCCGTCTTCAGCCCGGCTTGCTTGAATCCAGTGGCAAAGTGAGCAAGGGAATTACGTCTGAGCATACCCTGCCACACTTATGGCGGCCAAAAGCAGTACAAAAGGGGGTGGTGATGGACGGAGCATCAGAACCAATCAAACACTCACACCCAGTCAAAAGATCTGGGTTTGATCCATCACCGTGCTTGATTTCGGTCTGGGAAAGACATGGCTTGGTAGTTCGGACTGGACTGTTCCCATGAGGCACAGGGTCAGAGCTGATTTGCATATAGCCAGTGTCTAACCCAGGGTGGTGTGGAGTGCAAAAAAACGATGGATTTAGGCCCAGATCCTTGTACTGGAGTGAATGTATGACATTGTTCTACATTCTGTCCACCAACTGTGTTTTTTGCAATTTTCACCCAGAGTGGGCTGGGTATGCTCAGCCGTGAGTCCCAGGCTCTCCACACCACTGGAGTCAAGCTATCCAGGCTGAATGAAGGCTGATAGCCAGAAACCGGTCCTTGGATGCTTGATTTCGGTCTGGGAAAGACATGGCTTGGTAGTTCGGACTGGACTGTTCCCATGAGGCACAGGGTCAGAGCTGATTTGCATATAGCCAGTGTCTAACCCAGGGTGGTGTGGAGTGCAAAAAAACGACGGATTTAGGCCCAGATCCTTGTACTGAGGTGAATGTATGACATTGTTCTACATTCTGTCCATCAACTGTGTTTTTTGCAATTTTCACCCCGAGTGGGCTAGGTATGCTCATACGTGAGTCCCAGGCTCTCCACACCACTGGAGTCAAGCTATCCAGGCTGAATGAAGGCTGATAGCCAGAAACCGGTCCTTGGATGCTTGATTCCGGTCTGGGAAAGACATGGCTTGGTAGTTCGGACTGGACTGTTCCCATGAGGCACAGGGTCAGAGCTGATTTGCATATAGCCAGTGTCTAACCCAGGGTGGTGTGGAGTGCAAAAAAACGATGAATTTAGGCCCAGATCCTTGTACTAGGGTGAATGTATGACATTGTTCTACATTCTGTCCATCAACTGTGTTTTTTGCAATTTTCACCCCGAGTGGGCTGGGTATGCTCAGACGTGAGTCCCAGGCTCTCCACACCACTGGAGTCAAGCTATCCAGGCTGAATGAAGGCTGATAGCCAGAAACCGGTCCTTGGATGCTTGATTCCGGTCTGGGAAAGACATGGCTTGGTAGTTCGGACTGGACTGTTCCCATGAGGCACAGGGTCAGAGCTGATTTGCATATAGCCAGTGTCTAACCCAGGGTGGTGTGGAGTGCAAAAAAACGATGGATTTAGGCCCAGATCCTTGTACTGGGGTGAATGTATGACATTGTTCTACATTCTGTCCATCAACTGTGTTTTTTGCAATTTTCACCCCGAGTGGGCTGGGTATGCTCAGACGTGAATCCCAGGCTCTCCACACCACTGGAGTCAAGCTATCCAGGCTGAATGAAGGCTGATAGCCAGAAACCGGTCCTTGGATGCTTGATTCTGGTCTGGGGAAGACATGACTTGGTAGTTCGGACTGGACTGTTCCCATGAGGCACAGGGTCAGAGCTGATTTGCATATAGCCAGTGTCTAACCCAGGGTGGTGTGGAGTGCAAAAAACGATGGATTTAGGCCCAGATCCTTGTACTGGGGTGAATGTATGACATTGTTCTACATTCTGTCCATCAACTGTGTTTTTTGCAATTTTCACCCCGAGTGGGCTGGGTATGCTCATACGTGAGTCCCAGGCTCTCCACACCACTGGAGTCAAGCTATCCAGGCTGAATGAAGGCTGATAGCCAGAAACCGGTCCTTGGATGCTTGATTCCGGTCTGGGAAAGACATGGCTTGGTAGTTCGGACTGGACTGTTCCCATGAGGCACAGGGTCAGAGCTGATTTGCATATAGCCAGTGTCTAACCCAGGGTGGTGTGGAGTGCAAAAAAACAATGAATTTAGGCCCAGATCCTTGTACTGGGGTGAATGTATGACATTGTTCTACATTCTGTCCATCAACTGTGTTTTTTGCAATTTTCACCCCGAGTGGGCTGGGTATGCTCAGACGTGAGTCCCAGGCTCTCCACACCACTGGAGTCAAGCTATCCAGGCTGAATGAAGGCTGATAGCCAGAAACTGGTCCTTGGATGCTTGATTCCGGTCTGGGAAAGACATGGCTTGGTAGTTCGGACTGGACTGTTCCCATGAGGCACAGGGTCAGAGCTGATTTGCATATAGCCAGTGTCTAACCCAGGGTGGTGTGGAGTGCAAAAAAACGATGGATTTAGGCCCAGATCCTTGTACTGGGGTGAATGTATGACATTGTTCTACATTCTGTCCATCAACTGTGTTTTTTGCAATTTTCACCCCGAGTGGGCTGGGTATGCTCAGACGTGAATCCCAGGCTCTCCACACCACTGGAGTCAAGCTATCCAGGCTGAATGAAGGCTGATAGCCAGAAACCGGTCCTTGGATGCTTGATTCCGGTCTGGGAAAGACATGGCTTGGTAGTTCGGACTGGACTGTTCCTATGAGGCACTCGGTCAGAGCTGATTTGCATATAGCCAGTGTATAACCCAGGGTGGTGTGGAGTGCAAAAAAAAGATGAATTTAGGCCCAGATCCTTGTACTGGGGTGAATGTATGACATTGTTCTACATTCTGTCCATCAACTGTGTTTTTTGCAATTTTCACCCCGAGTGGGCTGGGTATGCTCAGACGTGAGTCCCAGGCTCTCCACACCACTGGAGTCAAGCTATCCAGGCTGAATGAAGGCTGATAGCCAGAAACTGGTCCTTGGATGCTTGATTCCGGTCTGGGAAAGACATGGCTTGGTAGTTCGGACTGGACTGTTCCCATGAGGCACAGGGTCAGAGCTGATTTGCATATAGCCAGTGTCTAACCCAGGGTGGTGTGGAGTGCAAAAAAACGATGGATTTAGGCCCAGATCCTTGTACTGGGGTGAATGTATGACATTGTTCTACATTCTGTCCATCAACTGTGTTTTTTGCAATTTTCACCCCGAGTGGGCTGGGTATGCTCAGACGTGAATCCCAGGCTCTCCACACCACTGGAGTCAAGCTATCCAGGCTGAATGAAGGCTGATAGCCAGAAACCGGTCCTTGGATGCTTGATTCCGGTCTGGGAAAGACATGGCTTGGTAGTTCGGACTGGACTGTTCCTATGAGGCACTCGGTCAGAGCTGATTTGCATGTAGCCAGTGTATAACCCAGGGTGGTGTGGAGTGCAAAAAACAATATGAATTTAGGCCCAGATCCTTGTACTGGGGTGAATGTATGACATTGTTCTACATTCTGTCCATCAACTGTGTTTTTTGCAATTTTCACACCGAGTGGGCTGGGTATGCTCAGACGTGAATCCCAGGCTCTCCACACCACTGGAGTCAAGCTATCCAGGCTGAATGAAGGCTGATAGCCAGAAACCGGTCCTTGGATGCTTGATTCTGGTCTTGGGAAGACATGGCTTGGTAGTTCGGACTGGACTGTTCCCATGAGGCACAGGGTCAGAGCTGATTTGCATATAGCCAGTGTCTAACCCAGGGTGGTGTGGAGTGCAAAAAACGATGGATTTAGGCTCAGATCCTTGTACTGGGGTGAATGTATGACATTGTTCTACATTCTGTCCATCAACTGTGTTTTTTGCAATTTTCACCCCGAGTGGGCTGGGTATGCTCATACGTGAGTCCCAGGCTCTCCACACCACTGGAGTCAAGCTATCCAGGCTGAATGAAGGCTGATAGCCAGAAACCGGTCCTTGGATGCTTGATTCCGGTCTGGGAAAGACATGGCTTGGTAGTTCGGACTGGACTGTTCCCATGAGGCACAGGGTCAGAGCTGATTTGCATATAGCCAGTGTCTAACCCAGGGTGGTGTGGAGTGCAAAAAAACAATGAATTTAGGCCCAGATCCTTGTACTGGGGTGAATGTATGACATTGTTCTACATTCTGTCCATCAACTGTGTTTTTTGCAATTTTCACCCCGAGTGGGCTGGGTATGCTCAGACGTGAGTCCCAGGCTCTCCACACCACTGGAGTCAAGCTATCCAGGCTGAATGAAGGCTGATAGCCAGAAACTGGTCCTTGGATGCTTGATTCCGGTCTGGGAAAGACATGGCTTGGTAGTTCGGACTGGACTGTTCCCATGAGGCACAGGGTCAGAGCTGATTTGCATATAGCCAGTGTCTAACCCAGGGTGGTGTGGAGTGCAAAAAAACGATGGATTTAGGCCCAGATCCTTGTACTGGGGTGAATGTATGACATTGTTCTACATTCTGTCCATCAACTGTGTTTTTTGCAATTTTCACCCCGAGTGGGCTGGGTATGCTCAGACGTGAATCCCAGGCTCTCCACACCACTGGAGTCAAGCTATCCAGGCTGAATGAAGGCTGATAGCCAGAAACCGGTCCTTGGATGCTTGATTCCGGTCTGGGAAAGACATGGCTTGGTAGTTCGGACTGGACTGTTCCTATGAGGCACTCGGTCAGAGCTGATTTGCATATAGCCAGTGTATAACCCAGGGTGGTGTGGAGTGCAAAAAAAAGATGAATTTAGGCCCAGATCCTTGTACTGGGGTGAATGTATGACATTGTTCTACATTCTGTCCATCAACTGTGTTTTTTGCAATTTTCACCCCGAGTGGGCTGGGTATGCTCAGACGTGAGTCCCAGGCTCTCCACACCACTGGAGTCAAGCTATCCAGGCTGAATGAAGGCTGATAGCCAGAAACTGGTCCTTGGATGCTTGATTCCGGTCTGGGAAAGACATGGCTTGGTAGTTCGGACTGGACTGTTCCCATGAGGCACAGGGTCAGAGCTGATTTGCATATAGCCAGTGTCTAACCCAGGGTGGTGTGGAGCGCAAAAAAACGATGGATTTAGGCCCAGATCCTTGTACTGGGGTGAATGTATGACATTGTTCTACATTCTGTCCATCAACTGTGTTTTTTGCAATTTTCACCCCGAGTGGGCTGGGTATGCTCAGACGTGAATCCCAGGCTCTCCACACCACTGGAGTCAAGCTATCCAGGCTGAATGAAGGCTGATAGCCAGAAACCGGTCCTTGGATGCTTGATTCCGGTCTGGGAAAGACATGGCTTGGTAGTTCGGACTGGACTGTTCCTATGAGGCACTCGGTCAGAGCTGATTTGCATGTAGCCAGTGTATAACCCAGGGTGGTGTGGAGTGCAAAAAAAAGATGAATTTAGGCCCAGATCCTTGTACTGGGGTGAATGTATGACATTGTTCTACATTCTGTCCATCAACTGTGTTTTTTGCAATTTTCACCCCGAGTGGGCTGGGTATGCTCAGACGTGAATCCCAGGCTCTCCACACCACTGGAGTCAAGCTATCCAGGCTGAATGAAGGCTGATAGCCAGAAACCGGTCCTTGGATGCTTGATTCCGGTCTGGGATAGACATGGCTTGGTAGTTCGGACTGGACTGTTCCCATGAGGCACAGGGTCAGAGCTGATTTGCATATAGCCAGTGTCTAACCCAGGGTGGTGTGGAGTGCAAAAAAACGATGGATTTAGGCCCAGATCCTTGTACTGGGGTGAATGTATGACATTGTTCTACATTCTGTCCATCAACTGTGTTTTTTGCAATTTTCACCCCGAGTGGGCTGGGTATGCTCAGACGTGAATCCCAGGCTCTCCACACCACTGGAGTCAAGCTATCCAGGCTGAATGAAGGCTGATAGCCAGAAACCGGTCCTTGGATGCTTGATTCCGGTTTGGGAAAGACATGGCTTGGTAGTTCGGACTGGACTGTTCCTATGAGGCACTCGGTCAGAGCTGATTTGCATATAGCCAGTGTATAACCCAGGGTGGTGTGGAGTGCAAAAAAAAGATGAATTTAGGCCCAGATCCTTGTACTGGGGTGAATGTATGACATTGTTCTACATTCTGTCCATCAACTGTGTTTTTTGCAATTTTCACCCCGAGTGGGCTGGGTATGCTCAGACGTGAATCCCAGGCTCTCCACACCACTGGAGTCAAGCTATCCAGGCTGAATGAAGGCTGATAGCCAGAAACCGGTCCTTGGATGCTTGATTCCGGTCTGGGATAGACATGGCTTGGTAGTTCGGACTGGACTGTTCCCATGAGGCACAGGGTCAGAGCTGATTTGCATATAGCCAGTGTCTAACCCAGGGTGGTGTGGAGTGCAAAAAAACGATGGATTTAGGCCCAGATCCTTGTACTGGGGTGAATGTATGACATTGTTCTACATTCTGTCCATCAACTGTGTTTTTTGCAATTTTCACCCCGAGTGGGCTGGGTATCCTCAGACGTGAGTCCCAGGCTCTCCACACCACTGGAATCAAGCTATCGAGGCTGATGAAGGCTGATAGCCAGAAACCGGTCCTTGGATGCTTGATTCCGGTCTGGGAAAGACATGGCTTGGTAGTTCGGACTGGACTGTTCCCATGAGGCACAGGGTCAGAGCTGATTTGCATATAGCCAGTGTCTAACCCAGGGTGGTGTGGAGTGCTAAAAAACGATGGATTTAGGCCCAGATCCTTGTACTGGGGTGAATGTATGACATTGTTCTACATTCTGTCCATCAACTGTGTTTTTTGCAATTTTCACCCCGAGTGGGCTGGGTATGCTCAGACGTGAATCCCAGGCTCTCCACACCACTGGAGTCAAGCTATCCAGGCTGAATGAAGGCTGATAGCCAGAAACCGGTCCTTGGATGCTTGATTCCGGTCTGGGAAAGACATGGCTTGGTAGTTCGGACTGGACTGTTCCTATGAGGCACTCGGTCAGAGCTGATTTGCATGTAGCCAGTGTATAACCCAGGGTGGTGTGGAGTGCAAAAAAAAGATGAATTTAGGCCCAGATCCTTGTACTGGGGTGAATGTATGACATTGTTCTACATTCTGTCCATCAACTGTGTTTTTTGCAATTTTCACCCCGAGTGGGCTGGGTATGCTCAGACGTGAATCCCAGGCTCTCCACACCACTGGAGTCAAGCTATCCAGGCTGAATGAAGGCTGATAGCCAGAAACCGGTCCTTGGATGCTTGATTCCGGTCTGGGATAGACATGGCTTGGTAGTTCGGACTGGACTGTTCCCATGAGGCACAGGGTCAGAGCTGATTTGCATATAGCCAGTGTCTAACCCAGGGTGGTGTGGAGTGCAAAAAAACGATGGATTTAGGCCCAGATCCTTGTACTGGGGTGAATGTATGACATTGTTCTACATTCTGTCCATCAACTGTGTTTTTTGCAATTTTCACCCCGAGTGGGCTGGGTATGCTCAGACGTGAATCCCAGGCTCTCCACACCACTGGAGTCAAGCTATCCAGGCTGAATGAAGGCTGATAGCCAGAAACCGGTCCTTGGATGCTTGATTCCGGTTTGGGAAAGACATGGCTTGGTAGTTCGGACTGGACTGTTCCTATGAGGCACTCGGTCAGAGCTGATTTGCATATAGCCAGTGTATAACCCAGGGTGGTGTGGAGTGCAAAAAAAAGATGAATTTAGGCCCAGATCCTTGTACTGGGGTGAATGTATGACATTGTTCTACATTCTGTCCATCAACTGTGTTTTTTGCAATTTTCACCCCGAGTGGGCTGGGTATGCTCAGACGTGAATCCCAGGCTCTCCACACCACTGGAGTCAAGCTATCCAGGCTGAATGAAGGCTGATAGCCAGAAACCGGTCCTTGGATGCTTGATTCCGGTCTGGGATAGACATGGCTTGGTAGTTCGGACTGGACTGTTCCCATGAGGCACAGGGTCAGAGCTGATTTGCATATAGCCAGTGTCTAACCCAGGGTGGTGTGGAGTGCAAAAAAACGATGGATTTAGGCCCAGATCCTTGTACTGGGGTGAATGTATGACATTGTTCTACATTCTGTCCATCAACTGTGTTTTTTGCAATTTTCACCCCGAGTGGGCTGGGTATCCTCAGACGTGAGTCCCAGGCTCTCCACACCACTGGAATCAAGCTATCGAGGCTGATGAAGGCTGATAGCCAGAAACCGGTCCTTGGATGCTTGATTCCGGTCTGGGAAAGACATGGCTTGGTAGTTCGGACTGGACTGTTCCCATGAGGCACAGGGTCAGAGCTGATTTGCATATAGCCAGTGTCTAACCCAGGGTGGTGTGGAGTGCTAAAAAACGATGGATTTAGGCCCAGATCCTTGTACTGGGGTGAATGTATGACATTGTTCTACATTCTGTCCATCAACTGTGTTTTTTGCAATTTTCACCCCGAGTGGGCTGGGTATGCTCAGACGTGAATCCCAGGCTCTCCACACCACTGGAGTCAAGCTATCCAGGCTGAATGAAGGCTGATAGCCAGAAACCGGTCCTTGGATGCTTGATTCCGGTCTGGGAAAGACATGGCTTGGTAGTTCGGACTGGACTGTTCCCATGAGGCACAGGGTCAGAGCTGATTTGCATATAGCCAGTGTATAACCCAGGGTGGTGTGGAGTGCAAAAAAAAGATGAATTTAGGCCCAGATCCTTGTACTGGGGTGAATGTATGACATTGTTCTACATTCTGTCCATCAACTGTGTTTTTTGCAATTTTCACCCCGAGTGGGCTGGGTATGCTCAGACGTGAATCCCAGGCTCTCCACACCACTGGAGTCAAGCTATCCAGGCTGAATGAAGGCTGATAGCCAGAAACCGGTCCTTGGATGCTTGATTCCGGTCTGGGAAAGACATGGCTTGGTAGTTCGGACTGGACTGTTCCCATGAGGCACAGGGTCAGAGCTGATTTGCATATAGCCAGTGTCTAACCCAGGGTGGTGTGGAGTGCAAAAAAACGATGGATTTAGGCCCAGATCCTTGTACTGGGGTGAATGTATGACATTGTTCTACATTCTGTCCATCAACTGTGTTTTTTGCAATTTTCACCCCGAGTGGGCTGGGTATGCTCAGACGTGAGTCCCAGGCTCTCCACACCACTGGAGTCAAGCTATCCAGGCTGAATGAAGGCTGATAGCCAGAAACCGGTCCTTGGATGCTTGATTCCGGTCTGGGAAAGACATGGCTTGGTAGTTCGGACTGGACTGTTCCCATGAGGCACAGGGTCAGAGCTGATTTGCATATAGCCAGTGTCTAACCCAGGGTGGTGTGGAGTGCAAAAAAACGATGGATTTAGGCCCAGATCCTTGTACTGGGGTGAATGCATGACATTGTTCTACATTCTGTCCATCAACTGTGTTTTTTGCAATTTTCACCCCGAGTGGGCTGGGTATGCTCATACGTGAGTCCCAGGCTCTCCACACCACTGAAGTCAAGCTATCCAGGCTGAATGAAGGCTGATAGCCAGAAACCGGTCCTTGGATGCTTGATTCCGGTCCGGGAAAGACATGGCTTGGTAGTTCGGACTGGACTGTTCCCATGAGGCACAGGGTCAGAGCTGATTTGCATATAGCCAGTGTCTAACCCAGGGTGGTGTGGAGTGCAAAAAAACGATGAATTTAGGCCCAGATCCTTGTACTGGGGTGAATGTATGACATTGTTCTACATTCTGTCCATCAACTGTTTTTTGCAATTTTCACCCCGAGTGGGCTGGGTATGCTCAGACGTGAGTCCCAGGCTCTCCACACCACTGGAGTCAAGCTATCCAGGCTGAATGAAGGCTGATAGCCAGAAACCGGTCCTTGGATGCTTGATTCCGGTCTGGGAAAGACATGGCTTGGTAGTTCGGACTGGACTGTTCCCATGAGGCACAGGGTCAGAGCTGATTTGCATATAGCCAGTGTCTAACCCAGGGTGGTGTGGAGTGCAAAAAAACGATGGATTTAGGCCCAGATCCTTGTACTGGGGTGAATGTATGACATTGTTCTACATTCTGTCCATCAACTGTGTTTTTTGCAATTTTCACCCCGAGTGGGCTGGGTATGCTCAGAGGTGAATCCCAGGCTCTCCACACCACTGGAGTCAAGCTATCCAGGCTGAATGAAGGCTGATAGCCAGAAACCGGTCCTTGGATGCTTGATTCCGGTCTGGGAAAGACATGGCTTGGTAGTTCGGACTGGACTGTTCCCATGAGGCACAGGGTCAGAGCTGATTTGCATATAGCCAGTGTATAACCCAGGGTGGTGTGGAGTGCAAAAAAAAGATGGATTTAGGCCCAGATCCTTGTACTGGGGTGAATGTATGACATTGTTCTACATTCTGTCCATCAACTGTGTTTTTTGCAATTTTCACCCCGAGTGGGTGGGTATGCTCAGACGTGAGTCCCAGGCTCTCCACACCACTGGAGTCATGCTATCCAGGCTGAATGAAGGCTGATAGCCAGAAACCGGTCCTTGGATGCTTGATTCCGGTCTGGGAAAGACATGGCTTGGTAGTTCGGACTGGACTGTTCCCATGAGGCACAGGGTCAGAGCTGATTTGCATATAGCCAGTGTCTAACCCAGGGTGGTGTGGAGTGCAAAAAAACGATGGATTTAGGCCCAGATCCTTGTACTGGGGTGAATGTATGACATTGTTCTACATTCTGTCCATCAACTGTGTTTTTTGCAATTTTCACCCCGAGTGGGCTGGGTATGCTCAGACCTGAGTCCCAGGCTCTCCACACCACTGGAGTCAAGCTATCCAGGCTGAATGAAGGCTGATAGCCAGAAACCGGTCCTTGGATGCTTGATTCCGGTCTGGGAAAGACATGGCTTGGTAGTTCGGACTGGACTGTTCCCATGAGGCACAGGTTCAGAGCTGATTTGCATATAGCCAGTGTCTAACCCAGGGTGGTGTGGAGTGCAAAAATCGATGGATTTAGGCCCAGATCCTTGTACTGGGATGAATGTATGACATTGTTCTACATTCTGTCCATCAACTGTGTTTTTTGCAATTTTCACCCCGAGTGGGCTGGGTATGCTCATACGTGAGTCCCAGGCTCTCCACACCACTGAAGTCAAGCTATCCAGGCTGAATGAAGGCTGATAGCCAGAAACCGGTCCTTGGATGCTTGATTCCGGTCCGGGAAAGACATGGCTTGGTAGTTCGGACTGGACTGTTCCCATGAGGCACAGGGTCAGAGCTGATTTGCATATAGCCAGTGTCTAACCCAGGGTGGTGTGGAGTGCAAAAAAACGATGAATTTAGGCCCAGATCCTTGTACTGGGGTGAATGTATGACATTGTTCTACATTCTGTCCATCAACTGTTTTTTGCAATTTTCACCCCGAGTGGGCTGGGTATGCTCAGACGTGAGTCCCAGGCTCTCCACACCACTGGAGTCAAGCTATCCAGGCTGAATGAAGGCTGATAGCCAGAAACCGGTCCTTGGATGCTTGATTCCGGTCTGGGAAAGACATGGCTTGGTAGTTCGGACTGGACTGTTCCCATGAGGCACAGGGTCAGAGCTGATTTGCATATAGCCAGTGTCTAACCCAGGGTGGTGTGGAGTGCAAAAAAACGATGGATTTAGGCCCAGATCCTTGTACTGGGGTGAATGTATGACATTGTTCTACATTCTGTCCATCAACTGTGTTTTTTGCAATTTTCACCCCGAGTGGGCTGGGTATGCTCAGAGGTGAATCCCAGGCTCTCCACACCACTGGAGTCAAGCTATCCAGGCTGAATGAAGGCTGATAGCCAGAAACCGGTCCTTGGATGCTTGATTCCGGTCTGGGAAAGACATGGCTTGGTAGTTCGGACTGGACTGTTCCCATGAGGCACAGGGTCAGAGCTGATTTGCATATAGCCAGTGTATAACCCAGGGTGGTGTGGAGTGCAAAAAAAAGATGGATTTAGGCCCAGATCCTTGTACTGGGGTGAATGTATGACATTGTTCTACATTCTGTCCATCAACTGTGTTTTTTGCAATTTTCACCCCGAGTGGGTGGGTATGCTCAGACGTGAGTCCCAGGCTCTCCACACCACTGGAGTCAAGCTATCCAGGCTGAATGAAGGCTGATAGCCAGAAACCGGTCCTTGGATGCTTGATTCCGGTCTGGGAAAGACATGGCTTGGTAGTTCGGACTGGACTGTTCCCATGAGGCACAGGGTCAGAGCTGATTTGCATATAGCCAGTGTCTAACCCAGGGTGGTGTGGAGTGCAAAAAAACGATGGATTTAGGCCCAGATCCTTGTACTGGGGTGAATGTATGACATTGTTCTACATTCTGTCCATCAACTGTGTTTTTTGCAATTTTCACCCCGAGTGGGCTGGGTATGCTCAGACCTGAGTCCCAGGCTCTCCACACCACTGGAGTCAAGCTATCCAGGCTGAATGAAGGCTGATAGCCAGAAACCGGTCCTTGGATGCTTGATTCCGGTCTGGGAAAGACATGGCTTGGTAGTTCGGACTGGACTGTTCCCATGAGGCACAGGTTCAGAGCTGATTTGCATATAGCCAGTGTCTAACCCAGGGTGGTGTGGAGTGCAAAAAATCGATGGATTTAGGCCCAGATCCTTGTACTGGGATGAATGTATGACATTGTTCTACATTCTGTCCATCAACTGTGTTTTTTGCAATTTTCACCCCGAGTGGGCTGGGTATGCTCAGACGTGAGTCCCAGGCTCTCCACACCACTGGAGTCAAGCTATCCAGGCTGAATGAAGGCTGATAGCCAGAAACTGGTCCTTGGATGCTTGATTCTGGTCTGGGAAAGACATGGCTTGGTAGTTCGGACTGGACTGTTCCCATGAGGCACAGGGTCAGAGCTGATTTGCATATAGCCAGTGTCTAACCCAGGGTGGTGTGGGGTGCAAAAAAACGATGGATTTAAGCCCAGATCCTTGTACTGGGGTGAATGTATGACATTGTTCTACATTCTGTCCATCAACTGTGTTTTTTGCAGTTTATTTCTGTGCCAGCAACTTTTTCTCATCCATTTGAAAAATTTCCTCAAAAGTAAAAACGTTCTTACAGTGTGCAAGGGAACATATCCCCACTGAGTACTACAGGTATTAAAACTTGTAGGGACTGTCATAAGCAGATGACTGTGACAGATCCAACCAGGAATGTTTCTGGTGACTTGGGTCCTCGTGCAAAACCAAGCTCTATGTTGCTAAACACCATTGAGTGGCTTGTAAGGGGTAGAAAAATACTTTTATTTGATTTGTTACAATCGTAAAAGGGTGGAATATACCACCATGTGTTACATAACAACATATTGAATAAAAATAAAACATGCCCCCGTGTCCTGGATGAGATTGGACAGATATACATGATGAGTAAAAACAGGGAGAGCATTTTAAAATATACCAGAAGAATAAAAACAGGAGTAGCACTTTATAAGGCAATGGCTGTCTCATTAGAAGATTGGGGCCAGCAAATGACGGTTATAACAAGGGATGCTGCATACGTTAGGGCTTATATTTGAATAAATGTGACTATCCCCCTTGTCTCGAATAATGTGCTTGCAGTGTCTTAGAATAAAAGAGAAGAGGAGGGGGAGGAGAGTGGCTGTGAAGTGCATCAAGGAGGATCTGGGCCAGGCTGCAAGGCGTCCATATGTCCCAGTTCCTCTTTTGCTGCTGCCTTTTTTTCGAGGTCTTGAGCAGCAAATGTCAGGAATGTTATCGTTTTGCAGGAAAGTTGTATCGAAGACCCACAGAGGCATTTTATCACAGCCGCCCTACAGGTTCTGACTAGTGTTTCCCTTAGGATTGGCCTCAGGAGGACCTTCCTTGAATTGTGTAAGGCTGGCAAATACATAATAGATGTAATAACGACTATACTCCCTTGTCAAAGAGGCACCAATCCAGAGATGGCCAGGTCCTTAACCATTTTGGGGTAAGGTCTTTGCTCGGAAAACACCCCAATCTCAGTAAGCTTAGTTTCCTCTTATAGTGATCCCTGAAGCATTCTTGTAAATAGGATTGTTGTTTCAGTTGTTCATACAATGGCATCACGATCCAGGCATGACTTTTGCCAGACACTAATGCTTTGTCTGTTTGCAACAATGCTTGTTTGACAGCTTTGTTAGTGGTTTGCTTAAACGCAAGATATGACATTGGTGAATGCCAAGCTTCTTCCAGGTTTAGCGATAGAAGCGCTTACCTAAGAGACTTGCATGTGGAATTGGTCTGCCTAGCCTGTTTTTCGACCTCTTCCCAATAGTGATGGGCAAGCATGTTGTCTTCAGCATCCCTCATGCGCCAGTAATATTTGACCAGGACCCCTTGTCTGGCCGGTATCTGGTTTGTTAATCCATATCCCAGGCGTATTTGCACTTGGGAAATATGGCATGGAATTGAGAACAGATTTTTTAACAATCTTGATTGAGCAAGATTTAGCATTTTAGAGACCTTGGTGGCCATCATTTCCGAGCCATATGTGATTGAGGGCAGAAATGTTGCTGCTACAACCTTTAGCAAAAGGGGTGGTCTTGGCTGAAGTCTAGAATGTGGATCCATCCCTGTTCTTGAGGACGTTCCTGCAAGAGGTCCTCTTTACACTCCAAGTCGTCAGGTAAGTCCAAGTCAAAAACAAAGCACAAGCATATGCTCTCCCTCATCCAGAGAAGTAGTTAGAATGTTAAGGTGCCTCCTGGTCTTGGTCTCTCACTGACAAACTCATTCCACAGCTCATAAAGATGCAAACCAAATTCCAAAGTCCACTGGTGATCCTTCAACAAGAGGAAGCTTTTAAGAAAGCTATGTTGCACCTCTTCGGTGTGCATTGGGCCCCAGTGATCTGAGAAGGTCTCCACAAGGTTACCATTAGTGAATCCTTCCCTGATGCTATCAGTGCCTTTTGACTACCCTGCAGGGTCCAGACCACGTCCAACTTGACTTCGAATCTGGCACCATAATCAACACTTGTCCCTGCTGTGTCCACGTCAGCACCAACACTGGAGGAAGGACCAATTGTCTTCTCAGATGCTGACGAGTACCTGGACCATAATCACGCTCTCCGCAACCTTTGGCACAGCCAGTCCAACCTCATTCTGGCTTGGACAGAACATTACGACTACATGGGACTCTACACATCCTTTTGCTTCAGACTCAGAAAACAGTCAGCCCAGTGATATTGGGAGATGCTGGGGATGATCATTCCATTATTAGGTTGAGGACTGTAAATAATTCAATTATTCCTGGTGCAGGATGTGAGGCCTGCACAAGTAATATGTACACAATTGTCTCCCTACTGGGAAGCAAGTAGATCATTTTAGCATTTGAGTGTCTTATAGTAGCATAGCAGAGCAGTCCAAGGCCTACTTAGGGGAGGTGGTGTTGAGTAGTAATCCCAATTCGCTGGCTCGCAGCAACACTTAATAAATGATTGCCTAGTCAGTGCTTTTTGTTTGGAAAAGGAAAATAAAATATATTGCACACACACTACAGCATTAATTCACATATATATATATATATATATATATATATATATATATATATATATATACATGAGGTAGGTGGCGATACCGTTGACATTCTCAAATTATATTTGACCTCTAGTGGGTCACGACCGCCTAATCAGAATAACCCTCATCTATACCAGATGCAATATCACACCATAAGAGTTTGCCATTTTAAATAGAGTTACCAATTGGCTTAGTCAAGGGATCAACACTAAGCCCGGGTGGGTAACTACAATCCGCAGAGAAGTTTAAGTAGTTTTGCCTACTCCACATTCCACTTGCCAACGCAGAGCTTAGGCAAAACTATGACTCCGTGGCGGAGCATAGTTAGCCGCCCGCTCCACCCTCCCAAAGTAGTTATAAAGTGATAAAAAAGGCACTTACCTGCAGAGGCAGCCACGGCAGGTAAGTGCCTTTTTTTATTACTTTATAATTACTTTGGGAAGGGGAAGGATGCGGAGTAGAGTGGAGAAAAACTCCACTGAGTTGTTTTCCAACTCCATGGAACTTCACGTAGAGGCACTACGCCTAGTCCGCCAACCCTTAATCAACACATAATTATAAAAGGCAAGTCCATTGGCTTTGTTGGGGTGTCATCACAATACAATGTAAGGCAAGCCTATTGATTGTGTCAAGGGGGCACCATATTAAAGAACACTAATCACTTGGTATAATTCAGCAGTATAACCAATGGAATTCAAAATCACAGATAAAGGCATTCAATATTATTACAAAGCAGTGCAATGTCCACCAGCAATCATTGTCATTCCAAATCATCATAGCATATGTCCGAGGCTTTCTTTTGCCACTTCAGACCACATAAAATGCAGCCATAAAACCACCCTCTAGGGGTCCCTGTACACCCTAGCTGAAGCTCCAGAAGTACTTAAACTGGTACTCAATGGGCATAAGCAGGCCAGCGCCAATGCCCCTGCAGATGCCCAACTAGTCCTGAGGGTTAGCTGTAGACAAAGTCTTCAGTCCTTTAAGGGCATCATGCTGCTACTCTTTTCAGCTGAATATGCTCTTCCACTCTCCCCTTTAACGTCCTAGTCTTACAAGTGTGGGTGGAAACTTCTAGATGCCAGGTACACCTGGCTAATCTCAGGATGCCATAAAATCCCTCCACTCCTGTTCAAATCCTCATGCACAGCATTCTGGGAGAACCCAATATGGCAGAACCCTTCTACACCAAGTGGTGTGGCTATGATAATGGGCACTCCAAACCAGTTCTTGGGGAGCTTCTCCCCCATCTTGGTTTAGAGCCAAGTTGGCTAGAAGGACAAAAGAAAAGGGCAGGCCTACTGTCAGTTTCATATGCTTGTGACAAGGGAGGCTTCTTTGAAGTGTAGCTAGTTCTGGAGCACATCTCTCAGGCCATCCTGTCAAGGGAATGTCAGCAACTCACCATACCCAAACCCATTGTCCACTTTCTGGGAGCAATACACATCTCACCAGAGGGGAGCCATCCGGCTGCCAGGTGACTGTTGAATGCTTACAACCTTTAGGCTGGAAAATTGTAACTTTTTAAAGGGGACCTTTGCTTAATAGGTAGGCAACATTTGATTTCACCTTTAAATTGGATTTTAAATTAGGATTAAAATGAGTCCTTGAATTATTTCTCTAGCTCCTACCAATACACATTTAGCATTAAATAAATGATACAATTTCACCCAAAGATTCTCTATGGAAGCAACCAGCCTTGCTACAGTGAAAGTCATTTTTTGGGGATATTTCAGTTTAAGGACATGTCAATCAATCAATCAATCAATCAGTCATTTGTTAAGCGCACTATATACCCGTGAGGGTCTTAAGGCGCTGGGGGGGAGGTCGGGGCCGCTACTGATCGAACAGCCAGGTCTTTAGTGTCCTCCTGAAGGTCAGCAGGTCTTGGGACTGTCGTAGGCTCAGTGGGAGGGTGTTCCATGTATTGGCGGCGAGGTGGGAGAAGGATCTCCTGCTGGTGGTTGTTCTTCGAATGCACGGGACGGTGGTGAGTGAGAGGTTGGCGGAGCGTAGCTGGCGGTTGGGGGTGTAGAAGGAGAGCCGTCTGTTGAGGTTGGCTGGCCGGTCACGTGGAGTGCCTTGTGTGCGTGGATGAGGAGCTTGAAGGATATCCTCTTGTTGACGGGGAGCCAGTGCAGGTTTCTCAGGTGGGGGGTGATGTGGCCGTGTCATGGTACATCGAGGATCAGTCGTGCCGAGGCATTTTGGATGCGTTGTAGTCGATTGATGAGCTTGGCCGGGGCTCCCGCGTAGAGGGCGTTTTCGTAGTCGAGTCTGCTGCTGATGAGGGCCTGGGTGACTGTCTTTCTTGTATCTGTCGGGATCCATCTGTAGATCTTGCGGAACATGCGGAGGGTGTTTAAGCAGGAGGAGGAGACGGCGTTGACTTGTTTGGTCATTGAGAGCGTTGAGTCGAGGATGATTCCCAGGTTGCGTGCGTGGTCGGTGGGGGTCGGGGCTGCCCCCAGTGCTGTTGGCCACCAGGAGTTGTCCCAGGCTGATGGGTTGGAGCTGAGGATGAGGACCTCCATCTTGTCCGAGTTCAGCTTCAGACGGCTGATCTTCATCCAGTCGGCGACGGCCTTCATTCCTTCATGGAGGTTGGCTTTGGCGGTGATGGGGTTCTTGGTGAGGGAGAGGATCAGTTGAGTGTCGTCGGCGTAGGAGATAACGTCCAACATTAGTTTCTTCATGTGCTACTTTTAAATATCATGCATTCTGTCTTTTTGTGAAATAAGTCCTGTTTAGGGCTGACTCATTAAGATTTAAAAGGAAATATATGCCTTTCGAAAGGGGGTTAGAACTTTTAGTTTAAAACAGACACAAGCATGTTACGAATGTGCAGCTACCATGCTATTCAAGACAGTAGACTCTCATGTACACACATGAAGGACTGGTTGAAATAGTAATGGACCTGGCTAGCACAGTCTCCAATTTTATGGTGCTGGAGGACTTGAACTTCCACTTCAATAGTCCACTAGATTCCATTGCTACAGACCTGACTACAGATCTGGGGACCTACAATTTGAGTCAAAAAGTCCAACATGCTACCCACTCTAGAGGGAATCTTTTGGACCCTATTTTCTCGAACATCCCAGGTTTAACTACGGATGACCCTTATCCGATCCATGGTCGGACCACATGGTAATCCCTTTTCCCTGGAAGGTGCCCTGCCCCAGTCCAACTATATCCTCCCACAGAGCATTAGCTAGACATTGGCCCAAACTTGAGCTCCATGAATGGTCAGAAATCTTGAAGAAGACTGAACCTTCTGCTAACCGGGACATACATAGAGCAAATAGGGATTTTAACCAGTGGATAGAACAGTCTTTAGATAGCGTGCTCCCAAATAAACGATTATTAAAAAGAAAGGCTCCTTTTACCAACCTTGGTTTAATTTGGAACTTAGGACTCTTAAACAATAGTGTAACCGGGAGAAGAGGCAATGGCGGAAAGATTTCAATCCTGTGAAGAAAAGTAAATATAGAGCCGCCATAAAGAACTATAAGTCCGCTCTAACTACCGCCAAATCTACTTTTTACGCAGACAAAATTGAGACCTCCGCCAACGCCCCTAGAGAGATGTTTAGAATTGTAAACTCCCTGCTAAAAGCCCCTGATCCGCTGCCCACCTCAGATGAAACAGGCGCCCGCTGTGAAGAACTGGCGAACTTTTTTGCCACTAAAATTCAAAAGATCCTCATCACGCTTCCTCCCACGTCATCTGTTGAACCCCATTCCTTGTTTTTTACTTCGGTCAATTCAACTTTTCCTCAGCTTTCTGCTTTTTCTCTTCTCAAGGAAGATCTTCTACCCCCTCTTCTGAATGCCATAAAGGGTGGTTCGCCGCTTGACCCCGTCCCAATGAACATCCTAAACTCAGTCCTGCCTGTCATCAGCACACCTATTGTTAACTTGGTTAATTCTTCTATAGAGTCAGGTACGGTCCCTAGAGAGTGGAAAATGGCTATGGTCATGGCCTTGATAAAGAAACCTAACCTTGACCCAGGTGATTTTTCTAACTATCGCCCCATTTCCTTGCTCCCGGGTATCAGTAAGTTGACTGAAAAGTTTGTCAACAACCAACTAGCTTCTTTTTTAGAATTACACAATCTGCTTCATCCATCCCAAACAGGGTTCCGAAGAGGTCAAGGAACAGAAACAGCTCTGTTGAAGGTGGTTGAGGAGTCCAGGAGGATTTTGGACGCAGGTGGCAGCGCGGCCATCATCCTCCTGGACCTCAGCGCCGCCTTTGATACGGTTAATCACCGTATCCTCTTATCTCGCCTTAATAACATCGGAGTTACGGGCAAGGCCCTTAGGTGGCTTGAATCTTTCCTCAGGGATAAGTTTTTCAAGGTGTTTACGGACAACAGCTGCTCCCACCCGGTTCCGTTGCAGTGTGGGGTGCCGCAGGGCTCCTCCCTCAGCCCCACACTGTTTAACGTGTACATGGCTCCCCTGGCAGAGATAGTGGCCCCTTTCGGGATCCAACTGGTAAGCTACGCCGATGACACCCAGCTGGCGGTCTCCTTGAACCAGGAAGAACATCTTCCTATGAATATGTGCAACTGTCTGGAAGCGGTCGCAAGCTGGATGGACCTGTCCCATCTCAAGCTGAACGGCGGAAAGACTGAGCTGATGCTACTCGGAAGGCGGGCCACATTTGACAACTCTATATCCTGGCCCCTCTGTATGGGTCCTGGCCCCACTCCTAAAACTGAGATTAAGAGCCTTGGCTTTTGGCTTGATGCGGAATTGTCATTCAGGCCCCAGGCGAGAAAAACAGCGGCCACTTGCTTTGGCCTAATAAACACAATCCGCAAAATCCTCCCTCAGTTACCAGAAAATGCCAAAAAAATTCTAATCCAGTCATTAATTCTTTCTAGGATAGATTATGGCAACGCAATCTACTTAGGAGCTCCAGCATCGGTGACCCAGCAACTTGAGATCGTTCAGAACTCGGCGGCAAGACTGCTAACGGGCACCAGCCATCGCTCTTCAGCTAGACCCACGCTGAACGCCCTTCACTGGCTTCCGGTGAAGGAGCGGATTCATTTTAAGACACTTTGCATGGCACATAAAACTTTCTATGGGAAAGGCCCTCCTATTTTAGATGGGATGGTCAGACCATACAAAGCTCTCAGAAACCTTCGCTCCAATGATCTGAATTTTACAGTGACCCCTAGAATTAACAGGTCCTGCTCTGGTGGCCGTCTTTTCTCATACAATGCAGCAAAATTGTGGAACTCCCTTCCTCCATCTTTTCGCCAGGAGCCCAATTTGCTTGCATTTCGGAAAAAGTTAAAAACCTGGCTCTTTCCTAGGATCTAGAGCCTCTGGCCCTGGCCCTCTGCACTTTAATTCCCCTTTGGTCCTTTCCTAAGCACTGGGATGCTCCCGAGTAGCCATGCGCTATAGAAGAGTCTTTTTCATTTAATTTCATTTCATGCATGTGCCCATGGGTTCACATGTCTCAAGCCCAGTACCCCTTAGCCTAGCCGTGCCATAAGAGGTGGACACTGGCGGTAAACAAGCCGAGTCCAATTACCCTGAAAACTACCATGAGTGAGACCCAAGTTCTGAGACTCACCCACCATAAAGATCCAGAAATCGAGTTATCCAAAGCAAAAAATCCTGGTGGACTAAATAGGCGCAAGCCATTTTCAACATGGATAATCTTTTTTATGGACCTTTAGGACACCTGTGGGCTATACACTTCCAGGGCACAGGATTGAACTCTGCCCTCCACAGAGGAACCAGCTCCTTTTTCTGTGTTGATCAGATAAGCAGCATTGGCTTTAGATGGGCAACTCCTGTTTGTTGAAGCTAAAACGAATGTACTGATGGAGGCCCTGCAACCTGGGCAGGCTTCCACAGAACTGGTTCTCCCATTAAATGACACCCTTTTAATGAAGCCTTGATGGACGCGCTAGGGCCAAACCTTGCTCTTACTGAACAGTAAATAGAGAGGGGATTAGAAGACTTAGGGCCTTATTCCTAGTTTGGCAGTCCTCCTATTGGCCCGCCACCACTGGACTGACAGGAGGACCACCAAGCCTGTTGAATTTGTACCTGAGTGGCAGGAAGACCAGTGATATGCAGTTCGCACTGCACTCTGTCACTTGCGGAACTTCGCAGAGTTTTTTGACACTTCATGGAGTTCCACATAGTCAAACTCCGCAAACTATGCACAGGTCTGGCCAAAACCACGCCTGACTCCTTTGCAGAGCCTCCCATCAATCTGAGCCATCCTGGGTATGGTGCAGTTTGGAGCCTTCCCTCTGGTTCATTGAGTCCAGGACATTTGGGTCATGAGCCCAATGTTTCAACCTCAGTCCTGGCGATCAGTGATAAAGGCTCTAAGACTTCTTGGCCTTTTGGCCTGCTGCACCCTGCTTGCCAACTAAACCTGATGGCACATGTGAGCTTTGCAGTGGAACCTGAAGTCTCAATGGGCTCAGCACCAAGGGAACCTGTCAGATTCCATCCAGGTTTCAGGGCAGACTGCAAAAGACTTGAAGTGGTGGCTGTAGCCGCAATTTTACCAGCTCCTATCCTCACCCAGAGCTGACGGTGGTGAGAACCATGTCACTGTTGGGAAGCCCATCTGGGAATGGTGGAGATCATAGGACTCTGGTCTCCGGTGGAGACTCACCTCCACATCAACCTGTTGGAGCTTTGGCCCAATCGCTTTGCTTTGAAGGCCTTCCTATCATCCATCAAAGGAAGGATGGTCCAGGTTTTCACTGACAACACCACAACAGGGCACCTCTCTCCATGTGACCCACCTGTTGGGATTTTTGAATGCCAGGGCGTTCAAACTGAGCCAGCAATGTGCTTTGGGTCACAAACAGCAGCTGCACAAGGAGGTGGCGCAGGGCGTTTTCCAGCAAAGGGAGAACCATAAACCACAGCTGACAATGCGTAAAGTCTGCACTTTTGCACACTGGAGTTCCCTAGAAGGCTCTTTCTTGGAGATACTTTCTGCCTAGAGTGGAGCACGAGACTCTTGTATGCCGTCTACAACTACCTCCCATGCCACGATTTCTGAAGAAGATTAGCAACAACGGGTCCCAGGTCATCCTAGGGTCTCCTGACTGGGGCAGGAGAGTGTTATGACCTGAACTTCTGGGCATTAGCTTCTGTCCTCCAATTAGGCTGCCATTTCTGGAGGATCTTCTGATGCAGCTGGTCAATCTACACCTCTATGCGTGGCAGTTGGGCAGCAACAATTGATGGCTTTCAATCTCCCTCCCAACGCAATGGATATCATTCAAGTGGCCAGGCATCCTTCAATGAAAACTGTTCATGCCCAACTCTAGGACAATGTTGTGACATTGTGCAGTTCGTGCTACACTGACTCATTACAGGTCATGCTGTCTGATGTGTTACTTTATGTGCTGTCTTTAGCCCAGGAAGGACTTGCTAAGAGCAGTGTTACAGAGGTTATTTGTTGCCTCTTTTGGCCATCTTGTTTTTACTGGACCACCCGTCCTTATTTGAATTGCCTGTGGTGATGCATTTTGTTAATGGTCTGTTCATATGTTTCCACCCAAACCCTTTTAGATGTCACGCTTAATTTGGTTCTGACTTTCCTTATGAGCACCCTTTTTGATCCGATGCACAGTTGTCTTTTGCGTCTACTGACTCTCAAAACAGTCTTCCTTTTATCAATAACCTAAGCTCTTTACGTGAGTGAGCTGCAAGCTCTGTCCATTCATCCACCATATGCCACGTTCCTGGAAGAACTGGAGTTGGGGACTATGGTGGTATTCTTACCTAGGTTTATGATGCCTTTTCATTCTGGCCAACCTATCACCCTGAAAATCTTTGCTCCACCTCACCACTCTAAAGAGGAGGAGAGGCTCATCACTTGGATCCCGAGAATGCTTAGAATTTTGACAGCAATTTCACCAAGAACCATTGAATGGCTGATGAGCTCCTTTTGGTGTGTGCTAGGTGGAAGAAGGGTAAGGCCGTCCCGAGAAGGACCATATTAAGGTGGGTAGTCCTCTGTATAAAAATATGCTTCATATTGGCCAAGACTCAACCCCCGGATAGTCTGAGAGCACATTCGACTAGAGCAAAGGAGAGTAAAAGGAGTTAGCATGCAGACGGCTTGTTCTGGGCATCTGTCCTGCCGCAACAAGTGGTTCAATCCATACATGAATGAAGCTCTACTGCCATGATAGCCAGGCCGGGTAGAAAGGGCCCTTTCTGTTTTCTGTACTGCAGGATTTTCTGGTTTGAGCCAATCCACAGGCTCACCACCTTAGGAGGTACTGGTTTGGTAGTCATTCACAAAATTTGGAATCTGTGGTTAGAAGCATCAGACTACGTTACTTTCCTTCAATAGCAGTCTCTCTGGTGGATAGTCTAGCTAACCACAGATTCCTTACTGCCTTCCCACCTCCCCGTACTGCAGAAGGGGCGCTTTTATCCATTTATAAAAAGGACCCATTTCAGATCTGCACACTATCACATCTGATCACTCATTAATCTCTGCGTCTACCGGCATAGAGAGATCAAGGAAGAAATTGGCGTTAGCACACAGGTGTGGGGCTTGTATGTGGCTCTATTGTCACTTCTGGGGCGGGACGAAGTTGAAGCAAACTGCACACCACCACCAGCTGGTGCATGGAATCAATGGTGAGAAAAATCACAGGAACCAGTCTGACGGCTGGGGATATTCACAAGGTTAGGAATCTGCAGTAAGGTAGGGTGTGCACCAGAATCAGTTTTAATGAAGGTAAGTAAATTGTTCATTAAAGCATTTCTCACAATCAACATTGTATTGCATGTAATTCATCTACTCCCTTACAACAAAACACAACATGCAAGAGTGAATGTAGCCCATCGCCACAACATATGTTAGTATGTTTTTTCTGTAGAATGCTTAACCACTTCCACATCAGCTCTGTAGCTGGAATTTTATCAAATGTCATTGATGCAAAGATCTTCTAAGATGCTGGATCAGAGAAATGATCATCAAGCTAACATTGTTCCTACTTAATCACGTTACTGAAATGTTCATAAGAAAATTTACTGTCTAATATGCTTTCATCAATGGCAATCAAATTATTTAAATCAAATTTTAGTTCGATTTTACACATTAATAGATCCTCAAATATTGCATTACCGCCATTTATACATTTTATGAAAACTGGTTGCTCCATCTGCAGCATAAAAAGTATTTTTTAACAACTTTAACAATGTTACCATGGTAAGAACAAACCGTTGGTACGCTTAATACACTAGTGCAGGTAATAGCAAGACAGTCAAAACAATATACTATTCAGTGTCATACATTAGGGCCGAGCATTATAATCCTTTGACTGATAATACAATATGACCGGGTTGTTAGTCCCATATAAAAGCTTATTAATGTCTGCCGGATCTTCCGGGAACGAACTCTGGTCCACAGGTAGTCACACGAACTCTGGGGATCAGGGTATCCCCGTGTCTCTTTTAATATAGGTATAAAAGGGGGTCAATAAAATGGAAAGAAGGGATTTGTTAATGCTTAGGATTAGGAATGCTCATTGATTGATTATGGATCTCCATTGTTTTGCATGTTCTGGCTCTCCGACATTTTCCAATCCATAGGAAAGTGCATGTTTGATAAATGGCATACCAGAGTCTTTGTGACTCTGTTGCATTTTTATGTGACATATTTAGATTTGTTCTGGGGTAGTATTATGTCTGGCTCAGGAGTAACGCAGCTGTAGTAGATGTTGGGAGATGCTACTGGGCACCTCCTAATTTGCTCCAGAGAAATTCTTTATGAATGTGGGCACTTGCTACTGATATCATTTGTCGGACGGAAGGCTAAATATAATTTGTGACCTTGGCTTCGCAGCAATTGGGCAAGGATTTGTTACTAGGGGAACCTCTTTTTGCATTTTCTATGGAGGAAGCCTATGTTTTTCAAGCTGAATTTGCATAAAAAGCATGCATTGCACAGAAACATGTTTAACTACATTCCAGATGCAATTATTTGTAGAATGAATGTTTCATTTAGTCTAACTAAATTTATTTTCTTTGCAACTAGACTATCTTAGTTCATACTGCTGAGACAGTCCGCCTGAGGTATTTTGTGGATTTGCTATTGGAGCAAGGGAAGCTAATTATGCTAGTGGGAAATGCCGGAGTTGGGAAGACAATCCTCGTATCGGATAAACTCTCCAGACTGTCTGAGCATTACATGGTGGCTAAGGTTCCATTTAACTACTACACAACGTCTGCAATGCTCCAGCGTAAGTACATGTGTGCACAAGTCTTAGCGACGCAGAGGTTCCACTGAGCATGCGTAGAAACACGTTAATGAGACTGCTGAACGGGAAGGCATAATGTACTGTGTTTTGCAGGTGTTTTGGAAAAGCCTCTAGAAAAAAAAGCTGGAAGAAATTATGCTCCTCCAGGCGCCAAAAAACTAATTTATTTCATTGATGACCTTAACATGCCAGAGGTGGATGCCTACAGCACTGTTCAGCCTCACACTTTAATCCGACAACATCTTGACTACAGTCACTGGTAATGACCTTTTTTGCTTTTTTCCTGTTGTATGATTATTGAGATTCCAATGATTCGCTTGGGCATTACAGCTTGTTTTGTGTATTTTAAATTTGTTTGTTCTTTTGTTTAAAATTATTATTATAAACCTTCTGTTCCCTTTCTTTGTGTGATCCTTTTTAGGTCGGGGCAAGAGGCACCTCTCACTGCCTCAGTTGCTTGCCTAAAGTAATCATAGCCATTCATAAATAAAAAACAAATCCATATTTACATACATAAAAGGGATTTGGATTAGCCCATTTTATTTGGTCTGCACAGCTGTAATTCACATTTCCTGCCACAACACACCCTTATAGGGCAGTGGGTCAGACAAATTTCAGCCATTAGCTCTTTAACCGTGATTGACATCATTTGCTATGATCACATGTGCACATTAACTAAAGAAATGTACTTCAGTATTAGAACCAGAGGGATAATATTTTACCTTGCCAATATTTGTTTCTTTCCATTCATTTTGTAGTCATCTTTGTGGTTTTAAATTAAGTCTTCTGGTTACAATAATTCAAATGTGTACATAAAGAGGGTAGCTGTTCCAAAGAACAGCTACCCGCTTTTTGTGCAAATATTCCTACATGGGAGCATGGGTGTTGGACCATTAACTGCTCCCTGCCCACTTCTTTTGTGATTGATAATACAATAATTCAAAGCCAATAGCCAAAGCCATCACACCAGCTTGCCAATGCCAGGCCTATTGGCACTGACACTGGCACACTAAGGCCCCTATTATGAATTATAGTATTTATCTTGCAGCTATTGTTTGGGTGAAATTCCACAACTAGCAAATCTAAGTGACTCCGGTCTCAGAATTATTGTGTCCACAAAATTCTGGGCCAAGAGAAACCAGAATCATTACAATGCTGCAGGGGCTGCAGGCGTCATAAATGGCCAACTGAATCAGCAGTCTCGTGGGAGCAGCCATTGCTCTCCTCAGTCAGGCACAAGTATGCACTGCACCCCTGCTCTCATCAGGTCCCTCTCAGGGATTTCTTCTCATTATAAGCGACTTAATGATTGAACCAAACATCTCATCCCTGTTTTTTTTCCTCAGTGACTGGAGTCAATGCAGATGCAAAAAGGCAAACTGTAATCTTCAACTCTAGTCAATGTGCACAAAAGCCTAATTTTTTAGCTATTTCCCTTTTTTGTCCCTTTCCATATCTCTGTTTTTTTCTGGCTTTAATATAAATTCTTTTTTTAATGTAAACATTTTCTCTTGTAGGTCATGCGCTCATTGTGAAACCTCCTACTTCTGAAAACGTGTGTGCCAATGCTTTTGTTGCAGAATATTTTCATAAATTCAACTTGCTCCAATTTGTTTGGTCCATTGATCAAAGTGTGTTCACTAAAATATTCAAATCCACGCCCTTTACTTGGGGAAACCATTCATAAGCCTGGGCGGAGTTTGCGGAGTTCTGCTACATGGAACTCTGCCACGTGTCAAAAAAACTCCTCCAAGCTACGCGGAGTTCTGTGAGCAGCAGAGTCAGTTACCTCGCGCAGTTTGCACTGATTTTTAGTGCTGGGTGTTTGTCCCTCACAGTAAAATCAGCACCGAACGGCATCTCACATAGTGCAAAAGGGCACTGTTTCTTTCTGCCGCTTGAGTAGAAGTTCTACACGAGCGCCAGATTCCTCAATGTGAACGGAAAGTGTCTCAACGCGATTGAGGAATCTTCAGTGAAGTGGTCCAGCGTTGACCTGTCCTCACTCGTGCTCGCCAACTTACCGTTGGCGGGCGTAAGAAATGTAATTGCAGACTGCGAAAAACTGCAAACTCTGCGAACGCAGCAGAGTTAACAACTCAGGCTTAGAAACCAAGAGGGTTTATTATACAGTAAATATTGTACAAGTGCTAATTACCAATGACAACAATAAACAATTTATTTTCCCTTGGTACTTTTGCTTGAGGTTCACGTACTGTTAAAAAAAGATTTAGCTCTTTGTAACTAATATTTTTGGTGAAACGTTCTTGCTGATGAAGACTGGTGAATGCACAAAGTAAAGTTGCAATATGATTTAATATCAACAGGGTAAGTTAGACCCTGGTGAGCCTCCCATGTCAGCCTAGTCTATGGTCTCCCCTCCCTTGGAAGACAGCAGCCTGCCTCTCAGCCTTCAGGACAACTGGAACTGCCATGTAGGAATAGGACACATTACAACGCAATCTTTTTCAATGCAGTTTTTACATCGCAACATCCATTACAATGCATGATTCTACAATGCTTGCCATCACAACACATTTTTAGAAACTACGCTTACAACGCATTCAATTACAATGCATACTATTACAGTGCATACCATTACAATGCATAATACTTTTAGGGCAACAGTAGTGTAAGTGTTGGATAGTGTAGAGGTAACTATTACTATTCCCACTCCAGTGAGTGCAACAGTAGGGTAAATGTTGGATAGTGTAGGGGTAAAGATTACTATTTCCACTCCAGTGAGTGCAACAGTAGGGTATGTGTTGGATATTGTAGTGGTACAAATTACTATTCCCACTCCAGTGAGTGCAACAGTAGGGTAAGTATTGGCTAGTGTGTGGGTAAAAATTACTATTTCCCATTACTTACCTTATAATGCGTTGTAATGGCATGCGTTGTAGTGGCATGCATTGGAATTACAGGCGTTATAGTGTTATGCATTGTAATGGCTGCATTGTAATGGCATGCGATGTAAAGGATGTTGTGTTGTAATGACTACATTGTAAAGGTAGTGCGTTGTAATGACTGTGTTGTAATGGTTGTTTCCCGCCATTTAGTGATGTGTGCACACTCTACCTAATGTCAGATGACCACCTCCATAACCTCATTTTCCTGTGGTCATCAGGTCAAAGATTTTGAATGGTGGTGCCAGCTGCGGCTCTGCCATTGGTAGAACTCCAGTTGCCCTACCCCAAATGGGGCAAGGGAACTACAAGGTTGGCAGTCAGGGCATCCTACAAGCTCTAAATTGTCCATATAAGTGGTAAATTGTCCCTACAGCAGCCTCTTCCACAGACCAAAACTGCTCTTCCTTATTCACCCCCCAATCTTATGCAACAGCCGACCTACATTGTTCTGCCCTCCCTTTGTTATGCTTTCACAAGGAAAGAAAATTACTTCAGTATAAGAGGTCGATTACGATGTCATCCGGAAAGGCTCCAAATCGTATTCGGTTCTGACGAATCCAATTCAGAACCCATCTTTCCGACTGATTTGGAAAGCTTTCTGAACTACCGATTAGGATGATCGGAAGGCGTTCGGACTGTCCGAGTCGGTTCCAGATGGTATTCGGAAGAACCAAGTCGTCCGGAGCCGACTCGTACATGTCAATGGTCCACGTTTCCGACCAAGAGATTACAATGTCAGATTCGGACAGCCTTTCCGAAAAGGTTGTTCAGATATGGATCGGCTGTCGGAATCTGACTTTGGGACCCATAGCAGATCTCCTTTCACCCGGAGCCTTCCGAATGGGGCCCATGGGAGTACCCAAGGGACCCTCCTTTCAGGCAATGCACAGTGTGGCAGGCACCAATGGGTGCCCGCCACAGGTTGCACGATTTTCCCCACACACCCCTTTCTTCAACGTCGGAACACAGGCTCCCTTTGAAGTCAATTGGAGTTCGACCGAATAGTATTCGGAACCATGGTAATCGGTCGGTTGGACTCCTCGAATCCGATTCAGTCAGAAACCATTCCGAGACCGATTCAGTCGGAATGCTTTCCGTACAACATCGTAATCGACCACTAAGTAGTATGTGTATATTTCCGTTTTATTTACATTTAGTATGAGTCCTTGAATTTGAAAGTCTAGTTAAATGCTTTATTGATTCATTGACTTGCAAAGTCTGGAGCATTTCTGAAGTAAAGGTTACTTCTTCCAATGCCAATGTTTACTTTAGCTTATTATATGTTCATATTTTATTAATCACTCTCAACCAGTTACTTCCTCCTCTTGTAATTCAGAATTTCGACCATTACACTGCAAAATACACGAAGACTACAACACTCATGTTGAGCCTCTGGTTAGTTGCACCCACTACTAACATGCAGTGATATTTACAATGTTAGCTATAGTTCAATAATACTTTTGTATTTTTTTATTTACATACTGATGTTAACAGGAGTCCATAAACACACACCACCACCAGACACCTGACTTCTTCCTCCTCCTCATCCACCACTTTCACTACTACTGCTACAGGCCACTGAGTTCCATTGGCGGACAACTAAATCTTCTTGCTTTAAATCAACTTGGATACAGACAACAATTATATATTTAGAGTACTGATGTTCCTGGATGAAAGCTTGGTTACAAATCTGAATAGCAATTAGAGAAACTCTGCAAAGGCACCCTGGAGTCAGTGCCCAAAGTGCATTCTTTTCACCACAAAGATATATTTTCACTACACTTGGGGTAGTAGGTGCTATATAAATACTATTCACAATTACAATTACACTTCTATGTTAATCAGATCTCAAGAGCGACAGAAGCACAAGACGCTCTTCGAACACGTGTATAAATAGCTAAACATATTGCATTCATGCATTGAGCATTTAATTGCAGCCAATTATATGTATTTTAGTTTACATCTGCTTTCTTCAACAGTGACTTACTTGATTAAAGTGTTTTTGAAAGTGTTGGGTGAGGTGATCTGTGACACTTCTTTGGGTGTGTGTGGATGTACTTTAATAAAAGCCGTGCTCTGAAGAATAAATAATCTCACAACATCCGTTTCCAGTTTAATACAGAACATTGAAACGAAATTGGTACCTTCAGTGTGTCGGAGACCCATATTTCTTTTTTCGTAACCTTTCAGGTATGACAGACAGAAGTTGATTGTAAAAGAAATTCATAATTGTCAGTACATCACTTGCATGAATCCAACAGCAGGAAGCTTCTCTGTTAATCCACGTTTGCAGGTAAGACTAGTTTAAAGTTCACAGAGAATGACAATTTAAATCACAATGTCTGGTATAGTAATAGATAGGTGACTACGCCTGTCTCCAATAATGAAAAGTTACTTTGGCTGTGTCCGCTAGAAAAACAGGTTCTCTTTTAGCCAATAAAAGTTTCAGAACACACAGAATGAAATTTTATAATTTTAGTAGTGTTTTGGCAAATTACTGTATCTTGCTGTTTGGTTTGCTTATTCTTGAAACCTAAACCAGTAAAATATGGGAAAGAGAGCCAGGACTTAGATTTTATCGGCACACAGTTATAATTGGGCCATATCTATCTGTTATAAGGAATTGTAGGGCTATGTACTGGCATGAATAATTGATTTGAAATCCAGATATTAAGTGCTGTGAACTTCAGATTTTTGACAGCAGGGGTGGGTGGAAGATCATGATTTTATTAAAAACATGGAGGCTAATATTATGCATATCCTCTTTCTTGCCAACTCATAGCAGCAACTAGAACAAACATTTAGAATTTAGAATAAGATTCTTTAGAACATTTCAATCCATAATATATTCCCATGACAGGCAGCCATTTTACTTCTTTTTTGCTGAAATTGAAAGAACACAGGGCCTCATTACGATGTCGGGCGGATCGCCACCGACAGGCCATCAATGGCCGCCATCCGACAACCAGGCCATCAGTCTGACTGTCGCATTTTGATGCATGTGGTCGGACCGCAGAGGTCAGGGGTAAAGACCGCTGTCTCCGATAGGATCCAAGGTCCAGTCGGGGTGGCGGTCGGAATCCTATCCCTACAATAGAGATGTAGGAATGAGGATGTCCCTTTCCGCCTGCCTTTTCATGACCGTCCCACCGCCATGAAAAGGAAGATGGAAACTGACTTTGGGGGTCCTGTTCCACGTGGGTCACTACTAAGTGGCCCTGGGGTCACATGTAGTGTCTCTCACTTATCCATGCACTGTGTGCCGAGCGCCACATAGTCCATAAATCCTCTCTTCCTCCTTTGAGAATCTTAGGGCTATTGGCCAACTTTGCTGCACCTCTACTAAATCTTTTTGATACCCCTGCACAGTCTGCAACACCCAAGGATCTGCAATTGTCTCCTTCCATCCCTCTAAAAGAATGGGCGAGTCTGCCACCCAATTGTACTTGGATACACAACAAGTCTCTTCCCGAACATACCTTGTTCTTCTCTTGCCTTTCTGTCTCCCCTTGATCTTCCTCTTCCCCTGTGCCTTTGGGGATAGAATCCTGTTGTTTGATATCCCAAGGGTGTGAATCCACACCAGAACGATGCCCACGTGATCCCAAATCCATCGGCGGGGAATCGATTCCGCATTCTCCCGGCCCTTCCTAATATCTGTCAGTACTTTCTGTATGGAGTTAAAAACACCACAATACTTTGCCATTTGTTTCACAAATACACCTCCAACAAGCATACCTTTCGCTTCTAGCCCTGACTTCTTATTTGCAAGATCTGCTAATTTTGGGTCCATCTTTATAAGGAGACTTTTTCTATGCTTAGAAAACAAAGCTGCATTAGTATTTCCAGCAAATACACAGCTTGCAGTACCCGTTGGCGTAGCTCCAAGACATCCACACCAGTTTCCTGTAAATATGCTTCCTCACACATGTCGAAAAGTTCGGTTATGGGACCAAATCCATCAAGCAAACGACCCTAGCAACCCCTTTAAACCCTTGTACAGACCTCTTCTGGGGTCTTGCCCCGACTTCTTAAACTCAGGAGTAAATGTCACCTTATTGGCTAACGAATGTCTTGGACACTCTGAACGAAGCCCAGTTCTAACCTCCTTAGGCATCTCCCGCCTAATCCACATATCCTTCCACATGCCGAGCTGGGACCCACTGAGGAGACAAGGAATGCTGTAGGGCATGAGGGTCAAACATATAGCCTCTCAAAGTATCCTTCACTTGATCAACCTGATCTTTTCTTTCAAAAGATCTATTATGCCTTTTCATGTCAATCTCCTCATGATCCATGTCTCCAGAACCTGAAGAACACAATAACACAATGTCACCACTGCTGGTTGACTCTGCACAGGCCACCACTCTGTGACTCATTTTCTTGGCCTTTATAGCCCTCTCATCCAACTCCATCCGAGTTGCCCTCTGACTTTCCTTTGGACCGTGGTGTACTTTAATCAGAATGCCTTTCTCTTCCTGCAGATGCTTTCTTTTTTCTTGTCACCTTACGACCCTCATTTTTTCCATCTGCCTTTACCGCAGCCTCTACCCCAGACCAAAACTGCTCTTCCTCACCTTCCTCATTCACCACCTAATTTCCCTTCCAGCTTCTCCAAACAGTCATCTAACTTCTTCCCCAATTGGGTTGCAAAGATGAAACCGCCTTACTAACACACTCCTGCACCTTGTCATCTAAACTCTGCTGGGATGCACTATTACTCCCCATACTGTCTATTAAAAATGACAAACTAACTCATTTCCTGATATTCAATAATTTCGTATATAATTTCGAAATGTACTTCTCATAAACCAAATAAATCTTCACTTCCTTCACAAAACATCATAAACCAGCATTCCTCAGCGGCTTCAACTCTGCAGTGTGTCACACAAAGCTGACTGGAAAACAAACGACTGTTCTAGCCCCAAATATGGTCGCCCTCACCACATAGCAAATCACAAAAGCGCCCCCTGTTCAAAATGGCAGCCCGCTTCCCAATGCAATTACAGCAACTCCTCAAGTTCAAACCTGATTGATTTTGATTGATAACAAAGTTTATTTAGACAATAGTCTATAAACCATACATAGAACAAGTTCAAACCTCTTACCGACTCGTTCATTGATCTTACTCAGCCCTGACCTCCTACAGGTAAGAAAAAGCCAAGTTTCCTATTCTAGAAGCTAAGTCTTCATATCTTATCGCTTCTGACCTAAAATACGCACATTGGCTCGCCCCCTCTCTGCATAGAGGAGAGCGCATATAAACAAACCCGGCTTCAAAACCGAATCCTTACTTCTCTGATGCCACATGCAACTGTCAGTCAAACAGCACAGTCTGTGCGCGAGGCCCAAGAACTGCCATTTACACCACACCTAAACCACTAATGCCTTTTAGTGGCCAATAAATCCAATATGAAAACCTAAAATAATTTGGAAGCTTCCACATATGTACAAAAACAGGCGAGTCCACAAGACGGATTAGTTCTAAACGCCCTCGTGTGCCCATGGCTCCAAGCGACCAAGGAGCCCCAACTGTCGTATGCCCAAAGAAGGTTTGACATTTCCCTGCTCTCTGATTCACTTTACAATGTCTCCATTACAGCTATCAAACTGAATAGGCCACTAAACTCACTGCACCGGCCTCAAACTTACTCCCCAGGCACCAGTCATCCTAAACCTTGACTCCATACAAGCTGGCGCTGTAAAACAGACACAAATCAATTAATCCATTCTTTATTTAACTCTTAACATAATAAATATACCGCGTGCACCTTGCTCTTGAAATTAATACATCAAATGTCAAGAGCAAGCCTGAAGTACTTATCTTGAGAGGGAGCAGCAACAATGAAGGTAGATGGCTGCCTGTCATAGGAATATACAATGGATTGAAATGTTATAAGTATTCTTATTCTAAGTTCTAAATGTTTGTTCTAGTTGCTACAGTGAGTTGGCAATAAAGAGGCTATGCATAATATTGGCCTCAGTGCTTTGCAATAAAATCACAACAGTGGGAAACAAAAGTTGCCACCCACTGCTGTGATGTCATAAGGGGATTGATTCCCTTAACCTATCTCTAGGAGAAAGCTTCATCCAGGGAGAGGAAGTAGAGAGGGTGGTAGTTTAAAAAAAATATATTATGTCTGGTGGGACATTGAAGAGTAGGTGCTGTGGTTGGGTGGCAGGATCCCAGGTGGAGGGGTTAAACGCAGAGCGTTGTGGAGGTGTGTGGCAGGAAGCCAGGATTTATTTTTATATTTGTACAGGTGGGGGGGAATGAAGAGAGGCTAATGTGCATGGTGGTAGGATAGCAGTTATATTTTCAGTTTTGAGTGGGAGGAGAAGCTAAATGCAGAGTGTGGTGGGTGGCTGTAGGTCAAGTATTATTTTTTAATTTGAACAAGGGGAAGAAAAGGAATTGGAGGGAGGATAGTATTTGATTGTTGGCGTAACATCGAGTGTTTTTTCCATTTAGGATGTGGGGGGGTATATGCAGAGGGTGCTTAGGTGTCTTGAAGAGATTATTCTTTTTCTTCTAATAGTGAGACTTAATGTGGGTAATACTGAGCGTATTGTAGTCATCAGAATGCTACATACCTGTTTTAAAATGTGGATGTTAGAGGGGAGGGATAGCTAGAGGCTGGTTGGAAAGAATGACAGACACCAGATTTAATAAAAATAGAGGGAAGATGCAAGTGAGGCATGTTGTGTATAGCTCCTTCATGACTCTTCTACTATTGTGCAGCTGATGTTATCAGAGGGAGGTTAAGTGGAGGCACCATGTATACCATAACATTAAAGATGGCTAGCTGTGTATGAAGGGGATGTTTTTCACGTTGGAGTTCTGAGTGACATCAAAGACAACTCAAGTTTCACAATTGTAGTCTCTCATATGTCACTTAGAACCTCTTGGTGAAAAACATCCCTGTAATTCAAAGTTATCCATCTATATTTATGTATGTTATGTATAGCACTCACTGAGAGCCACTAGTATGAACACCAGGATCTAAGTCTGGTTATTTGCTGCTATGATATAGCAACAGTGGGTTACCAAATTTGTTACCCACTGTTTCGATGTCATAAAGGAATTCCAGGCTGCTCTGAATGGCCCTTCTAAGAATATGTAGCACAGCACTGATTCTGTGCTCTGATGGAGAGCAGAGGGTACAGCTACAGGAGTGGAGGGGGCAGTATGACATTGAGGGTGGTGAGTTGGGAGGCTGGAGGACAGATTTTTTTGTTTTACATTTAAGATAGGGAGGAGAAACCATGAAATGTAGGGCTCCCTATTTTCCTCTGCCTCTACATAGCAGTTAAAGCAGTAACCAATGGTTTTGGGTGCTGTACGTAACATAAAGCTATACTTGCGTAAACAACTTGAAGAGCAAATGTCAATGGCGATGGATGAAGGAGGCCGGGTACTGTTTGTTCAATATGGGTTGGGGAACAACATTTAGATGGCACTGGGAGTGAGTGGCAGGAGGCCAGGGATTTTATCATCTTTACAGGTGGGAGGGATTCATGTAATATATGGCTCGCCATCACTCTGCCACCCCGAAGAAGATGTTGAAAACAGGGACAAATTATTTGAAGGACCCGTAGAAGGGCAGATGAGTAACAAATAAAGAATATGAATGTTTTTCACCCCAGTGTTCTCAATGATATCTCACTCTCATTGTCCATTTGATGTCACCCAGAAGCCCTGAGTGATAAACATCCTAGTTAGTCACAGTTATCCATCCTTACTTCTATATGTTATCTACCAATTTCTAAATGTAATGTTGGGTTTGTTTGTGGCTAGCTTTAAAAAAACTGTTTTCAACTTTTAAACCACATATTTCAAAATAAGTGTGCCATATATAGGTGGCTCTGGCTCTTTTTAAGTCACTATACTCTGGAACATATGAAGAGAAACTTACTAACTGTAAGGTTTAATATGGTACATAGAGAATTCATAAACATACCTATCTTAAAAAGGTATTGTAAGCTTTTTATTTGTTTCTTGAAAGCTCCATCTCTATGCCAGGGTTTCTCAAACCTTGTAATTTTCCTTCTGCTGTCCACATTCAAGAGTTTCGGGTCCCTGTTACCTACATTTTCAATATTGCTAAATTAACTATACCTTATAATGTATTGGTATGGTCCATCAGAACTGTGGCCTGACCACATTCAGCTCCCAGTCCAAAAATTGAAATTCCTTTTCCATGGCATACTAAGAAGCTCACTCTAAAACAATCTCGCTACTAAATATGAAGCTTTTTGAAAAGTTTTAAATCGGTTATGATTTTTTTAGATATTTAACGTAACATAGAACGATTCTGTGACCTGGAGGCAAGCATTCCTTGCTTTTTACTCCTTTTCTTAATGTCACTGAAGCATAGGGTCAACTGTAATGGGACCTGTGACACCTACACTTGAAAGTACTATGCCAATTATGAATCATAATCAGAAGTGTCAAATCTAACACAAAACGGCATAATAACTTGTGGGGGACACAATATATAAAGAGAATGAACAATGGACAACTGTGTATAATGGTTCTATAATGCCATGTATGAGCCTGGTGACATAATAACCCATAATCCTAAACGCTAACCAGTTTTAATTCTACCAGAACTCTAAGTGGCATTATTGGATCATTATTGACATGACACTAATCATCTGCTTTATTATATTCAATGTGCATGCTTTCCATTAGTTGAAATCCGTATTTCTGCGAGTAATGTAAAATGATTCACGGATATGACATCACTCCGATGAATTACTGATTTTTAAACCAATCCTGTTGTAGAAAAAAAGCGCAGAACCATGTTATACAATATAACTAAACATCTCAATATCTGCAATAGAGCCATTATGGAATGTAGTAAAATATGCTGAAAATATTGTAATTTTACCAATTTCTGCATGGTGTTTCCAAACTGTGTACCTTGGTAGGGGGAAAGATTCCTCAAGTTTTGAGATGGCATAAATGTCCCCAGAGCCCCTCCACGTCATACCATATGTGGTAATAGCTGCGTGGAATATTAGTACATCCACCTTGACACCAATGAGGGGCCCGCCTCCGACTAAATCAGTGTTAAGAGCGCATATGTAATGTAAACCTCAGTGTACTGCGACGATTTACAGTTTTCTTTCCCTATTTTTCCTGTGCAGAGACATTTCTCGGTGTTTGCGGTGCATTTTCCGGGAATGGATGCTCTAACCACAATATACAGCAGAATCCTAAATGCGCACCTGCAGTCCGGTGGCTTCAGTTACAGTGTGGTGAAGTCCTCCTCAACAACAATACAAGCTGCCATTTGCCTGCATCAGAAAATGACTCAAAATTTCTTTCCGACCGCTATAAGATTCCACTATGTTTTTAATTTAAGAGATCTGACACACATATTTCAGGTAAGTCAATACTTAGTCATTTTCAATATAGAAACAACAAAATGTGGAATACATAAATGTGTGCATGATTTATTTGGAGTTTTTTAAAGTGGACGGTGGTGTTTCTGGCAGAACCGCATCGCTACTACTTAAAAATTGAAACATAACACAAGCAGCATTTTCCAGAGAGGGGTCTTTCTGAAGCATTGGCCTCAAATATGCATAGTAGTCGTTCACTGCGCCTTTTCATACGCTCGTGGAAGGGATTCATCTCATATGCTGCCAGGTAATTTTCAGAAGCCGCAATTTCATTATTTTGGAGCAGGGAAAGCACGCAGAGCCTGTGCAAATCAGAGGAAATAGATATAGTGGGAAATGAAGGCTTGGAAAATGATTTCCAATATCAAATATAAATCGTCGAAGAACAACTTTATGATGGTTATTCAAAGAGTGTGGTTTTCTTTCATTTGATGAGCAAGTTTCATCTTTAGGTTAATGAGATACGCCAATTCCAGTAGTTGCATCTTATGTGAAACAATCTATGTTTCAGGCGGGCTGTACAGATGGATCTGCAAAGTATGACTATTAATGGAAGTAGTCAAGCTATTGAATTGGAAGCAGAGGCTTTTGCTTTATATATATATATATATATATATATATATATATATATATATATATATATCCGGCTTTCTCTCCCACATCGCGCTGTTTGCTGAAACAGCGCTTCTTGTCTTCAGGACTCCAGGACCTCGCATCGCCCCGAGACACCGGCGATTGCTCTCCCACGCTACTGACCACCAGGGGCACTTTCTCGGCAACCGGCAGGGCTGCGAGCATCAGCAGGGACTCCAAGGACCAGGAGTCCCTGCGCGCCCTTGGGATCAGCTGGGCTGCTCTCCCTGCTGGCCCCACCCGCTCGCTCCTGGAAGTAAAAGTCGGCTGCACAGAGGAGTGAGCGCTTTCTCTCCCACATCGCGCTGTTTGCTGAAACAGCGCTTCTTGTCTTCAGGACTCCAGGACCTCGCCGAACCCGCTACGCGGGTCCCGCATCGCCCCGAGACACCGGCGATTGCTCTCCCACGCTACTGACCACCAGGGGCACTCTCTCGGCAACCGGCAGGGCTGCGAGCATCAGCAGGGACTCCAAGGACCAGGAGTCCCACGCTACTGACCACCAGGGGCACTCTCTCGGCAACCGGCAGGGCTGCGAGCATCAGCAGGGACTCCAAGGACCAGGAGTCCCTGCGCGCCCTTGGGATCAGCTGGGCTGCTCTCCCTGCCGGCCCCGCCCGCTCGCTCCTGGAAGTAAAAGTCGGCTGCACAGAGGAGTGAGCGCTTTCTCTCCCACATCGCGCTGTTTGCTGAAACAGCGCTTCTTGTCTTCAGGACTCCAGGACCTCCCCGGACCCGCTACGCGGGTCCCGCATCGCCCCGAGACACCGGCGATTGCTCTCCCACGCTACTGACCACCAGGGGCACTCTCTCGGCAACCGGCAGGGCTGCGAGCATCAGCAGGGACTCCAAGGACCAGGAGTCTCTGCGCGCCCTTGGGATCAGCTGGGCTGCTCTCCCTGCCGGCCCCGCCCACCCGCTAGTCCTCACAGTAGTGAGCTACTTAAAGGTGGCGTAGATCCCGCTGCGCGGGAGCGCGCGGGAGGGCGCCGGGAGAAGCCCGGGACAAGGGCGGGACCGTCTTTGGCCGTCCGGGGCCGATAGAGGCCGGGCCGGGCCCACTCTCTGTGCCTCACTTTTTCCTTCTTAGACTGCCGTGCTTTAGAAGTACCATACTGTGATATACCTGTCTTTGCCTTAAGATACGCCCTAGTCACTGTAGTGTCTGCTAGTGCTATACTTTATAAAGGTCACTGTTATACCTGCCTCCTGTCCTCCTTGCGTAACGAGATGTCAACCTCTGAGGCAAACTCTGCTTCAGGAACGCGAGGGCCTTCCATTTTAGGGCCGTTGGATAAATTCTTCGCAAAAATTAAGAATGAGGTCGACAGGGAGCTTACGCTTGCAGAGAAACGAGCTGGGCGACGCCTCTCTATCGAGAAGTTAAAGCAAAGACCCCTCCAGCCCCAGGATGCTGATATAGGCCCTCCAATAGATTTACCTCAATCTAAAGAACACAATAATACCCTTTTTTCTATAGAAGACATCCCCCTTATTTTTCAGACTAAGCCCCCTGATCCGAAGGAATCTATAACTATCTCTGACTCTATTCCTTTTCAGTCTCCAGACATTGAGCTTATAGACTTAAGCACCCCTCTAAATGAACCAGCCCCTCTTTATGACAAAAATATCCCTTCTCCCGTATTTACCCCAATCGGGTGTGATCATCATCCTTTTAGTGTTCCTGATGGAAAGCCCTTAAGATCACCTACTAAGATTCCCAACAAGCGCCCTAAGGGTTCCTTTGGCTCTCCGCCGAGGAAGAGAAGAAGGAAGAGTGCATTAAAAAGGAGAATTGTTCCTTCCATAAATTCTACAAATTCTACACACACCCTGCACACTATTCCCCAAAAGGAAGGGATAGCGGATACCACGAAAGACCGGACCTCCAATTCAATATCTGTTCCCAGTTATGCAGGGTTATTGAATGATATCGATTGCCTCATAAAGGCATTGATCCTTCCCCTCACTGAAAGGATCAGAAGATTAGGGGAGAAAGTTGATCAAATCGTTCAAGAGCAGAAGGGCATACCTTGCCACAAACCTAATGATCTTAGTAACACAACCCAGTCCATTAAACAACTTAAACACCCTAAGCCACTGACTGGTACCCCTAAAGCAAATTCAACATCTATAGCTGGGACCCCTAAATCCGTGCGGGACAATAAACCTAACAACAAAATTAATAACAAATCTGCCTCAACCAATAACATCACAAGCAAAAGATATGCCTCACCATAACATTGGGACCCAAAATAGTCGCCCTAACAATACAAATCCTCCAGGTAATATTCCCTATATTTCTAAAAGAAGACCAAGAAATACTGTTGACCTACCGCCAGAGTGCCTAAACTATGTCATCGTTTTTACAGGTGTTCCGCCTTTGCCAGATGGTAACCCGGAACATCAGGCTAATTTAAAAAACAAGGTTATTTACTGGCTGCGGAAAAACAGACCACTCCCTTCACACCTAAACGGCGACATCGTTTCGGCCAGGCGATGTAACTGGGTAGGCACCAGACCTAAGGACATCGAAGGTGATGTGATCATAGTCAACTTTAAAGATCACAGACTGGTCACATACATCAGCGATTGGTTTCCTGGGAAGGGCGAGGGGGGGATCTCAACGCATAATCTAAGTTATTTCTATCCTGAACCCTTGATGAGGCTACCACCACCTAATAAATTACCAACGAGGAACAGATCATACCATCCCATGAACAAATGGAATTCAAAAGGCCCTTACGGACCCACAACTCCCTTGTTCCCAGCTCAAAGACGTCATATGGAAAACAACCCTCCCTTCTTTCAATCAATGCCCATCCCTTTCCAACCTAAGAGCCATAGACCCCACGTTCCCTATAGATTAGATCACTCTCTGATGACAAGGGGCCAGAATTCTTACGACACTACCAGCGATCGCTGTTTCCCACCTCGTCAGTTAACTCACCCACTGCCAAATTACCAAAACTCCATCTCTTATAACCATTGGGACAACCTTCAATCCCACAACCCTAAGGACTCCTGGAATATACCGCTGACTAATTTATTCCATCCTCTCTCCGGACTGGATGAGAATGAATGACTTTATGAGCCTATTAACCTAGAAAAGATGCCAGAGGGATACCATAAGTGTCAGTGTATTCCTACCCAAAACTTTCCAAGAAGTTCGACAAGGGAGTATCAGGTTATTTCGGGGGTGGGGGACTTTTCTTTAGGAGATGTTTTGACGTCTAGTTACGTTTTTCACCCTCCTCAATCAACTCCTCATGATTCTTTTAATGCTACCCCTACGACTCCTCACGCCACCTTAAACACATCATCCCCGGGACGGCAAAATTCTTTGGCAAGCAAAGGCAGCTTACATGTGGCCACGAGTAGGGTACCCCATTCCCATTTTTCTCTCCTAACTTGGAACGTGGCGGGGCTTGGCAGTAAAGTCACCAACACAGCTTGGTTAGATGTTATACATAAGCATGGTATCCTGTGCTTCCAAGAAACATGGCGCTCTGAAGAATTACATCTGTTAGGGTACCAGACCTTTCATTCCCCGGCCAGGCCGTCAGCACAGGGTCACAATAAGGGTGGGCTTTGTGTCTATGTTTCTACAACTACAGAGGTCAAGGTTCATAATTTTTTCTCCAGCCCTTATTTCCAAATCCTATTTCTCAAATGGGGACAGAATGAAATTTTTTTATTGGTGAACTTTTACAACAACATGCCTAACAGTGAAATGGAGTCCACCATGTCTAATATGTTGTGTCATATGGCTCGATTTGCTGATCTTTTTAAGGGGGCAAAGATAATCTGGGTTGGGGATTTTAATTGTACTATTTGTGCACACACTGATTCAGCCCTGTGTGGTTTGGCTGACTACGGGGCGGAGGACCCAACTCATTTCTCTCATACAAAGATGGGGTCGCTGTTAAATGGTATCGTCTTTAACTTTGATTTCTCCTTTGCTAATCAGAACTGTGCATCACCTGTGCCTTTCGAGCCAACCTTCTTTGGCAGAGGTTGCAACTCGATTATTGATTTCATATTAATAACCCATGCCAATCCAGGGTTTATAACTTTTTGGGAAGTTGGAAAAGATACATCTAGCGACCACTATCCTCTGATAATTGGCTTAAATATAAAAGGGCGTTCTGACAATAAGGGAATCCCTCGCACGTACCCGTATAAGATAGACTTATCTAAAACCAATGGCTACGTGGTAAAGTGGGAAAAAATTGTACCTAGTGTGTTCCTACAAAAGTTGATTACTCACTGTGCTGCTGACGTTAATGTCTGTTTGGAGGAACATGGGGAGCCCATTAACGTCATGTCAGCCTTTGCCAATATTCAACACCGCATTAAAAATATGTTGACCCGCGTGCCTAAAAATAATTCAACAAGTATTGAAGGGTGGTTTAACGGGAAGTGCACGAAAGCACTGAAAGCCCTAAAAGAAGCCCTGGCCCTGAAACCAAGAACCCCCCATATAATACGCGAGGCCAGGAAATTATATAATTTTGCAATCAAAGAAAGAAGATTGGCTTTAAAAAAGCAAGCATGGGAAACACTGAGAGAAGCCTCTATACAGAAAAATAGCTCTCAGTTCTGGAGGCTGGTTAAAACCCTATACCAACCGAGGGATAGCGGTAACAAAATAGATCTCGCCATAACTGGTGATAGATGGCTAATCCACTTTAGGCAATTATATAATCAAACGAGGATAGTAGACACTATTTTACCATCAGGGGCAAGCCCTACTGTAGATAAAAGGATAGTTAATAGTAGAGGTATACACCCCTCATCTTACCCATTCCCGATAGATTTAACTTTTACAATAGGAGAAGTCCAAGACGCAATTAGGGAAAGTGCACCAGGTAAAGCAGCGGGCCCGATTGTACCCCGGTGGATGTTTATAAAGCCGAACCGGATTTTTGGGCTCCCCTGCTCACAAACGTTTTGAACAAGGGAAACCGAAGTGGGTTCATTGAAACCTGGTCGGACGCCATAGTGGTCCCTATATTTAAAAAGGGCAGTAGGGACGACCCGACCTGCTACAGGCCAATATCCTTATTGGATGGTTTAATGAAAGTAGCAGGAAGGATCATTTTAAAAAGACTCCAAGCATGGGAGGAAGACCATAATGTTGTGTCACATTTGCAATACGGGTTTAGGAAAGGAATAGGGACAACTGAACAGTGTCTAAATCTGTCCCTCCTTATTTCCAAATATACCCAGGCCAGAAGCGGAGCACTTTTTATTACCTTTGTTGATTTAAGCTCCGCTTTTGATTGCGTGGACCATACGTTATTATGGACCACGCTGGGTGATCTGGGCATTGACACCCGTATAATCATCTTCATCAAAGAGCTGTACAATAATTCTGGGGCAAGAGTGAGATATGGCAAACAGGGGGAATGTACTGATAAATTTCCATTATCAAGAGGGGTAAGACAAGGCTGCATTCTTGCCCCTCGGCTTTTTACATATTACATAAACTCAGTTGGACAACATCTTTCGCTTTTTCCAAATGATTACCCCACTGTGAAAGGACTATCAGTACCAATCCTCTTGTACGCCGACGATGCGGCCATAATGTCCCAGACCCAAGTCGGCCTACAGAGGGCGGTTACCAGCTTTGCGGGTTATATGCAGGAAAGAGGTCTTAAAGTAAATATCTCCAAAACATACACCATGCCATGCACTAGAAAGCTCAATAGGGCCCCTTGTAACATATTCCTGGACAAACAAAAAATATCTACCATTGATAAGTTTTGCTACCTGGGAATTTTGTTCGACAGGCGGTGCCGTTGGAAGCTGGCGATTGCAGCTAGAAAGCTGGCTTTCATCCGCACCATAGGCGTCTTGCGCGCTTTCTCTGTCAGACTCGGTGGCAAGCCAATCAAGGAGCTGATCCAGATCTATCAGGCCAAATGCGCTTCCACAGCCACCTATGGTGCGGGCTTATGGGGTATCGAGAAGGATTACTCCCTGCAGGGCTGCGAAAATCAATTCATCTGCTACCTATTGGGAGTACCTAAAAGCACATCTACATTTATGACGCATATTGAAACATCTTAGTGATATTATTAAGATGTCCCCAATTCTCTTGTGGCATAAAGTGTGGACAACACACGAAGCTAGTTTCAACAGGGACCTCATAGAAGACTGTTTAGCCCTAGATGGGGCTGCAAACTTCAGATGGTTATCATATGTAAGATTATTACTTACTGAACTAGGACACCCAGAATATTTTGAAAACCCAAGATCTATGGAGGGTGTTCCTAGATCAGTTTTTAAGAAAATAATAACCATCCACCTGGAAACTGCGAGATGGAATCTTGAAAAATATAAACATACAGATTTAAAATTCCAGGAAATCACTCCCAAAGAAGGCTTGCAAATTTACCTGAATGTCGACCCCAGCCCATATCACCGAATGCTCCTGTCTCGTCTCCGTTTAGGGTTCTTTTACCGCATGGTAACCCTACCTGACATGAATAATTGGACATCTACTAAGTTGATCTGTCCATGCGATAACATCGCAGTGCAATCTAACATGCACATAATGATCTTTTGCACATTTTATTCTAACCCCAGAAAATTATATTTGAAACCCTTATTAAAACGATGGGGTTTAAGAAATTGCAGGCCAGCTTTTTTAAAATTGTTAAAATTAGAAGATGACCATGTGATTTTTGTTGTGTCATGTTTTTTAAGAATTGTTATAAAGTACCGTAAATCCATGTGGCAAAACATTTCCCTTCCCGGTATCTCGATGCCCACGGTTGTTTGAAGATATTGCACTTTAATTCTACAACAACTAATGTTTTATCTTGTCGTCTATATAAATGTTTTAAATGACTGTTTTTAAGTAAGCATCTATTGTATTAACCATGTATATGAACGTTCAATTGATGTATTTGTTGTGCGTTTATGATTTTACTTGAAAATCGAATAAAGCTTATTTACGATTACGAATACGAATATATCCTACATACGGGAATCTTTAAGTTAAACAACATTGATGCTGAGAATTTCGTGAAAATTTGAATATTATTTTCCGTTTTTGTTTCTTTTTTTGGATGAAGGTAACAATGAGGCAAAGACAAATAAATATTCAAAAAAATAGGACAGTGTGCCGCAATGTGAACCTCACAAGTCCACCATGGTTTTGTTTGTCGGACGGAGGCGACCCCACCAGACCATGAAGCCAGGTGCAGAGCAAGGGCAGTCAACGTGATAGATTGAGAATTGATTGATATTAGTTTATTGTGGTGCCTGATCTTTACTTGGCTACATCGTAACCAAGATGCAGTTCTTCTTTCCCGTTGTTTGTCAGACACAAAGAGAAACAATGTGCACGCAGAGGTAGGCCCAGCACTGCTGCAACGCTCTGTCGCAGTCTATTGGCACCCAGCCTACACTATCCCTTCTACAGATCAGGACCAAGGGCTGCACTGAAGAGACACAATGCCGGATGAGTGGAGGTAGGTCATTCACCAGAATGGGCAAGACACTAAGGTGCATATGTACAAGGTGTTAACACCACAAGAGATGTCACTTATTTTGACGTTCTGGTGGCGTTAACTCCTTCACCTTATTTACAAGGCGGTGTTAAGCCACTTTTGGTGCCCTAACGCCACCTTGTAAAAAATGCCCCTATTCACTAGTACTTAGCACGAAAGGGGCGTGCAATTGGTGTTGCAGTGGGCGTTCCACCGCAACACCCATTGCTTTTTGACGCTGCCCCATATTTACAAGGTATATGGCAGAGCCAAAAAAAAGACCAGGAAATACCTGGTCTTAAACAGGCGATACGTATTTTGCTCTTTCTCTGTGTGCTGCATTCTGCAGTAAACATAGAAACAGCAAATCCCCTTTACTGATTGTTTATGTGCAGGAAGGTGTGCCTTCCTGCACATTAACAATCACCCCTGCCGCGCAGGAACCCTTGCAACATGGCACAAGGGTGCCTGTACTTGCGGTAGTCAGCTTTTTTAGCGCCAGTGCTAGTGGAAAGGCAAGGGTGCACCCTATTTTTGTAAATACGGCGCATCCCTGCACTAAAAAAAATATTGGAGCGCAGCGTTACCAATTTGGAGTAACACCACGCTCCAACATTCTATTGTAGATATCCCTTACAATTGCCTTAGAAGATCCTATGGCAGTCGTATCTGAATGTTTCTGAGCTGGGCGCACATTTGAAGCGAAAGTTGAATTATCAACTACATGTAGGATTGGGGATCAGTCAAGTTAAATACTGGAAGAGGTGCTGCAGTCAAGGAACTGACTGGAACCACTTGGGTGGTTTGTTGGGGTCCATGGTTTGTTCTGATTGCAGAATGGGAAATGTGTAATGTCTTTGAGTATTCACATGCCTAACAGGTGGCCAAGTCAGCAACTATTTTTCATCATTTCAATGAGATTCTTGTGCTTTAGCCCTTTGATTTTGGAATCAAGAATGTCACGTTTTTAAGCAAAATAATGGGCACCTAGTGGAACAGTGGTCTAATAGACTTATGCGTGCATGTTCCAGGGTTGATCAGAGATGCGTGAAACACAGAATGTATTTCTATGGGGGTTAAAGACAGCTTAACTGTAATAGGATTAATAACCTGCCTTATGCAATATGGTGCTAGGAAATAAGTCTTTAATTTAGGTTGAGAGCCAGTAATGGAATGTGCTTAGTAAATAAACAGATTAGATTGTATTCCATGTGGGTCTTTGCTGGTTGTCTCTTGTCTGTATATTCCTTGTCGACATTACAATGCTCGACTTTTATGGGCTGCTTTCCTCAGGACTCCTTCAGGACTGAATACTTTGTATAATAGTAAAACATGTTTTCAATTCACCTTCCTAGTCTACAAAAATATATTAGGTTACCAATGATTTTCTTCTGCAAAACATCAAAAACAAATAACACAGGAAATGTTTTAAATATATGATTCCTTCTTTGGAGTCAAGAATAGGGTAGCCAGGTCACATAGATTATATCTTCACGTAGATTATATCTTTATTGAAGAAATTGTAGTTAAGTTACAGGTTATAAATTAGACGGTAAATTACTCCACCAGGAGCTGCATCCTCAATGCTGAGCCCACTCTCTCCGACTGACACTCTTACACCTCAGGCTCTCATCAACGTCCCATTACATCAAACACACACTGGCTGTGCAGCAGGGAACTGAAGAACCATGGAGATGACTTGACTAGCACACACTAATCATTAACCCCTTAGGAAAAACTCATCAGGACTGGGGACTACCCTCGCCCTCTGCTGCTCACACTAATCCATAACCCCTTAGGAAGGAGTCGACAAATTTAGGGTGCAACCCACATGACCCTAACAACATCTTCATCAAATTATAGTACTCAAAAGACAGTCTAGCCACTACACCACCCCACAGCATGCACAACTGGATGAAGGGTATTTACCCCCCCCCCTTCTGCATATCACAAAAGGACCAAGGGTACATTGCCAGTTCACCCCCACCTCTGCAAACCACAACAGGTCCAGGAATAAGTGTTCATCTGGAACAAATGCAACAATACTCACTGCTGCAAAACATGGCTTTCACAATAAATAGTAACAATAAAAGCAACAATACTCTGTTGCAATCTCACATGGCATTCACAATAAATAGTAACAACACATACAACAATACTCTCTGCTGCAGTTTCAACATGGCATGGACGTAACACAAAATCCACCCCTCTGGGGAGCTACCTCTCACCCAACACAAAATCCTCCATTATGGTGAGTGACCTCGCACCCAAACACATTGCCACGGTAAATGTTCTCACATTTAAAGGGATGTCATGTTAAAAGCATCCTGATACTGACATCACACCCTGGGTCCAATCTGCATCGACATGTTTTCAAAAGTCACTGGGTACAAAATATAAGGCTTTCTTCTTTAACTATTATGTTGGGCGCATCCCCATTTTAAAACCCCATGAGAACCAATCAGATAATCACGGCGTGGCAGCTGCTTTCACCTCTTTGCTCTCTCTATTGTTTTTGTTTTGTTCTGCTTCTCCTACGTTAAAACTAGTGCCGCTCCCATATAAAAACTACAGCACTAAACCCTGGGCTCACCATCTGTCATGTCGTGTACAGGTGAACCACGGCTACGAGGTTAGAGGTAACTTCCTCTGTGATGTCGATATCCACAAAATATCTTTGCAGTTCCTTCCTTGACGACGTTGTTTCGGTGAATGTGGCTGTGTGGCTGGAGCACGACTACTTAATGCTGTTACAGATTCACGTTGGAGTTCGTAGGATAATGACGGTGCATGCTTGACGTTGGCGAATTTGCATGTGGCTACGGAGCCTAAGGAGAGGAGAGATGACAGTCCCCAAGAGAAATGTGCCCACAAGGAGAATATTACCTTCAAGGTGCATTCCGGGATTCATGGTTGGACCCAAGATCTCCTGATTACAGAGTTCCAACATTCAAAACCTCTTAACAAACGTATGAGAAGGTCCAGCCCAACCTCGGTATCCATGAACTGCACAAAGATATAGGATTAACCCAGGTGCCTTCTACCAAAAAGTTTCAGAGCCCTAAAGAAGACCTTCATGAACAAAAAAATTATCTCGTCCTGGGTCCCCCGCAGCTTGCGCAGAGACACGGACACAGTCGAATTAATTCTTGTTCTCCAGATGACAGTTTATCTTGAAACTCACAGCCAGTATGATCTTCATTTGCCACCACTCCACTTCTAAAATACTGTATAAACCATCTCACACACTGTTGGCTCAGGTTACAGGTCATCATTAATCTGCATACATCTGCATATATCAACAGGTCCAACACGCTTATACTTTTGTTGACGAAAGGCCGACTGTTCATCCATATTTGATTAAGTAGACCACCTTCTCAGTCTGTAGGTTGTCTGATGAATTGACACACTGATGGGGTTCAGGACGTCAACTTCATCTACTTTCCTCTACATGTGTCTCTTTTCTTCTCAATTCTTCAATCTCTCTTGGGGGGCGTGGCTGGCAACATGGCCGAGTAGGACGTGAGCTCCGCAGCTCCGGCTATCGGCAGTGACCTGATGAATACACAGGGGACCCTGGGCCCTGATTCAGGCATATTTGTGCTTCTTAAAGGTTCCTGTATCCTCTGGCGGTAGATAGGTGCCCGCTGGGATCGTGGGCGCCCCGCTCTTGCAGTGGAAACGGCAGGGAACCCGGAGAGTAGGCGCACAACCTAAGATGGCGCCGGCTCCGTGCCTCTGAAGTCGGCGCTGCGGAGAAGACCCCGGCAGAAGAACTAACGTGAAGGTGCCAGAAGCGCGGCCGCCCGCTTGCTGGACCTGGCTGGTGAGGGCTACTATGGCGGTCCGCGACCTCGACGAGGTCGGAAGGAGACGGCGAGACCCCGCCTTAGGCCCCGGGACACAAGCGAAGGGAGAAAGGAGAAGGACGGCGCGAGCGCCGGGGCTCGGTGTTACTGAGCGGACCCCCCAATGTGCGCCGCTGAGCGGTCCCAGATCTGGAAGGTAGGGGCGCCGGGCAGCACCTGTTGAGTGGAGCTGAGGGCTGGAGACGGATAGGGCCTCGCGCGGAATGGCGCGGCCCTCCCGGAGTGCGGCCTGTGAGCAGTGGGCGCCCTGGGAGTGACTACGGCCCGGCAGGGCAGAGGAGCCAGAGGCGTTGAGGCATTAGTCTGGGATCCTCCCGCTGCCTGCCCGCGGACCCTGGGGACAGTCTAGAGGCAACCACTAGGTGGGGGAAACCCCCCCCTTCCCCCGTCTGCACTGCGATGGGGACCGCTGATGTCGGAAGCCGGCACAGCCACATATGAGCAGGACCTTGACGGGTGAGGTCGGCGGGAGTCTGCACATTGTATGTCCTGCAGCTTAAGGACTCTGGTCACATTGCACACGGTACCATTCGGGTCTGGAGGCTGGTGTAGACTCTCCCTCTTATAGGGGGCGCAGAAACCCTGAGTTTGAGGAGAACAACTAGGGAGCTCAGTTGAGGGGCTCGAAGGATAAGTGATGCCCGGAGTGCTTGCTAGAAATAGTTATTGGATGGAGGAGGGGTGTCAAGGCCCCCCCCCCTGGCTGTGGGCGCGTGGACAGCCGGATAACGTGGAAGAAGTCCTGGTTGACGGCACTGGACGGGGGCTGGGACGAGCCGCACGGGCATGAGAGCTGGTGTCGGAGTTCTAAGAGACTGGGAGGCGAGGAGGGCTGCGATCTTGCCAGTGGTGCCTGCGTGGCAGTGGGGCCCGGACGGCGCCACCTGGAGACAACGCAGGAGGTGGATGACGGCGAGAACACCAAGAATTCTGTGGAATTGCGGCTCAGAGTTCAGAGAGCCAGGCGAGGGAACAACAGTAGTGCTGCCCACGATGGGCAAGAAAACCCTGGATCCCAAGCCTCCCAAACAGGGCACCCTGGACAGGTATGCCATGGCCCCTCCGGCGGCGGAACCGAGTGGTTGAAGTTCGGACACGGCTCTTCTAATGAGTGCGATACAGGCGTCCCACGAGGCTCTCGAGAACAGAATCGGAGAGGTGGGGACGGAGGTGACACTCCTGCGGCAGGATCTCCGCAACCTGGCTAAACGAGTGACGAACACGGAGACCAGGAATAGGGGAGGCGGAAGACAATGTGCAGGACTTGAAGAAAGACCTGGTGGATCTCCGAGCCTCCCATAGGCAGCTTCTCTGGAAGGTGGATGATGCTGAAAACAGAGCAAGACGTAACAACCTCCGCTTTGTAGGCTTTAGGGAAGGAATTGAGGAACCAAATATGTCGGAGTTTCTTCAATCATGGCTGCTGCACACATTCCCGAAAGACAAATTCTCCACTTGCTTTATAATTGAGAGTGCACACAGAGCACTGATGGCGAGACCTCCGGTCGGGGAGCGACCACGGCCAGTCATTGCTTGCTTCCTAAACTTCCTAGACCGGGATATGATCTTGCGGGAGGCAAGGAAACTTGGCGACATCCGGCACGAAAATGTGCGTATAATGATCTTCCCAGACTACAGCCAAGAGGAGCAAAAGCAGTGATGATCCTTTGATTCAGTTAAAGCCAAGTTGAGAACACTTCAAATACAATACATGCTGTTATTCCCTGCAAAGTTAAAGGTGATCTACAAGGAGAAGGCCTACTTTTTCCAATCCCCCGAGGAGGCTTGGCAGTGGTTGGAGGAATGCCCACCTATAGGGCGGCAGCGGACGGGGGGCGGAGACCGCCGGAGCGGGATCACCCGGGGGGAAACTCTCGAGGATCGCCGAAGTCGCAGAGAGTGGGACAACGACGTGGAAGCCAGGAGGTGGTGGCCACCCCGTCCGAGACCACTGGAACTCGGAGAAAGACACGGAAAAGCACAGCCTCACTTGAATCGGTCCACCTGGCTGGTTCCCGCTTTCGTTGTTTGGCAGAAAAGGCACGATCAGAGGACGAATACGAACCTGATGACACCACATCGGAAGGAGAGGATCTGGAAGGGTGCTCGATGCATCCCCAGGTGGCGGCCATAAAAGACATGGAGCAGGGACATACGCAAGACACTGAGGCCTCGCAGGGGGAACCACACAACTCTAACTCGTGAGGAAGGGTCCAGAAGGGTCGGCCTGTAGCGGACACTGTAGCCGAGAGCACGCAAGTTGTTGACCACATCCCCCCCCCTTTTTTGTTTTCATTGCTTTCCTTTTATAACTGTCTATTTTGATAGTAGTGGTATGAGTTTTATTGTCTTGTTGTTTAATTGGTTGTATGTTGGTGGTTTATGCTCTCGCACAACTCTCCTATAGAGGGGTGATGTAGGCAGGTTTGTAGAGGGGACGATAGAGGGTGGGCGACAGACCTCCTTCATCTAAACAGCTGTATCTCTGTCACTAGGATGGCGATGGGTCTGGACGTAGGAGGGGGGTGGGGTGGGGGGTGTTTCTGGGGTGCATCAGTTGGGGGGCTGGGGAAGGGAGGGGGTCAGAGGGACCTGGACTGGGTGGGGTTTGGGGTTCTGGTTATCCTTTTTAAGCATGTTGCAGACGGGATGGTTCATTGCATCCATAGACCCTCCACAGGGGACCTGCGGAGACGTGTCTTGACCCAGTTTGATGTCTTCTGAAGAGGTGGGTGACCCCGAGAGTGGGTCGCGAGAGCGTGGACCAATCAAAATTCGCACAAAGATAAAAAGGGGGCTGGTCATGGCCCTAGTCAAAAGGATGGCTCCCGACATAGTGCTAATGCAGGAGACGCATCTACAGGGAACGCAATGCGGTTTCTTGGCCAGGGGGGGCGTTCAAGGTTATGGCCCACGGGGGGAACACAACAGGCTCCAGAGGGGTGGCCATACTTGTTAGGAAATCCCCCCCTTTCATAGTTACTGACACCTGGAAGGACACGCAAGGTAGCTATGTCGGAGTGACGGGGACATGGAGACACCAGAAGCTAACGGTGGTCTCAGTATATGCGCCCCCTAGACTACAGGCTAGAACCCTCGAACGGGTGACGGACTTTATCTTAAGCACACCGGACTCCCTGCACATGGTGGGAGGAGACTTCAATGATGTGGTTCACCCCTCGATGGATAGGTCCGGAGAACGGCTAAACCCCTCGGTACAGTCCCCTTTAGCACGATTTAGTGACATGGTAGGGCTGACAGACACCTGGAGATGGCTCCACCCAGAGACTAGGATGTACTCTTATTTCTCAGGGGCGCATATGGTGTACAGCTCAATCGAACAACAGGAGAGTAAGGGTATAAGTTTTCACTCTTTTACCCCTAGTATTGGTATTGATAATCAACAGGAGAGTGAAACAACAGAGAAACACCTCAAGAATTCATGTGAGGGACTAACTGGGAAAGAAAAGTGAGGAAAAAAGCACACAATGTGATTATTAAGAAGAACCCTCACTCACCAACCTAGTGGTGACATGCTTCATCATCGGGTTCCCACTGGAAGGACCTAGCGTCCCTCCAGTGTGCTACGACGCCTGGTTACAGCGGAGCTGGTTTTTGTGTGTGTTGAAGTGATAGAAGAACCCAATTGTGCTAAGTGAGTGCAAACAAAAAGGGAAATTAAAAAAGCGTAGTTGTGACTGTCAACTATTTTATTAATAGTCCAACCAACACTAGTTAAAAACAGGTGATGAGTGGACTCATAGGTGTAATCTCATTTATTAGAGACCCCTAGTCCTCAATTTAGTCAAATTTGGTCAACATGTTTCAGCTTCTTGAGCCCGAGTCGCTCAGCATTCTTCAGGACCAGTAATGTAATCCTCCGGCGGTGTGCACGCGCTAAGGTGCACCCAACCGTGAGGATATTAGTGTGAAAAATAAGTAAAAAGTGAGAAGTAAAATGTATTACTTATACTCACGGCGAAAGCCGTTATAGGCTAACTCAGCTATTTTGCTGAGGCCAAACACCTGTTGGGAGAAAAAATGTTTGTCAGGCAAATACAAAGGATGAACCAATTCAATGTTAATTCGACCCTTTGTGGAAACAGTATCACATTGTTCCCTTCACCACATTTCACCCATCCCAGTGGTTTGAAAGTGACAGATATAAAAAAAGCTTTCTGCTAGCATTCACAAACATTGTAGAAATATATGTCACATAGGCCAATTCATTTTTGGCAGGCGTGAATTATCAAGTATCCATATTAGTGATTAACTATAACAAGGGTAGGGTCCAGCGTGTTTCGTTAAGCTGAACTGCAAACCAGCTTGAAGAAAAAATGAAAATGAATCAAAGGCACTAGTAAAAAAAAACGCTTAAAAAACAGAATCTCCATCGGACTCCATAGGGTATTTAAAAGCCCATAGGAAGATAAAGGCTTCTCAACTAACTCACAGAAGGCTCCTGTAGACGCTCTACATGGGCGGACACGGCAGGGGGTTATCTTCACGCCGCGTTATCTGCAATGATTACAAGAGAAAACAAACAAATCATAGACAGAGTTTTTTTTGAACGTCTAAGTAAAATAGCCAAATCAGTAATTTTTTGGATCGTCGGTCTGTAAATCCGACCGATGAACTGTCAAGCAGGGCACGGCAGAAGTAACTACTTACTAGTACGCAGACGGCTCCCCTCCAGCTACCTAGCTTGTCACCACCGCGGCCCAAATGAACAAGGGGCCGTGGCGCCGTAACTGGAAATAGCGTTGCGTCCGAGTCATGTGACTTGGACACGTGATAGGAAGTCAGTGTGTCTTTCACTACGCCTTAAAGGGGCCGTGTACTTTTGCTCTGTGGCTACCCAACTTTATTGACACAGGTTGCAAGTCGTTTTTATAACAGATGTTAACGTTATTCCCTCAACCTCTAAATATATTGATATGTTTAAAAGGAGCTATCCTAACATTGAGGCAGATATTGGTGCGCAATTCCGGTCGTGATGTTCAACCTTTCAAAGAATCAACCTTAGTCACAGGAATAAGATTGTTAGGGTTTTGGGGGTATTTTAGTTTTTTCAGGTGTAATCGGTCAGGATAAGAAGCATAATCAATGAGACTACACTGGGAGTTTTGATATTAAAAATAAACTCAGCTATACGAATTGTGTCCGCAGGATTTTTTGCGGCAGGATATTTCTTGGATTTACAATTATTTGCTATGTTTGACCGTAGATCAACTCACAACAAGTCAAAAATAGAGTTGGTCAGGCTCGTAGGATATTGTAAGGGAGGATGATGGCTCCCAATGACAAATTATCATAATATCAGAGGAAAAAAAGGGGGGTCGACAGTTTTGCCGATCAGGAGGAACATAACTCAGTGCTCAGGACTGGTATTATAGAAGACATATTTGATCAGTCCGGTGTTGATTTTAAATGTTCCTAACGTCTCAATACAGAACCCCACGGGATCTCATCGTTCAGCCCAGTGCGGTGGCTCGACAGGCGGTGAATCCAACGTTGTTCTTTCTCATATAGGATTCTCTCATCACCCATGACATGTTCAAGAATCGTCCAACGCATGTCATTTGGTGTATGATTTTTTTCAATGAAATGATTGGTGAGTTTTGTTGCATTACGTTTGCAACGAATGCTACTCCGGTGCTCGCAAATCCTGAGTTTAACACGTCTCATATGGTGTACTCCAGATTGGATTATGTCTTCCTGCCCCGCCGTGTGCTGGGTGTGGCGAGCCGGGCAGAATTCCTAGCACGTGGCATCTCGGACCACTCGCCGCTGATGGTGACGTTCGGCATGAGAATAGGGACGAAAACTGGACGGTGGAGACTGGCTGCATGGGACCTACAGGACAGGGACCTGTTGCGGGGATTTAGGACGGATGTGAAGGTCTACCTGACAGATAATTTGGGCTCAGTTCAGTCGGGGGTGACGATATGGTAGGCCCTGAAGGCGGTCCTCCGCGATAGAATACAAAACAGGATAGCAGAGGACAGGAGGAGACGGCAGGGGGAACTCAGGGACCTTGAGACACGCATTCTGGTCCTTGAAAAGCAACATGTCCTGACCGGAGGAGTATCTGCTCTCCGTCGTGTGCTGGATGCCCAGCAGCAGTATAAGGACTTGACAAGTAATGAGGCCAGGACACAGGCACAGGCGACCTTACATAGGTTATACAACGTTGGGGACAAGTCTGGGAGACTGTTGGCATGGTTGAGTCGTAAGGAACAAGAGGCGAGATGAGTAGACCGGGTGGTGGGTGCGGATGGCCGTCCTCGTAGAACGGACGCTAAGATAGCGCAGACGTTTGCAGATTACTATGAAGAATTCTATAGGGCTAGAGACCTAGGCTCGGTGGCTGATATCAATTAGTATCTAGAGGGGGTCGAGACCCCCAGCCTGGGCAAGGAGGAGCGAGAAAGCTTGGAGGCGGAGATTACCACAGAAGAGGTGCGGGCGGCAAAAATTGCTAAACTGCGCTCGAGGAAATCGCCTGGCCCTAATGGGTTTCCTGCGGAATTCTTTAAAAAAACGGCGGACCTCCTCACCACCCATATGCTGGCACTATTCAATGGGGCAATGGAGGAAGGGATGCTTCCTCCGGACCTCCATATGGCCACAATAGTACCTATGTATAAGTAGGGCAAGCCGTCAGGGGAATGCACATCATATCGCCCCATATCATTGTTGAACGTGGAGATAAAGCTCCTAGCGACAATAATGGCCCTCCGTCTAAGACAGGCAATCACAGGCCTGATTCATCTGGATCAGACTGGTTTCTTGCCAGACAGGGCGACTAGGCATAACCTGCGGAGGACGCACAACTGGTTGATGGAGGTATGTGCTCGTGAGGAGCCCCATGTCTTTCTCTCCCTAGACGCTGAGAAAGCGTTTGACGCGGTACACTGGCCCTTTTTAGACAGCGTGCAAGATAAAGTTCAGGTTTGGCCCGAAGTTCCGGAAGTGGATTACGCTTCTTTATACGGACCCACGGGCAAGGGTTAAAGTCAATAGGGTGCTTTCCGATGATTTTCCCATAAGGAGGGGGACCAGTCAGGGTTGTCCCCGCTACTGTTCGCCCTCACCATTGAAATAGTAGCATGCGAAGTACGGCAAGATAGACAGATAATTGGTTTTGGATTCCATCAAGCGGAAGGGTATGAAGAGAAAATATCGCTTTACGCGGATGACATCCTGCTATATGTTACCTCTCTGGAGGTCTCAATACCGCGTCTGTTTTCCCTACTGAACCGGTATGGGTCGCGTTCTGGCTACACCATTAATTGGCACAAATCGGTCCTGTACAACCCTGGGGAGGGAAGCTTAGGGCGGGCATTACCTGAGGTATTACGGGTGACGACTGAAGGGTTTGTATATTTAGGAATTTACATAACGACTAATAGTTCCGTCTCGTACGCAAAAACATACAACGAGTTCTTCTGAATTTTAAATAGGATGCGAGCAGATGGAAGACCCACCCACTCACAATTTTAGGACGTGTATAAAATGATCACCCTACCGCGGTTCGTGTATGCACTGCAAAACAAATACTTCCCTCTTCCGCGTTGGGTTTTTACAGAGATAAATGAGGGACTTAGAGAATTGCTTTGGCTAGGGAAACAGCCTGGGATAGCGATGGAGACACTACTGAGAAGCCAATACAATGGAGGGATTTCCCTCCCCAACATTAAGGCATATTATTGGGCGGAACATCTCGCCCCGATTAATGACTGGATACATGCCCCGGCAGATCACCCCACGTATAGACTGGAAAGGGAGAAACTGGGCCGTCGTACATGCCTTCATTACATATATGGAGGGAAAGGGAAAACAGCATTATTAACAGCCACTACGGTGACCATAGAGATATGGGATAGGGCGACACTATGGATCGGCTGGCTGCACAAACCGTCAACACAAACCCCAATTTGGCAGTGCGCTTGGCGGCGGGGTGCCTTGAAATCCTTCCAGGACCTGAGGGCAGAGTACGGTTTGCACCACTCTCAATTTTTTAGGCATGCCTAACAGTGTCATGCGTGGCAGGCGGAGGGCGTGCTCTCAGAGCCACTGCCGGAGTATGCTCCGCTAGAGGGCCGCCTACTGCAGGAGCAGGTGCAGGCCAAGTTAGTTTCCCTGACTTATAAAACTCTTCTCAACAACATGCCGACGGACTAGTGAAATTGAAAAGTGTGTGGGAATCGAACCTAGGGGTGATGGTCACGCTTGACTGGGAGACAGTATTGATGCATCCTATGGAGAGGGCCATAAAATCTCGTCTCCGACTCATTCAACTCAAAATTTCACACAGAGTTTATTATGACAGACACCGTTTACACAGGATGGGGCGGGCTGATGACCCTAGTTGCCTGAGATGGGGTCATGCAGAGGGCAACTTCTATCACACCATCTGGGAATGTGGGGTCCTCCAAAGTTACTGGGCTAGAATAATGAGAATACTCTGAGAAATACTCAAAGTGACCCTACCACTGGAGCCTAAACTAGTCTTACTGGGGATAACGAACGAGGTAGACCTGACGCGACTTGATCTCATTTTTTTGACATTAGCGTTAGTGGTGGCCAAAAGGGATGTGACGAAGGAATGGGGAGCCCCAAACCCTCCGAAGATTGCGGACTGGAGGAAAGGTATGGACACCTATATGGCGGCTGAAAGAGTTAATTATAAAGCGAGAGGTTGCCCGAAGAAGTTCCATAGAGTGTGGGGGAAATGGAGATGCTTCTATGGCCTGGATGGGGGGCTTTGAAGGGGTAGGGTGGATTCCACGGGCTGTTTTTCTGTACACAGGAAGGACTTGGGGGCAGCTACTTACTGGGATGGAGGGTGGGATTTTCAATACAGAGGCACGGCTTTGTTTAGTGGTATGCGGGAGTAGGTGGGTGGCGGGTGGAGGGAGGGTAGGAGGTGATGGCTATTCGGATGTGACATGCTCGTTATGTTTTTGTTTTCCTTTTGGTTTGGAAATGCAACTTTCAACCCTGACTTTGAGGAGAACAACTAGGGAGCTCAGTTGAGGGGCTCGGAGGATAAGTGATACCCGGAGTGCTTGCTAGAAATAGGTATTGGATGGAGGAGGGGTGTCAAGGCCACCCCCCTGGCTTTGGGCGCGTGGACAGCCGGATAATGCCAAAGAAGTCCTGGTTGACGGCACTGGACGGGGGCTAGGACGAGCCACACAGGCCTGAGAGCTGGTGTCGGAGTTCTAGCCGACTGGGAGGCGAGGAGGGCTGCGATCTTGCCAGTGGTGCCTGCGTGGCAGTGTGGCCCGGACGGCGCCGCCTGGAGATGACGCAGGAGGTGGATGAAGGCGAGAACACTGAGAATTCCGTGGAATTGCGGCTCAGAGTTCAGAGAGCCAGGCGAGGGAACAACAGTAGCGCTGCCCACGATGGGCAAGAAAACCCTGGATTCCAAGCCTCCCAAACAGGGCACCCTGGACAGGTATGCCATGGCCCCTCCAGCGACGGTGGTGGAACAGAGTGGGGCAAGTTCGGACATGCCCCTTCTAATGAGAGCGATACAGGCGTCCCACTAGGCTCTCGAGAACAGAATCGGAGAGGTGGGGACGGAGGTGACACTCCTGCGGCAGGATCTCCGCAACCTAGCTGAACAAGTGACGAACACGGAGACCAGGATAGGGGAGGCGTAAGACAATGTGCAGGACTTGAAGAAAGACCTGGTGGATCTCTGAGCCTCCCATAGGCAGCTTATCTGGAAGGTGGATGATGCTGAAAACAGAGCGAGGCGTAACAACATCAGCTTTGTAGGCTTTAGAGAAGGAATTGAGGGACCAAATATGTCGGAGTTTCTTCACTCATGGCTGCTACACACATTCCCGAAAGACAAATTCTCCACTTGCTTTATAATTCAGAGGGCACACAGAGCACTGATGGTGAGACCTCTGGTCGGGGAGCAACCGCGGCCAGTCATTGCTTGCTTCTTAAACTTCCTAGACCAAGATATGATCTTGCGGGAGGCAAGGAAACTTGACGACATCCGGCACAAAAATGTGCGTATAATGATCTTCCCGGACTACAGCCAAGAGGTGCATAAGCAGCGACGATCCTTCGATTCAGTTAAAGCCAAGTTGAGAACACTTCAAATACAATACATGCTGTTATTCCCTGCAAAGTTGAAGGTGATCTACAAGGAGAAGGCCTACTTTTTCCAATCCCCAGAGGAGGCTTGGCAGTGGTTGGAGAAATGCCCACCTATGGGGTGGCAGCTGACGGGGGGCGGAGACCGCCGGAACGGGATCACCGGGGGGGAAACTCTCGAGGATCGCCGAAGTCGCAGAGAGTGAGACAACGACGTGGAAGCCGAGAGATGGCGGCCACCCCGTCCGAGACCTCTGGAACTCGGAGAAAGAGACGGAAAAGCACAGCCTCACTTGAATCGGTCCACCTGGCTGGTTCCCGCTTTCGTTGTTTGGCAGAAAAGGCGCGATCGGAGGACGAAGACGAACCTGATGACACCACATCAGAAAGAGAGGATCTGGAAGGGCGCTCGATGCATCCCCAGATGGCGGCCATAAAAGACATGGAGCAGGGACATACGCAAGACACTGAGGCCTCGCAGGGGGAACCACACAACTCTAACTCGTGAGGAAGGGTCCAGAAGGGTCGGCCTGTAGCGAACACTGTAGCCGAGAGCAAGCAAGTTGTTGACCACATCCCCCTTTTTGTTTTCATTGCTTTCCTTTTATAACTGTCTATTTTGATAGTAGTGGATTGAGATTTATTGTCTTGTTGTTTATTTGGTTGTATGTTGGTGGTTTATGCTCTCACACAACTCTCCTATAGAGGGGTGACGTAGGCAGGTTTGTAGAGGGGACGATAGAGGGTGGGCGACAGACCTCCTTCATCTGAACAGCTGTATCTCTGTCACTAGGATGGCGATGGGTCTGGACGGAGGAGGGGGGTGAGGAGGGGGGCGTTTCTGGGGTGCATCAGTTGGGGGGCTGTGGAAGGGAGGGGTGGGTCAGAGGGATCTGGACTGGGAGGGGGTTGGGGTTCTGGTTATCCTTTTTAAGCATGTTGCAGATGGGATGGTTCATTGCATCCGTAGGCACTCCACAGGGGACCTGCCGAGACGTGTCTTGACCCAGTGTGATGTCTTCTGAAGAGGTGGGTGACCCCGAGGGTGAGACGCGAGAGCGTGGACCAATCAAAATTCTCACCTGGAATGGAAACGGCCTGGGCACAAAGAAAAAAAGGGGGCTGGCCATGGCCCTAGTCAAAAGGATGGCTCCCGACATAGTGCTACTGCAGGAGACGCATCTACAGGGAACGCAATGCGGTTTCTTGGCCAGGGGGGCGTACAAGGTTATGGCCCACACGGGGTACACGACAGGCTCCAGAGGGGTGGCCATACTTGTTAGAAAATCCCCCCCTTTCATAGTTACTGACACCTGAACGGACCCGCAAGGTACATATGTCGGAGTGATGGGGACATGGAGACACCAGAAGCTAACGGTGGTCTCAGTATATGCGCCCCCTAGACTACAGGCTAGAACCCTCAAACGGGTGACGGACATTATCTTAAGCACACCGGACTCCCTGCACGTGGAGGGAAGAGACTTCAATGATGTGGTTCACCCCTCGATGGATAGGACCGGAGAACGGCTAAACCCCTCGGTACAGTCCACTTTAGCACAATTTAGTGACATGGTAGGGCTGACGGACACCTGGAGATGGCTCCACCCAGAGACTAGGATGTACTCCTATTTCTCAGGGGCGCATAAGGTGTACTCCAGATTGGATTATGTCTTCCTGCCCCGCCGTGTGCTGGGTGTGGCGAGCCGGGCGGAATTCCTAGCACGTGGCATCTAGGACCACTTGCCGCTGATGGTGACGTTCGGCATGAGAATAGGGACGAAAACTGGACGGTGGAGACTAGCTGCATGGGACCTACAGGACAGGGACATGTTGTGGGGATTTATGGCGGATGTGAAGGTCTACCTGGCAGATAATTTGGGCTAATTTCAGTCGGGTGACAATATGGTAGGCCCTGAAGGCGGTCCTACGCGATAGAATACAAAACAGGATAGCAGAGGACAGGAGGAGACGGCAGGGGGAACTCAGGGACCTTGAGACACGCATTCTGGACATTGAAAAGCAATATGCCCTGACCGGAGGAGTACCTGCTCTGCGTCGTGTGCTGGATGCCCAGCAGCAGTATAAGGACTTGACGAGTAATGAGGCCAGGACACAGGCACAGGCGACCTTACATAGGTTATACGACGTTGGGGACAAGTCTGGGAGACTGTTGGCATGGTTGAGTAGTAGGGAACAAGAGGCGAGATGGGTAGACCGAGTGGTGGGTGCGGATGGCCGTCCTCGTAGAACAGACGCTAAGATAGCACAGACGTTTGCAGATTACTATGAGGAATTCTATAGGGCTAGAGACCTAGACTCGGTGGCTGAGATCAATCAGTATCTAGAGGGGGTCGAGACCCCCAGCCTGGGCGAGGAGGAGCGAGAAAGCTTGGAGGCGGAGATTACCACAGAAGAGATGCCGGCAACAATTGCTAAACTGCGCTCGGGGAAATCGCCTGGACCTAATGGGTTTCCTGCTGAATTCATTAAAAAAATGGTGGACCTCCTTACCACCCATATGCTGGCACTATTCAACGGGGCAATGGGAGAAGGAATGCTTCCGCCGGACCTCCGTATGGCCACAATAGTACCTATATATAAGCAGGGCAAGCCGCCAGGGGAATGCGCATCATACCACCCCATATCACTGTTGAACGTGGAGATAAAGCTCCTAGCGACAATCCTGGCCCTCGGTCAAAGACAGGCAATTACAGGCCTGATTCGTCTGGATCAGACTGGTTTCTTGCCAGACAGGGCGACTAGGCATAACCTGCGGAGGACGCACAACTGGTTGATGGAGGTATGTGCACGTGAGGAGCCCCATGTCTTTCTCTCCCTAGACGCTGAGAAAGCGTTTAACGTGGTACACTGGCCTCTTTTTAGACAGCGAGCTGATAAAGTTCGGGTTTGGGCCGAAGTTCCGGAAGTGGATTACGCTTCTTTATACGGACCCACGGGCAAGGGTTAAAGTTAATGGGGTGCTTTCCGAGGACTTTCCCATAAGGAGGGGGACCCGTCAGGGTTGTCCCTGCTACTGTTCGCCCTCACCATTGAAATAGTAGCATGCGAAGTACGGCAAGATACAGATAATTGGTTTTGGATTCCACCAAGCGGAAGGGTATGAAGAGAAAATATCGCTTTACGCGGATGACATCCTGCTATATGTTACCTCTCCGGAGGTCTCGATACCGCGTCTGTTTTCCCTACTGACCCGGTATGGGTCGCGTTCTGGCTATACCATTATTTGGCACAAATTGGTCCTGTACAACCCTGGGGAGGGAAGCTTAGGTCCGGCATTACCTAAGGCATTATGGGTGACGACTGAAGGGTTTGTATATTTAGGAATTTACATAACGACTAATAGTTCCGTCCGTACGCAAAAAACATACAACGAGTTCTTCTGAATTTTAAATAGGTTGCGAGCAGATGGAAGACCCTCCCACTCACATTGTTAGGAAGGGCGGCAATGTATAAAATGATCACCCTACTGTGGTTCTTGTATGCACCGCAAAACGAATACTTCCCTCTTCCGCGTCGGGTTTTTAGAGATCAACGAGGGACTTAGAGAATTGCTTCGGTAGCGATGGAGACACTACAGAGAAACCAATACATTGGAGGGATTTCCCTCCCCAACATTGAGGCATATTATTGGGCGGAACATCTCGCCCCGATTAATGACTGGATACATGCCCCGGCAGATCACCCCACGTATAGACTGGAAAGGGAGAAACTGGGCCGTCGTACATGCCTACATTACATATATGGAGGGAAAGGGAAAACAGCATTATTACCAGCCACTAGGGTGACTGTAGAGATATGGGATAGGGCGACACTACGGATCGGCTGGCTGCACAAACCGTCGACACAAACCCCAATTTGGCAGTGCGCTTGGTTGAGAGAATTAAACAAGCTGAAAGGCTTCCGACGGTGAGACGATATAGGCATCTCCGAGTTGGGTGACCTTCAGCGGCGGGGTGCCTTGAAATCCTTCCAGGACCTGAGGGCAGAGTACGGTTTGCACCACTCTCAATTTTTTAAGTATGCGCATCTGCATCATGCGTGGCAGGCGGAGGGGGTGCTCTCGGAGCCACTGCCGGAGGATGCTCCGCTAGAGGGCCTCCTACTGCAGCAGCAGGTACAGGCCAAGTTAGTTTCCCTGACTTATAAAACTCTTCTCAACAACATGCTGGACGGACTAGTGAAATTGAAAAGTGTGTGGGAATCCAACCTAACGGCGATGGACACGCTTGACTGGGAGACGGCATTGATGCATCCTAGGGAGGTGGCCATAAAATCTCGTCTCCGACTCATTCAACTCAAAAATTTACACAGAGTTTATTATGACAGACACCGTTTACACAGGATGGGGCGGACTGATGACCCTAGTTGCCTGAGATGTGGTCATGCCAAGGGCAACTTCTATCACACCATCTGGGAATGTGGGGTCCCCCAAAGTTACTGGGCTAGAATAATGAGAGAACTCGGAGAAATACTCGAAGTGACCCTACCACTGGAGCCTAAACTAAGTCTTACTGGGGATAACGAACGAGGTAGACCTGACTCGACATGATCTCATTTTTTTGACATTAGCGTTAGTGGTGGCCAAAAGGGATGTGGCGAAGGAATCGGGAGCCCCAAACCCTCCTAAGATTGCGGACTGGAGGAAAGGTATGGACACGTATATGGCGGCTGAAAGAGTTACTTAGAAAGTGAGAGGTTTCTCGAAGAAGTTCCATAGAGTGTGGGGGAAATGAAGACGCTACTATGGCCTGGATGGGGGGCTTTGAAGAGGTAGGGTGGGTTCCACGGGCTGTTTTACTGTGCACAGGAAGGACTTGGGGGCAGCTACTTACTGGGATGGAGGGTGGGATTTTCAATACAGAGGCACGGCTTTGTTTAGTGGTATGCAGGAGTAGGTGGGTGGCGGGTGGAGGGAGGGTAGGAGGTGATGGCTATTCGGATGTGACATGCTCGTTATGTTTTTGTTTTCCTTTTGGGTTGGAAATGCAAATAAAAACAAATTTAAAAAAAAATCTTCAATCGCTTTTCTCTTTGTTTTTTCCAGTAGATTCACTTCAATCCCCTGTCAAGCATAGGTTAGTTTCCAGTTTTCATGAGGCACATACTCAAGGTGAGAATTTTCCCATCAGTTGTCTACCTGTACCGCCACTTTTACATCATTTGGGTTCTCCTTACCCAGGAGTCAGTGCAATCACAGTCACACAAAACGGAAAAGAGGACTGTGAGAGTAAGAAGACCCACCGTTCTTATCTGGTGAGCAGTATCAGTGTGATAGGACAACTGAAAAAAGCAGTGCAAGTGAGTGATTAGTGAGAATATAAAATTAGGTGAGACTGAGTAGAGGAAAAGACTTTTAATGTTTTCTCTCAGCTCCCTAACTCTAAAAGCAAAAGTGTGATAACAGATTTGACAGAATATCTGCTCAGCGAGTGGTCGACATGTTTCTGCATCAAAAGGAAGTACCTATGCATTCATCAGGACCTAGTTGGTGCTACTGCTGTAAAATTAGTGACAAGAGTAAAAAGGAATCATATTACCTGATTGTCAGGTTCAGATGCTCCACCACAATCTACAAAATAAAATCACATCAACAGAAGGGGAGAGTGAAAAGAGACACATAGTGTTATAAGAAAATACACTCATCAGTAGTGTTATTTAGGTGACTTGTCAATACATATTTCATGACATGTTCACACTCATCCAATTAATGTGGGGATCGCGCCTCACCTCACCTGGCTGCAGCTCAGGTAAATGAGGAGCACCGCTCTGTTTAGAAAAAACACATATAAACATAAGCATTCAACTGTTAATCCCGTAAGGTACCGAAAATGACATCACTGACCAGAGTCACAGGCGCTATCAAAGGTACAAGGTATCTTGTTATGCCGCGTGATAGCTTCGACAATTCTGGAGACACTGTCCAGTGACCCTGGTTTCGAGTTACAAATGATCTATGCATTGCATGCACTCAAGACTATCGATGGTATATATAGTAATTTATTGTGCCGCATGCTTGTGTCGGCAGTTCTGAAGTCACTGCTCATTATCCCTGATTTCAAGTTACCCGTGATCTATACATTGCGTGCCCTCAAGAATGCCGGTGATGTTAAGATATCCGCATTTGGGAATCGCCAGATGAATTGCACACACCTCCCAATGTATCGCCAGCACGGGACCCAGTACCCATAACTACGCCTACCACAGTAGCTCGAAGAATGTGGAAGTTTGTAGGCGGGGCAATGTTCTACGCGTGCCCCCCAAGCATTCAGAAATGCCGTGATCAGGCACTCTACATTAGCTCAAGTATGGCCGATCTTAGTACGCCATGAAGACTTAGCTACATACAATCAAACTCACAGAAATGACGTGATCAGGCACTCCACATTAACTCAAGTATGGCCGATATTAGTACGCCACGAAAAAACGTAGCTATATTCAGTCAAACTCCGTGCGTGAGCATACGGAGCAGTAGGCGCTCACCTCTCCGTCGGTGTCTCCAGGCGTTCCTCTGCGCTGGACTTGGGGAGGCACCGAACGGAGGAGGCGCCGTCTATTTGATGACTCGTGTTCTCGATGCGCTCACGTGATAGCGCAAGGAATGATGGTTATTGTAGTACATGCAGCGTACTGACGCTTGTTCTTGGAAAACTACACTCTCTTAAATGCAATGGCTATGATGGAATATGAAACAAAACAATAAGTGCGGTGCACAGCGAAATTGTAGTGTTGTTGTTGTGTACTTTGTTTGAATTCATTCATGTGTGGGTGCTCCTGCAGGTGGCGTAACCGTCCATTTACGCCAATTAAATTAAAGTGTCAGTGAAGTGTGCTCATAGATTATGTGCACATCCCAGCTGTGGGCACTCCTTAAGGTTCGTATAGAAGACAGACTCCTCTGTGTTTTCAAATTGAATTTATTTGTAGTTCATTTGAAGTTAACAAGGTGAATTCAGTTTATCACATTTGTTTCAAAATTCCATATGGTTCATATACTTCAACATTTAAATGATATCAACAGTGGTGCTCCGATGCATTTCGGGCAAGTGTCGCCCTTTCTCAAGGAGCCCTGAAAATAAGAACGGCAATCATTTGCTTCATAGCCCATCGTAGTAACAATATACATTAAACACAATATAAACAATGGTGTCCATGTTAACACACGAAAATAGTGTAATGTGAACCAAAGTTAAATCGGTCATGCTCATACTGGGTGTACTAATGTGCTCGGGTGGTGTCAAAAAAGGCGGAAAAAGAACGTGATTTGCGACGGGTGCATTGAGGAATGTGGGGGGTCGGGGAGTTTCTAACGTCAAAAGTGAAAAAGTGAAAGAAAGCTCACATGATCTTGAAGCTCGGGTCGATCTCACGGAAGCTGCAACGAATGGCAATACATGTATCAGCAAAAGTAACACAAGTTATCCAACGGATAACGAGGATTAACGTGCGAGTAAGGCTTGACTTACTGAGGTTTATTGACGGGTACGCGAAGTCTCCGTTTTCTCCATTCGATCACGGTCGGCGAAAGAAGTGATTAGACTAGGCGTGGGGGTGTCGTATTTAATGCGACAGCGTATTCATGGGTACAGAAAGAGGACTAACGAAGTGCTAAGAGTAAATGGTCCGTCATCAACACCAGCATGTATCAAGCAAAAACACTTGAACACATCTCGGATCCAAATACCTACATGCCACTTGAATCTAACCCCACCAGTCAATATAAGTCAACACTAACAACACTAGTAACGAATGCATATGAACAACGGACAATTGATGATCGCACCAAGAAGTTCCTATTGGTTGAACATCCCAAAAGCCCAACAATCACCATGCTTCCAAAAATACACAAGTGCCTAATGGATCCTCCTTTCAGGCCCATCGTCTCCACAAGGGGGTCTCTCCACGAACCCGTGGGGAAATTCCTAGATCGTTACCTTCAACCTCTAGTTAAACAACTCAAGAGTTATGTAAAAGACACCACCAAATTCTTTCTCAAACTCTCCGAAGTGAGCATCAAAGAGGATGATAACCTGGTATTGTGTACAGCAGACGTTAAGAGTCTATACACATCCATTCCTCATGGCGGAGGAATCGACGCAGTAGAAAAGATACTCTTAAACAGTGACATCCCTGATTCCATGCAGATTTTGCTCATGGAATTAATGATATTCACGCTATATCACAGCTATTTCACCTACAACAACCAATGGTTTCAACAGTTGTCTGGAATGTCCATGGGCAATTGCGCCGCACCAACATACGCCAACATATACATGGCAGAGTTCGAAAATACAAATATCTACGACAACCCCCAATGGATGAAGAATTTGCTCATTTATGTTCGTTACATAGACGACCTGTTTTTCATTTGGAAAGGCACTAAAGACAAATTAGAGGAGGCATTAAATGAGCTTACCACTAAAGATGATCGAATCCAACTTACTTGGAATATGAATGAACAAACCATCAACTTTTTAGATGTCTCTATTACAAGGACCAACACAGGTTTTGAAACTGATTTATTTAGAAAAACGACAGATCGCAATAATACATTGCACTTCTCTAGTTTCCATCAGAACCCGCTCAAACACCATTTGCCTTACAGTCAAATGCTGCGAGTTAAACAGATTGTTTCAAACTCGGAAGTCTGTGCAAAACGTCTGACTGAAATGAACTTAAGATTCACAGAGAGAGGATATCCACCTGAAATTGTGAATGAAGCAATGAGCAAAGTGTCTAGCATCACCCGCGACAAAGCACTCACAAGAGCAAAGAAAAGTGAAGATACCAGGATGGTGGTAATATCAAAATACCCTACACTCAGTGGAAGATACAAAAAAATCATATTGAACCACTGGAGAATTCTATCGTCAGAACCTGAATTTAAAGACCTTTTCAAAAGCCCACCAATATTCGCTTACACCAGAGCGAACAATATGAGAGAAATCTTTACTAAAGACACAGTTGAACAAACAACATATAAAGGAACAAGACCCTGTCTTAACTGCAACAGTTGCAATAACGTCATCAAGGGCAACAAAATAAACCACCCTATGAAGGGTACTGAAATCAAAATCAAAGTAAATGCAACATGTGACTCTTCTAATTTAATCTATTTGCTTAAATGTCCCTGCGGGAAAATCTATATCGGAAAAACTGAGAGAAAAATAAAAATCCGCCTAAATGAACATAAGTCAAACATAAGAACCAAGCAAGAGAGATCCAGTGTGGCTATGCATTTCATGGAACATAACCATAATGTGGCACAGGTAAAATACATGGTGCTGGAAGTGATTGAAAAGAGAGAAGGAAAAGACAACAATAAAGTTCTTCTACAAAAAGAAACCGCATGGATTTATCGTCTGCAATCCTTGAAACCATTCGGTCTGAATGACCGTATTGAACTCAGTTGTTTTTTGTAAGTACCTCACGAGGTACATATGGACACAAATCTCTTGTGCAACTGTAAATACATGTTTACACCGTTTTTTTATTTAGAATATATTTAACATATTTGTTTCAACACTGCATAATATTCAGCACATTCTAATGACACTTCTTTTTCACCCTAGTGAGAACACAACCACAATCGCCGTTTTTTAAACCCATCACTGCATGGCTATTTGCACTTTCTAATCACTCTTTTATGATGGCCGACATATTCGGTCGTAAGTCCATTAGTTTATGTCCATCATTTATGTCATTGGCGCACGTGGACACCTTATTCGGACCATTTACTCTTAGCACTTCGTTAGTCCTCTTTCTGTACCCATGAATACGCCGTCGCATTAAATACGACACCCCCACGCCTAGTCTAATCACTTCTTTCGCCGACCGTGATCGAATGGAGAAAACGGAGACTTCGCGTACCCGTCAATAAACCTCAGTAAGTCAAGCCTTACTCGCACGTTAATCCTCGTTATCCGTTGGATAACTTGTGTTACTTTTGCTGATACATGTATTGCCATTCGTTGCAGCTTCCGTGAGATCGACCCTAGCTTCAAGATCATGTGAGCTTTCTTTCACTTTTTTCACTTTTGACGTTAGAAACTCCCCGACCCCCCACATTCCTCAATGCACCCGTCGCAAATCACGTTCTTTTTCCGCCTTTTTTGACACCACCCGAGCACATCAGTACACCCAGTATGAGCATGACCGATTTAACTTTGGTTCACATTACACTATTTTCGTGTGTTAACATGGACACCATTGTTTATATTGTGTTTAATGTATATTGTTACTACGATGGGCTATGAAGCAAATGATTGCCGTTCTTATTTTCAGGGCTCCTTGAGAAAAGGGCGACACTTGCCCGAAATGCATTGGAGCACCACTGTTGATATCATTTAAATGTTGAAGTATATGAACTATATGGAATTTTGAAACAAATGTGATAAACTGAATTCACCTCGTTAACTTCAAATGAACTACAAATAAATTCAATTTGAAAACACAGAGGAGTCTGTCTTCTATGACGAACCTTAAGGAGTGCCCACAGCTGGGATGTGCACATAATCTATGATGGAATATGCTCATGCACATTTGCCAACGCGCCACTTTGTGTATACCTGATGTGGCCCTTGCTAGAAGCCATTTAGACAGTAATATTTAAAGCGACCAATCATAATCAAGCCCGCAGACAAAGGCGGTGCGATTATGGTTTTCGATACAGAAACTTACAGAACAGAATGTTTAAGGCAACTTCAGGATCGGAAATCTTACCTTCCTTTGAAGGAGGATCCAACGGAGAAATTAAAAACTAAGATCTGTCAATTAGTAGAAGAGGCCACCTCGGAAGGATGGATTACTCCTCAGGAAGGTCAATATCTGTGTACTTCCCATCCATCCATCCCATACTTCTACTGTCTCCCAAAGGTCCATAAACAACAGAGACCACCTCCTGGGAGACCTATAATTTCTGGAGTGGGTTCAGTTCTGGAACCTTTATCTACATTTGTAGACCATTTCGTGAACCCTATAGTAAGAGAGATGCCAACGTATTTGAAGGACACAAAGGATGTCCTGCGGCTCCTTCCTGACATTGATTTCGACATCTCAACAGACCTCCTTGTCTCTTTTGATGTCGAGTCGCTCTATACATCTATCCCCCAGACAGAGACCTTAGAGGTCATTGATACCATTCTACAAGGGAGGGACCTACAATCTCGAACACCTGTCCCCTTCATCATAAACTCACGCACGGAGTTTGACTGAATATAGCTAAGTTTTTTCGTGGCGTACTAATATCGGCCATACTTGAGTTAATGTGGAGCGCCTGATCACGGCATTTCTGTGAGTTTGATTGTATGTAGCTAAGTCTTCATGGCGTACTAAGATCGGCCATACTTGAGCTAATGTAGAGTGCCTGATCACGGCATTTCTGAAAGCTTGGGGGGCACGCGTAGAACATTGCCCAGCCTACAAACTTCCGCATTCTTCGAGCTACTGTGGTGGGCGTAGTTACGGGTACTGGGTCCCGTGCTGGCGATACATTGGGAGGTGTGTGCAATTCATCTGGCGATTCCCAAATGCGGATATCTTAACATCACCGGCATTCTTGAGGGCACGCAATGTATAGATCACGGGTAACTTGAAATCAGGGATAATGAGCAGTGACTTCAGAACTGCCGACACAAGCATGCGGCACAATAAGTTACTATATATACCATCGATAGTCTTGAGTGCATGCAATGCATAGATCATTTGTAACTCGAAACCAGGGTCACTGGGCAGTGTCTCCAGAATTGTCGAAGCTATCACGCGGCATAATAAGATACCTTGTACCTTTGATAGAGCCTGTGACTCTGGTCAGTGATGTCATTTTCGGTACCTTACGGGATTAACAGTTTAATGCTTATGTTTATATGTGTTTTTTCTAAACAGAGCGGTGCTCCTCATTTACCTGAGCTGCAGCCAGGTGAGGTGAGGTGCGATCCCCACATTAATTGGGTGAGTGTGAACATGTCATGAAATATGTATTGACAAGTCACCTAAATAACACTACTAATGAGTGTATTTTCTTATAACACTATGTGTCTCTTTTCACTCTCCCCTTCTGTTGATGTGATTTTATTTTGTAGATTGTGGTGGAGCATCTGAACCTGACAATCAGGTGATATGATTCCTTTTTGCTCTTGTCACTAATTTGACAGCAGTAGCACCAACTAGGTCCTGATGAATGCATAGGTACTTCCTTTTGATGCAGAAACATGTCGACCACTCGCTGAGCAGATATTCTGTCAAATCTGTTATCACACTTTTGCTTTTAGAGTTAGGGAGCTGAGAGAAAACATTAAAAGTCTTTTCCTCTACTCAGTCTCACCTAATTTTATATTCTCACTAATCACTCACTTGCACTGCTTTTTTCAGTTGTCCTATCACACTGATACCGCTCACCAGATAAGAACGGTGGGTCTTCTTATTCTCACAGTCCTCTTTTGTGTGACTGTGATTGCACTGACTCCTGGGTAAGGAGAACCCAAATGATGTAAAAGTGGCGGTACAGGTAGACAACTGATGGGAAAATTCTCACCTTGAGTATGTGCCTCACGTGAATGTGGTGATATTATATCACGTGGTGCAATTGGTTAAATGTAGCTGTCACCCCTCTCTTAGTTGTCACGTCAACAGTTGGTTGTGATTTGATTTCACTTTTAGACTCCTAGATATTCTTTTGTGTATAATTAGGTTACTGTTAGGGGCATGTATCTAGTATGAGTCGGTAAACTAGCCCTTAGACCCCCTTCTATGTAGTTTGTTAATAGTTTCCAGTTTTCACCATTTTCGCATGCTGTTAGGAGCAAGAGGGTTTGTTGCAGCATTTGAAATGGTCCCGAAGCTGCTGTGCACTGCTCCGAAAGATTCCAGGAGCATGTTAAGTGCGGCGTTTGAGAGGACCCAAGAATTCCACGGCATGTAATGTACGTGTGCGGCCAACATTTTAATGTCACAGCTGAAGGGCTGGAACAAGTACTGTTTGGTGTCATGCAGTAGCTGGCGGATGCACCTGGCAGCATGTGGCAGTATCGTAATCATGAAGTACATGGCAGTGTGATGTGCGTTGCAGCATGACACTGATACTTAAAAAATAAGTAAATGTAGGTGTTTTCAAAGCATAGCTGTACATAGAGGTCTTGCATCAAAGTCAGATACAAATGTGATGTTCCCCTACCTCATATGATTTATTGTGATGCCTATGCATTTGAACTATGGAATATTTTTTGGGGGTAAAGTGCAATAAACAAACGTTACATCCAGTGATCAGTTTAAGAAGCATGTCAAATAGAGGAAGGACTTTCATATGAGTTTATGCCAGTGCTGGGTAGTATTGGACGTACGCTCAATGTTCTGTATGTGTTCGGGTGAGAGGTCGCTCACCAGAGTGGAGGATTTTGTGTTCGAGTGAGAGGTCGCTCACCAGAGAGGAGGATTTGGTGTTAACTATTTTTGAATGCCATGTTGAAATTATGGCATAGATTATTGTTTTGTTTGTTCCAGTTTGAGGAAAATGCTGTTATGTATGAGTATATGTTGTGCCCCTGGTCCTGCAAAGTATGCAGTGGAGGGTGAGTGCTCTGTAGTGTCCCTGGTCCTGTGAGGTGTGCAATAGAGGGTGAGTGCTAAGTCCCTGTTCCTGCAATGTATGCAGTAAAGGGTGAGTGTTGTGTCTCTGTTGTGTCCCTGGTCCTGCGATGTATGTGGTAGAGGGTGAGTGTATGTAGTGTCCCTGGTCCTGCAAGGTGTGCAGTAGAGGGTGAGTATTGTATCTCTGGTCCTGCGAGGTGTGCGTTAGAGGGTGAGTGTTGTTTCCCTGATCCTTCATGGTATGTGGTAGAGGGTGAGTGTCATTTACAGTCTATAATTTAAGATGATCCTCCCTCAGGGGTTGACTTAATGTTGTAAGGGTCAAATTGTGATTTATTCCGAAGCCACATACTTGTCTGAATAATTAATAGGGTTCAAACATTTATAGGACTTGTATCATTTTCTATTTTATGTCTCCTTGTTGCATTCGTTTATTATTTTCTAAGGGAAGGAGATGTGTTGTAATCTGCTATGCTTTAGATTTATTCTGTGCATATCTCCATTGTTCCCTGCTCTGCTCAGCCAGTGTGTGATGTCATGGAATGTTGGTGAGTGACTGGAGGCTGGTTGACAGTTAGACAGAGTTGGCTGAGCGGGGAGGATGCTGCTCCTGGTGGGTTTTTCCTTAAGTAACTTGTAGCCTGTAACTAATTGGTAATCCACTTCAATAAACCTACAACTTGTTCATACATGTACTGGCTCACTGGCTCCTGCTTACCAAGAGGGTACGTTCATTTAAAATAGGAAAGAATGCAAGCGTGTTCTGTTCACTTCATCTTCATATACCTCTTCCAGAAAAAACAAGGAACTAACCTGGAAAACCATTTATTATAAGGAAAAATTGATGTCAAAGGGCCCTCACTTGGTGTTAATTTGACTATAGAGACTATGTTAATCAAATACTTATTAGATAGCTTTGAGGCTTAATTTGTCAAGCAAATTCCAAAGAGAAACAATTACAACAAAATAACAACAGGGCAACTAGAGCTTTGATAACCACAGACAAATGGATGGATGACTTGACATGTTTTCCATGGCTGGAGGCGAATTGTTTCTCTATGAATAGTTTGATATGGTAAATGGGTTAGGGTTCATTCTCTCTTGTTCTTTATATGTAAAATAACCATTGGTTCCTGGTTTATGTAAGCATGCATTTACGTGTGAAGTTCTAATGAACCAAGTTTTCAGTTTGACTAATATGTTATTAATAATATCTATTTAGTATTACATTACATATATCTAGGAGATTATATAACTGTTTTGTAAGACCTAATATGTTTTTAATATATAATTTGCCAATCAAAGCAGTAGTTACAAACTATCTTGGGATTTAGTTTTTTGGGGAGAAACCTTTCAAGAGCTAGAGGAACTAGACATGGCTGCTCTATCTTATGATACCAACATATCTTAACTAGATGTTCATAAATAATTATTTCGACATCAAGCCCATAAAGCATGCAATGAAAATATAAAAAGACACTCATAAAAAGATGCTAATATTAAAAATAAAATACATAGCTGCAATTGATTTCGTTGCATTTCTCTTCAATGCGCTATATTATAAAACAGCTGGTAGAGAATAAAAACAAATACATACTGTTTGGTGTGATTATGTAAACCAACAATACATGGATTGACAGAAAAAGTAAAATGCTACAACAAGATTCCCAAAGATTGCCTTAATCTCCAAAACGCTAGTAAATAGCTACTGCAATCTGAGTTTAGGATTCGATAAGCTTTGCATTAGTGTGTCATGCCCAGGGTACAAGTTGGCCTGTGCCAGGACCTCCTAGGTTTAATGTAAGCTGTACAAAAGAATAGTAGATGTTTGACATCCTCAATACAATTGATACAAACTAGACAGTTTTGAGATTTTGATCTATTGGGGTCCCATCTATAGGTGAATGTATTCACAAGCAGTGTACCTACTCTAAATCGTATTAGCAGGGTGTAAGCTAATGTTGGTACAAAAGCATCCATGTGTGGTTCAAGTGATGGTGTAGGCTTAAAAGACAAAAACTTGTCTGTCAACCCCCCTACCTTTGCATTAAAGTGGCACAAATCAGTCTTTTAGGGCTAAAATGTGTCTGTAATGACTGCCTTTGAATTGTTATTTATTACGGATGGGTTGGTCCAGTACATTGACCAGGCCTAAAGGGCCCAATTGGTATTTAATGTAACTAAGCCAGGGGATGGAGATACTTTTCCCTAAGTTAACGACCTCCTCCAAGGCTGATCTGTATGTGGCCAATTTTTGGGTAGACCACATTTTAAAGACCACAGATTAAAGGTCTTAACTTGGCTAAATCACCAATCCTTTTAAGGCCAGTGTCAAAGAACAAAAAACAGTCGGGGTACTTCTCAGCGGTTTGAACAAAGATGTATTAAGGCTGTTTCATTTAGATGTCAGCCCACTCAAGTTCTCTGTGTTCCAAATTAGTGCACAGTAGAGCGCAGCGGACTATACTTAAGCTCTATATATCGCAATGACTGGGGATATTGATTTTGAAGTTTTTTCAGCATTTGATATTTGCTGCAGCGCTGTGGTGTAGGGATAGTTCTGATTAAAAAAGTTGGGCCTTCCATTTTGGTAGTTTTTCCCATCCTCAGTCCCAAATAATCAAAGTGGCCTACCGGCTGTACTTTCAATAACAAAGATCAATTTTCTCTGAATTCTTCATATGTTAATGGTGTCCAGTAGATTGTCTCCTATCCCCAGTTGTTACCACGTCATTTCTCCATTTGGTGTACACAATATTATAAAGCAGAATGGTCTTTATGATCACCAAGTTTGTAATAGCTTAGGCTCCCAACTCAATACTGGACATAGAAACAGTATTGTTTTGGTATCACAGGGAACTCTTGCTGACTATATAGGGGATTGTTGATGGTTATTAGTAAGATCCACTCCATTATAATTCATAATAAAGCTGTCATCTAACTTATATCCATTCCGTGTCTAAAAAGTGTTCTTCATGTTGATACATGGAAGTTCATTTACAATGAAATAGTTACTTTCACCTTCCACCATAATGGTCTGGAAAGCAATGATACTGTGAATGCTCAGTCTTGATCCATAAATTGAGCCGACGTGGGTATATATTAGTTTACCACTTTCACGTATTCAGCCCAGATGGGCAAGTACTTATTGTTCATTACATGAAATAATGTCCAATATTGGGTTAATTTACCAAAGGCAACATTTAATTTTACATCATCAATGTATAAACAAAACCTGATCAGATGTCATCTTTTATTCAACTGTGCCCACCACTAAAGAGGATTTTTTTTTCTTTACAGGGATTTCATATTTTGGGAAAGTGGGTAAATCATATACTGTACTCAATTAGCCAAATAAGATCACTGTTTGGCCTCTTGGCTCCAGTATCCCTAATTCAAATATATAGTGCAATTCAAACTATCTTAGTGTCAGTACAAGTTTGCCACCTCAAATATTCTCCATACGATATGCTGTTTTGCAATGAGGTGAGGTGCAGGGTACTGACACCAGCAGACTCTTTCCTGTATCTGTTTGACTGCAATGCATTATCCACTACTATTAATCCTACTTCTAAATATATTACCTCTCTTTTGCGCACAGTACTCTTTAGATGTAAATTCATGTCTTTGTGTTTAGGTCTTTCTATGAAGTTGGTAGCTTCCTTCTCTGTTCCTTTCCAGATTATATCACTCCTTCTCTAGACCACCTTCTCCTCCCATATGAACATGATTGCGTAGATGGGGGTGAAGCAGGTGTTCATTGCTGTTTCCTGAGGTTGTATAAACACCCTTTCACCAGATGCTTTGAGACAACATTTGAACATTCTCCAAATCATTTTGCTATGTTGAAAATATTGTATAATGCATGACCTTATAAAGCTTTTAGGGTCCGTAATCTATTCTCATGTCATATAGATGTGTATAATGATGTAAAATCTAAAGTGATGAACAATAATTCTAGTTCCACCAGTGTATAAATACAGTTTTCAATTTAAACCTTTTGTGTCCAGGATGTAGGATGCAAGTATTTAGAAAGGTGGCAATGCAAATTGATCTATGTATAAGGATGCTTGTTCAAATAAGCTATTGCTGGCAGAGATTATCGGTTTACCTGATTGTTTACTGTTCCCTTTGGGTAGCAAATATATAATAGGTATCATTGACTGTTCAATCTTGAGCAATATATATGCCTCCCTCTCAATCAAACATGTGTCCATCCACCCTCTGAGTTCATCAAACAACCTCTGGTATATGTCATTGAAATGTTACATAATTCTTTAGGTCACTAAGTTTTCTGTTGTTCTCCTCTAGATACATTCACCTCTGCACAGTAAAATATTTTCAATCTTATCTAATTCTGTTATTTCCATATCTTTATCATTGTATAATAATGTGATACCTTGATTATGCATATGTTGATTGTTTACAGTCTTGCACATAATTTCTTTAAATCTGCCACCACCACTTGATGGATGGTATCTAGATTATCATGTGTCATCCGGGGGACAGATGTTGCTCGTGGCTTGAATGTACTGCTACTGGGTATGTCTATTATTAAACCCTCACGCTCACTATCCTTATAATTTAATTAGCAGCCTGTTCTAGTGTTGCTAATGCTTCTAGATTGTTAATATCAGAGATATTCCAAAAGAATTGAAAATGTGCTATAATGAAAAACTGATTTTGATGTCTATGTATTATTCTGCCCATGGCCTAAAAGATATAATGGCAGTACAATGTTTCCTTCCCATACAAGGGTGCTAGAACACCAATGGGCTTGGTAGAATGTTGACACTGGTTACCCAGTATTTTGTCATTTCAAAGAATTTGGTGAAAGCAATGCTGATTTAGTGTGGTACTTTGTGATAGATCAAGGATCTCAACAACATAAGGGTTGGTAATAGAGTACTGACAATACGAAGGCTTGACTTGTAGTACATAATTGAATTAGGCACATGGGAAACAACAGGCTTAAATAGCAGTGAAGAGGTTGCATCATATTTGGGTGTTTGATTACAGTACATGATTTGACTGATTTTTGTAAATATGCAAGTCTTGTTTTTTAAAACTATTTTCCAATTAGGTGGTGGTCAGAATTGAACGAAGGATAACCTCTGATCAGGCTATATGTATACTATGGCGATTTATATTTAACGTTTGCCTTTTGGCAAATTAGACCTTGGGGAGTCATGTGGACACTATTTCATGTAATGAGAAACAAGTTCATGTCCACATGACTTCGTCAGCCCGCTCGCCCTCCCCTCAACCGACTACATCCTCCTCGGAGACCTCAACTTCCACCTGGAGAACAACAACGACCACAACACCACCACCCTGCTGGACAACCTCGCCAACCTCGGACTCAAGCAACTGGTGACCACCCCCACCCACTACGTCGGACACACACTCGACCCGATCTTCTCTTCCAGCAAGGACATCGCCTTCAGCCACGCCACGGGACTCCAATGGACGGACCACAGCTGCGTCCACTTCAGCTACAGAAGGACCACGCTCCACCATCTCCAGCAACAGGCTCCCCGCAGAAGCTGGAACAAGATCACTGCAGACCAGCTCACTACTTCCCTGAGCAAGAACCCTCCCACCAGCACAACGAACCCCAGCCAAGCGGCCACCAACCTCACGAAATGGATCAGCGACTGCGCAGACGACCTCGCCCCTCTGAAGACCCAGCCGAGCAGACCCGGCAGCAAGAAAGCCCCATGGTTTAACGACGAACTCAAGAGCTCCAAGAAGAACTGCAGAGCACTCGAGAAAACCTGGCGCAGAGACCCAACACCGGACAACATGACTGCCCTCAAGCTCGCCACCCGAAAACACCACCAGCTGATCCGCGCCACCAAGAAAACCGCATTCAAGGAACGACTGGACAACAACGCACACAACTGCAAGGAACTCTTCAACATCGTGAAAGAGCTCTCCAACCCCAACGCCGGAAACAACGACATCACCCCTTCGCAAGACCTCTGCAACTCCCTCGCCTCCTACTTCCACAACAAGATCGCGGACATACACAACAGCTTCAGCACTCAACCAACGCACGCCACGACCGAACCACCGCCCCCCACCGCCACCCTCCGCGCCTGGACCCCGATCAGCACCGAAGACACCATCCGCACGATGAACTCCATCCACTCCGGATCTCCAACAGACCCCTGCCCTCACCACGTCTTCAACAAGGCCGACGCTGTCATCGCACCCCACCTGCGGGACATCATCAACACCTCCTTCGACAGCGCCACCTTCCCGGAGAGCTGGAAGCACGCCGAACTCAGCGCTCTACTCAAGAAACCATCAGCAGACCCTACCGACCTCAAGAACTACCGCCCCATCTCGCTGCTCCCGTTTCCAGCCAAAGTCATCGAGAAGACCGTCAACAAGCAACTGGCCGCCTTCCTCGAGACGAACGGCTCCCTCAACCTCTCGCAGTCTGGCTTCCGGGCCAACCACAGCACCGAGACCGCCCTGATCGCAGCTACAGATGACATCCGAGCCCTGCTCGACAACGGAGAAACAGCGGCCCTCATCCTCCTGGACCTCTCCGCGGCCTTCGACACTGTCTGCCACCGCACCCTAGTACAGCGCCTCAGCAACGTCGGAATCCAGGAGAAGGCACTGGAGTGGATCACCTCCTTCCTCGCCGGAAGGACACAGAGAGTCCGCCTCCCCCCGTTCAGATCGGAAGCCACCGAAGTCATCTGCGGCGTCCCTCAAGGCTCCTCGCTCAGCCCAACTCTCTTCAACGTCTACATGAGCCCCCTCGCAGCCATCGCACGCCAGCACAACCTGAACATCATCTCCTACGCAGACGACACCCAGCTGATCCTCTCCCTCACCAACGACCCCGCCACCGCCAGAGCCAACCTGCACGAAGGGATGACAGACGTAGCCAAATGGATGTTGAACAGCCGCCTGAAACTGAACTCGGACAAGACGGAAGTGAAATGAAATGAAATGAAATGAAAGGAAATTTATAACGCGCGAACTAAGCCCAAAGGGCATCAAGGCGCCTAGCTCAAAATAGTTACATGTCTCAGGTGCTATTCACTGGTACGCTTTCTTAAAACACCATGTTTTCAGGGCCTTTTTAAAAAGGGGCAGTGAGGATATCGATTTTAATTCAAGAGGGAGTGTATTCCACAGACGGGGGGCAACTGTTGAAAAGGCTCTACCTCCCCATCTGGTCTTCTTAGACCGTGGAATAACCAGAAGGTTTTGTTGTAGTGAGCGCAGACATCTGCTGGGAACATAGCCGGAGAGAAGTGAACCCAATCCAACAGATGTTCCAGATTTCAGAGCACTATGTACTAAGCAAATGATTTTGAAAGAGATGCGGTGCTCTATCGGAAGCCAGTGTAGGCTCTTTCTGGCTATAGTCGCAGAGGAAGAATGGGGGGTATCCAGAACGAATTTTGCAGCCGCATTTTGTACGGTTTGAAGTCGCTGTATTAGTCCCTTGTTAATCCCTGCATACAGTGAGTTGCAGTAGTCCAGCCTTGAACCAATCAATGCAACCACTGTCTGTTTCCTAGCTTGCGGGGAAAGATAGTGCGCTATTCGACGGAGAATTTTAAGAATTCCCCAGCAAGTAGCCATCGTTCTGTTAACCTGAAGGGTCATTGCCAGAGAAGTGTCGAACATGACCCCCAGGTTCCTAGCTGAGTGGGAGGGAACAGGGCAGGTTCCTAGGGATTGCGGACACAAGTCACTTGACCACACATCCTGATCCTTTCCGAAAATCAGCACCTCGGTTTTGTCGCCATTCAGCTTCAAGGAGTTGGCTACCATCCAGTCAGAGACTGACTGCATACAGCTCCTGAAGTTGAAGGCGGAGGTGCTGACCGGCTGGGTTAGTGACACCATGATCTGAGTGTCATCTGCATATGACACTACTTCCATTCCCTGGGCTTTTACCAATCTCGCTAGGGGGGCAACATAAATGTTAAATAGGGTCGGACTCAGGGCCGACCCTTGTGGTACCCCACATTGCAGCGATGTAGGGGGAGAGAGGTATTCTCCTAATTTGATCCTCTGTTCTCTATGATCTAAAAAAGAGGACAGGAGGTCCAGGGCTGACCCCTCCACTCCCATCTCCCTCAGACGAGATGTTAGTATCGAGGGAGATAGGGTGTCAAACGCTGCGGTCAGATCGAGTAAGACCAGCAGTGTTGTCTGTCCCTGATCTACCTTCATTCTGATATTATTGGTAACCATAGTAAGTGCGGACTCCGTACTATGGAGTTTCCTGAACCCGTGCTGGGTATGATCTAAAAACCCAGAGGAGTCCAGGAAGGCAGACAAGTGCAGATTCAGATGGGACTCAAGCATTTTGGCGGGGGCAGGAAGTAAGGATATGGGCCTAAAGTTTTTCAAGATGGTTGGGTCAAGTGTAGGTTTTTTAAGTAACGGCCTAACAATGGCTTTCTTCCAGTCTGACGGAAAAATCCTGTGTGACAGGGCACTATTCATTACTTCCAATAGAGGAGGTAGAAGCGTAGTCCTACACTCCTTCAGCACTCTGAGAGGACATGGATCCAGAGGGGAAGAGGATTTAGTCCTATTCAACAATGCGTTAAGATTATCAAGAGTAATCTGAGGGAAACTAGAGAGGGTCGTAGTGGGGTTTTTTGTCCTGACTTCCAAATTTGTGAGAGCCTGAGTAGTGTCATTCCCAAGTAATTTTTTCTGCGCTTTAAAGTTAACAGCAATCTCATCTATTTTAGTATAGAAAAAGGATGAGATCTTATCGCAGAGCTCCTGAGAACCCTTCACTGGGTCTGGAACTTGCAGTGTACAGAGTGAATCCACTATTTTGAACAACTCTTTAGATGACGTGAGAGACGTGGTGAGTTCAGAGAAATATTCTTGTTTTGTTTTGATGACTGCGGCCTTATATTCGCCCAGCTTTTGCTTGTGGGTCTCTCTGTCAGCATGATCCCATGATTTCCTCCATTTTCTCTCCTGTCTCCTGCAGCTCTGTCTCTGCAACCTAAGGGGCTCAGTGAACCAGGGGGCAGAGGGCCTCCGTCTCGCTGAGTATCGATGTATAACAGGAGCTAGCTCATCTAATGCACCAGAGATAGAGTTTGCAAGATTTTGTGCAGCCTTCTCAGGATCTGATGGCAGATAGACAGAACCAATGAAGGGGGCCAAAGCGTCATTCGTGATATTTTTATAGTTCCTTTTACCCGTTCCCTGAATTAAATCTTTACTAGAGGGAACTGAGTGGGAAAAAGTCAGGGCTAACGGTACAGCCAGATGGTCTGTCCAGACTAGGGGTTCCGGCGTCCCTGTCTTGACTCTAGGGTGCTCATCCTGGGATCCTCACCCTCCGCCTGGGACGACTCCTGGTGGCCCCCCGCCCTGGGCAGCGCACCCAAACCAACTGACCACGCACGCAACCTGGGCTTCATCCTGGACTCCTCCCTCTCCATGACCAGACAAGTCAACGCCGTCTCCTCGTCGTGCTTCAACATCCTGCGAATGCTACGCAAGATCTTCCGATGGATCCCCACCGAAACCAGGAAGACGGTCACCCAGGCCCTCGTCACCAGCCGGCTGGACTACGGCAACTCCCTCTACGCCGGCACGACCGCCAAACTCCAGAACAACTCAGCACGACTCATCCTGGACATCCCCCGCCGCAGCCACATCTCCGGACACCTGAGAGACCTGCACTGGCTCCCGGTCAACAAGAGAATCACCTTCCGGCTCCTCACCCACGCACACAAAGCCCTACACAACCAAGGACCAGGATACCTCAACAGCCGCCTCAACTTCTACGCTCCCACGCGCCAGCTTCGATCGACCAGCCACGCCCTCGCCGCCGTCCCCCGCATCCGAAGAGCCACCACAGGAGGAAGGGCCTTCTCCTACCTGGCCGCCAAGACTTGGAACTCCCTCCCGACCCACCTCCGTCTGACCCAGGACCACCTCGCCTTCAGGAAGCAGCTCAAGACCTGGCTGTTCGAGCAGTAGCGGACCCCCCCCCAACCCCCCCAGCGCCTTCAGACCCTCCGGGTGAGTAGTGCGCTATACAAATGTTCTGATTGATTGATTGAATACATGTGATAGCTAGAACAAAGGACATTGTTCTGTGTAACTAATGTATGCCCACTTGGGTTCTTTTAGGATCAGGAATGAACATTCATAGTATCATAGGTTTTAAGACAGATATAGTTACCAGTGAAACACATTATTTAATTGTAGGATATTTTGTATGTTTAAACATAATTATTGTGAAGCCCATTTTGTTTGACACTGTTTGTCACATATAAAAATACGTGACAAACGCGAAGGATACTATTAGGAATTTAAACCTTACTGGAGCTGCAGGGCCAGATAACTTACCCGCTGTTATAATTAAAACAGAGCTAAACTGGAAGGCACAATTTTTCTCTAAGATGTTTTCTGCTGAGCTAGATTTGGGTACTATCCCAAAAGTGTGGAGGGTTGCGGTGATTAGGTCTCTGCACAAAAAAAGGGGACAGGAAGGACCCAAAAAACTACAAATTAATTAATCTGTTAGATATTGGTGTGAAAGTATTCTCTCAAATAATCCTAGGCAGACTGAAGGATTGGGTTGAGCTACACTCGATTGTACCAGTGGAACAAGGAGGGGTTAAGGAGGGGCACTCAACCATTGACCATTTCTTTGCCTTATGGGCATCAGCTCGGAAGTCATTAGAACAGCAAGGTAGATTATACTGCTGTTTTGTTGACTTTCGGGCAGCGTTTGACCTAGTAGATAAGGAGTGTCTTTGGGAGTCGCTAAAAAGTTATAACATTCCTGAAGAACTCCTAATAAAAAACCAGGAGTTGCATAGTGAGAACTGGGCTCAGGTTATCAAAGATACCAGGGGAGGGGGGGGGTTGACTTTTGAGATAGCAATCAATAAAGGCCTAAGACAGGGCTGTGTATTGGCCCCACTTCTTTTCACAATCTTCTTGCTGATCTACCTTCCTTTTTAATGACGGAAAGAAGTGCAAGCCCAGAGGTGAATGGGAAGCATTTGTCCTATATACTGTACGCAGATGATTTAGTAATCGTCGATCAAACAGAATTGGGTCTTCAAAGGAAGCTAAATGCGTTTGATACATATTGTGCATCGAAACGCCTCACAGTGAACATGGATACAACAAAAATACTGTGTTTTGGGAAGAGAGATCAAAAATGCAATTGGTTTTTGGGGCAAATGAAATTAGAAGTTGTCAACGAGTATAAATACCTGGGAATATGGTTTGGCAAGTCTTTAAAATGAGGCACGCACCTAGAGGCCCAGAAAACCAAAGCCTTAGCCTCTGTTTGAGGGTTGAAAAAATTCAACCGTAATTATGGCACTGTGTCCCACAGACCCTTGCTGAAGGCCTACAATGCGTTGATCCCCCCACAATTGCAGTATGGGCAGGAATGCTATGTCTAGGAGGGAAAAACACCTGGGACAGTGAGGAAGTGAAATGCTTAAAAGCATTGATGTCATTGCCTAGCTCATCAATGATACAGGCAATTAGGCTGGAGCTAGACTTGATATCATGTCCAGGTCCAAAGGAGTTTTCTTAGATTTTGGAAACGGCTGGGGTGAGGAGAAGATGTGAAAGTGTCATGATGGTGTATGAAGGAGATTCAGCTGAGTGAACTAAAGTGGGCGAAAGTAATAAGAAAGAAACTCTACTCCATCTGTGATAATCTGAAGGTGAAAATCGATCCCCAGTCCTTGCACATTGAAGAACCTAAAAGTGTACTAAAATCCTTGGGGAAGGAGAAGTCTAGACTTGTTGATATGGAGTTTCTGAGACAAAAAGAGTCAGTGCAATTTATGATGAAGAGCTGGAGGAATGAAATTTGTTATCCTTACCTAGACACCCTACCAAATCAATGGCTCAGAATGGAATTATTAAGGGTGAGAGTAGGTATTAATCCTGCTCGATCAAATGATAAAATAAAAAGGGTACTGATGGATCCAGATGGTAGAAGTACATGCGGGATGGGCATAAAATGCAATTGTTTACACATTTTAATGGATTGCAAAAAATTGTTAGCCCAGCGATAACTGTTCTTACGTCCAGTTCTCTTAAAGTATGGTATTAGGTCACAGACGCAAGCAATTGAGCTCCTTATGGACATGCAGTATCTTGAAATTGCAATAGCAGTGGCAAAGTTTATCCAGGCTGTTAAAAGGGAATTTGTGGAATAGGGCATGGAGTGAACCAAGTATTGATAAATAGAGATTTTAAATTGGGTAATTTTAAATGTTTTAAAATAGAAATTTAAAATGCTTGGATCACATATGTGTTATTAGATCACGTTCATAAATTGTGTATGGAATTGTTTTTAACAAAATTAAGATTGATGTTAGGAAAATTAGTTTTTTAATGATGTAAAGAGATATTGAATTTGTAATAATTTTTTGATGGCTCCTTTTTTTTAAATGTTAAACAATATGTTGTGTTTTATTGTGTTTTATGTGGTTTAAAGACCAACTGTCTAAATAAGCTTACTTTTTTAACTGAACTGAACGCGACGAAAGGCTTTAAATTAGACAACAGCACTAACATTAATTGTAATGCAGTAGATATTATTAATAATGTTAGTGCCTATTTTTCGTAATAACAAAACAACACGCTTTCTATGTCCATGATTGAGTTAGGAGACTCAGATACTACAAACATCAGTGATCGTAAAGTCGATGTTGCTTCTTTATATTACCATCTACACACTTACAACTAATAGGTAAATTACATGGTGTAAGAACTGGAAATGGAGACAATGTAGTTCACAAGTTTAACATAAAGAATTCTCAGAAAATTAAATTTATGAATATTATTGAACGTTCCCAGCAACACCAAGGCAGTATTGTTTTTGTGTCTATGATTCAGTTGCAGTTCTATAGCTTCACTGGTTGTCATTATACATAATAAATAGAATGTCCCAGAAGCAAACATGGTTATGATCAAAGAGCCCTTTTGAAATGCATGGACTCTGCTTGTTAAACAGATGGCTTTAAATGGTGAAATAAACTATGAGACACAAGACTGGTTGAGGTCCCATCTATTCTGTTTGGAAGTATAAGCTGCTTTCTTAACACCTAGATGTATGAGTAAATATGCATGTGAGTACATATACACATGTATATTTACCTTTCTGAATTGCAACCACTGAGTGCATATTCCAAAAGATAATGTGCTTTTCTGCCTTTCGGCTATGTTTTCACTATACAAATATCCCATACATTCATAATACAGTTATTTTATTTTGAATTCTACAATATAGTGTACTGATTTGATTTTCATACAATGCATTGTAATTAATTGACCTAAGACAGGCCGTTTTTTAGAGTTCAAATAACAATAGAGTTTGCTGTGATCAATGATGGAGAGAGAAGTGTTATGAGTGATATAACGTATATTGCAATTTCTAAATGCTCCCACAAGTAATCCCTTGCATTTTGTTACATTAGGACACTTTTTTACAAATCCTCTAATAACCATACGTTTCATTACATTGGAAAATTGCATGCAAATTCAAACAGAAAAAATTATAACTAAGAAATTGTGTAGATCTTGATTGGGGGAACTTCATGAATGCTAAGAAATTATTAGTTGTTTTTTTTTACGTAGATATACATCATTCTGCTTTGGCAATATTGAGTTTTGCAAAATATTCTACAATTGTTAACATGAGTGACCATTAGTAAAAACCAAACTAATTGTTTTGCAGGGATTGCTTTTTGCTTCACCAGAGTGTGTTCACCTGCCTATTGATTTAGTCCATTTATGGCTTCATGAATCATCCCGTGTGTATGCAGACAAGCTTATGGATGAAAAAGACATTGAGCATTTTAACAAAGTGCTAATTGACACTGCCAAAAGATTTTTTGAGGTACAGTATGATATGATATGTGATAACCATATAACACCCAAAATGTTATTCACAGAAACCGTCTTTCACCCATCTCACAACACTTTATTTCTCCCTCTCTCTTTTTAATATTTTCTCGTCTTTACTTGCTGGATACATATTCATAAAGGAATGCAAACAGTGTACAAAACAAATGCCATTACATGGGCTGTTAAAAAGCGGAATCACTAATATGATAAAGATGAAGAAAATGTCACAAAAACATTACATTCTCTTAAACAGTATATGGCTCATTCCTGCAATATTGCTCATTTGTCATTGTTTTAGAGCTTACTCTCCCAGAAATGCACAAACAGTTAAGTTATACAAATACTGTAGGATTCGTATTATAGGCTAAGAAAAGTGTTGGTCCTTCCTCCCTAGTTCTGAATCTTTATTTTCTCCATAAAGATGTGAAACAATTATATCCCGTGTTTATAGAATGGAAAGTATAACGTATAATGAATTTCAGAAAATTAAATATCACAAGTAAATTGACTGGTGGAATTGGAACTTTGCAACAGATATTATCTCTATATATCAATTTTTGCCTTATTATAAAGGCGATGCTTTTACAAAGATCTACCACTGTTCAAATATCTACCCAGAGCAGATCAAATTTTTACTTTAAAAAAGAGTGTAGGTAAGGTCGATCATTGCCAGTTTCCTTTATATATTTCAAACAATGATGCATACATGTATTCATTCCAATTGGGCTTTAAGACGCCCTCTGACTTTCATGAACAAAGTCAAACATTCATTATTCTCATTAAATTGAATGAGACTCTGACTCAGGTTACCAACAGCCAGTGTTACATATTTTTATAGAAGCAAAATATTCAAAAAATATTCTGTGCATCACTTCTAGGTCAATTCTAGAACTATAATGGCTTGGATAAAATGTAATTTTCTATTGTAATCCTTCTGTTACAGTAGCTGGAGTGCCCTTTATAACTATGACTGCAGGAATCAGTTATAAAAGCTGTAATTTGGCACAGAGTAGAATTAGTATGTTCCTGTTGGATTTGGCCCTTTTTTCAGGGTCATCCCTGAACTTTTTGCCTTCCTCCTGTGTTGTTTCAGAACTGTTTATTGTTGGATTTAGCACTCTGGGCACTTTACTACTGCTGATCAGTGCTAAAGTGCATATGCTCTCTGTATGAAATGTATTGTAATTGGTTGTCCATAATTGGTATGTTTGGCTTACTAGTAAAGTCCCTAGTAAAGTGCACTATAAGTGCCAGGGCTGGTGATGCAAATGCTACTCGTGGGCCTGCAGCACTAATTGTACCACCCACACAAGTAACCCTAAAGAGAGAACTCTGGACTACCACAGCAATGCCTGTGTGCAGTTTGCTAACTGCCAGGTTATCCTGACAAGTGCACCCACTTGCCAGGCCTTACCCTTCCCTTTTCCATGCACATCAGACACCCCTATAGTAGGCCCAAGGTACCCCCTGGGCAGGGTGCAGTGTTTGTGAAAGGTAGGACATGTACTGAGGTGTGTACCATGTCCTAACAGTGAAATACTCTCCATTTCGTGTTTCACTGTTGTAAGGCCATCTTGCCCATAGGACAGAATGGGGAAGGCTGTGTAATATGTTTCCAGCCTATCCTTCCATAGGCTTAAGCTGGAGAGGTGAAATTTAGTGTGCCCAAACTCACAATTTAATAGCACATCTTTTTATGAAGGTGGTTTTTGCATTGTGTGTTTAGAAACCACGCTTTTAGAAGTAGCTGGTTTTCTTGTTCTAACAATTCTGTGTGTCTCTGCCTGGTTGTGGATTGACTGTCTGGATTTGAATGTGATAGGGTCTGGGAAATGTCTTGACTCAGGGAAGGAATATGAGACAGCAACAGGCTGACCTGCATCTGGAGTGTAGGGGGGAGAAGTAGCCCCTGGAGGTGAAGAGGCCTGGGCTGTTGCCATAAAAGAATGGCTCCACCTCCTGCTGAGTGATTGAGGAACCAGACCCCCACTAATCAAAGGAAGGGGGTGTCACTGGCAGGGAGGCACCCAGAACTGGTTTGGACAAGGGTCAGTGTCCCCCTGAATACAAAGGGGTCCATTAGGATGACGGGCGGACTTTGCCCTCCCGTCATCACATCGTAAATCGGGACCGCCCGCCATAAGGGCGGGAGTCCCGGGGGTGCCGTTAGGATGTGCCCGCCACAGTGGTGGGCACATCCTGTATTTTCAGCATTGTGGCGGGCGGTGCTCTCTGCACCGGCCGCCACAATGCTGAAATTGCAATTTCACATTGTCATTTGCAAAGCGGCAGGCACCGCGCGGTGCCTGCCGCTTTGCACATGACAATGAAGGGGGGTACCACAGGTACCCCCCATGTGCACCCCCACCTGTACTTCACTCTGGGGGCCTGCAGGGGGCCCCCAGAGTGAAGACCCCCAGAGTGAAGACCGCATGCCTTTCCGTGGCGGCAGCGCGGCCGCGGAAAGGCATCTAACACTGTCCATTTTAATATGGCTGGCGGTGTCTAATAGACACCGCCACCATATTAAACATTTTCCGCCCCGGCCGCAAGGCGACCGGGGCGGAAAAGTGGCGGGCGGTGTTTTGGTCCACTGCGGTCCCCCCAGCCATTGTAATATGGTGGGGGGGAATTCAGGGAAGGATGTCGGGCGGATTGCCCCCGCCAGGCTGGCGGTAGCCACCGCCAGCCTGGCGGGGGCAATCCGCCCGACATCCTAATGGACCCCAAAGACTTCAAAGACATTTAGGGGTATAACTATGAGAGCTGAAACCCCTGAACGTAGGACTGGTCAAGACTGAAAAGGATTGAAATTAGTTTGTGGTCAAGAGGAACCTCTGCCAAGGAAGAACAGCTGAAGACACTGAAGAAAAGGACTGACCCTTGCTGTGTCTTCTGGGGCCGTCCTGCAGTTTGCGGATTTAACTAAGGAGAGGCTAAGGGACTTTGCTATGTGCTGTGTCCCCCTGTTTGAAAGGACTTTGCTGTGTGCTGTGTCCCGAAATAACTTGCCCCCAAGGGCCCAAGGAGAGCTGGCTCCCTGTTGTGGAAACTCAGCAAAATCAAAGTATCCGAGTGTGTCTCAGCGTCGCTGTGTGTGTGTGTTTTTCACAGCCTAAGACCGTCATAAGCATTGCCCCAGGACTGTGTGTTCCGAAACCCAACCGAGTCTCAGCAACGCTGTGTGCGTGTGCGTGTACAGCCTGAGACTGCGTGGGGTCCGTGGTGCTGGTTGGAAAGTGCCCCGTGACTGCAGTGCCCCCGCAGCGTGAATAATCGTCCGCGGTGCTTTGAAGTTGTTTGTGGCCCGAACCATCATCGTAACGGAGGCTGCGGATCAAGATCGCCGCCGATCCGAACCGCAACGTGCAGAAGGATTTCATAAAGCTAAGGAAGCTGTGAGGTAATCTTGATCATTGTTCGCAAGAGGAATTTGCCCAAGACCGTCAGTAACAGAGAAGGCAGCGCCGTAACCTGTCCGGCTACAGAGTCGCCTTGCATCGGAGCTGCATCGTTATCCGGAGCACCCAGCAGTATGTCCGACACGCGGGGAGAGAGAGGGAGCGAGACAGCGCATCTCCCAGGTAAGGCTTGGAATCCGGTCCGGAGCCCCAAGCATGTGTGGCTTTAGGAGGCGTGCAGGAGGAGTACAGGAGTGCTCCTGTCTCTCTCCCGCTGTATCGCTTTGGACGCGCTGAGTCCTTGAGCGGCCCGTACCTGCCCGGCAGGACTGGGGTCACCCTTGTGATCAGGACTGTTGTCTGTGGTTGGGGCCCAGTGGTGCCCATGCTAATCACGTTGATTGGCCTGGTATTATTCCTGAATTATGAACTGCCTTATACTTGCATTAGGGATTGTATTATTCCTGCATTACGAACTGCCTGATTACCTGCATTAAGGAGTGCCTTATACTTGCATTAAGGAGTGCCTTATACTTGCATTATGAACTGCCTTATTATGCGCATTGAGGATTGAATTATTCTCGCATTACGAACTGCCTTATTATGTGCATTGAGGAATGAATTATTCTCACCTTTCGGACTGCCGTATTACGTGTATTAAGGAGTGCGTTATACTTGCATAACGAACTGCCTTCTTATGTGCATTGAGGATTGAATTATTCTTGCATTACGAACTGCCTTATTATGTGCTTTGAGAATTTAATTATTCTCACATTACAAACTGCCTGATTACATGCATTGAGGATTGCATTATTCTTGCATTACGAACTGCCTGATTACATGCATTGAGGATTGCATTATTGTTGCATGACAAACTGCCTGATTACTTGCATTGAGGATTGCATTATTCGTGCATTACAAACTACATTAGTCTGAAGATACGACCTGCATTATGAACTGCATAGCATTGCACTAAGACAGTATTTGAACATCGTGAACTACTCATTAATACTGCAAGATCCTAGAAGTGTTTGTTGGCCTAATAACCGGCAAAGTGAAATATTACGAATACGCAAATGTTGGATTTTTATCATTTGGTCTTACCGTATTTTTTTTTGGATAAAGATACCGCTATTTTCATACATCAGTGTGGTGTCCAATTGTGGTGTTATCACTGTGTCACTGGGAGTGTGGTTAGCAAATACGTTACACATTGCCTTGAAGATAAGCCTGGCTGCTCGTGCCAAACTACCAGGGGGTGACCAGGGGTTGACATTTATGCTTGACATTTATGCTTAAGATGTTAGGCGTCCCATTATATTTTGTGATTAGCATCATGGCTGCCCATCAGTGTTACCTAGACCTTCCTTATATTTACGCATCATTTCCCTATAATGTAGGTATTATCTCTTGTTCAGTAACTGGTCCCAAATAACAGGCATGAGAAGCAGGGGTCAGCTCATAATGTGCGAAAACATCAGGTACCAAGTGATAAGGCTCTGTAGTAAAATTGTGAATGGGGAGTAGCTCCTAGCTTTTTCGTCCTTGATGTGCCAATAGTATGAGATGCATCTATGTATTCTAAAAGGCCATTATTATATTGACCTATCTGTCAAAGGTAGAAACAGCTTTTACATTCAGTATGTTTCTTTGATGGGATACATACTAGGAGTACCATTTTGCTTATTAGGTCAGGACATTTTATGTGCATTTGTTCCTGACCTTATGATTTACATGTTTTAAAGAATTTCAATTTTGGCAAAGGCCTCAATATTACCATATTTGGAGTATATCAGTTTATCACTACTTCTAAAAACCAAATTTTCAGTTACTGCTCACTTGTGCTTCCTTAGGAGGCTTGTTACCACAGAGAAACTGTTAATTAATCAAAAGCCTATATCCAGAATTGATAGCATTTCATGGCACATTTTTCAGACTCACTATTGTGAATGTAAATGTAAAAGGATGGGACGAAAGAGAAGTACCTTTAGAAGGTGTGGAGAAAGGGACAGAGTATTTTCCCAATTCTTTAATCAAGGACATTGGAACAATATCATGATTTGCAAGATGAAAACCACCTCGTTCCAGAGTTGCCTCAGTAACAGTTCTTATTATGAAATGATATTGCAATAATATTCTGAAATAAGTTCACTGTTCATATATAAAATGACATAGCATAAAAAAGGATACAGAAATACTTATTTCACTGCATGAAGTGATAGAGGTGCACCTTTAATGTTGGCCTTACTACAGAGGAAGCAGAGACATTAGGAAGATAGACTGGCAAAAGGCAGGCGGTAGAAGCAGAGGAAACAGTAGAAACAACCACTGGAGAGAGTTAAGCATGAAAACTAATGCAGTGTCCAAGGTGCGACAGGAAGAAGAGAGTATTGACATTTGTGGCACAAATCACAGTGCTGCAAACTGAATGCACATGCAGAAAGGACTTAAAGAAGTATATGGGGTTATTTAACATGACTAAGGTAAAAGTGCTGCATGCTGAACTGCTGTAAACACCATGGGGATTTAGGAAGGGAACAGAGAAACAGCACACAAGAGACAATAGTCGGGAAAGAAGAATTCTCATATGAAGTAAAAACTAGTGGAAAATGGAAAGGGAGAGACACATGTAACAAGGTTGCATAGAGATGAACAAAATTACTTAATTAAACTAGACCTGGTAAAATGGATCATACAAAAATATTTCAAAGCTCAAATAAAGAAATTGAGTTAGGACAGGGATTATAAGTTACACAGAAAGATTAGTTAAAGTCTGATTGGCACAGATGAATTACAACAGTATCACTTTCACCCTATTTTTTTATTTTGAAATCCCTAACAATCAACCAAAAGTAAACAATCCTGTTATGGATACTAGCAGACTCACCAATGTTACTTGTGGAGTCCTCCAGGAGACGCCCAATGTGTCTATCTTGTCTCAGATGAACCATATATTTTGCAGATTTTTTATAGAGCCATGTTGAAAGTTGCAGATCATCTTATGCCATGGAAACATCACAGCTAGGTCAAGAAAGAACAATATAAATGACAAGGGCCTGGTTCACAAGGGTCCTCCGCACTCGTGGCGGAGGCCCTACATTCGTGGGGGAGTCTCCTCACTCGGGTGGAATATCCACAATGAAAATTCTCATTGTGGAGATTCTGACCAGAGTGTGGAAAATTCCCCCACGACTGCGGGGTCACCACACTGATAATTGTTGCAGTAATACGGACACACTCGCCTATTACTGTATGGAAGGAATTTGAAATTCTGTGCCTTTTGGGACGTGTTGAAGTCACACTCGCCCTTTTAATCATTTTGAAATTCTTCTTCAAGCAACTCAATTAAAAAACGTTGGATTGCTCTTTTTAAACAAAACTGTTTGTGATGCTCAACGGAAACCTTAGTCCTGATGATGACCGTGTAATCCTACAGAGGTCGAAACACCGTCGGTGCTTAGGTGGCCAAAAATTAGCAGAGGACACATTATTTTTTGTATATTTTGTTCCTTTATTGTAACTTTGTTATATGTTTTGTTTTGTTTGAATACCAGCTATTTTGTCTTGAGCGTTATTGTCTTAATCATTTTATAATATTTAATACATTTGTGATAATTTTTCAAGAAACTGCGTTTTTTGCAAATGGGGTTTCTCTCACTTTTTCTGGTTTATATCTTTTTCTCTGTCTTTGATAATTTGGTATTTTATTGATCTGTGTGTGATCTGCATTTATGTGTAGATAGTGTATTCTTAAGCAATCTGCTTCTTGAACCGTTGTAAGGAATATACATCCACTTAAGTAGCACCTTAAAACATGTCCCAGGCCTGCCACTGTAGCCTGGATGTAGTTCTTAACTGCCATATCGACTTGGGTTTAAACTCTACTTTTATTACATATGCCACCCCTAAGGTCGTCTCTAAGTAGCCCATAGGACAGGGTGCCCTGTAATTGAAAGGTTGTCATGTACTATTTAGTTTTGCATGACCTAGTTGTGAAAAGCTCTTTAATTCATTTTTTCACTACTGTGAGGCCTGCCCCACCCATAAGATAACTTTGGGGATTCCTTATTACATTTGGTAAGCTGTAATTTCCAATTGAGGGCAGGTAGTTGTATCACATTTTGTGTTTTGGGAATTGTAATGTAAAAGGTGAAGTCCGGTTTTCGATTACAATTTTAAAAATTTCTCCTTTAAAAAGTTGCCATTGTTGTGCCCTTAGCCTGCCTGTACTTGCAGCCTGGCGTGGGTAACATGACTGGCTGTAATGGACAATAAATTCCTCCCAGACAGCCACACAATAGAGGGATTGGATGTGCCTGGATGGCCCATCTGCTGTCTGGATGAGGGGGTAGAACTGAGCACAGCCCCACTTACAACTGAATCTGGAGTGCTTTACCCTCACACAAAGGACCTAACACCTCCACATTGTCCCTACAGATAGTTTGGATCCAGGACAGGGCTGTCTGGAAATTCCATGCATTTCAAAGTCACTGTCTGGAAACATCTCCCACTTTCCAGAAAGAGGGCACCAGGATATAAAAATAGGACCTAAGACACCAACTCCTCAATACAATTCTGGACCTATGGATACTCTGCCAGTAAAAAAAAGAAAAGGAGCTGTGCTGCTGCAAGGACTGCCCCTCTGCTGAACTGATCACCTACTGCTGCCTTATTGAAGTGCTGCCTTCTTGTCTGGGAAGAATGTCTGGACTTGCAACTTGAACCCAGGACAACCAGAGTAACTCCAAAGGGATATTTTACTGTTTCCCTGATCAGAGACTCAGGGACACAAAAGGCTCCCTTCACCTTGGACCACACCTGAACCTTTCAAGTGGTGCCCTACCAGTCCTCGACCCTAGGAAGCAGTGCTGAAGATGACCAGATAGCCAAACTCTAAAACTGCTCTGAGAACCAGGAGGAGACTGGGATCAACCTGCTTGCCTATATGCCAGAGGTGCACCACTGGTAGGATTGACTTTGTGGCTTCTCCCGCTATGTTCTTCTGAAAAGCTGCTAATACTTTTCAGCAGTCCTTCACCGAAGCGGTATCTAGCCTCATGGAATTGTCTTCGGCTGCAGCTGTCTGCCTTGTCCAGCTGGAGATTTTCAACTTCCATTTCAAAGTCTAAGTCAGAATGTATAAATCTTTACCGGTGCTTTGACTCAAAGCATCAGACAACAACGCTCCCTCCTTGAACACCTCCTGCAGCCTTACCTAGCTGAACTTTACCTTCTCAGAATTCTTTTCTCAGAAATATTTCCAAGTCCAAAGGTAAGCGATGACAGTGCTCAATCCATGTCTTGTATCTGACCCGTGCTCCATCGCGGTCATCTGAATTCTTTTACCTTGACCCGATTTTTACAAAAAACTTTAAACACTCATGACTCAGGTTCTACTGATTGGATTTGTCCTTTTTGGTGTCAAATAATGTATTAACATTTACTCTATTTTTTTTAATTGCCTGTAAGTGAATCCTGACTGAATCTTGTGCCAAACTACACAGGGATAAGCACAGGTTAATTCAGTGACCTTTTGTGGTTCATTCTTCAAGGTCTTGTGGCTATTGCTTGACCAGGGCTTATAACTCAGTCAACCAGCAACTAAATTGCTCACAGGCTATAAACTGCCACCAAGAAGTCACCTTTACAGTGATTATCTGCTATCGCCCACCTGGGGCTTTTTCCCTCTCGCAACAGCAAGCACTCCTCACGACTATCACTAACATGGCTACTTCTCATAACAAACTTATACTCCTGGGAGATTTTAATCTCTGGTCAAATGGCAGCCTAGACACAGGCCTAGACAACCTTCTGCGGTCCTGTGATAGTGTGGGACTTCACCAACTGATAAAGGATCCCACTCACGCTGCAGGTAACCGGCTCGATCTGATTTTTTCAAGCCCGGGTTTAACTCAAATAGGTGCCATTTTACCCATGAGCTGGACAGACCATTCGCTCATCAAATTCTATATCAATAATGCCACAAAAAGTAAGCCTAAAAATCACTTGCCACCACAATTTTCTTATCGGAACTGGAAAGCTTTAGAAAAACTCAGCATTTCCAGTAAAGTCTTCAAGGTGGAGGACAGTTTCTCCCCCACCAGCTCGGTGGAAGATAATTATAGATCTCTCAGCCTGAGAATTACCTCCATCGCGGACTCTGTCGCTCCTCTTAAACTCTGTAAACCCAAAGGCAGAGCACCTGCCCCCTGGTACAACGACTCTCTGAAAACCCTCAAATCAGCCTGCAAACAGGCTGAGAGAAAGTGGAGACATGGATATTGTAACAACAATAAACTCCTCTGGAAAAAATCCCTCTGTGACTACAAATCCGCCATCGCAGAGAGTAAAGCGAATTACTACTGCGCCACTATAGCCAATGCGGCCAACAGTCCTAAAAGTATATTCCAGATCCTGGACAATATCTTACATCCTGACTGCGTCAAAAACCCCATTCCTCCATCTCAGTCCCTCTGCGATAGCCTTGCTCATTTTTTTACCAACAAAATTGAGATTATCATCAACAATCTGGCATCGCCCTCGTTGCACACTTATCTCGCCCATCCCGAAGCTAGCCCTGCCAATCCTGACCCTCTGATGTCAGCTTGCCCTCCTGCGAATAGGCTACTGGTTTTCCCTCCTATTTCTCAAACAGAGTTTGAAAGTGTTGCACAGGGCATCACCTCGGGATCCCCCCTTGATCCACTACCGCCGAAAATCTGGAAAGCATGTGGGCCCGAACTATTTCACACTCTCCGGATGATTTGTAATCAATCTCTTAGCTGCGGCTTCGTCCCCCGCCCTTGGAAGCAAGCGCTTATCACCCCGCTATTAAAGAAGCCCTCACTGAACCCAGAATGTTTGTCCAATTTTCGCCCCATATCACTCCTGCCTTTCCCGGTGAAGGTGCTTGAACGCTGGGTTAGTAAATGCCTCTCTACCCACCTCGAGCAACACCACATTCTGGACGAATTCCAATTTGGTTTTCGCCCAGCCCACGGCACTGAAACTGCTGTACTCACCGCCATGGAGGAGCTTCGAATGCGCGCAGACAGGGGCCAAGCCGTGGCTCTGATTTTATTAGACCTGTCTGCCGCATTCGATACTGTTAATCATGGGATTCTGCTCCAGCGGTTGAAAGAGGCAGGGATCGATGGCTCAGCCCTGATCTGGTTTCATTCCTACCTCAGCGAAAGAAAACAGGCTGTATCCCTTCCCCCTTTCCAATCGGTTTTTTCCCCCGTCCCGCACGGGGTTCCCCAGGGCTCCTCTATCAGCCCGATTCTTTTTAATGTTTACTTGAAACCATTGGTCATGTTAATTAAATCACATAACATGACCACAGTAAACTATGCGGACGACACCCAGCTCCTCTTCTCTTGGGAAGGCGAAGATTCCATCCCCTTGCAAGCCTTCCACGACTGTCTAAGAGACATTGCGAGCTGGTTACACCAGAACTCCCTCCAGTTCAATGCCTCGAAAACCGAGGTATTGTTCTGTCCCGCGAGTCGTATACCCCGTCCTCTGCCCGCTGAGTTCTGGCCCCCGGAAAACTCTAACAACCCGCCACCTGTCACCAGTGTCCGCAACCTGGGCGTCATGCTAAATCACCAACTCAGCATGGAAACGCAGGTCTCAAGAACAGTCGCTACCTGCTCTGGCCTTATGCGCTCACTGCGTAAGATCTTGCCTCTGCTACCTTCTTCCGCCAGAGCATTGGTAGTCAGGTGTACTATTTTGAGTCGCCTTGACTACTGTAATGGTCTGCTGCTTGAATCTCCTGCGACTCTACTGGACAGACTCCAACGAGTTCAGTCAGCAGCAGCCAAACTGGCTCTTGGCTGGACCAGGAGATCTTCGGCCACGGCTGCACTGGCCGAGCTGCACTGGTTGCCCTTGAAGCAACGCATTGCCTTCAAGGCCCTCTGCCTGGTCTTTAAGGCACTACATGGTGCAGGACCCAGACCTCTTCAACGTCTGTTCTCTTGGTATACCCCCACCAGAACACTTAGGTCCACAACTGCCTGCCTGGTGAGAGTGCCCAGATATAAGAAGGCCAGGGTGGGGGGAAGATCGTTCAGAGTAGCTGCAGCCAAGTTGTGGAACAGTCTGCCTGTCGACATTCGTCAAATCCCTCATCTCCTCCCCTTCAGGAAACGAATCAAAACTTGGCTCTTTCCTTCACCCCTCTAAATAGGTCAGCCATATCCCCCCCTTCCCCCCCCCCCGTCAATAAACCTCAGGAGTAGCTAACAGCGCCAGGATACCTGCCAGGTGACAGCCGCGCTCTATAAATGTTTTAAATAAATAAATAAATAAATAAACAGGCACAATAAAATAGTGTACCCTGTAAATTATCATGTGCTTTATTCATGCTATATGAACAGCAATGGGGCAGAAGGTATTTTAGATTGGAGCTCACATATTAAAATTATACCAACAATTAACTTTACTTTAGGCATAGGGAATAAAGTCTTTAAACCATAGGGGGAAAGAAAAGAAAAAGATAAAAAAGAAATACAACAATTCAGAAAGAATTAACTTGCAATTGATGCTCCCACGAAAAGAAGCACAGGAAAAGGTTTTTCCAATATTTGCTACCAAACAGAGACCCCAGCCATGCTACAAAATAGGCACTCCACTGTAGAAAACACTCACACAATTATTAGCTAAACATTAGCTAAATTGGACACCTAAACGAAATATCAAAAATTGCATTACTAAGCCGAGGTATCTAGGTGAATCATGGTTCCTAAAGTGAAGGCTTACACAAATTGGTGAGCTTTGTTTGGTTTCTGCAAGCAAAATAGACAAGCCTTTCTTAATCGAAGGTCGCATGTTGATAACAATGAAGCTGTAAACTAAGGCAGACAATTCCAAGATAATAGCCAATTGATGAATATAAGGCCTCCCTTCCTGATAGGCACTTGCCTATCAGTACTTGCCAATCAGGGAGGGATGCTTTATAGTTGTACAGCAGTAAATTTGTGCAAGGGTATGCAAAGGCCAACTCTGTCTTAGTAGACTAATATTCCTGGACATGATTTGTTAAATTAGAATAAACTTGAATATATTAAGCAAAGATGCTAGTTGAAGGAGACAAATATTTTTAGCTGTCTACCCTCTCCGAGTAAAGCATTTGTCATCACATAGTCTTTAAAACAGGGTAACTCAAGAACTCATATCCAAATGATAATAATGATTCTCTCCTCGTTGTCCATAGAAGCAGTTTGGACATGAAAGTAAATAAGATGTATAACTATGGCTTTTTTAGTAATCAAAACTATCTCAGATAAAGGGTCTGGAAAGTTTGAAAGTACAAAGTAAATTTTTACACCTGAATAGGTATCAAGAAGAAGATAATGTGTGTTAAACATAAGTAACATCTTACAATTAAGTCCCATATATGTCACATCTACTGAGTTTATTTAAGCTCAGTTCTGAGGACATCCTCAGCATTTAATTTATTGCTCTGGGGTTACATTGTAATAACAAACAAACTCAGAAAAAGTGGAAGACTAAAGAAACTGCCAAATGTGTGCTTAGTTTCAAAGAATCATTCACCCAATGAGGCATTAAAATAACTTGAAAAATAACCTATAATTCTCCTTGTTCTCATGCAAAACATCCCAAGGAAAGGGGGATTTATAGTTAAATTAATCCTAACTGCGCTGTGCCAAGCTACCAAGGGGCCGAGCATAGCTTTATTTGGGGTTTTCTTGTGCCTTTCCCAGAGACAAGGATTGTGGTTGCTGATCGACCAGGGCTCACACCCCAGTCAACAAAAAAAACGATTTCTCACAGTTATGCAATCCTTTAACTATGGTTTGTCGCAGCCCCTAAATAATGATTCAGTTCTTTGAACAAATTTAGTTGGCAGTCAATGTAAACAGCAAAGTGTAAGTTGCTCAGATATCATGAGTTTGCTAACAGATGATTGCTTTAGTCTGTAATCATTCCATACAATAAATACATTTTAATACAATGTTAATCAGGCAGCAATATAGTGCGAGGAACAGTACAATGTGAAGACGCACTAGGTTAATGAACATATAGCACATATCAGGGAAAAGTTGAATCACTGCCAGGAAAAGAGAAGGCAATAAAAGTGAATTACCTGTTCCTTGTTCAATATATGAGGAAAATGTTGGTAGATCCAGCACATTAAGTAAACGTTTTGGTTTTAAGTGTAATAACTACTTTGAACCATCATCAGGGCGAACAGTGTCCTCGACTGCATCAGAACAATAAATGAACATTCATGTTGTTGAAAGAATATCAGTTGTGTTTCTGTCTAATACTCCAACTTTCAGCTAGGGCAGCTCCAGTTCTGAAACCTCATGATCATACAAAAACTGGATAATTAATTGGAACATCTACTACTGGTGTGATTTGATTTATTGAGATTTAATGGCTGGCCTTAGCATCTTATTGTAAGAGTCAGAGAAGTAAATACAAGCTAATCAGAATATGTGTTTAAATGTATTTTTTTCATTACAGGGAGTTGATGAGCACCTATTTAGCAACAAACCACTAATGTACAGTCACTTTGCACACGGTGTTGGAGAACCTCGCTACTTTCCTGTTTCTGATTGGGAGAAACTGACCAGAATTTTGTCAGATGCATTAGAGCACTACAATGAAATCCATGCAGCAATGAACCTTGTTCTTTTTCAGGATGCCATACAACACATGTGAGTTTTGTTATGTTTCTTTAATATGTACACTTTATGAACACAACCAACTGCAGGAAACTTTACTTTAAACCAAACCCTTTTATTACTGTGTCGTTTTAAAAAGAGATACATGCAAGGATTGTTTTAACAATACATTGCTTGAATTTTTAATAGTTAAGTTTAAATTGACATTTAACAGAATGCAAGATTTATAAGAAAACTAGGTACACAACTCATTGATGCATAGCAGATGCATGCCTCAACCCCAAATTAAGCTCACCTCTAGTATCACCTCACAACCTCTTTGCACCACCAACCAGGCTTGATTCAACGCCATCAACTCACATTCACACGCTTTATTTTCACACTTATTTTGTCTGGTCCGATAAAAGCACCTCTCTGAATGTGTAGCTACATTTCCTTCCCCTGTATTTCTAGGTCAATACCATGCACTGGATAGCTGAGTAACTCCCGGCATTAACTCTGCTCATGCCTAAAGCCAAGCCCTGGGAAGCAATGGATTTTATACACTTAGAACACATAACTATTTAATGGTTCATACAGAAAAAAATACCCACTTAAGTTTATAAGTGTCTGTACCAGAATTGCATCCAGCCAGCATCTTTGCATTTCTTCCAGAAAAGACCTGCTTGCAGGAACGTTTTCATGGTATGTTTATCACTTGCCAATTGACTATAAACTATATAATGCAAACAGATAAACTCATAAGAATCATCAGGAGCTCTTATGAGGGAATGACCTGCAAGATAGTCCATGGAGGGCAACTAACAGAATCCTTCAAAGTGAGGACTGCAGTCCGCCAGGGTTATTATTTCTCGCCTTTTCTCTTCCTGCTGGCCATAGCCTGGATCAGGAAGACATTCACAGCAAGACAAAGAAATGTGATCCAGTGGACACATTGGACACACCTTGATGACCTGGACTTCACAGAAGCAAAAGAAGCCCGACAAAGTGTCAGCCACATCACCACAACTTGGTCTCAACATCCACAGAGGAGAGGAAAAAACCAAGATCCTAAAGGCTAACATGGCCAACACATCTGCAATCACTTTTGCAGGCCATGCACTGGGAAGGTTGAGGCCTTCACCTACTGGGAAGTGTCACAGACAGGCAGGGCGGTATAGATGTCAATGTCAAGGAAAGAATCAGCAAAGCAAGGGCTGCCTTCATTCAGCTAAAGATCTGGAGCTCCAAAGGACTAATGCTGCAAACCAATATTATATAAATACAAAACAAGGGAACCCTTATAGTCAGCAGGGACCAAGGGTAGTAGTACATTATCAGAGACAGCGGTCCCTTTCAAAACATATACATATTGATAACCACAAAACTATAATCAGGATTGGGTCTTATACTTGTCCAAATGGGCAGTGTTACGAATTTATTATTAAAAAATTAAACATGGAAAACAATACAGTAACATAAAGTGAGCAGGACATGACGGGTTTTGGAAATCATAAGATTACCTTACCTCAGGCATGTAACTTAAAGTGACTTTTTAGTGAGTTTAGGAATTAACAGTAGTCACAATAAAAACATCTTGTACTCCACAAGAATCACAAATGGCGGTTAGAGTTGAGATGTGGTGTCGACGATGTTTTAATCCCCAAGCGCGGTTATGGAATCATCATCAGGACTATTGACTCAAGGATGCCTGAGAAGTTGCCTGGATAAAGTGGTAGGGTTAAGAGAGAGAGGCGGAAGGGGACAAGGAAAAAAGGAAGTAAGAAGAAGAAATAAAAAGTAAAAGGGAGGCAGTTAGTAAGGGAGAATTCGGCTAGGTAGGAATGCATGCTACATCAGTGTTCTCATGCTCTAATCCCATTGTGGTAGGTATGGGACAACTGAGTCTAAATTTATGCAGAAGGGGGTGAAAGTTACGAGCGAAGGTCCTATGGTGACACCTATATTATGCAGGACGCTTAGGCCGTAAGGGTTGTCACTGAATTTGAAGATATCACATGAGAGGAACAGGGTCCCACCCAAGGTCAGTTGTAGCAGCAAGGGCTGTCTGAATCTGAGTAGGCAGCAAATTGAGGTCACGTAAAGATGCCCAAGGTCTCATCAGGGGCCGCTGGTGCATGGGCGGTAATTGGATGTGCTGGTAATAACAGTAAGGAAAGCCATAAGCGAATGAAAGCCTCAACTAGTTGGTGAGAGGGCACGAATTTGGTGGTTTTACGAGTATGCTTACCGGTGTGATGTTTGATGAGGCGAGCAGGGTCTCGGTCCCATCAGGATCCGGGTGGGGGGGTTCATGTGGCATAAGGGAGATCTGGGTCTCCGCGTTGTCCAATGCAGGAGAATTAAGATAGGCTGTGCGGAGGGCACATACACTGTGTTGAAGGGCCGGAGTACCCGAATGAAGTACACCTGGTCAGGGGCCTATGGGATAGGAAGGGGGAGAGAAGGAATGGGCAGGGTTCAGTAGGGCGTGAGGCAATCGTATCAGGGTACAGAGACTTAGGAGCTCAGAGCTTACCTGCACGATGGCAATGAGGTGAGCGGTCTGGAGGTGATGGAACGCTAAGTGTTCGTGCCAGGTACTAATAACAGTGCGTGAGATTGTGCATGCACGTTCAGCTAAAGATTCGGTTGAAACGTGTGATGGAGCGCATGTGCGTACAACTGAAAGACTAGAGCGGCAATGGCCCGAATTGCACCTGGCACCCAGTGAGCGACATGGTGGGTGCTGTGCACAGCTCGTGAATGAGGCAAAGTGGGAGTGTTGGCAGGTGGGTAGGGAGATTGAGACAGACTGGGGTAAAACATGGAAGCAATACAGAATACACCAGGGTGAGAAGAAATCTGATTAAACAAAAGTAGACTATTATAACTGCATAGAGTACTCATGTTGTACCGGATAAAAAGGGAGACTTTAGTGTTAAATTCACAGTAACAAACAGTGGCATGGCCCACCGTATGTCTTCGTAGTACAATAGTCAATTTCACAGGAGGGGAGCCATCCTGTCTAGATCTGAGTCTAAGTCCTTGTTAAAGCAAGTTAGTCCAGTCCTCCAATGCGATTTAATCCAGTGTGGAGACTTTTTGTGCGCAAGATCCATTTAAGTTCCTCCTTGTTTAGGATGCCACTGATGTCAGAGTTGCAGGGCAGTGATTGGATTACATTGGTTACCTCTTCTGTATGTCCTTGGAGGGTGAAATGTTCCACAAGTGGTGCATTGGGCGTGTGGCATCTCAGACGGCTTCGGTGCTGACATATTCTGATCCTGATTTTTTGCATGGTTTGCCCAATTTAAACCAGATTACCCAAAAGCCTGAAACAATGAGGAAAAGACTGTATGTGTCACCACATTCTCTCCAAATTCTAACTCAGTCAAAAAATGTATTTTAAAACATTGGCCTGTACTCAATGCTGGGAAATTGAAATTAGAACGCCCACTGTTTGCCTTTAAAAAGAACAAGTGCATAAAAGATCACTTTTAGTCAGAGCAGATCTGGCCGGTTGTAGTGTTTTTCATTTAACAGCTGACACCTAGAAATGTGTGTATGCAAATATTGATGTAACCCTAACCAATTTCTCCAACTGTAACACCCAAAATGTTATCTATGCTATCGCATGCTCATGTAATCTGGTTTACATTAGGCAAACCACGCAAAAAATGTGGTCAATAATATAAAGCTCACAACAGCACATTACAGATGATTAAACAAACTTCATTCCATGAGATCACACTTGACACTCATTGTGAATGAAAAACATTTTTTGAAAATCTCACTGGTTAACACAAAAGTACATTACACCAATTTTTACATAGACCACACATATTTGAACACATACATACATATATTGCATATACTATTCATCACACTTATTGGATGACACAAGACATGACGTAGACAACAAATTATACAATTAAAAAATGAACTAGCTCAAATTCCAAAATTGAAAGACGTGGAAAATACAAAAGTAAAACAGAAAAAAGAAGAAGAGGCCCAAATTGGATGCAAATTATTTGAAAAACAATTTTTTGGTCTGGGCAGTGAGCAAACAGTGTTTTATTCAGGATACCCATGCAATTTCATTAGTCTTTTACGTGTAATCTCATGGAATGAAGTTTAATTAATCATCAGCATTGGCATGCATGTTGTTGTGAGCTTAACATTCAGACATCTAGCATAAAACTTAAAACACAGTTCCGAAATCTCTTAGTCATCTGTTGTGTGACTTTCAATAGTACTCCCCATTTACTAGCCAACAGAAAATGCTACTCTATTTAGTCAAAAATACACAAACAATGAATCAAATGTAATGAAACATATTAAACACAGCTCAAAACTCATTTGGATGTATAATACCCAGGAACAAAGTCATGTAGTTGGCAAAATGTTCCCGCCTGAAAATAGCATACCTTTAACACACTACCCTCTTCTACAGAGACAAGTGAACACCTTAGCCAGACCATATTGCACCCTCAGGCACCTAGCATCGCACCAAAGACATATAATTTTCAAAACACTTCGACCCCAAAACTGGAGTACGGATAGACAGAAAAAGGACAGTGAATATGTCATATTGATACAGGTGGAACAGATGTATGTATGGACAGGAAGCAATCAAGCCTGTGTGTATTCAGCAGGAACTGTACAGTCACTGCATCATGACTGTGTTCTGAACACCGTAAAAAGTACATTTATGGCAAAGTTGGTACAAGAAACACAAACAGGGTTAAGAAAAGGAATGCACGCATATTGTCCACTGTAGAAGACAGTAGCAAACCTCAAAGCAAAATCGTTAATGTGTATGGCACGGTGGGAATAGGATGGAACACCAGTCTATACCCAAAAACTAACAGGAAATTCTGCAGAAATCACAGATTGAAGGATGTAAACAGAGTGGGTAAGTCAGCCTGATGACAGAGCCATCAGTTGAAGAATAATATAGAAAAGAAGCATAAATGAACTGTATGAAAGCATACAAGGACAGAGTCAAAGGGCAGCAATGCAGGGACTGGAGCACCCAGGACTAATGGGGCCTGTTAGAGCTTGGAGGAACAACTGCAACTCTGGCAAAGTTGTGTTTCCCTCACTCTAAATATCGTCGGGGAAGCACTTGCTTGTCAATGACAGACCCTCAACTGAAACTCCCATCAGAAACCTCTGATCTGACAGCCCGTCTACCACAGATCAGTCAGATCTTAGTGACAGTCACCCAGCCCTATTTATGAAGGGCTGACTGTCTCTATATCCTGGTATAGCCATGCAAGGCATACCAGACCCAGCCATGGAAAGTGCCCAGTGTCCCCACAGACAGGAAGAAAAAGATTTAGGACCTGATTTAGATCTTGAGGATGGCTTACCCCATGACAAAGATGACAGATATCCCCTTTGCTGAAACATAAATCCTAATATATCCTATGGGGTTTATATTTCAGCGGACGGGATATTCGTCACTGTTGTGACTAAGTAACCTGTCTGTCAAGATCAAAATCAGGCCGTTCCTTTTTTGTTTTCCAAGTCTCACCTCCTTTGGGGGTTTATTATTGGTAAATAAAAAACGTAGCTGGGAGTAGTATAAAATGTTCTCACTATGCAAAATGTTACGATTTTCAGGGGTGCTGAAAACGCCCTCTTGGCAGGCAGAGGTATCTCCTACTGCTTGATGGAGATCTCTAAATATAGCCTAACAGACCTCCTAAATCACAAATGACTGAAGGATTGAAGCATAAGAGACAAGCATTTGGAACTTGAGTGTCAGTTGAACCTAAACCCGGAGAACTATAACCACAAGAACCTGCACTATTAGATTCACTGGGAATCAACATACTAGAAGTCCTGGAAAAAAATCTCCAAAAAACCTGCTTGAGCAGGACAGTCATTGTGAAGAAAGCCATCAGTCCACCAGGATCAGTCCAGCTGAACATCTTACTTCCTCACCTCCTCAGCCGCATGTCCAGCTTCCTCACATTCTCATACACATGATGAACAAATCTCATCCAACAACGATAACATGTCTACATAGAGCTCAATGGATAAGACCAACTACAATCAGGACACAAACCATTCCATCCACAAAAAAGCTACTATGCCCAAATTGTTGATGAATGCCCATTTAATGATCAAACACAAATACAACATCTTTGATGTACTTATGGATACAGAAACAGACATATGATTCATTATAGAAACCTGGTTGGGAAAAGATATGGCTCCAGTACTTCATGAAGCTATCCTATTGAAGCAATACTATCTGGATATCAATCTGTTACATACACAGAAAAGATTTGTTAGCATTCACCAAGATGGGAGAGATAACAAAGGTTGGGAAGTTCTTCTTACGAGATGCAAACTCAGCTGCACTTTCACCTACAACGTCCTTTTACTCTGCAGAACGCCACTGATCAAGTGAGTCTTCTTTACTTCTGCTTTCTTGGACATAGAGTCTGTATCCGATCTATCAACTGTCCATTATATGTATACTTTGTGACCTAATCAACTAGTTATTTATACAAAATATGCCTCAACCAAAATGCCTTTATATCAGAACTAAACACACGCAACTTACAATCGATCATCCTTATCCATATTGCAGGTCATACATTGGATGTATTATTCTCTGACCTGGAAAATAATCAGTATTCAACAAGATTCCCTATCGCATGAACCACTCATCACACAATCACCTTCAAGATCACTGCTAACATATCTACTGAATTCTACCACCCCAAAACAACTTACTGACAGACCTGGAAACAAATTAAACATACAGGGGTTGGAATCATACCTAATCACAGTAAACTGGAAATTATAAACTCCCTAGGAAAACTCCTTGATTGATGACCACAACATTTGTCATGCTATCCCCAAAAAGAACTTCAAAACAAGGCAAAACGATTGTGATTGCTCTGTGGATGAATGATGAGTTGAAAAAGAGAAATGTTCATATCTCCAAATTTCAATAGCGATGACTCAAATCCAAGAACAATAATGCAAAAAGAAAAATGTGTCTGCCAAGAAACAATAGAAACAATAGAATGTACAAATCATACATAAAGAAAGCTGAAAACTCCACTACTCAAGCAGGATTTACAATGCCAAATACCTGCCCAGTAACTTCATAAACTTCTATCAGAATTTTGTATTCCAAAAAGCTGTAAAAAAATTCTCTTCCTCATCCTAAACATGACTTGTAAAATAAACTAGCATCATATTATTTAACCAAAGCGGACACATTGGATTCTCATGTAACAACCAAGAGGACCAACTGCTCTCCTAATAAACAACCAAAAACAATAACAGTTGTAAATCTCCATCTGCATCATCCTTTCAAGAGATTACAACCTCAAAATCTGAAGACCTGCTAAAAGTCAGCAGGCCAACTGGCTACCCATCTGACCCTTGCTCCCCACAAATTTTCATTAAGATTCTTTTATCTCCATCTCCTGCTATCCCATTCAAAAATATTACTAATAACTCCTAAACACAAGATTTTTCTCAGAGGTATTGAAGAGAACATACATACAGCCATCCCATTATTTAAGAACATCTTAAACCCACAAGACCTTTATCAGCTACAAACCAATCTCCAAGGCCCTTCCCTTGCCAAACTTTTGGAGAAAGCGGCATGTCGTCAGATCTCTTAATTTCCAGAAGGAAACCAACTAGTCTATGACTTATGAACAACAGGAATGCCGCTGCCCGCATCCCACGCAGGGGGACATTGGCAGGGCAGCCACCTTAGTGGCCACTAGTCATAGCCCCCCCCCCCCTGTCCAGGGCTTCGAAGGAGGCACGGCGAGCCTCGTCTGCCCCTCCCCGGGGTCTCCATGACCCGCGGCTAGGGGAGGGCCTACCGGTGGGGGCCGGCCAGTTACTTAAGCTCCAGCCGCCCCTAGCTCTGCCTCTGTTCCTGCTTCTGTTCCTGTCCGCCTGCCTGAGCGCTGCACGTCGTCGTCCGGTTAGGGATCACCGTCTGTTCTAGGTGAGTGCCACGCTCTCTCCCCCCCCCCCGCCCCGTCCCTGGGTCAAGCCCAGGTTGCACAGGGGCCTGTGGTTGGATACCACGGGGGGGAAGACGTGGCCAAATTGCGGTCTCGATCGCCTGGTCAGGCGGGCGGTGGAGCACTTCGAGTTGTTTCTCGTGTTATAAATCAATCCCCGTGCTGTACATGTGCCGAGGAACTTCGTTCTCCTCAGCTGCTGTCCTGGTCGGTCCCTGACCATCTGTACACACAAGAGGCATGTGAACTCGCATGAAAGCCCCGCACAAACACTAGAGGTGTGCACCGTCTTCCGGAGTTACAGGGCGATCTGGAGGCAGACGGGTACAGTAAGGGTACCTCTGCGGCAGACTGGTACAGTAAGGGTACCTCTGCCTGGCACAGTAAGGGTGCCTGAGCCAAGGACCAGGAGCCGCAGGAGGCTCCGGGAAACCGCCACGGCGCCCCGTTAGTCATTTGGGCGGTCGGGGGGCCTGAACCGACCGGGTGTGTGCCATACCGCTCCGCCCTGAAAGGGGGGGCGGGAGTATAAGATAAGGATCTACAAGGTGCTGCACTGTCCGAGGGATGTATGACGTTACAACGCACACTTTTACAACGCATACCTTTACAACGCATTTTTTACAACGCAACATCCATTACAACGCATTCCATTACAACGCATGCCATTACAACGAAATTGTAAAAACTACATTTACAACGCATTCCATTACAACACATACTACCTTTACAACGCATACCATTACAACGCATTACATTACATTGCATGTTTGGTAAGTATTGGATAGTGTAGGGGTAAAATTTACTATTCTAACTCCAGGGGGTGCAACAGTAGGGTAAGTGTTGGATAGTGTAAGGGTAAAAATTACTATTCTAACTCCAGAGGTGCAACAGTAGGGTAAGTGTTGGATAGTGTAGGGGTCAAAATTACTATTCTAACTCCAGGGGGTGCAACAGTAGGGTAAGTGTTGGATGGTAATGTTATGCGTTGTAATGGTATGCGTTGTAATGACTGAGTTGTAATGACATGCGTTGTAGTGGTGTGCATTGTAGTGTCATGCATTGTAATGGTTGCGTTGTAAATGCATGCGTTGTAATGGATGTTGCGTTGTAAAAGTTTTGTAATGGTAGTGCGTTGTAATAGTTGCATTGTAAAGGTTGTTTCCCCTGTCTGAGCGTCGACTCACCGTGCTGGCTGGCTCACTGGGCAAGCGGGACAGCAAGGGGCTGCCTGCCTTGGATCGCCCGTAAGATAACCCATCAAACGTCATACGCTTGTTGTATGAAAATAAACCTGCAGCAGTTCTTACCCATAAACAATGTGTCCAGTGTAATCATTATATGGGCAAAATGTGTAAGATGTTGGGTGGAAGCGGATGACGGTGTGTGCACTATCTGTCAGGAAGATGGATCATCTGCCCTACTTGCAATTTAGGATGATTTATTTATTTATTTATTTCAATTCAATTCAAAAACTTTATTCGGAAGCATGTAAATCATGTCCATAAAAGTACATACATACAATACATGTTAAAAGAAAATACACTTTGACAATCGCAATCAGCTACAAATACAGTAAGATACATATAACAATCAAATGACACACTTAAAAATGTTCCAATAAATAAGATGGAATAAAAAATTTGATAAATATGTTTAAAAAATCATGCATTTCCTATAGCTGATGGCCCTAAGTAAAAAACTAGCCGTGTAAAAACAGATGTCAGGGTGATGCAAGTTAAAAAGTAATTTCATTGCCGCTTTAACAGTTCTTGCTCCAAATTTGATAAATAAAGGTTTTAAAAAGAATTTACGACATTCGCTATACAGGTTACATATAAGTAGAAAGTGCTCTGTGCTTTGTTCCGAAATATTGTCGCACCGACATGGACCAGTAGGGCGCTTCTTAATCTCAGGGAATGCAACCAATAGGTGGACCGTACCCATCCTCATCCTGGTGAGAACAAACCGGTGTTGCCCTTTAGTCACCTGGATGAGGTAAGGGTGTAGGCCCACAAATTCATTCAAATGGTTATAACGTATACAAGTGGAAAGTTTAAGATCATCCGTAGCTCGTCTTTCTGCACAATGATTTAAGAAAATTGATTTCAGACTCTCCTTAGAGAGATCCGAGGCAGAACAGTGATCTAATGTAACGTTAAGCCCAAATACACTAGAGAAAGAATCAATTGTGTACTTGATCCATGGGATTTTAAGAAAATAGTCTAGGCGTAAACAATCCTCAATGATGGCCCTATTAAATGAGGTTTCGTCTTTCATCCAGACTGAACGCCACAACATCAAAGGTCTCAACAGTAATAGATCGTTTATATGGTGTATTCCTAGTTCTTTATGGACCAAACTATTAGCAGTAGAGGTCGGGAGACACAGCAATTTTTTCAGGAACATATTTTCTTCTACCTGTAGGGATTCTACCCTGGATACCCCCCAAACCCCTGCTCCGTAGAGGGCAGCCGAGAGACACCTAGCTTCAAAAATCTTAAGCATTTCTTTAGGCCTTCTACTACCTAATTTACTTGCAAAAGCAAATATTCCATTGGCACTCCTGATCATTTTGTCGCGCACCACCTTGTGCTCGACATCCCAGTGGCCATTTTTGGAAAAGTTAACTCCCAGGTAGCAGAAGTTTTCCACAGACTGCACCACTTGGCCGTCAATGAGATACCTATAGGGCTTTTTAATTTTTACCTTACTAGCTCCGCACTCCATCACAAATGTCTTGCTTTTATTAATGACCAACTTTCTTTTCTCAATGAAGGCCACAAATTTATCTATCAAAAGCTGTAGACCCCGGGGAGTCCTAGAGAGCAACACAGCGTCATCCGCATAGAGTAACACGGGGATGGTACTTGTGTTTACTCTAGGTGCGTCAGCTGGCGCCCTCTGTAAGATCAAGTCTATTTCATTAATAAACAGAGTGAAGAGCAAGGGTGCCAATACACACCCTTGTCTGATACCTCTCCTGACCTTAAATTTATCTGTGCATTCGCCCGAAGGCCCATACCGGACACTCGAGCTAAGCCTCTCGTATAAACGGGCCAGGAAATATATAATTTCCCTGGGTGCTCCCATTTCTAGCAAGGTAGTCCATAGTATGGCGTGATCCACCAGGTCAAAAGCGCTGCTCAGATCAGCGAAACAGAGGTAAAGTGAACCCTTTTTTGCACGGGTGTATTTCCCGATCAGTAGCTCCAGATTTAAGCATTGTTCAATGCAACCCCTCCCTTTCCTGAACCCATATTGGCAGTCTGTCATTATTTTATTAGACTCTGCCCATTCTTCCAATCGGACGAGGAGTACACGGCTCATGATCTTGACCGACGAATCCAACAACGAGATTGGCCGGTAGTTTTTGGCGTTTCCTCGGTCCCCTTTTTTATGAATTGGAACTATTATAGATTCGGACCAGGTACACGGAATAGTATAGCGAACAGCAGCATTAAAAACTTTGGCTAGTACTGGCCCCCAAGTCTCGGGCGCAAATTTGTATACATCAACTGGTACACCATCGGGTCCCTGGGCCTTACCGCCCTTACTAGCCCTGATGCTACTTAGGACCTCCTGTAAGGTGATATCTAAATTAAGTACTGGCCAAGAGCAACTTATCGGCAACGTTACCATATCGGGGTTAAAAATGGCAGAAAAATGCTGTACCCATGATTCCTTACCCACGTTTGAGGTTAACATGGGAAGTTTATCATCTCTTAAAAAAGGGCTATTTACTGCTGCCCAAAAAAGCGTACAATTATTCGATACAGCCGCTAGATCAAATCGCTCCCAAGCTTCCTCACGTTGTTCAACTTTCCTTTGCCTAAGAGCTAAATTATAGTCAGATCTAAGCTTAACTACAACTGTTTTATCTCTAGGTTTGGTGGATAATGCTTTTTTTAATGTCTTCAATGCCACAGTGCATGCATTGTCAAACCATCCCCTAGCTTTGTAGTTGAAATTTCCAGCAGACCTAGTAAACTTACTACTAATAAAAACATTGATTTTTGTAAAGTGGGAAATACAGGCCTTCATGTTTGATTTCTCATCAATAATAGAAGTAATATCATTTAAACAACAGGAGATAATGCAATTTGAAGTTACTTCAGCCTTATCCCCTGCCCACCTTATTCTAAATCCATTCGGCCTATGTACTTCAATGTTTAAAATAGCACTACTATCTGGAATTATACAAGCTTCCCAAAACCTAGTTTCAATAACAAGACAGTTGTGGTCACTAACCATATGATCTACAACCTTGACATCAGAACTAAAATCAGCTAATTCGGAAGACATGCAAATAAAATCAATCACAGTGTTCGCCCCTCGCCCCACAAAGGTTGGCAAACTATCACCCTTGCCGTCCTGTTCAATCTCTAAAATCTCTAGATCATAGGCGAGTAGGAAAGAGTTTTAAGTTTCTCCATATGTATTGTGTTGGAAGTGCGTAGCTGGCTCTCCAACACGATTCAAAGTACCACACAACCTTTGATTAGAGAGAGGGCAAACAGAAATATTAAAATCTCCAACATATATGTATTCAAAAACCGTATTGGAGGCTTTTATCAATTGTTTGATTGCGACATCAAGTTCTAAAATAACCGTATATCTACTGGCATCAAAAACATTATTGTACATATTAATCAACAGAATGTTTTTGCCTGCATCATCCGCTAACCATAGCAATTGGGAATTATTGCCCACAGTAATATGTTCCTTCACCCGGATTCGCATTTTCACAGAAATCAGAGTTAGCAAACCACCTTTGGCCCTCCCTGAGGTAGTTGCCACTGCTGGTAACTCATAGGCTACAAAACCATCGAGGCCCTTAAAATTTAAACACCAGGTCTCTTGCAAACATAAGATATCAAATGTTCTAATTAGTTCTAGCCACCCTAGTACATTTAATTTAGAAACTAGTCCTGCTATATTCCAACTGGCAATAAGGCAAGTTGTTGACGCCCCCACTAGGGTATTGCAGGATGTACCCACAGACTTAGGCAGTATACTACCAGTTGTAATTAAGGGCTGATGTAAATCTACTCCTGCAACCACTGCGACAGACTCATGTCTGACCTCTTGTCAATCGCAGTTGTTAAGACCAGACAGGGCATCAAATCTATTGTGCAATAGCAGACTTGGGACTAGGGGGGATGCCCAGCGGTTATGCAAATTCAGGTTGTTAATCAAATTGTTATCCCATCCTAATGCTGGCGTTTTTGGTAGGGTTACGTTTTGCTGTTCCCCATGGAAAAATTTTAGTGTTAGGGGAACCACCGTACCTCTTCTACGCTGAGGTGGGAAAATATGTGTTAAAACATTAGGAAGTATATTGGGATGTGCAAATGTTATCGCCACGCAATCCCCTTTAAATCTTTTGGGGCGATTCCCTATCCAGGGAATACGTTTAACTGCTTTGATATCATGCGCCAGTTGCTGTAACCCACCAGGCGCTAACCTCATATTACCAGAGAGCCAGTGAAGGGCCTTACTACTCAGAGAGCTGGCTGACTCGATGATACCGTCATCCAACTGGGGTACATTAGCTAACACTAATACAACAGGTGAAGCTTCCTCAATAAATTGCAGAGGGTCAGTACCGTGGACTTGTGCTTGTGGGATATTAACTATCAACGGGCACCCTTCTACTGTTGTAATATTATGATTAACTTTGGGGGCCGACGTATGGGCTGGATCAGTCAACACACCAGGTATCCCTTCTCCGGCATGATCAACCCCTTCTATAATATTTCTTGTTGATAATGAAGTATTGAGACTACCTATTTCCTCCGTCAGCTTAGTTTGCATACCTCCAAGTCTTTTTACTTCCGCCTGGAGTTTATCTATTTTAGAGATCAGAGGTTTTACAATTTCGATAAGTTTACCCTCTACAACCTCAAGCAGTTTAGCAAACAATTCATCCTCTCCTTTATTTCTTACAGTCCCGTCCCCTACTGCCTTTAGGGGAGCTCTCGAGGAACCTGGAGATAATGTTCTTTTCCTTTTCGCTCTTGGTCTTTGACCACCCTGTTTCTGCTGATTCTTCACACAGGCACGCACAGGTCGAGGTGTGTGCTCTATTAGAGGTAAATCGCTCTCCACAGGACCAGTAACAGTGTCTGGGTCTGAATCAATAACGCTATCAAAGTCTACATCCAAAATAACAGGGGATACTAACGTGATCAGTGGCTGACTGTCAGATTCAATCATTGGTGAATCATTAGTTGAAACCCTTGTGTCCACCATCACAAAAGGACTATCCTCTGCTGACATAGGTAAGGTAGGGCTTAACCTGCGCAAATCTGGTGACTGGCTTAGCCCAAGTGATTCCCTCCTTTGTTCGTTTATTTTCTTTACAGTTTGCACAACATAGTTATCCATGGTATTAGCGGGCACAACAGCAGGTTTCTTTTTAGTTGCCATATATGTAACACGGTAAACAACGGAGCAACTAGATCTTACTTGTGGACGCGTCTCTGGTGAAACAGGGGGTCAGGCCCTGCCCCTGCCTCTTCCTGCCGATGAGGGCCGTAGAGGGCCCGCCCTTTGCCCGGGCTTCGCCCCGGGCGTCCCGCTCGCGTCCCGCGGAGCGGACCTCTGCGCGGATTTAAGCGCCTCCGGGCGCTGGTGTGAGGTCACTGGTGCGCGCCGCCGCTGAGGCTTCCGGGAACTGTGGTCCCGGGGCGGCGGCGCGATGAAATGCCTTGTTTGACTCTCTGGCGGTGGAAACGGCGTTCGTGGACCCCCTCGCTGCTCTCAGGTAAGTCTGGCGTGGTCCCCAAGCTCCGCCGACCTCTGCGCGGATTTAAGCGCCTCCGGGCGCTGGTGTGAGGTCACTGGTGCGCGCCGCCGCTGAGGCTTCCGGGAACTGTGGTCCCGGGGCGGCGGCGCGATGAAATGCCTTGTTTGACTCTCTGGCGGTGGAAACGGCGTTCGTGGACCCCCTCGCTGCTCTCAGGTAAGTCTGGCGTGGTCCCCAAGCTCCGCCGACCTCTGCGCGGATTTAAGCGCCTCCGGGCGCTGGTGTGAGGTCACTGGTGCGCGCCGCCGCTGAGGCTTCCGGGAACTGTGGTCCCGGGGCGGCGGCGCGATGAAATGCCTTGTTTGACTCTCTGGCGGTGGAAACGGCGTTCGTGGACCCCCTCGCTGCTCTCAGGTAAGTCTGGCGTGGTCCCCAAGCTCCGCCGACCTCTGCGCGGATTTAAGCGCCTCCGGGCGCTGGTGTGAGGTCACTGGTGCGCGCCGCCGCTGAGGCTTCCGGGAACTGTGGTCCCGGGGCGGCGGCGCGATGAAATGCCTTGTTTGACTCTCTGGCGGTGGAAACGGCGTTCGTGGACCCCCTCGCTGCTCTCAGGTAAGTCTGGCGTGGTCCCCAAGCTCCGCCGACCTCTGCGCGGATTTAAGCGCCTCCGGGCGCTGGTGTGAGGTCACTGGTGCGCGCCGCCGCTGAGGCTTCCGGGAACTGTGGTCCCGGGGCGGCGGCGCGATGAAATGCCTTGTTTGACTCTCTGGCGGTGGAAACGGCGTTCGTGGACCCCCTCGCTGCTCTCAGGTAAGTATTTATTTTTGACATTTATAAAGCGCACTGTTACCCTGAGGTGTCCTGTCGCTGACTGATCGCTAGTGGGCATGAGCAAGAGGAGTTAATGTGTAAAAAGCCATGTCTTGAGGGCCTTTCTAAATAGAAGCAGGTCGGGGATCTGTCTGAGGCTAGAAGGCGGGGCATTCCATGCCTTGGCCGCTACCAGAGATAGGCTTCTACCTCCCCAGTGGACTTTCCTCACCCTAGGGACTACAACCAGCCCCTGATCCGTTGACCTTAGAAGTCTCGCCGGTCTATACCACTGAAAAAGAGGAGTCAGACAGTGAGGGCCCAGGCCGTGCAAGGCCTTGAAAGTCACGCATAGTGACTTAAAAATAATTCTTTTACGGACTGGAAGCCAGTGTAACATTACCAGGTCCTGTGCAACTGAGGCAAACTTGGGAGTACCCGTAATCAAACGTGCAGCTGCATTCTGCAGGATTTGAAGTTTATCTAAAAGCCCCTGTTGGGCGTTTAGCAACAAGCCGTTGCAGTAATCTAACCGGGATATCACCAGTCCTGTCACTACAGTTTTCCTGTGTTCATCCGGAAGGAATGGTAAGACTTTCCGAATAGTTTTGAGCACATAGTGGGTCGCTGAAGACAGTGCGTTGATATGTGGCCTGAAGGACAAGGTGTCATCCATCAGTACACCCAAGTTTTTTACCTTCGAGACCGGGGAGGGGGGGACCCCATTTCCTCTGGCCACCAGCGAGGGGACCAGAAATTGTCTCTTAACCCAAACAGCAACACTTCTGTTTTTGCTGAATTGAGCTTAAGGCAGTTTCCTGCCATCCAGGTACTAACTTCCCGCATGCAGCATCTGAATCTATCTGCTGTGCTATCCACTTCTCCTGGACGCAGCGACACCACGATCTGGGTGTTGTCAGCGTAGGATGTCAAATTGAAACCGAAGGATCTAATCACTGGCGCCAAAGTCGAGACATAAACATTAAAAAGAGTTGGGCTCAGGGAAGACCCCTGAGGAACTCCGCAGGGAAGCACAAATGGCTCCGATTCAAAGTCCCCTAAGGCCACCGATTGAGTCCTGCTGGATAGGAAGTCCTGCAGGATTTCCAGAGCCTTTCCCTGAATCCCAGAGGCCCTCAAACGGTCCACCAATAGTTTGTGGTGGACCGTGTCGAAGGCCGCAGAGAGGTCCAACAGAATCAGGGCGGCTCTGCCCCCAGCATCCATCACCTTTCTTATGTCTTCGGCTGATTTGATCAGTGCCGATTCTGTGCTATGTCCTGCCCTAAATCCATGTTGGGAAGGGTCCAGCCACTCTTCAGTCCCCAGGAAGGTACCAAGTTGATTATTTAGTATACCCTCCATCATTTTAGCTGGTAGGGGAAGCCTGGCAATAGACGAAAGTTGTTCATGTCGGTTACTTCTAGATTAGTTTTTTTAGAAGGGGCAGAATAGACGCTTGTTTCCAGCGTAGGGGAAATTCACCTTTGGCCAGCATGTCATTGAACAGGGGGGTGAGTCCCGCGGCAATGATAGAGGGAGCTAATTTGGCAATGGTGGCCGGGCAGGGGTCATGAGGGGAGCCGGATTTTATCCTCAATAATCGGTTTGTTACCTCCTCCTCAGTAATAGGGGTGAAGTTTTCAAGGCTATCTGATTTCCTGTTGTTCTCTGGAAGTATTCCTGGGGGTGGAGGTTACTGAGGCATTGATCGTGATTTGGTTGTCAAGGGCATGGAAAATCTTTTCTACTTTGCACAGGAAGAATTTGGCCAAATCTTCACATAGTTGGTGGCTAGATGGTATATCTGCTGGTTTGGGGGCTGCCAAGGAAGACATTGCACAGAATAATTCTCAATGATCTCAAAAATAGTTTACAAAAATAATATAGCTCCGTCACAACTCCTGAACATTTTAGGAGCTATCGCCACAGTACATCAAAGTACAATAATTCTTAGTAATGCACCATTCAGCATCACTCATACTTGGGTTTTCTCTTACGTAAACAAATCCTACCTGATTCATATACCACTTGCCAGGCATCAGCACAATATTTGGGGTTTGAGGACTGGTACAAGAAGACCTGTGATGTATATTTCTTTAAAGCTGTGGTGGACCGGCTATTAGTGACTAGGGCACTGTGAGCAGCTGGCCAGCCATAATCAAAAGTGGGACTTTCGGGTCATGGCAGGCGGCGGCACTGTTTAAATAACTTGAAGGCTTAAGGAACTAGCTGCCAATTTTCTGTGTTGCATTGGCCCTTCCAATTGCTTGCATAGTTGATTCACCATTTCCTGTCCCCCGCCTTTGTTGTTTTTCCCCATCTTGCCTGGTATGCGGACCTTGCTCTTTGAATCTCTGATTAGCTTTGTTGTATTGCTGTTGTTTCCCTAATCCCTTCCTTTATCAGAAGAGGACGAATATGTCACCTCATTCTCAGAGTCTCAGATCTAGTGACTTATTTTCTGCTTAGCTTTTATTCTTCATGGCTCTCCATTTCAAAGCCAGTGAGTATACCTGTTTGTATTCTATCATTGTGAATGTGTTGTGCCTTTCACCTGTACTAAACCCTGTGTGTGCTCTCTGAATAGTGCAAATAGAACAATTGATGGACAGAATGCAGAACAATGTCATATATTCACATGGTCTGGGCCTAAATCCATCGTTTTTTTGCTCACCATGCCATTCCAGTTTGGACCCAGCCATATGCAAATCAGTCTTGACCCTGTGCCCAATGGAAACAGTCCAGCCCGAACTGCCAGGCCAGGTCCTCCCTGGACTGGAAACAAGCATCCTGGCTTTCAGCCCTCATCAGCCAGGATAGCTTGACTCCAGTGGCATGGAGAACACGGGACCCACGTCTGGGCATACCTGTCCAACTCGGGGTGACAAATGCAAAAAGAACAATTGATGGACAGGATGCAGAGCAATGTCATACATTCACCCCAGTACAGAGATCTGGGCCTAAATCCATCGTTTGAACCCAGCCATATGCAAATCAGTCTTGACCCTGCACCCAATGGGAACAGTCCAGCCCGAACAGCCAGGCCAGGTCTGGCCTGGCCTGGCAGTTAGGGCTGGACTGTTCAACTGGAATGGCATGGTGAGCAAAAGAAACGATGGACTCAGGCCCAGTTCTCTGTATTGGGTGAATGTATGACATTGTTCTGCATTCTGTCCATCAATTGTTGTTTTTGCATTTGTCACCCCGAATGGGAAGGGTATGCCCAGACGTGGGTCTCATGCTCTCCATGCCACTGGAGTCAAGCTATCCTGGCTTAAGAGGGGTGAAACCCCGAAAACCAGTCCTAGGATGCTTGTTTCCAGTCAAGGGAGGACCAGGTCCGGCAGTTCGGGCTGGACTGTTCCCATTGGGCACATGGTCAAGACTGGTTTGCATATGGCTGGGTTCAAACTGGAATGGCTTGGTGAGCAAAACAATGATGGATTTAGGCCCAGATCTCTGCACTGGGGTGAATGTATGATATTGTTCTGCATTCTGTCCATCAATTGTTGTTTTTGCCTCTGAATAGTGAGCCATTTACTGGAGTACCTCAATGTAAACTGTGCTGCAACCAAAGAATTAACACCTGAAAGAACGGTGTTAAAGAAGACCTGTGTTCTCTCCCTCTTAAATCAATTGCTCTCCCATGTTGGCATTTGGGTTTCTCTGGTACACCTTGGTTTAGACTGAGCCACATTCTGGGATTGGTGCAAATTGTTGTCAGTACTTGTTGGGCAACACTTGCAAAACCTGACAACCCTTTTCTCATCAAATAATTACTGCATAAAAACAGAAGGCCCACAATGATTTCTCATCTTTTCAACATATAAATTAAACTACTATTAGACCTTATGAACAGTTTTGAACTCACATTCTAGACCGTCTTGAATTATACATAGATCATTTCCAAGTCACCTGTGATGCTCAAATTAGATAACAAAATCAAAGCTCAACACGTGCATTGTAGCTGTAGATCAATGGATGACATGCAATCACCTCAAATTAAATGCTTCAGTATACGAAATACTGACCTGAAGAGAAAGGCAAAGTTATTATCCTGTATCTTTCTGGCCAGGGGGCCTGGGACCTTTCCAAAAATAGCTAAAGATTTCCAAAATCTTGGAATCATTTGTACCTCAAGTGTGAAAGCTGACTCAATCAACGTTATGCAAATGAATGCCCTTAAATGGCATTTGTTCCACTGCTTAGATTTCCTCAAAAAATGCAGCCAGCAACATTGTTGTAATGGCTGCGTTGTAAAGGAATGCCATGTAATGGCAGCGTTGTAAACGCTGTTTCCCTTTTTTCTATTGAATAACACTCTCCTTTCCCTCCATCTGTCTTCCTTTGTACTATATTGCTACAACATGGCTACACTTCTCATCATAAACTCTCCTTCTGTATAACCATTTCTTGCAACTTTACAGCATCTGGCTTCCTTGAGCCTATCTAGCTACCCCACTTTCCATTTGCAGAAATTCACACTAATGGTCACACCTAAGTCCTGATAACTTAATCTATCACAAAGAAACTGAAGAGAATGTATAGAACAGTTTCATGAGAGCACAACACTAACCCCAATATACTTGATAATCAACAATAACCAAAAATAACTAATAACAACTGGATTGACCTCTAACTTTGGGTTGCAAAGTAGCATACTACCGATCACAAAGTGCTTCAATGCCTCTCCTATTCCAATGCAGTACACCAAAAGGTATTACCAGATTCACGCGAAACTGGAAACTCACAAAGAAATTGGAACAGGGAAATATAAAACCTACAGAAAATTATTCTGATTAGGAATCTCATCAAAGGTTTGAAACAATATTAGCAGCCAAGATGATTAGAGCGGAATCTGATGCATTAAGAGGGAAAAGGCAGGAAGGAGAAGCAGCAGAAGCAACTGCAAAAATCAATTTAATTCATTGTCTTCTCTTCCTTACATTCTCCATGAGAAAACACCTACTATGTACTTGCCACGTGAACAGCAAGGGCACATTTTTTAGCAGAATACAGTTAGTATTGCTTTAATTTAGTGGTACTTCCTACTCTCTATATTTTTGTCAGATCCATCATTTATTCACTTATATCGTGGAAATTATTTATGGTTTATGATCGTTTTAAAGGGCTGCAAGAGATCTTCTGTTCCACCTAAGTATGTTCTGGCACACCCTCAATTATGAAATCCACAACTATTCAGTTTTTATTTTCTTCTAAGTTCCTAAAAATCGACGTAATCCACAATCATGAGCTTTTGGATTCAGAATTCAGAATTAGAAGACAAACTGGCATATCCAATCAGTTGGTATTCGTCCTTATGAAGGCAAAGAGGCTATAAATTCTCCTTTTTCTATTTTGTGTTCCTCAAAGCAACATGCTTTTCCGTGAGAGTTGTAGCTAATACAATCCCCCTTACAACTTTCTTTCCTGGGCTACCCAAAGGATTTGTTGCATTCCCCATTAAAAGTTACGAATGGCTGAAACTTGGACATCAAAGGAGATTATCCAAAGATGAGCTGACCTTCCTAACCGGACACTTGCCAGCGTTATTAATGGAAGTGACAGAGCGAAAGTTCACCCTTTTTTAATAGCTGCCAAAACGTAAGAGACCTAGGCTAGGAAATAAAATCAGGTCGAAAGTCTTCTTTTCTGTCATTGAGTGAAGCGGATGTTGTGATGACCATGCACACATATACTGGTGAAAGGAACTCAACAGATACATTGAACTGCGCTCTCCAAAATACGAAGAAAAAAAATAGGTTTGCGCATATTTTAATATCCCTTCTTTGAAAAACGTACTCCCAATATTTCAGATTTTTACTTGAGGATAAGGACTTCTAGCGAATAAACATATTCATCTTGAGTACACCACCAGTTGTGTTCCAAAAGATCAGGACTCTGGTTGTAGTAATCTGTCATTGATAGGACTGCCTGCATATTAGACAGGGAGAACTGATTAGTTAGATCTCCACCACCAGAAAGTGATGGAGCTAAAGCTTTGCTTTGCCTCTTAACACAGCATAGGGGTTTTAATAGACATCTCTAAGCCTTTTGATGATGTAATTTCAGAGAATATATTTCTACATTGCGGATACCTTGTTGGGACTAAAATATCGCTCTCCAGAAAAAAATGCCTGCACACAGTGTTAGGGGTTTCTTCTCATCATCACATGAGAGCATGTGAATTATACCTACAAAGGCGCCCACACATCTCCCAAAAGAGCGTTATAATTGTCGGCAGGTGAACCACGGAGGTGCTTTGAAGCCTGGAGGACTTTACAAGCCTGCACCACTTTTACCAAGCATTGGCAAAGCCAATAGGTCTCAGCAATGCCAAGCTATTGGCCTTGTCAATGTGACTGGCTTTTGGGGGGGCGCTATAGAGCCCGGAGCAAGATGGCCGCACTTTAGTGCGGCTCTACAGGCCGAGACTCCAGTCCGCCTATTATCCTGCTTAATCGTCGCCATCCAAGACTCTAATGCACAGATTTGTACCTCTCACCGCCTGCGGATCATTCTGACATGCTTTGGCTGGGAATTGCTGCCTCATGACCGCACTTCTGCTTTGGCGTAAAATGGTGGCGTTGCTCCGCACTCCCGAACGGCCTACCTGCTGTGCTGCTGCGGTCCTGGTGTTGATCATGATGGATCAACGGCTGTGGGGTGAGGTGCCTCCTGGGGCGCTGTGGAGCTATGGCCTGGCTGCTCCGGTGACTGCTGGCCTCTGCAGTGCTGTGAGCCTATGGTGATTGTGGCCCTGTGTTGTGACAGTGGGCTGCCTGCCCTGCGGCTCTACACCCGACTGGCCCCGGTGTGAGATTACGATCCATGGCTGGTGGCGGTGTGGCTGTGTTGCGATCGGGGACCCTAACCTGCTGATCTTGTCGGCTGCTGTGCGACCTCGGCGGCTGTACCATCCCCCGCCGGCAGCAGCTGCCGCTCCTGCCTTCCTAGGCTGCTCTGAGGTGAGGTGGGTGTCCCTCGGGGCTGGGGCCAGGTGGGCCTGCTCTGCTGCCACCGGGGTTGATGCATGTTGCCGCGCTACATCTTGCCACGTTCCTGGGCCTGCGGTCGGCGATGCCGGCACCTAACAATCCGATGTAGAGTCATCTCCCTGTCCTGGGCCGGCATTCCTTCGTGTACTGCTGCCTCCTACTCACGCTTGGCTGAGCTCTACTTCGAGTGCCCCTGTCGTGAGGCATGCTGTGTGGGGCTGTGGACATTGGCGCTGAGAGCGCTCGGTGAACTCTGGCTTCTTTGAATCTACGATCATCAACCACACGGTGCATGTTCTTGCGGTGGGTGGGCCTTATAGGATGCCTGCATTTTATTATTCCCACAGTATGCATTCTCCTGACGCCTGCATCGTGCTGAAAACGTTGGGTCGCCGGTGGGCTGCTGTAACTTTGAGAGACCCTAGCTGTAGATGCCTGGAAATGCTGTGTTTGCAACTTGTGTCCTGAGGTTCCGGGAAATGGCGCAGGTGCATTGTCTGCTACTTCATTTAACCCCCGGTAACCTACACTACACATATGGGGTTCTGTTCAGGACAACAGGGACGCTGGTTGTAACTTGCAGTAACTATCTGGTGGCGCCCGCTCTCCCAGGGTACACTTGGCAGTTCTCCTGACCAGCCATGGGGCGAACAGACAAGCAACAAGGCAAACTTAACTTTGAGTCCAAGAAAAACCCTAAATCTCATACCCCCAATGTGTCAGACACTGAAACTGATCTGGAACAGGTCTCAGGAGCTAAGCTGGAGTGCTTGATGATGTCCATGCAACAGAGCCTCCATACTATTGATGCAAAAATTGATAACCTGAATCTGCGCATGGACACAATGGCGTCCAAACTGGATAAACATGGCACACAGCTTGTAGAGGCTGAACAGCGCATCTCCACCACTGAAGATCGGGTTGAGGCAGTCAGTACTTCCTGTGCAAGTATGGAGAAGCTTTTGGAGGTCATTAGAGCTAAGAATGAAGATATTGAGGCCCGGTCCCGAAGGAACAATCTTCGGATAACTAGTATTTCGGAGTCGACCAACACCGGGCCCATGGAGCTCTACGTGGAGACGCTTCTTACCTCTCTGTTAGAGGCGGAACACTTTTCAAAAGGGCTCATTGTTGAAAGAGCTCATCGCTTCTTAGCTGCCCGGCCCATTCCGGGAGCACCTCCCCGACTGCTCAATTACCGTGATCGGGACACTGCGCTGCGTCTGGCGAGAGAGGGGCAGCCTGAACTATCAGGGAATGAAGGTAAATCTGTTTCCTGACTTTACAGTGGTGGTACAGCAGGCACGCAGGGAATTCCATGCTGTGAAGAAAAAACTGCAATCTCTGCACATCCAATATGCAATGATTTACCCTGCCCGCCTGCGCATCCAACATGACAGGAAAGCCCGCATCTTCTCGACACCTAAGGAGGCACTTAATACACTTGGCTGCTGGAACGACGGTTGCCAAGACGGGAAAAAGTGGGAGACTCTGATTCTGATGGCTGATTCGATGAGCTTGATATCCTTCTTCTGCTACAACTGGTTTTGGTTTGGCTGTCTCCGCATGTTAGCCTGGGACGCCTCCATTGTTCTGATGTGCAATATATGTATATCACTGTGTCCTATTATGAATGCCCGTATTATGGAACCCAGGGCTGGAGCATACACGGTTAGTTCAATCACAGTTGACGATGTCACTCATCATGACAATATTCTACAAGCATTCGCCAGTTACGATACAGACATGTATGTTCATCGCCCAGCTGCGGACGAAGCTGAGCTGCAACAATATTTGGATGATATAGCGCTGGTATGGCTCTCTCGGGGGCAACAGGAGTTCTTAATGCACCCTATCACCCTAGGTGAAATACGGGACGCTATTGCAGCCCTTCCTAATGGTAAATCAGCTGGCACTGATGGTTTACCAGCGGAATTTTATAAAACCTATATTGACATTCTTGCCCCTTGTCTGCACCAGGTATATGAGGAAGTCTACGAGACTCAATGCCTGCCTTCAACATAACGTGAAGCGCTGGTGGTCACGCTTCTCAAGCCTGACGAAGCCGTCAGACAGGTGTGAATCCTATCGACCACTATCCCTAATTAATACCGATGTTAGCTAAAGTTCTGCCGACCAGATTGCAGCTGCTTCGTCCGGTTATGGTCTTACCGGATCAGTCTGGTTGTGTGCCCACCTGCTCCACCTCCCATAACCTGAGGACACTATTCGCAGTTATACACATCCTAGAACCCACGTTACCGGCAGTGGCAGTACTCTTTGACGCCGCCAAGGCTTTTGATTCGGTGTCCTGGTCCTACATGCTTGCAATTTTACATCGAATGGGGGTGCCCTTTGTCTTTCCCAATGGGATTAAACTGCTCTACACTCGCCCTACTGCGCGGGTGAGGGTTAATGGTGGATTATCTAAATTGATCCATATTCATCGAGGCACACGACAGGGCTACCCGCTCTCCCCATTACTGTTTACACTTATTCTTGAACCTCTGGCTTGTATCCTGCAGCAGAGTTTTTCCCAAGTGGCCTTGCTATTTCTCCAGTGCCCGTTGGCAGTCTCCATGTACGCAGACGACATGGTGCTGTATGTGCGTGAGCCTGCCCTCCATCTGGCTCCCCTCCTCCGGGAATACGTTTGGTTTGAGTGGTTCTCCGGCCTAGGAATCAATTGGTCCAAATCCATGATACTGCCCCTTACGGATTGTACATCTCCCATTGACCTAGACTTCCCATTGGTATGGTGTACCAATACAGTAAAATATTTGGATATCTGGCTGCACCGAGACCCTCAGGTGGTGGCGTGTGCCAACTATGGAACAGCCATTATGTGACTCGAAGAGCAAGTAACCCGCTGGATTAAACTGCCCCTCTCTTTTGCCGATTGTATAGCGTTAATGAAAATGGTAGTACTACCTCGCTTTCTGTATTTATTTTTAAGTATTCCGGCACATCTGACACATAATTTTTTTAACTCCCTTCACTCCCTTTTAATTACACTAGCATGGGGGGGGGTAAAAAGCCTCTGGGAAAACACTTACACTCCCTTATGAGCAAGGTGGTTTTACAGCACCTGACTTTCAGTTATACTATTTGCGCGCGCAAGCCCACTTTGCATACTATTGGCAGCATGACCTTGCTTACATTTTCATTGTAGCAGTTGAGGCTGGCGCAGTACACTCCCTACCACTCAAGGCCATGATTGTTAATACCCATACAGTATTCGAGAAGGGGGAGTTTGATACAGTTCAAACCACGGTTAAAGCCTGGCAGGAGTTGGGCAGGCGGGCGCTGAAACTGTCACTTTATGCGCTTAGTATGCCTCTACTTCATCATACAGGTCTCTCTGTTACCACTGAGGTTGGAGCCCTGTGGACCCTTAAGGACATGAATATGGTGAACATGGAGGATGTGTATCCTGGAGGTCAATTCATCACTTCAGTGTCCCTGGTTGCTGGAGGCCATATCACTGCTATGCACCTTTTCATTTACACCAGACTGAAGTCGGTTATGCTCGTGCTGTACTCACAATTTCCTGCTCAGCCACCCACACTAGAAGCACTGCAACTTTTATATACCACTCCCTCTAGGGTGAAGCTGGTCACTAGATTATATCAGGTATCACAGAGGGAGGTGGCTGCCTCTGGTGTAGCAGCTTTGAATAAATGGAATGCAGTTTTACCACACCATATAACTGAGGATGAGTGGGCACTTAACAGCTAATGGTAATCTGCAAATGGTTCATTTTAAATATGTACATCAGCTATACTATACGCCCGCCCAATTGCACAACTATGGTCTGCGGGACTCTGATGCCTGTAGGCGCTGTGGGGCCCCTGACGCTGATTTTTATCATCTGGCATGGGTTTGTCCTAAGATGTTCTCGTATTGGGAATCTGTTATAAAGATTATACGCTTGATGGTTGAGCTTCCTCACTATGTCTCCTAGGCCTTGTTGCCTGTGTCAAGGCCTCCTGCAGTAGGTTTGTGGCTATTGCGTTGCTGATGGCCAAGCGGAGGGTCTCTATGTGTTGGGAGAGTAGACTGGTCCATACTACCAAACTCTGGTTGCAGGATTTGACTTATTCTCTGGACCAGTTGGTATGTTATGCTGAAGAGCTGCCCGCCTCATCGAGGCCACGTGACATTTGGTCGCCCCTAACAACCTACTTACTGTCTGTGCCCACTATCTAAATTCCTTTTGTTTCTGGTAAGTTGATAGATATGCTTAATATATGACTGTATTTCAATGTACTCCCTTGTCCCTTTCCATTTTCCTTATTTTCTGAATGAAATGCCTTTTATATGATTGTATGTGTAGCCCTGACTTGCCCCAATGGATACTTCATCTTTGGGTAATGTGCTCCTTTATGGTGTTTGTTCTCTTGTTGAAAAATGCTCAATAAATTGTTTTTTTTTTTAATGTGACTGTCTTTTAGCCATGTTGTTTAGGAGCACATCCGCTGTTCAGCATGACTGAAAGTCACTGAAAGCCCATAATTCCTGGATGTTGAGGCGATACCAAGTCTCTTCAACCCCCATGTTGAGTTTATTGTCCTGTCCCTCCTAACACAGAAGAGCGCTATAACGTGGCCTGCCCTGGACATCATAGCGCTTTTTTCAATGACTATCAGTCATGCTGAACAGGAGATGTGCTGCTAGGCAACATGGCTAAAAGACATTCAAATTGACTAAGCCAGTAGGTCGGGCAATGCGGAGCTCTATTGGCTTTGCCAATGCTTGTTTGATGTTGAGGGGTCCTGCTGAGCAAATGTGGAAGTGATAGTGAGAAGCAGATGAGGAGCTTTGAAGTGAAGCTAGGATTCTGCGTAACCGCCAGAGCTGCCGACTGGGGAACCAGATTTAAATCTCGGTTGGCTCAACAGTTTGTGATTCTGGGCAAATCACATACACTTCCCCCTGCATACGACAACGAATGTGTCATTGTGTAATGTAACCGGTGAGCACTTAAATCGCTCCAATACCATCAGCTAGTGTTAGCACCATGGCAAAGTGGAGAACGGAGCAAGTCTCCAAAACCATAAGATCATGCAAAAAAAAAAAATGAAAGCAGCAGCGATGTGGGAGATAGCTGGGGTATGGGTTAAGCAGGGAAGCAGGAGGGGATGGGGAGATGGGTAAGCAATGATAGGAGAGGGCGGGAGGAAGCAACAATGATAAAAATGAATGTGGCATCGTGGAATGTAACTGGTGAGCACTTAAAGTGCTCCAATACCATCGGCTCATGTTCACACTATGTTAAGACAGAGCGTACAGCCAGAGCTCCAATACCATCAGAAAAAAGCGTGAGCTGTTCATATTTTAGAAGCTTTTTAAGAAATGCATTTATTTATGTACGTGCACGTGCATTTTAAGTGGTATGTGTACAAGCAAGACTATGGCAAGATGGAGACAGAACGAGTGCTCCAAAACCATTGGATCATAAACACAAATTAAAAGTAAAATCAGCAGCGATGCAGGAGGTAATGGGGAGAAGGGTCAAGCAGGGAAGCAGTAGGAGATGGGGAGATGGGCAAGCAACGACAGAAGAGGGCAGGTGGAAGCAACAATGAAGGGGTGAAAAAAATACCTTAATTGAAGCAGGATCAGCAACAAAAATGAATGTGTTATTGTGGAATGTTACTGTCGAGCACTTAAAACACTCCAATACCATTGATTTGTGTTCACACTATTGCAAACTGGAGGACTCCAATACCATTGAATCGTGCAAGAAAAACAAAATAGTGAAATTTGTGTTTTAACAATTTTTTAAGAAATGCATGAATGCATTTTAGTGGTATGTGTATATGTGTACAAGGGAGAAGGCCTGAAAATACAAATACTTCTAATTAGTACTTGAAAACAAAGACAAAATAGCTGCGCAAACAGGGAGCAGTTTAAGGAGACATGTACTTGGCCCATGCGCTATTGAAGGCCCAAACACAAAAAGAAGGCATGACGCCTGCATGCCATGACAAATGGCATCACAGAAAATGAGAGCCTCAGCTTCGGCTTAACAACCGAGGGGCATATTACCAACAACTAGCGATAATTATCGCTATGTTGGTTTAGCGGCGATATTTTTATTGCCGAGCTGCTGCGATTTTTATCGCTTAGGAGCCTTGATATTATCAAGGTTCATCTCCTAAGCGATAAAACTCGGCCTAAATGCATGAATATCGCTGGCTGAAAAGTCAGCGATATTCATGCACTACCGAGCAAATGCTCTTAGCCATGTTATCCACCTACCATTGGATAACATGGCTAAGAACTGCTCAGTCGCTAACATCTTGGCACGCCCACTTTGCATGTCATTAGTGATAAATATCACTGACATGCAAAGCGGGGCCCAAGATGGTCGCTATCTCCTACTAGCTGTCGCTAGGTAATAGGGAGATAATTTTATCTCTGCTTTCTTGGCTTTTAAAGCCAAAAAAGCGGAGATAAACCCCCTTGAAAATATGCCCCCTTGATTTTTGGCAAATCACGTAATCTCTCAGTGCCTACAAAAATAAATGTGTCCTTGTGTAAAGTAACTGGTACTAATGTAAAGCACTCCAATACCTTAAGGATGTCTTGGCACTATATAAAACTGCACAAAACGGGTAACTGGTGTTAATGTAAAGCGCTCCAATACCCGTGGGTGGTGATACTATATAACATTTCTCAAAAAGGTAAATGGTGCTAATGTAAAGCACTTCAATACCTTTGGGTGGTGTTGACGCTAAATAATACTGAATAATAAAAAGTAACTGGTGCTTATTGAAAGCACTGCAATACCTTCGGGTGGTGTTCGTGCTACATAAAACTGCAAAAAAAAAATGTGAAAAAGCAGAGGCGAGGGAGGAGTGGGTTTGGGGAAGTAAGGGATCTGGGGAAGAGGGGATCTGTGCAGTGAGAATTTAGCGTGGGCTAGCAGTGATGGGTGGGAGATTGACAGGCAACCAAAAGCAAATGCAGGCTGCCACGGGGAGATTAAGTGATTTGCCTAAGTTTGCTGTGCCCTTGTAAAAGTAAATGGGGTAAATGTATTGTTCTATATAAAACTGCACAAAAAATTGTGAAAAGCAGAGTCAGGGGAGGAGGGGGTCTGTGCAATGGAGTTCAGTGGGGAAAATAGCAATGGGTGGAAAATGGACGGGAAACCAACCGCTAATGAGGGCTGCCACTGAGAGATGAAGTGATTTGTCCGTAATCACAAAATGTGGAACTATGGCAAAGGCAAGGGAGAACATGTGGCCTCCTTTTTGGAGAGGATGTGGCATAAGAGCCACAGCTGCTGACTATGGATATGGGAAAGTGAGTTCAAGTTTGGTATTGACATTACCATCCATGATTCTGGCCAAATCACTTATTCTCTCCTTGCCTACAAAAATGAATGTGTTCTTGTGTAAAGTCACTGGTGTTAATGTAAAGCGCTCCAATACCTTCGAGTGCTGTTGGCGCTATATAAAACTGCACAAAATCAACAAAAAGAATCACAGTGTGAGGCTGGTTTCCATAGTGAACATGAGGAAATACATCACATCGGCAACCACATTAAAAGGACTACTTTTGCCATAGACACTCAGGGGCAGGTAGCCGTTGATGACATCAAGACTCAGCATTGCTCCTTCGAAGATAATTCAAGTTAAGCAACAGTGGCGCACAGAAACAATTCATCGGTGAATGCAGAAAAAGTAAGAAAGTGGCCTTACTGGAGAAATTTAAGGTAATAATGTCCCACCATAGGAAATGAGAAGATTAGATAGAGTCTCTTGCAGATAAGGCATTTCCGAAGGTAAGTGACTTACAGGCACATGCATCAAAGGAAAAACCGGTCGCAAACGGGCAGATTCTCAGAATCAGCCCCTTTGCAAACGGTATTTTTGCGTTTGGGGGATGTATGTCATTACAAAGCGGTGTTTACACCGCGCTACCATTACAACACAGTTATCACAATGCAAGTCGTTACAACGACTTGCGCTAGTGGCGCTGGACTTAGGAATAGTATGATTTACTATTCCAACTCCAGCCCACGTAACAGTAGGGAAGGTGTTGGGATAGTAAATCATACTATTCCTTAGTATATAGTGCCACCCAGCGCAAGTCGTTGAAACGACTTGCGTTGTGATGACCGCCTCGTAATGGTAGCGCGGTGTAAAGACCGCGTTGTAATGGTTGTCTCCCATTCTATAGCATGCATAGCATGCCAAATGAATCTTAACCTGTCCCAAAAATGTTTAAATAAGAGCAACCAATATTTTGCAAAAAGCAGAAATACTAATTTGGGCTGGTTATTTACATACTATAAGAATTAGAGCAGTAGAGGTTACCATCTTAGACAGTGCTCATGGTTGCCTGTAATTCGAATTTTAAAAAGGAATGTGCTGATTATGGCTAAAAATGTAACAGCCTTTGCTAACAGAATAAATCGCAATAAGATAACACACAGCAACATAACAACACAAATCAGAAACATAGCAGGGCACAGCACAAGAAAGCAGTAAAAATAGAATGCTCTAGAGCAATCAGATTACAACACAGCAATACCTCAATGTAATAATAGGGCACAAAAAGGCACAAAAATGACATAACACTTCATTGCAACAAATTGCAACACAACACGTTGGCACAGTCCAATCACACATTACTACCTCCACAAATGCCTTATCATTATGTAGTGGTAAACTGTGTGTTTCACCTGATGACCTGGAATACTGTCATTCAACAAATGTTCGTGATCCGGACCCATGTGTTTTGTAAATATACTTGATAGGCAAGCAGAATGTGCTTTTTACAGAGTTATAGTTTGACATTTGTGAACTTCGAATAAGAATATTTTAGTGACATGCTTATAAATATGTACATCTATGTATAGATATATATTATTGGAAAAAAACAGCATTTTTATACGATCTTTCCAGATGTCGAATTAGTCGCATACTGGAGTTTCCTTATGGTAATGCACTGCTAATCGGAGTCGGTGGAAGTGGAAAACAAAGCTTGTGCAGGTTGGCAGCTTTCCTAAGCTCCCTGGAGGTTTTTCAAATATCTCTTCGCAAAGGATATGCAATTCATGATCTTAGGGTAAGCACTTCGTGATTTTCAAAATTCCAGAGCATGCATTTTAGAAACAATGTGCTTGATGTATGTAAGTTGCGTTTGTCATTGATGAGAATCAAAGTAGGCGGTGTTTGTTTTAATGGGCAACAGATCATTGTTGGGTTTTTAGTTGTATATTTCTATTGAGAAATACATGTCAATATATAAACAATACGTAAAAAAAATGAATTGAACAATAAATCAAATTATGGCCACACAGTAAAATACTATGAAATGTTAACTTCTCTGATTTCTAAATACAGAAAAAATAATACAGATCGCAATAGATACAATATTGGAGATATTTTTCAGAAGGCATCCAGCTGTGAATTAGATCTTAGAAAGAAGACCTGAAAAGAAAACCTGGAAGAAAGAAATAGGGAGGTGGACAAGGAAGGAGATGATGTAGATATTATGCAATATATTTTAAACCATATAGTATACATATTTAGAAGATAGTACAGATAATACCATACAAATCCAGCAATATGACATTTCTAATGGAGATATCCCTGCTGATTCAACAATATTCCATAGGCGCTCAGTAAATAGATAATCATTCTTAATTACATTTAAAAAAGAGGAAAAATTATCATGCAGCCTTAGTTTCCCTTCAGCTCTTAAACCCCCATCTACTACAGGAGACTTTATTTATTTTTCAACCCTATTCTGCATACTTTAGTTTGTTTGGACACTAAGAGTATGATTACAATGGTGATGGGACGCCAGCGTTGTGGGAATTGAACTGACTTACATGTAGTTGGCAGTTCCACCCGCCAAATTACTAAGCAACCACTGTGTAGACAGTTGGAAAAATACCTTTTTCCATTGCGGCTTATGCTGCAGCCTGGAAAAGGACAAGCCTCAATGTAAAAAGACCTTTGGCAAACATCCATGCACCGTGTGCCATGCACCATGTGGTGCCTGGATGTTTGGGGGGCACCACATATGCCCCCTGACCTCATAGCAGAGGCCCATAGGAGACAAAGGCCCTAGTAGGGGCTCCCAAAATCCCTTTCAGCCTGCCTTTCCATGGCGGTCAGACAGCCATGTAATGGCAGAGGGAAAGGTACATTGTAATCCCTACGATGGTGCCTCCGCAGGCAATGCCCCCATTGTAGGGATTATGGTCCGTCCAACGCCCTGAAGGGCTCATTGATCCTGTCAAAGACGTTGGTCGGTCCCTCAATCCACCGCTCTCCGACCGACAGCATCGTAATGCGCTTTGTTGGACCACTATCCTGGCTGTCAAGCAGACTGTCACCGACTGCCTGTAGGTGGAGGTCCGCCCGACATCCTAATTGGGCCCTTAGAGTACATATGATAATGAAATAAAAACAATTGAAACCGGTTACTTACCTGTAACAATAGTTTTGCAGTTTGACATTCATCTACATTCATATTTGACCCTCCCAGCTCTCTGGTGAAGAAGTGTAGCTATTGAATTTTTTTTTAAAATAATTGGATTTGGCTTGGAAACAGACCTTGGTGATTTCTTAAATAAAAATTCAACTTCAGATCCTAATAACCTCACTCGCATTTAGTATATATCTTTGTTACTTTTTGGCCAGGCAGGTAGAAATGGAAGAAAAGCTCTCCATATTTATTAATAACAACATTCTTAACCCTGCCCAAACAGGGCAAAGGCAGGTGTTGTTTTAGGCTTACCCTTGATATGCATTGGATGATTCGGTATCAGGGATATGTTGTCTCTTTGCAGCCTTTGACACTGTGGGGTAGCAGCAGTGGGTGGCTGCAAACGATCTACCCCACAGCAGACGCTTCCGTGCGGCGCCCACTCAAGTGACTTTCCTCCCTTGTATACTCGCCTTCGCCCTCCTGGGTGCCTTCAGGTAATCCCCCCCTTTTTACCTGTCCTCTCTTGCTTTCTAACACTCCACCACCCCCTCCTGTCTCCTCAAGTCAAGCCAAGTCAAGTTAGAATTTGTATAGCGCACTACTCACCCAGAGGGTCTCAAGGCGCTTGAGGGAGGAGGGGTACGTTATTTATCAAATATCCAAGTTTTTAGTTGTTTTCTAAAGGATAGGTGGTTCTGTGTAAGGCGGAGGTGGGTGGGGAGAGAATTCCATGTTTTGGCCGCTAGGTAGGAGAAAGATCTTCCTCCCATGGTGGATTTCCGGATGCGTGGAATTGCGGCGAGGGCTTGATTGGACGACCGCAGTTGGCGGGTGGGGGTGTAGAAGGTCAGGCGCGTGTTGAGGTTTTTGGGTCCTAGGTCGTAGAGGGCTTTGTGTGCGTGGGTGAGGAGACGAAACGTTATTCTCTTGTTGACGGGGAGCCAGTGGAGGTCTTTCAGGTGATCGGATATGTGATTGTGGCGGGGTATGTCTAGGATGAGTCGGGCGGAGGCGTTCTGAATGCGTTGGAGTTTTTTCTGTAATTTGGTTGTGATTCCGGCGTAGAGGGTGTTTCCGTAGTCCAGTCGGCTTGTGACAAGTGCATGGGTGACCGTCTTTCTTGTTTCCGTAGGGATCCAGCGGAAGATATTTTTGAGTGTACGTAGGATGTTAAAGCATGATGATGAGACGGCGTTGATTTGTCTGGTCATCGAGAGGGAGGAGTCTAGAATGAATCCTAGGTTGCGAGCATGGTCCGTTGGTTTGGGTGCGGTGCCCAGGGCCGGTGGCCACCATGAGTCGTCCCAGGAAGAGGGGGATGATCCTAGGATGAGGACTTCCGTCTTATCTGAATTTAGTTTTAAGCGGCTGTTCTTCATCCATTCGGCAACGTCTTTCATCCCTTCGTGTAGGTTGTGTTTGGGTCTTTTGTGAGGGAGAGGATCAGCTGTGTGTCGTCAGCGTAGGAGATGATGTTGAGGTTGTGTTTGCGTACGATGGCTGCGAGGGGGCTCATGTAGACGTTGAAGAGGGTGGGGCTGAGCGATGATCCTTGTGGTACGCCGCAGATGACTTCGGTGGCCTCTGATCTGAAGGGGGGGAGGCAGACTCTATGGGTTCTTCCGGTGAGGAACGAGATGATCCAGTCTAATGCTTTTCCTTGTATCCCGATGTTGCTGAGGCGTTTTATGAGGGTGCTGTGATAAACCGTGTCGAACGCTGCGGAGAGGTCTAGTAGGATGAGGGCGGCTGTTTCTCCGTTGTCAAGTAGTGTTCGAATGTCGTCTGTGGCTGCGATGAGGGCGGTCTCGGTGCTGTGTTTGGCTCGGAAGCCGGACTGTGATGGGTCGAGGGAGCCGTTGGACTCGAGGAAGGCGGCGAGCTGGTTGTTGACGGTCTTCTCTATGACCTTGGCAGGGAAAGGGAGGAGCGAGATGGGGCGGTAGTTTTTAAGTTCAGTCGGGTCTGCTGTGGGTTTCTTCAGTAGAGCACTGAGTTCGGCGTGTTTCCAGCTTTCTGGGAAGATGGCGGTGTTGAGGGAGCAGTTGATGATATCCCGGAGATGGGCTGCGATGATGGAGTCGGCCTTGTTGAAGATGTGGTGGGGGCATGGGTCGGTTGGAGATCCGGAGTGAATGGAGTTCATCAAGCGGATGGTGTCATCGGTGCTGATTGGGTCCCAGGCGTTAAGGGTGGTGGTGGTGGGCTTCAGTTCGGTGGAGGTGAGGGAGGTGGACTGGTCGCCAAAGCTGTTATGTATGTCAGCGATTTTGCTGTGGAAGAATGAGGCTAGAGAGTCGCAGAGGTCTTGAGAGGGAGTGATGTCATTGGTGCCGGCGCTGGGATTGGTAAACTCTTTGATGATGTTGAAGAGTTCCTTGCTGTTGTGGGCGTTGTTATCGAGTCGATCCTTGAATGCTGATTTCTTGGTGGATCGGATTAGCTGATGGTGTTTGCGGGTGGCGTTCTTGAGGGCGGTCATGTTGTTTGAGGTTGGGTTTTTTCGCCAGGCTTTCTCGAGGGTGCGGCAGGTCTTTTTGGATTTCTTGAGTTCGTCATTGAACCAGGGGGCTTTTCCGATACCTGGCTTGTTTTGATTGTTTTTCAAGGGTGCTAATTCGTTAACGCTGTGTGTGATCCATTGTGTGAGGTTGATGGCTGCTTTATTTGGGTCCAGTGATTTGGCGTGAGGGTTTTGATAAAGCGATGTGTTGAGCTGGTCGGTGGTAATTTTGTTCCAGTTTCTGCGGGGGATTTGTTGTGGGTGGTGGTGGGTCGTGGTCTCTCTGTAGTTGAAGTGGACGCAGCAGTGGTCCGTCCAATGGAGTTCTGTGGTGTGATTAAAAAAGATGTGCCTGCTGGAGGAGAAGATTGGGTTGAGCGTGTGACCGGCGTAGTGGGTAGGGGTGTTTACCAATTGTTTAAGTCCTAGATTGGCGAGGGTGTCCAGAAGGGTAGTGGTGTTGCTGTCGTTGTTCTTTTCCAGGTGGAAGTTGAGGTCCCCTAGTAGAATGTATTCCTCGGAGGGGAGGGCGTGTGGGCTGATGAAGTCGGTGATGTCTTCGCTGAATTGTGTGCGGGGTCCTGGTGGTCTATAGATGAGGGTGCCTCTGAGTGTGGTCTTGGGGTCGGTGTGAATCTGGAAGTGAAGGTGTTCGGCGGCTGCGACGTTCTCGTCGGAGCTGGTTGTGATGCGGATGGTGTTCTTATGGACGATGGCTATGCCTCCTCCTGTTTGGTTGATGCGGTCTTTACGAATGATCTTGTAACCGTCCGGGATGGCTTTGGCGATGTCGGGTGCTGATGAGGCGTTCATCCAAGTTTCTGTAAGAAAGGCGACGTCCGGCACATTGGTGTCTAGTAGGTTCCATAATTCAGTGGCGTGTTTGTGGACGGATCAGGTGTTGAGTAGGTTGCATTTCAGGTGGTTAGTGTCGGAGCTCTGTTTGGAGTTGGTGGATTTGGTGTGGGTCTTGATACAGTCGAACTTGCAGGAGTGGCAGATGAAGGGTCCCTGGGTGTGTCCTGGAGCGGCTTGGTAGCAGTCTGGGAGACGGCCGGAGTTGAGTGCATTAAGGGTTGCGGCGTCGTACGTTATGCGGGTGGAGTGGACTATGCGGGGACCAGGGGGCCTGGCGCTGGGCGCGGTCCAGGTGCGGACGGGCGCAGACGGGCTTACCTTTGGTGCGCCTTCGGCGCCATAGGGCGCGCCCGCTGCGCGTGACCGCTGCTCGTATGTTGCTCTGACATAAGTGGATAGTGGAGGGGGGCGGGGCGAGGGAGGAGCAGCTGGGAGGCGGGAGCGGGGTGGAGAGATGGGCTAGGAGGCACAACGTCACTGGATTGCAGCAAAAGCGAAACAGGACGAGATTGGGGCACAATCTGCAATAACGCTATGCTATGGGCAGTGGCACCGGCACAATCAGGCACAGAAAATTTAAATAAGCAATGCAGGTAATGCAATTGAATAAAATCAGCAGTCAATAGTACAGCGCTAACGATACAGTCAATCAGAGTAAAGCTCAGTTAATTAAAAGCGGCAGTGAGCAGGATGGCGCTACGATCTCTACAATAGGAGTAATGCACAAATTAATCTAAGCAGTATTGAGCAGAATGGCGCTACGATACCCAGATGAACCAGGGGGCGTGAGGAGAGACCGCTTCTGAGCAAGCCAGGACGGTCACCTAACACTGCACCACCCCTCAGCATCTTCCAACCCCACCCCTCCAACTCTTCCCCTCCTTTTTCCTCCCCCCTTCCCATCCCCAACCACCCACCCCTCCCGCTCCCTTTCTCCCTCTCCCTTTCTTCTTGTTTGGGCTTTACTCCATCCATCTGAATGTTCTTCCTTTCCCTCCTGATCATATAGAGCACGTTTCCATTCATGTAACCATTGTCCTGATGATGACCTCAAGCTAACAGAGGTCGAAACGCCATCGACTCAAAAGCGCTATTCGCGGCTTCCTAAGGGTCATTCACTAATAATGAAATCATGTGTTGAGATTGTAAATACTTTCGTTTGATCCACTATTTTATTATCGCTGCCTCACGTTGTTCTCTGTATCACTTGTGTCACTGAGCCGTTTATTCACTGTAACACTTTCAGTGCACATTTGGTTGTTATGATTACTGCAATTTAGTTGTCCTTTGTGCTCCTATATGCAAATAACAACCTTTCCACTGCTACTTGGTCTCCCGTGTCCCCTTTCTGTGCTTGGTGATTGATGCACACATTACTTTGTCTAAATCAATGAGGACACTGTTCCATGATAATGTGCGTATGTATGTCACCCAAATTAGAAGGGGAGAGAGAGAATAGAGTAGAGGAGAAATAAGAGGAGAGAAGTGGTGAGAGAAGAGAAAAAGAGGCAGATGTATATCCCCAGTTTCAAGGATCCGATACCGAAGGGGAAGACCAAGTCTTGCCTCTTATTCGCCCTCACACACCCAGAAGGATGTCATGCTTCATCATCGGGCTTTTAGTGCTCCTCGTCAGACCGGTGCTGCATGTCTGACGGCCCCCCGAAGGGTCTCTTTAGCAGAGATCTTTTAAAAGAGAACACGCCATATGGTGCGTGCAGGTGTGAGGGCGGGACAGGTAAGGGAAAGGATTCTGTGAAAAATAGTGATGTGGTGCATGCAAGGAAAGTTAAAAATACCTAAGAGCATCCGCTCTAGGATTCTTTATTCTCGTGGTGTCCTTGGTAGGCTAAAAAACCAACAGGTTAGTGAGTTACGTGGGGCTCAATGTGCCAGTGTAACTAATCACAAGGTCGACATGTTTCACGCTTGGTAAGTCTTAATGATCAGTAGCGTTTCTTCAGGACCTAGAAATAAGGAGTATGAAAAGTGCATGTCAGTGAAGAAAGGAAGAGAAGGAGGGTTACAAGATGTTAACCCTGTCAGGCTCGTGGTGTACCCTAGTAAATAGTCCCTAGAGTAGTCAGACGATCTCTGTAAGTAGATCTTTCCAAGTGGTGTCCTCTAAGTGCAAGTTCTGGCTCCTCTGGCTAAGCTGCGCTGGTTGTGCACGCATCAGGGTTAGGTTTTCGATGGGTGCTCAAGCCTCTGCACCTACCCACTCCAGCGGCTGCCTTGAAGTCCATCTGAATGTTCTTCCCTTCCCTCCTGATCATATACAGCACATTCCATTCATGTAACCATTGTCCTGATGATGACCTCAAGCTAACAGAGGTCGAAACGCCACCGACTCGACAACGCTATTCACGGCTTCCTAAGGGTCATTCACTAATAATGAAATCATGTGTTGAGATTGTAAATACTTTTGTTTGATCCAGTATTTTGTTATCGCCGTAAATACTTTTGTTGTTCTCCGTATCAATTGTGTCCCTGCGCCCTTTATTCACTGTAACACTTCAAGTGCACATTTGGTTGTTATGGTTACTGCAATTTAGTTGTCCTTTGTGCTCCTATATGCAAATAACAACCTTTCCACTGCTACTTGGTCTCCTGTGTCCCCTTTCTGTGCTTGGTGATTGATGCACACATTACTTTGTCCCCTTGTATGATACACCGGTTGAGACATTGTTCTATTGTTACAATATTTGCCCGGTCTCAGCTGGGATAACGGGTTTACTCCTGTTTCTGTTTACTTACGTCACTGGATTGCGAGAGTATGTGTTGTGTTGGATTGTGAGAGAAATGTGTTGCGTATACTTTGTCAAGTATACGCAACACATTTTTGTGTCCTAAAATGTGCAACTAGCCTGCATATTATGTCTTCCAGGAAGACCCGTCCTATTCAGAAGACTACATCGGTAACATCCTTTGTGGCCCCTCTTTACTCTCGCAGACCTCTACTCCCCTCCCCCCGGCACCCAATACATCCAGGGTACTGCTTGAGAGACTAGAAAATCTCAAGAAGAAACAAATCCGTACTGACCTGCATGCCCGCATGCTTACGGAGTACCTCAAATCCAATACTATACCCCTGGGATTACAAATACGTAACGTTCCTGCTATTTTCACCCAGGATCCAAAATCTTGCACTGGTTTTAGTCATCTAGCCACTACCTGCTCCAAGTACTGGATGGTGCTTGGTATTGACACAGCGATAGAGCACAGTAAGAAAGAGCTAGAGGAGTTAGCAGAATTAGAAAAACCTATCTTAGCGGACACTACCATCACTGACACTAAAGGGCTCCTTGACAGAGTAAACGCCACTATCGCTACCTTCCATACCTTCGAACAGAACAAGAAAATAAACTAAATACAGAAGGATATCAAGAATTACAATAGGGACCAGACTTGTCCATAGCTTCTTGACACATTCTACAATACACCTTACCAGCCACCCAGAAACAATTACTGGGGCCGCTATCGCAATAATCAGCTCATAACCTTTTCGGACTCTTCTAACACATCAGTTGGAGACTCAGACAGTGGTGAGGGTACAAGCTCAGGACCACATAGGGGCCCTCACCCACCACCACTCCTACCTATTGGTTTTTTAGGAGTGGACTGCGGCCGCAAGAAACAGAACTACCAATATCAATACGCAGGCGAGAGACAGACTTGCCACAAATTCTACCAATGGGGGCCCCAGTAATGATGAGGTTGACATGTCCACCTGTACCTATGGATTTCCTGACACCCTCTTCCATGGCCAATCCCAATACTGAGAATATCATCCTGTCCACTACCCCTGACTTGTCTAGGATTAGACACATGGAGCCAGCACCACCCAACCCCGACATTGATACAAACCCCAGTGCACCTACTACCTCCTTTCTGACTGCCCCTACCCCCACCATACCCATCTTCAATCTGTCCACTCATCCTCTATCCTCGGATGAAAACTCACTACTAAGCAAGGGCCTTTCATTCGTCCCCACAGAACGCATCGACTTTTTTAAACTCCAGGAAGACTTACTTCTTTTCTTCAGACGCATCTGTCTTAGGCAAATCTTTTCTGACAAACCTGAAACCAATAGGCCCTTTTTCAATTCAGACCGGCTTCCACCTTTTTACCTCCCACCACTTTGATGCCACCGGAGATCATTACCTTTGAGAAACTTGTCTTGCATGAAGTCAAAGAACTTCAGAAACATTCCGAATTCGTCCCCTACAACCTGCCACTTGCCAAAAAACTTGCCATTAACAGCCTAAGTGACAACACAAGTATAGTTATCAAACCCGCCGACAAGGACAGCGGCATGGTAGTAGTGGTAATGGACCAGGAGGGCAAAATACTCACCATTACGTCCCAAGCAATTCATATTGGCATCATCAATAAAAGAGAACACGCTTTCCTCAACAACCCATATCCCAGAACCCCAGTGATCTACACTTTACCCAAAATTCATAAAAACCCATCTACACCACCTGGCTGACCTATAGTTTCTGGGTGTGGCTCCATTTTGGAACCTGTGGGCAAATACATTGATGCTATCCTCAAGGATTTTGTCCCACTCACTGACACTTTTGTAAAAGACAGTAACCACCTGATCAATTTGATTGAGGATTTCCCATTCAATACGGAGACTGACCTCATGGCTGGTCTGGACATTAAATCGTTGTATACCAACATTCCCCAGACTGAAGGCTTGACCATGATGGAACATTTGCTGAATACACATCCCGACCCATGCACATCCCCACTGATTTCTTGATTCAACTTCTCCACATTGCATTGACCAATAATTACTTCCTGTATAAAGACGCGTTCTATCTCCAGATCAAAGGAGTCTCCATGGGGGCTTGCTTTGCCCCCAACTCCACGGTCCTCTACGTACACCACTTAGAATCGACCCACATTTTGTCTCTACAGAACCCTTTCTTGAACAGTATTATCCTATGGCGTCGCTACATCGACGACATTCTCCTCCTGTGGCAAGGCCAACATGACGATCTAGCCTCCTTTGTCACATGGCTTAACAATATCCAACCTCACCTCACATTCACTTCTGACATCAGGAAGAATGACTTGCCCTTTCTTGACCTTACATTACACTTAGAGGATGGGATGATTGGCACCATCCTGTACCGAAATCCTACTGAGCGTAATAACTTACTACTGTATTCTAGTTATCATCCCTGCGGCCTACATCATGGCCTTCCATATGGGCAGTTCCTCCACATCCAGAGGAACTGCAAATGGCGAAAAGATTATTTTCGCCAGGCAGCCATCCTTTCAGAAAAACTGACCAACAGAGGCTATCCTAAACACTTGTTCAAAAGGTCTCTCAAACTGGCATGGTATAGTCATAGAGAGATCATCCTTGAACCCTCGACTAAACGCCAAAACACATGCATTCCTTTTGCCTCAATCTACAGCCCCTCTAGTAATAAGGTGGGCAAAATAATCAAAAAGAACTGGACAATGCTCCGTACCCTCCCACCTTTCACGGAGCCCCCCTTGCTGTCTTACAAAAGAGGCAACAACCTCTCGAGCAAATCGGTCCATACCATTACTTGGCCGTCTAAAGAAAAAAGCGACCCATCTGTCACTGCCCTGTGGGGCCTCCCGCCCATCATAGGCCATTTCAAATGTCAGAACTGTAATGTCTGTGACCTCACCACCAACACCAAGATTTTGTCACCACTGAGCACACCTAGCAACTCCGACATTTCTCCAACTGTCGCACCAATATTGCCATCTATGCAATCCATTGCCCGTGCAATTTATTGTACATAGGCCAGATGACTCAGATGGTTAAGCAATGCATTTCACAACACAAGAGTCGTACTAGATGCAATGTTACCACTGCACCATTGGTAACACACTACAAAGAAAACAAACACCTTGAAACAGATATGAAATGGCAAGTCATAGACCGACCACTACTACCCATCTGGGGTGGTAACCTACAACTCCTGCTTAATAAATGTAAATGTAGATGGATCACACGCTGCAATTCTGTCGTCCAGGGTTTGAATTCACTCGACGAGTGGAATACAGTGATTACAGCTACTTAGTTCCACCTTCTACCATCCCTGCTTATACAACCTATTCTACCTCGAGTTTAGACCCATGATGTACACACAGGTTTGCTTGCCTCCACCCTCTTTAGTAACATGCCTACGTGGACTAACAGACCCCTGGCTGCATGCCCTACATGTGTTCATTCACTTGATGTATATACCCCATGTACATACTCCATTTGTAGCAATTGTTTAATTGAATTGATTTCCATTCACTGTATGTATCTACACTTGACTTGGGTACCAGCACCATCATGTACTTGTCCATATACTTTGTAATATATGCTACTTATTTACTAGTGATCAGATGTTTCACTGTACATATTCACTTGGTACCTTATTTAGTTATTTTAATGTAATTTTAAGTCCTTCTTTCCAGGATAGTCGATGTGCATGTAACCCAGCGCACAGTTCTAATCTTACAGGGTTTTAAAATCACTGACCATTGATGCGCTTGTAACCTCATGCACCTTCTTACCCATTAGACCATTCATGCGCATTTAACCAAGCGCACTGTTGTTTCATGTGATATCAATCATTCTAAAACTAATTTCACGTACACTTGTTGTCCGATTGCTTCAAGTTGCCTTGTCTCTATTGCATATGGCTTACATTATCTGCATCGTATACCATAGATACATAACGTGCTTAATTGGTTTCACATTTCGGTGCCCCTTGGACGCTCCTTTCCTCCTATGACTCGTCCCCCTGGGACTTATTTATTAGTGATCAGATGTTTCACTGTACATATTCACTTGGTACCTTATTTAGTTATTTTAATTTAATTTTAAGTCCTTCTTTCCAGGATAGTCGATGTGCATGTAACTCCGCGCACAGTTCTTAATCTTACAGTGTTTTAAAATCACGGACCATTGATGCGCTTTTAACCTCACTCACCTTCTTACCCATTAGACCTTTCATGCGCATGTAACCAAGCGCACTGTTGTTTCATGTGATATCAATCAGTCTAAAACTAATTTCACGTACACTCGTTGTCCGATTGCTTCAAGTTGCCTTGTCTCTATTGCATATGGCTTACATTATCTGCATCGTATACCATAGTTCTCTTCCAGGGGTATCCTCATCAAAGTCATAAGCATTAGAATATTCCCGCCCATGCGCGGGACCCCGGAAACAATATATTATATGTGCCCCACATATATATACTCATATATATATATACATATATATATATGTAAAAACCCCTCTCCTCCTGGAGAGAAAATGAGCCGCACACAAGACTTCTTTTTTGCCGATTTTAATAATAATTTGGAACAGCATCTGGCATTTTCCTGACGCGTTTCGTTCTTCCTAGAACTTTCTCAAAGGTAAGCCATTGCACCTCGGACATGCCGTTTGGTTCCTACAGTTCGATGTTTCATTTAAATTCACTTCCTCTAATGGTGTTTTCGTGTCAGGGTCACTTCCTGTGGTGAATTGCATTATGGAGCCTGTAGTACCAAAGGATGTCTTGCATTTACATCCCTCCAGTGGGTGGTGTCTTTTGCTGCTGTTCCTGGAGTAAAGTCACTCTTGTTAAATTTAATCACAGGCTGAAGTTCCCCGGTGTCAGCTCACTTTGAAAGCTGACTGTGGGGTCCAATACCAAGGCAGGTCCTTGGCGGCACCGCATCCTCCTCATATATATATATAAAAATAAGCAATTGCAGCCAAATAAACAGTAGAGCTGAATTATGCTGTAAAGAATTTCCACCATACATGAACTTCTGCATTAGAAACATGAGAAACAACACCAAAAATTGTTTAGAAACTGTTTTAATGCTTAGAAAGCAGTAGAAATTCTTATAACTCACTGAAAGCATAGAAAGCTCCCAGGCTGCATTGCAAACACACAGTCTAAAGAGACTGAAAAGCTAACCTGTAGCTGCAACAAAAAAACTGACACCGTGCCTTTAAGGCACCCATGACCCCCAGCTTCCCATCATGCCTCAGGGGTGACAGTTAGGTCAGTTGTTCTTTCCGGCTCCTTCAGGAAGGACCCTGGTAACACAGCTCCACTCATTTCTGGCTTTTCTGACAGAAATTTGCTTCTTTTTTCCTTTTTTTTTTACTTACTTTGACTTTTGACATCTTGTCAAGTAAGGTTTCTGTCTTTTTAGACATTTTTTGTGTGGCATTTTATTTTAAAATGGCTTCTCTTTTTGACAACTGTCCTTCTTGTGGCAACAAGAAGGCAAAATCAGACAGTCATGATGTCTGTATACTTTGCTTGCCTGATCATCATGATCCTAAGGACTGTCCACATTGCAAACGCCTGTCTGAGAGAACTCTCAAGGACAGAGAAATAAACCGCATTTATGGACTGGCCCAAAGGTCCTCCAGAGGAAGATCTCCAGGGAAGAAGGGCACCAAGAGGGCCAGAAGTCCTTCTAGAGGTAAGTCTTCACGCCCTTCTACTTCAACGTCGGGCTCGGCGCTGAAGAAACATCTATCTGGGAGTTTTCCAGCTGAAAAACGACAGTCGACGGCGGGCTCGCCGTCGAAAAGAAGATCAGGTTCGTCACCGTCGTTGAGGATGCCAGCTCCGTCGGCGAAATCTCCTCCGCCGTCGTCAACCAGGCGACAATCGGCGTCGAGGGAGGTCACGCCTCCGCCGTCGTCAACAGGGTGGCGATCGGCGTCGAGGCCAGTGACTCCTCCGCCGTCGTCAACCGGGCGGCGATCGGCATCGAGGACCAAGACCCCTCCGCCGTCGTCAACTCTGCGACGATCGGCGTCGAGGACCAAGACCCCTCTGCCGTCGTCAACCCGGCGACGATCGGCGTCGAGGGGCGGCACACCTCCGCCGTCATCATCTCGACAACGATCGGTGTCGAGAAGTGTGACTCCCCCGCCGACGTCAACAGGGCGACGTCCGGCGTCGAGGACCAAGACCCCTCCACCGTCGACAACCAGGCGTCGATCGGCGTCAAAGAGGCGATCTCAGTCGAGGAGGTCTCGTCGACGTTCGGTGTCGAGGATGTCCAGAGTTCCTCCGCCGTCGTCACGTAGGCACTCGACGTCGATAGAGAAGGCTCCGTCGTCGGCAAGTCAGCGCCGTTCGACGTCGAGAGACCGTCGTTCTTCACATCACTCATCGACAATGAGGGATAGATCGACGTCGAGGCACTCTGCGATTCTTGTTACGGAATCGGCATTGCGTCACTCATCTTCTCAGTCTTCAGGTTCCTCCAGTTCATCTTCAAGAACCAGAAGTCCTGTCCATAAATCTCCTCCACGTCGGTCAGAGGTTTCTGCACCTGGGGTGAGGCTGTCCCCTAGATTGTATGCACCACTGCAGAATTGGCAGGAATCAGGGGCTACGGAACGCCTTCGGCAGTACGTCAGCCCGGAACATAGATCTCCGCTGCAAAGGCTGGTGGCTGAAGTAGACAGAGTCAGTCCTCCCAGGCGACAGGCAGCACGATAACCGGAAAGGAGACCAGATAGATCTCGTTCTCCAAGAAGGGAGGTACGTCCCAGAAGATCTCATTCTCCAAGGAGAGAGGAACGTCCCTGAAGATCTCGTTCTCCAAGAAGGGAAGAACGTTCCAGAAGATCGCACGAGAGGCGACGCAGTTCCCATCGCAGGAGTAGAAGAACTCCTTCCACCTCTTCTACCTCCTCTACCCGATCTTCCAGAAGAAATTATTCTCCTACTCACACAGACAGCCCTATCTCCAGAGTCTCTCCAGTGGACGACATCAATACCTATCTAGATGTTCTGCAGAGAGGTGCACAGAAATTAAATATTGAGATGGCTGTCCCACAAGTGACTCCCACAGTAATTTTTGAGACATTACACCAAAAATCTTCTTCCCGTCCGTTGCTTCCTTTAGTCCCAGGACTCATGGAACCAGTCAAGAACATTTTCCTCACCCCTGCAACCATCAGAACAGTGCCGGCTCGTATACAAAAGAAATACAAGCCTGCTGACTCAGACCCAATCTTTGTCAAATCTGATCCACCAGCAGATTCTGTGATTGTGGCAGCGGCTCGGAAGACCCATACAGTCGCTCCTTCATCTTCTGTCCCGCCAGATAAGGACAGTAAGACACAGGACTCATGGGGTCGCAGAGTTTGTAATGCTGCAGCTTCTACCCTGAAGGTTTCCAGTGCTTCCGCGCTGCTGGGACGATATGACAGAGCCTTATGGGACTCGATGGAGTGCTTCAAAGCCAAGCTCCCGAAGGAGGACCAAAAAGACTTTGAAGAGACACTAACGGAAGGCTGTTTGGTGGCAAACCAAATGATAAGCACCGCGGCGGACGGTGCAGTGTTGGCGGCGCATTCTTATTCTCATGGAGTATGTGCCAGAAGGTCTTCTTGGTTGCGCTTGACAGGCCTGAAACCTGATGCTCAACAGCGTATCTTGAATCTTCCTTTCTCTCGGTCCTCTCTCTTCGGGGAACACGTGGATGAGGAAATGACCCGGATGAAAACCAAACTGGGCACGGTAAAAGCGGTCGGTTTGGAGAAGAAGAAGGAATTCAAACAACGCTTCAAATCCAACAGGGGCAGAGGGGCTCAACAGAGGGTTCAAACCCCTCAGTGGTCCCAGAACAAAAATCAGGGAAAAACCCAATTTCGAGGAGGCAAATCCAACAGAGGTAGAGGAGGTCATCAGCAGTCCTCTTCCACAACGAGAGGAGGGAAAGCTTGAGCAGTGGCTTCCTCTGGTGCCGTTGCCCACTCCAGTGGGAGGAAGTGCTTCGCAACATCTGGCAGAGTGGGTCAGCATCACAAAAGATCGTTGGGTGCTGAATATACTGCGCAATGGATATGCACTACGTTTCCGTGCGATCCCAAAGTCCATACCTCCAAAAAAGTCTCGCCCGTACCAACTAAATCTTCTCCAAAGAGAGGTCAAGACTCTTCTCCAAAAAAGAGCCATCGAGGAGGTTCCTCCCTCTCAAAGGGGAAAAGGAGTCTACTCCAGATACTTTCTTGTCCCAAAAAAAGATCAGGAGGACAAGTTCAGACCCATCTTGGACCTTCGCCTTCTAAACAAGGTGGTGGTCAAAGAAAAGTTCCGCATGTTGGCTCTTCACCAAATATGCCCACATCTTCAAGTCGGAGATTGGATGTGTTCGGTGGATTTGCAAGATGCGTACTTTCATATTCCGATCGCCCTTCGCCATCGGAAATACTTGAGATTTGTGGTAGGAAGCAAGCACTACCAGTACAAAGTGATGCCCTTTCGGGCTCAAGTCAGCACCACGAGTCTTCACCAAATGCATGTCAGTGGTTGCGGCTTATCTAAACAAGAAGGGGCTCTTCGTCTATCCATACCTGGACGACTGGCTCCTGAAAGGCCCATCTCCCCTACAGGTACTCAACGACTTTCAACTGTGCCTACAGCAGTTACACAAGTTAGGCCTCCATGTGAACATGAAAAAGTCTGTTCAACAACCGACCCAGAGCATGCATTACCTGGGCGAAGTTCTGGACACAAGTCTGGGAAAAGCGTTTCCTTCGGAGGAGAGACTATCATCTATGAAACAGAAGTGCAGGACTCTCCTCCAGTCTCAAAATCCATCAGTCAGACAGGTAGCTTCCCTGCTGGGCTCCATGGCGTCCTGTATTTTTATGATACCGAACGCCAGACTGAGAATGCGGCCTCTGCAGCAGGCTCTGGAGGACCAGTGGGACCAAGCGACAGGGGATTGGGAGGATCGAATCAATTTGTCCCAGACAGCGAGGACGTCCATCCTATGGTGGACTCGCCCGCAGAATGTGTTGCTGGGAGTACCGTTTCATCAACCTCTTCCAACACTGTCCGTGGTCACGGACGCTTCTCTAAAGGGCTGGGGGGCACACATGGGTTGCCTTCAAATTCAAGGTCGGTGGTCAACTCAGCACCAAACCTACCACATCAACATGCTGGAGCTTCGGGCAGTTCATCTAGCTCTCAAGGCTTTACTTCCAGCTATAAATACCGACTCAGTCCTAGTTCAGACAGACAATACCACCACCATGTTCTATCTGAACAAGCAAGGGGGCACACGATCTCGCCCTCTCTCCCTGGAGGCTCAGGCGATTTGGCACTGGCTTCTGGTTCGAGGCCTATCAGTAGTGGCAGTACACCTTCCAGGTGAATTAAACACCAAGGCAGACGCACTCAGCAGGCACTTCGAAGATCAGCCAGACTGAGTGCTAAACGACGAAGTGGTAGAAGAACTTTTTCGTTGTTGGGGTCGTCCAACAATAGACTTGTTTGCAGACGACGAAAACGCAAAATGCCACGCCTTCGCATCCAGATTCCACCGGCCAGGGACGCAGGGGAATTCTCTCCTGATGGATTGGTCAGGAACATTTGCTTACGCATTTCCTCCCCTGGCTCTGATTCCTCAGGTGGTGTCCAAGCTCCTCAGGTCGGATATAGAGATGATCTTGATAGCTCCGGATTGGCCACAGCAGTGGTGGTACCCGGACCTTCTGCATCTGTCTGTGTGTCCACACAGACGGCTTCCTTGCAGGCCGGACCTGTTGAGCAAGATGAACGGGAGGATACTTCATTCCAACCTCCCATCACTGAACCTGACAGCAAGGCTCCTGAGGTCCTGCAATATGGGCATCTGAACCTGCCTCCCGAATGTATGCACATTTTAAAAGAGGTCAGAGGCCTTCCACAAGAGCGTCCTATGTGTTCAAGTGGAAAAGGTTTTACATATGGTGTAGGGATCGTCACCTAGATCCTACTAAAGGCAAGAGGAAGTAATTCTTCCATACCTCCTTTCCTTGGCAACTTCAGGTTTGAAATATGCTTCCATTAGAGTGCATCTGTCAGCCATAGTAGCGTACAGGAAATCACCTAACCAGATTTCTTTCTTTCAGGTTCCGGTGGTCAAGGATTTCCTCCAGGGGTTGAAGAAAGTCTATCCCCCTGTGCGCAATCCTTCTCCTCCTTGGGAATTGAACCTGGTTCTATCCAGGGTAATGTCACCTCCTTTCGAACCCATCCACAAGGCCTCTTTGCAACATCTCTCTTGGAAAGCGGCTTTTTTAGTGGCGATTACGTCAGCGTGCAGAGTAAATGAGATACAAGCGCTCTGTACTAAGGAACCATATACTGTTTTCCATCACAATAGAGTAGTCCTGAGAGCTCAACCATCCTTCTTGCCTAAGGTGGTTTCTGATTTTCATATAAATCAGTCCATTTCCCTCCCTTCGTTCTTTCCAAATCCTACGACCCCGGCTGAGCGGTCGCTGCACTCCTTGGATCTTAAGAGAGTGCTCAAGTTCTATTTGGAAAAGACCGAGGGTATCAGGAAGGCGGATCAGCTGTTTGTGAACTATGGTTCAATGAGAACGGGCTTTCCAGCGGCCAAGAGATCCATCTCCAGGTGGATTGTCTCTTGCATTAAATTGGCCTATCAGCTTGCAGGCAAGCCTTTATTGGTGTCGCCCAAAGCACATTCCACTAGAGGGAAGGCAGCTACAGTAGCTTTCTTACATGACATTCCTATGTCAGAGATATGTTTGGCTGCTACCTGGAAATCGGTTCATACATTTACGAGGCATTACTGTCTAGAATCTGATTCCAGGGCTGATACTCAAGTAGGGCAAGCCTCCTTGAGGAATCTGTTTGGGTAGCCTATGGCCTGCTCAGGCTTGTTGATAACTTTACTGTATTGTTATTCCTTTGCCCGCAGGGATGAGGTGAGGCTCGCTATTCTATTCTAATGCTTATGACTATTGATGAGGATCCCCTGGAAGAGAAGGATTAGTTACTTACCTGTAATCCGAGTTCTCTTCCAGCGGTATACTCATCAAAGTCATAAGCAACCCTCCCGCCTCCCCGGGCAAAGGACATTCGTTAATGAGGAGATATTGTTAACCTACTTTTTCCTTGGGTTTTCAGTCTCCGAAAAGAACAACTGACCTAACTGTCACCCCTGGGGCATGATGGGCAGCTGGGGGTCATGGGTGCCTTAAAGGCACGGTGTCAGTTTTTTGTTCCAGCTACAGGTTAGCTTTTCAGTCTTATTAGACTGTGTGTTTGCAATGCAGCCTGGGAGCTTTCTATGCTTTCAGTGAGTTATAAGAATTTCTACTGCTTTCTAAGCATTAAAAACAATCTTTGGTGTTGTTTCTCATGTTTCTAATGCAGAAGTTCATGTATGGTGGAAATTCTTTACAGCATAATTCAGCTCTACTGTTTATTTGGCTGCAATTGCTTATTTTTATATATATATATATATATATATATATATATATATATATATATATATATTCACTGAAAAAACCATAGGTTATAGACCATATATCGTTAGGAATTAGCATTTAAAAAACCTTATTTTACCCACACAAAACCATTGAAATTCCATATATAGTTAGTTGCACTAACTATATATCGCGCACCCGCAATCCACTGCTGATGATGTCACATATTACATCATTCATGACATGGTCAGTGACATCACTGATGACATCACTGATGACATCTCAAATGACATCACTGATGACATGACTGATAACAACATCCAGTGATTTTTTGTTTCTGTAAAGTTTAAATATGTCTTACATATTGAAGAATGAGTGGATGTGTAAGTGTCTGGACGAAGGATTTAGTAGGTGCATGACTGACTGTATGACTGAGTGATTAAATGTGTCTCACTGAGTGCATGGGTTAGTGACTAAACTGTCTTAATTTGTGCATCATTATGTCTGTTGTTCTATAAACTGCTGCATGTGTTGATCAGTAGCTATATGAGTAACTATATGGGTTATTGATTGATTGCCCAAGTATTTGTATGGGAGACTGAGTGTGTGTGTGGCTGGCTGGGAGGTGTATGACTCTGTGCAGATCAATGTGTACTTGTATCAATGATTGTATAAGAAGGTAAGTATGTGTTAGTATATGTTTGAAAATGTAAGGTGCTCTATGTTTAACTGTATAGACAAGAAAATGGAAGTGTCATTGATTCTTTACAGGACTGACTAGGTGTGTGAGTAACTCCATGGATGAGTGGCAGACTGTGAGTGTCTGTATAGGTGTATGAGTGCATATGATAGTGTTGTAAAGATGAGTGATTGTATGTATGAATGATTGTATGGGTGAATGAGTGAAGGTGTGTGTAGACGTAGGAATCAGTGAGTGCGTATGTAGTAACTAGTATTGGTGTGTCAATGGTTTTAAAAATTATACTCTGTATTTAACACTGGGTGAAACAGAGGTTATATTAAAATGTGAGGAGATGCATTGTATTGTCACATGAATGATATCATCAGTGATGTGGTCATTGATGTCAAATGAGATGTCATCAGTGATGTCATCAGTGATGTCATTTGAGATGTCATCAGTGATGTCATCAGTGATGTCACTGACCATGTCATGAATGATGTAATATGTGACATCATCAGCAGTGGATTGCGGGTGCGCGATATATAGTTAGTGCAACTAACTATATATGGAATTTCAATGGTTTTGTGTGGGTAAAATAAGGTTTTTTAAATGCTAATTCCTAACGATATATGGTCTATAACCTATGGTTTTTTCAGTGAATTTTCAAGGTTTTGTAAATGCTAATTCCTAACTATATATGGTCTATAACCTATGGTTTTTTCAGTGAATTTTCAAGGTTTTGTAAATGCTAATTCCTAACTATATATGGTCTATAACCTATGGTTTTTTCAGTGAATTTCAATGGTTTTTTAATAGCAAATATCATAAGCTGTCGAATGTCAAGTACGTGGTAAGTAAAAACATTTTCGTGTTTATGCACACTGATCTGCTTTGAATGCTGCCCCCCCCCCTCATTTCTATTAGGAGTACTCTCTCTTTGCAGATAGTGAAAGGTAGTTAACGCAGGCCTTTGCCCCCGTTGTAATACGTCGTGCCTGCTTCTCTCTCCATTTGATTGATTGTTATCCAAGCATTTACTGTTTTAGAATTGGTTCTCTTTGGTTCATTCTCTATTTACAAACAAACACAGAGTCGCAATACTCTGTTTAGTCTTTGCAGATAACGAAAAATCGTGTAAAAAAACAAAAGGAATCGAGCAAAATCAGTAGGCCACTAATGGGATCTCTTTTTGACCTCGCTAAAATAGAAACATTAAGAACAACCCCTCATGACAAATACGAAACTAGTGAGATGAACTGAACTCCACACCATGATGGCTGCAATACAGCTCGGCTCCGCCACCCACCCCGCCCAAAATAACGATAAAGAGCGGCTGCCATGATTGCTCGCGGAATGGCCACGACGGAGCTACGAAATGGTGGTGTATTGGCGTCATATGGCACCTTTTGTTTTTTGGAAAAAAATGTTTTTTGAAAAGAATTCGCAAATTACCACAAACTAGAAGTTGGTGGTAGTTTCCAAATCCTTAATGTCATTTTTTACATATTTTTTGTTTGATACATTGCATTTAAGAAATCGCAAAATTTGCAAATCCTTCAGTGCAATCGCAAAATAAGGAATAGCAAATTTTGAATTAAGGACATTTTAAGTCATTTCCACATGTGCAGTGTTTTCAAATTATGATTTGAAAATCGTTTTTGGGGAAAAGGAATGGTTTGCAAATTTATGACAAGGACATAATGGTGTATGCTTCTCTATAAGGCATTTCACTGTCTCTGATGTCATTTTTCCCATATTACATTATAAGACCTTTCCCTATGGAGCACATTCCTTGTAAATATGCTCCCACCTGTGCATGGTGAATTTAGATTTTGACTGTTTGAGTCACATAGCCATGTTAAAAGTGACCCAAAAAAATTGCAAACGCTTTAAAAAAACACATTCATGTGTCTTAAGCACATTTTAAGTCATTTCCCCGTGGACAGTGTTTTGTAAGTGGCGCAAAAGAGGCATACACCTATCATAAATCTGTCCCTAGCATTTTAAATGATTAATTCATGATGACGATAAGGTGTGGCCTATCCAGAGGTTTGTTTAAGGTGAGGCCTACTCAGGATTGCAGATTAAAGTTACGCTTGATGAAGAATACAGAGGACATAATACATGTAAAGCTCTACCAATGAAGTAAGTAATGTCCACTTCATTGCACCAGTCATCATAAATGTATCCCTAAGCTTCTTATCTTGTTAGACATCAACCGGCATATGTATCATATAACTATTTTGCATTTCCAAAATAGCAAATTTTAAGGAATAAATAGCAATTCTTTACCATTCCTAATTTGCAATGAGAAAATTGCTAATTGCAAATTACCCAATCATTTCCATGGGCTAGGAGGCTCATAGGAATGAAGGTGCAATTTGCGATTAGCAATTAGCTCATCGCAAATTAGTAATTTTTCCAAGGGTGCATGGGTGTCTCAAGAACACCCTGCTGCACCCCTGAAAAAGAAATTTGGGGGCATATGGCGCACATAAATTTTAACAACATTCCATTACCTCAAAAACGATTTTCAATTCATAATTTGAAAACACTGCCCACAGGGAAATTACTTAAAATGTTCTTAAGACACATGAAAGTGTTTTTTGAAAGCCTTTGCAATTTTTTTGGGTCACTTTTAACATGGTTATGTAACTCAAACAGTAAAAACCAAAATTAACATGCACAAGTGTGACCATATTTACAATGAATGTGCCCCACGGAGAAAGGTCTTTTAATATAATATGGGAAAAATGACATCAGAGACACAGAAATGCCTTATAAAGAAGCATACACCATTATATCCTTGTCATAAATTTACAAACCATTCCTTTTCCCCAAAAACGATTTTCAAATCATAATTTGAAAACACTGCACATGAGGAAATGACTTAAAATGTCCTTAAGACACATGAAAGTGTTTTTTGATTGCCTTTCCAGCATGGTTGGGTCACTTTTAACATGGCTATTTAACACAAACATTCAAAATCTAAATTTGCCATGCACAGGTGGGAGCATTTTTACAAGCAATTTGCGCCACAGAGAAAGGTCTTACATTAAAATGGGAAATATAACATCAGAGACAGTCAATTGCCTTATAAAAAAGCATACACCATTATGTCCTTGTCATAAATTTAAAAACAATTCCTTTTCCCCAAAAACGATTTTCAAATCATAATTTCAAAACACTGCACATGGGAAAATTACTTAAAATGTTCTTAAGACACATAAAAGCGTTTTTTGATTGCCTTTGCAGCATGTTTGTATCACTTTTAACATGGCTATGTAACACAAACATTCAAAATCTAAATTTACCATGCACAGGTGGGAGCATATTTACAAGCAATTTGCGCCACAGAGAAAGGTCTTACATTAAAATGGGAAAAATAACATAAGAGACATTCAATTGCATTATAAAGAAGCATACACCATTATGTCCTTGTCAGAAATATTATAACCATTCATCTTCCTCAAAAACGATTCTCAAGTCATAATTTGAAAAGACTCCACAGCTCCTATGCAGAAAAACACCCTGTCAGTACTAATACTTCACATTTTCTCCAATTACATTTTCTCAAAGAAACAAAATCTATTTGTAAAACACTTGAGACAAAGCAACATTTGAAAAACACAACTTTCTTCATAATTTTCTCCTTAAAGCACACTATTCTCTATCTAAATTAAAGAAATATTTTCTCACCTTAGCAAATACTTTGAGTTTGAAAACAGTCTCAGAAACACACCAATTTGTCTTCAGCAGAGCAAAAGGTATGCACTCCAGAGTCTGCAGCTATCAAAAGCACAGAAATGCTGTAATTCTTCACACATATCTCTCATGTCACCCAATCAAAACTCTTCCCTCACTTTTTTTCAAATGAAAACCCTTCCCCCCTCTGCCATTTCATGCCTTTTCTGCATAGCAACCACCTCTTGCAAGACCTCTGGTGTTTGCAAGTTCACACAACAATGTTGCAATTGAACTCTGAACTCTCAGTGCACCTGCGTATCCACTGCAATCTTTCATTTAATGATTATTTATTGACCATTCAAAATACATCTTTCAAATAACTCATCCAAGCACCCTAACTTTCTGTTTTCAGCAATCAAAATCCACCAATCACTGTTACTGCTTCATTAACACAGAAACTCCACAGTTTTTTTCATTTTAAACTCTCATTTTTTCAACTGCCATTTCATTGCCACACTTCATCTGACTGCAGCAGAACCTTCTCTCACCATGTTTTCTGTCTGGATTGTTGGACATAGTTATATCCACTGGGCTCACAGGTATGCTGAGAACAGAAATTTACCTAACCTCAATTTACAAGATGTGGAAATTAAATGGTTTGGCCGCAGAGGATTAAAATGTCACCAATTGATACCATTGGTGAAAACCTTTATGCATTTGCCCAAACCTGACCTGTTAATTGTGCACTGTGGAGGTAATGATTTGGGCACTTTGACTGGGGTAGGTCTGGAAATGCTTTTAAAGGACACCTTTGAGCAATTGATGGCACTTTTTCCTCAGACTGCCTTGGTATATTCAAATATATGCCAAAGACAGAAATGGAGGTGGTCAAACCAATTTTGTCCACAAATTGAGAAGTCGAGGAAGCATGTAAACAAATCTGTTTCAGCTTACATGAGAGACCATGGAATGGGCTCCATGTACAACAATAACTTGCGTTACTACATGCAAGATATCTACAGAGGAGATGGAGTTCACTTCTCAGATGAGGGCAACAGAATTTTCACTCTGAATTTAAGACTGTGCATTGGTACCTACTTATAAGTACCTAAATGTACCATAAACCCAAAAGCTCTTCTCAGAGCTACCCTACATCTGATCACTCACAATTATTATTTTACTCTAACTTTTTTCACTAATTTTCAACAAAATACACTCCCCGGGGCGCTACCCGGTACGCGAACCGGGAGCTAACCTCGCGAAATTTTTTTAAAAAATGTTTTTTTTTCGCACATATAAGCCTCCTCAGCCACCCTCACAAAACCTAGGGGGTCAAGATAAGTCTACCGTGCCCCCTTCTACCCATTCTGAACATTATTTGCCCTCCATTTTGTATCTTAATTCGACCGAAACACAAAATGGTGGACTCCCGTAACGCTTAAGGTTCGCGAACCGGGGCGCTCAACAGTTGGCGTACCGGGTCGCTCCCTGGGAAGCGCACCATCAAAAAAGGTGGGAAAGTAGTTTACAGAAAAAATTAAAATTAAAAAATAATCAACAAAACCAACAATCAATTAACATACAGTATTTGAAAAGTCTATCATTCATTTTTCATTGCAGTACGCTGCCCAGAACGCTTCCCGGTTCGCGGACCGGGCGCTACCCACGCAAAAAAACAAAAAAAAAATTATTTTTTTTGCCCCGCGGGGCCCTTTTAAAGCCTCCACTTTAAACCTAGGGGGTCAGGGAGGATCTACTATGCCCCCTTATGGTTATTTCCCCCTTTGTTTTGGCCTCCTCTTGTCTCTCAATCCTACCGAGAGACAAGATGGCGGCCGCTCCGGACTGTTTAGAATGTTGACAGACACCGGAGAGCCAATCAGCTTCGCTACGCGAAGTTCTGGTACGCGTAAGGTCCGCGAACCGGGGCGCTGCCCGGTCCGCTGTTACAGATATATATCTTTTTTTAAACGTTAATTTCTCAAAATCCACTGGAGCACATATATTGAGACCTACAAAAGGCACATCGGGCTACCAGTCCCTACAATTTTGCCAAGTTTCGTGCAAATCCATTCAGCCGTTCGGGCTAAAAGTGAGGCCAACCGCCCTATGGAAAACTCAATGTTAAAAACACGTTTTGGGACCCCCCTTTTTTCTCGACCCCCCCTGGACGAACCCCCACCCAATTTTCAGGGGCTGCTCAGAAACAAAATGTGCCATTTTCCTGAAAATTTCAGCCAATTCCGTCCACAAACGCCAAAGTTATTAGACATAGAATTTTCAAAAATCCCATAGGGAAAAAATCCTAACTATATATACCTACTGGCGACCGCCAGTAGGTAATATATATATATATATATGACGCTCAAAACTCTTCTCATGTGGTTAGAAAGAGGCAGCACTCACAATCCAAGAGGTGTACAGTTATTTTAATCGTAGGGAACAAAAAAGCACAGACGCGTTTCGGCGTTAGCCTTCGTCAGTGTGTCACTCGTTAGTTACCAACATCCCATACAAATACAAAAATCTGTAGACATTGACATAGACATAGGACTGTAACCCTTTGTGCCTCTATGGGCGCCATATTGGAAGGGTGTTACTCCATATAGTGGGTCTGTTTCGATTCGTCCGTTAATACTCTAAGTAAAAATAAAGCCGTGGATCGGCTAATGTCCTATGACCAAAGGTACAATGTCCTATTTACAGAAAAACAGTGCAAAAAAATGATAAATATCATATCAAACATATGAAAAAGACGTTCAAGTATAAGGGCGCAAAGGAAAAAGGAAAGAGGAAAAAGTTTCACATGCATGGACAATATGTCCAGAATGGCCAGAAAGGATATCCGAAAACTCGCAACTATGCTCTCAGAGGATGGACGGATCTAACACAGTTTATCCTTGGGCTGCTATTATATACATTGCATTCAGGTTATTCAAAATCCATAATGGGAAGTAGCGAGAGAAAAAAAAACATACTTTTTTATCAGTTCAGAATCCATCTTGGCTCATCTTAATTCAGTATATACTTGTTTTTACAAATTCAATATATACATATCTACATAATTACGTCCTTACTTCGAACTCATATTTCAAGCAGAGGGGGTGAAGAGCAGTCTAGTGATCATCTACACGAGATGGAATAAACCTTACAATCCAACTTCATGAGTGAATATTTTGGGAATTCTAGTGTTAATAGAATACAGTATTTACACTATCCACAAAATATGCTAAATATACAAAATATACAAAATGTGCAGATGGTCCTAGGGCTGGCAGTATATGGGTAAGGCTTCGCTTGGGGCTCACTTAACACCATGATCTTATTTCCCCAGGTGACATGAAAGTTCCTCACCGCTATTCATCCCTCCCGGATGTTTAGCCGAAAGGTCTACAATATATCTCGACTCGAGTCTACGGAGTCTCCTTAAGCGGTCGCCTCCTCTTACATTGGGTGGAACAATGTCCAATCCGAAAAATCGCAGTTTTGTACGGTCTTTGTCATGTTCCTCAGCAAAGTGCCGGGCAACCGGATATGAGATATCTACTTTTTCGATTGCTCGCTGGTGTTCAAGAATTCTCAATTTGAGTTCCTTGATAGTACTGCCCATGTAGCACAAGCCACATGGGCAGACTAAACAGTAAACTACAAACTGGGTGCTGCATGTGATAAAGTGCTTGATTAGCACTTTCTTGCCGGTGTCTGGAATGACATATGATAGTACACGTCTGCTGCCACTGCAAGCCTTGCAGTGACCGCAGGGAAAGAAACCAGCCATCTGCTTTAAGGAGTTAGTTTTGGGAGGTAGTTTATCAAGATGACTCGACACTAACATGTCATTTAGTGACCTTGCCCTACTAAACGTGATTAAAGGATGTGTAGGTAGATCATCCCTTAATATACTGTCAGTCTTCAGTATATGCCAGTTCTTATTAAGCATGGCTTTCAGATCTTTAGCTCCCCTGGAATACGGAGTAATTAGTCTGAATTTTCCACTCTCTTTTTTGGTGTTCCTGTTTCTCGTCACATTCGGATCATCTGCGGCCAACAAGGTAGCTCTCTGTATCCTCCTTACCTTATTTAGAGTGTTTTTCAATAAGGTATTGCCATAACCCCTCATTGAAAATCTCGCTAAGCATTCCGAGGCAGCCGCCTCGAAATCAGATTCTTTGGAGCAATTCCTGCAAATTCTAAGCAATTCTCCGTAGGGAATGCTGTTTTTTAGTGGGGTAGGATGGCTACTGCTGGCAAAAAGTGTGGAGTTTCCAGCAGTTTCTTTTCTATACAGAGTGGTCTGTAGGAGATTTTCTTCAATATACACTCTCAGGTCCAGATACTCCGCTGCCACCGGACTCACTGAGCCTGAGAAGTGTAAGTTGAGGTCATTGGTGTTGAGAATTTTTATAAATTCTTCTGCCGTGTCCATCCCTCCATCCCAGATGATAAACAAATCGTCAATATAACGATACCAGCATTTTACCTGTCCAGTGTCTGTACCAACTGTGCAGCTCCTGGGCACCTGCTCCTCCCACCAGCCAACGAACAAGTTTGCGTAGCTGGGAGCGAAGCAGGTACCCATCGCCGTCCCTGAGGTTTGTATGTACAGCTGGTCCTCAAAGAGGAAAATATTATTAGACAGACAGAATTCAATGAACTCTAAAATCATTTCGCTGTGGCGTGCATACTTCATTTGGCGCTGCTTTAGAGCATGTGCAATAGCTTCGAGACCCTGCTTGTGATCTATACAGGTGTAAAGACTTGTAATGTCTAAGACCATCATTAGGTATCCAGGGTCCCATCTTAGTTCCTGGATCTTAGTCAGGAAGTCTTTTGTGTCTCTTATATATGACTCTAACTTAGTCACCAATGGAAATAAAACGTTATCAACAAAACGGGACAGGTTCTCCGTCAAGCTGCCAATAGATTATATTATTGGACGGCCAGGGGGATTAATCATGTTCTTGTGTATATATATGTGGGGCACATATAATATATTGTTTCCGGGGTCCCGCGCATGGGCTGGAATATTCTAATGCTTATGACTTTGATGAGGATACCCCTGGAAGAGAACTAGGATTACAGGTAAGTAACTAATCCATACATAACGTGCTTAATTGGTTTCACATTTCGGTGCCCCTTGGACGCTCCTTTCCTCCTATGACTCGTTCCCCCAGGGTACCACTACCTCTCTAATGCCTTGACATTCTACTCCCTTTCTTTCCTGACTCCTGCGTCACCTTCCACGTGACTAGGGCCAGCTTCCTTAATTCCGAGTTGCCAACCTGCACGCTTGTAGACGCTTCATTCGTCCCAGACCTACACGTGGTTGCACGTTTCACTCGTTCAAAACCAACCCCCCCGCAGACTAACGCCGGTTCCCTGCATCTGCTGTCCAGGCCGAACCCCTGCCGGACCACAACTCAATTCCTAGGTAAGATACGTGGCTTTCTCGTGCGCCGCCAATTGCCAACATTTCCCTGTCCAGCAGAGGCTCTCATTGCTTGTTTCCTTGATTGCAGAGCACTACCCAGTCACCGTTACACCTCCCCTGATGTGGAAACTGAACCACTCTACTTGGTAAGCATCTTGCACCCGCGCTTGCTACTTATTCCCCGATCTGCCACGCTCTTCCCCGTCCCCAGCATTCACTGCTATCCCTGTCCTCCTTCCACCCTGTAGATGGTTTGCAGCCACCCACTGCTGCCACCCCACAGCGGACGCTCCTGTGCGGTGCCCACTCAAGTGGCTTTCCTCCCTTGTATACTCGCCTTCGCCCTCCTGAGTGCCTTCAGGTAATCCCTCCCCCCTTTTACCTGTCCTGTCTTGCTTCCTAACACTCCACCACCCCCTCCTGTCTCCTAACACTGCACCACCCCCCACCCTCTTCCAACCCCACCACCAATCCAAATGTAGTTGTCCTTTGTGCTCCTATATGCAAATAACAACCTTTCCACTGCTACTTGGTCTCCCGTGTCCCCTTTCTGTGCTTAGTGATTGATGCACACATTACTTTGTCCCCTTGTATGATACACCGGTTGAGACATTGTTCTATTGTTACACTATGTACTGTTACCATCATTATGGTCATCACTTTTTACACAAATCCAGTATCACACAAAATGTTTTTCCTTACCACCAATGGGAACATTGTCCGACACCACCAAAAGGTAGTACAAAAACGTTTGTACAGAAATGTTCTGATTTTTTATGGTTTAACACTTCTGACCCAACCTCATATTACTATAAGGTTGCACCTACATCTGCACAGAAAAATATGCTAACACCAAACAGATTTATTCTGCATCCTTTATTTCCCAACTGTCTGAACAGGGTTTCGACTCATGGAAGGACACTATAGACATAAAATCAGTCTGGCGTACTAAGGAATGGCAAGTTCAGGGCACGAAGCACCATTTAGAGTGTGGCTCATTCCACTGCCGATAATATTGCTGAATGACACTGTGCAACAGACTTTCTGTCTTGGACTAGCCAAAAACAAGGATTTGAACACACCTCAGATTCCCACACCTTCACACATCAATTTTACATCACATGGAGGTTATACAATAGATGACACCATGCAGTACAATACTTCGGACCCCAATTGGAAGGGATGATTATTTTGGCCACAGACAGATGTCAAACAAGATTCAAGGGTACAACAGAAGGGTTTAGTATCCATAGGCCGGACCAACGCTGTGTACAGAGTGAGCATTCGGGGGTGTAACATCATACAGTGTTGGGAAGTTGTGCCTCCATTGGCTAAAAACCTTGACACCGTCCCAGGTGGAACAGCACTTATCCTTTCTCGTAGATGAGGTGGAACTAAGGGATTTTTTATTAGGTCTCAGAAAGCCACGTCAGAAATGTTTCTATTATGCTGTCTATACAACATGGACAATCTCAACTACATTCTATTATGTTATAAGCTTGACTCTGCAATCATTGCGCGCTGGTTATGTGCCTTGGCGGTTTATCAACAGTACGTCCCTATTTTCAGCTTACAATCCATCTGAAAAATAGATAATGATGGCCTTAGTTGAATGTATCCTTTATACAGTTTGATACTCTGAGCCGAATGAAAGCCATGATTTTACACCAAACCGTGCCCTTAACCTTCGCCAGAAAAACTTATGATCTCAAGGTTGCAAGGTCTAGTACGAACACTCTGCCCTTTCCATTTCAAAAAAATTATACAACATATCTTTAACATGTCTGATACGACAGGTATAGTACACCTATTTAAGACCATAGGTTCCGGACTGTTAACCACCTTTCAGACAATGCTCTGAGTTATTCCCAACTTCATACACTCCGTATTCTGAAGCATTTTTGGAAGGCTTCAGCTGATCCTGTTCCTAATAGCAGGAATCATGATTGTCATTTTTCTGCTACACAATGGACGTCCCAGTCACCAAAGAGATGGAAAAAACGCTCTTGGAGCACCAATACCGTGATCGCATGGTACTCCATCTGGGCACACCTAGCGTTCTCGAACTAAGTGAATCTTGGTTCCTATCATTTAGACTAGTCTGGATCAACTGTATTCTGCCTGTCCTATGATGCCTGTTCTGCGGACAAGAATGCGTGTTGGACCTATGCCTACCACTTCAATCTGTTGCGCCACCGGACGTTGATGATTTACTGGAGCCAATAATGGCCCATGTTCTGCAGTGTCCTCAGCGTATTCCAATGTTGATGTCTGCATTCTTAGAGCCACCACAGGATGATTCAGCTGGATACCGGCTCCTCAACAAGTACTCAGGCCTTTGTTATCACACAGGCATCCCCGCAGTGGATGTGGAGAATACGGAGGATTATCTGTGCTCGATTGACCTGATATGCGAGGTGTTGCAGGTACTGTCGTCTGCGATTGCAGGCAACAGTGATGTTGCTTCTCCCAGCCAGAACCCATAAACATTTGGCTCATCGTGTGCTGGGACAATTTAGCTTTTTCAAAAACAACCAACATTTGGATTTCTAAGCAATAGACACTTATTCTAGAAATGACATGGCTTCCAGTTACTCATTGTTCGAACTATATATACGAACATATTTTAGTACAGACTTCTATTGCATGCAATATACAGGTTCTTTTAGCATTTTTTAAGGCTTTTATATTTGTAAGTACTATTTTAATGGATTTATTAAGCTGTTTGTGTACAAACACCTAGCTGTACGTTATAATTATTAGTATGTCGTTGAGTTGGATGAGGAGTGGGTGTTATGCTTCATATAGTTACCCCAACATAGGCTCAGGTAGTCACCTAACCTTTCACCTATATTCTCCTCTACCATTCTACTACATAACAGTTCTTGGGACTGACCTTTTACCTAGTTACCTTTAACTCTGGGTGAAGTTCGCATAGCGGGTCTACATAAAGTGCCACGGAGTTGGCAACAATTTCTGTGGAACTCCACATAGCTCCGCTATGCTGCCCGCCTCCCCCCTTTTAATATGTAACTTAAAAGTACATTAAAGCAAGTGAAAAAGACTTACCTTTTAACCACGGCGTCCCCAAGCTGCCCTTCTCCTCTTCTTCACAATTAGAAATACTGATAAGAAAACTGCAAATGTGCGGGCGTGCGCATGAAAGAAATGCTCATGCACGGGCGTGCGCGCAGGCACGGTTTTCTTATCAGTATTTCTAATGGCGAAGAAGAAGAGAAGGGAAGCCGGAGGACGCAGAGGTTAAAAAGGTAAGTCTTTTTAAATTGCTTTAATGTACTTTTAAGTTATATTAATAATAGGGGAGTGGAGGCGGGCAGCGGGCCAACTCCGCTGTGCTGTGTGCTGAGTTTTGCCTTCTCCGCATTCCCACGGGTAAAGCGGAGTTCTCCACCCAGGGTAAGTTACAATACTGCTTACAGGACGTAGGGTTTTTCCTGAAAACTGGCCTCATCCATTATGCATGAGGAGTCTTGGGAACTCAGCAGGACTACCATCTCCTGCATAATAATTATTTATAAGGCATTAGTTATACAGTCGGTGGTCAGAAATAGGCAAAGATGGCGCTCTAAGGTCTATCACAAGTACAAATCAGTTAAGGCAGGTAATCTGGCATGGTGCCTAAGGTAGGGATCCCCACGTTTGTGGCCAGAAGACCCCTTGTGCTATATATATAAATCCTCTGCACACATTCAAAAGTAAATACATAAAGTTTCATTAAATATCACTGTTAGACCTAGCATTTCTTGGCGTGGTTACCCCTGACTTTTTGCCTCGACCTCCTCTATTTTTGATGCTGTGATGGATTTCGTTTTGCTGGCATAGATGCTTTGAGCAATTTGCCCCTGCTGATCAGTGTCAAAGTGCAAGTTCTCCTTGTATAAAGGGTTATGGTAATTGGTTGTCCATAATTGGTATGTTTTTCTTACTAGTAAAGTCCCTAGTAAAGTGCACTGTGTGTGCCAGGGATGGTAATGCAAATGCTACTAGTGGGCCTGAAGCACTAATTGTGCCACCCACACAAGTAGCCCTAAAGAGAGATCTCTGGCCTGCCACTGCAGTGCCTGCGTGCACTTTGTTAACTGCCTTGTTGTCCTGACAAGTGCACCCACTTGCCAGGCTTTACCCTTCCCTTTTTATGCACATCAGACAACCCTATAATAGGCCCAAGGTACCCCCCTGGGCAGGGTGCAGTGTATGAGAAAGGTAGGACATGTACTGAGGTGTGTACTAAGCATGGGCGGATTTTGCGGATCCACGATTCACGAATTTGCGGATTCACGGATCGTGGATCCGCAAAATCCGCGGATTTAGCGGATCGGCGGATTTGGGGGCGTGGCTTCCATGCCAGGAGTGGACCATCGTGCCAGATTGAACCCTGCCCTTCGTATTTATTCAAGAAGACGCCACCGTTTTGTGCTATACCTCTACTCAACTGGAGTACTTTCTACTGGATGATCAGTAAGTGCTACCTCGTTGGGTAAATGTATAGTGCTTTTACTACACTACAGCTGCTTAAAGTGGCAGAGAGTTGTCTACAGCGGCCAGGTGTGTGGTACTATGCAATCGCGCCGAAGGGCGCAGGGGTCCCTTGAGTGATCTGCCCATCATAGTGGGTAAATGGCGGGAAGACGGTGCACACCGCGAGTGTGTGGGCGGGGCCAAACGGACGGCGCTTCCATGCGAGTGCACATGGCTCTTGTGTGTATACAAGGTCAGAGACTGATCAGAGCAGCAGATGTAGAGACAGAAGCCCCTGGCCACATAACAGCACGGGGATTGCGCTCGTGAAGGTCAAAGATGCAAAGGCCTGTATCCAGCGTCACAGCTGATTTTCGACGGTATATTTGGGAAGAAGGCACACCTGCCCAGCCTCCACAACGCTCAGGATTGTTTTTGGGCTGATGAATGAGTCACTGAATTAAAGCTTCAACTAGGGCACATGCTGTATTGATATCTGTAGGTGCTTCCTGTTGAGGTGTAATTTTTGTGCCAGGACCGTCATGCCAGAATGAACCCTGCCCTTCATATTTATTCAAGAAGACACCACCGTTTTGTGCCTGTTGTAACTAATTTACGATGGCGCCGGCAAGCTGCCAGCGCCATCCTAAAATAGTTACTAAATTAGCTTCAACAGGAAGCTCTAATTGGTAACATAAAGCAGGCGCTCGAGCCCCTGCTTTATCTTATCTATTAGAGCTTCCTGCTGAAGCTAATTAAGTAACTTTAGGATGGCGCTGGCAGCTTGCCGGCGCCATCGTAAATTAGTTACAGACCAGCAAGGCGTGAACTTTTGACCGAGGAATCCGCCGCTCGCAAATTGCGGATTTTCGGTAAATTCGCGAGAGTTCGCGGATCGCGGATTTACCGAAAATCCGCAAAATCCGCGATCGGAGCGGATTTTTCGCTCATGCTTAGTGTGTACCATGTCCTGGCAGTGAAATACTGCCAAATTCGTTTTTCACTGTTGCAAGGCCATCTTGCCCATAGGACAGAATGGGTACTGCTGTGTCACATGTTTCCAGGATATCTTCCCATAGGCATAAGATGGAGTTTAGTGTGCCTGAACTCAGGATGTAATAACACATCTTTTTGTGAAGATCGTTTTTAAATTGTGTGTGTGGAAACCACACTTTTAGAAGTGGCTGGTTTCTTGTCCTAAGCATCCTGTGTGCCTCTTCCAGGTTGTGTATTGACTGTCTGGGTTTGGATGTGACGGGGTCTGGGAAGTGTCCTTTCCCCATGGAGCACATTCCTTGTAAATATGCTCCCACCTGTGCATGGTGAATTTAGATTTTGACTGTTTGAGTCACATAGCCATGTTAAAAGTGACCCAAAAAAATTGCAAACGCTTTAAAAAAACACATTCATGTGTCTTAAGCACATTTTAAGTCATTTCCCCGTGGACAGTGTTTTGTAAGTGGCGCAAAAGAGGCATACACCTATCATAAATCTGTCCCTAGCATTTTAAATGATTAATTCATGATGACGATAAGGTGTGGCCTATCCAGAGGTTTGTTTAAGGTGAGGCCTACTCAGGATTGCAGATTAAAGTTACGCTTGATGAAGAATACAGAGGACATAATACATGTAAAGCTCTACCAATGAAGTAAGTAATGTCCACTTCATTGCACCAGTCATCATAAATGTATCCCTAAGCTTCTTATCTTGTTAGACATCAACCGGCATATGTATCATATAACTATTTTGCATTTCCAAAATAGCAAATTTTAAGGAATAAATAGCAATTCTTTACCATTCCTAATTTGCAATGAGAAAATTGCTAATTGCAAATTACCCAATCATTTCCATGGGCTAGGAGGCTCATAGGAATGAAGGTGCAATTTGCGATTAGCAATTAGCTCATCGCAAATTAGGAATTTTTCCAAGGGTGCATGGGTGTCTCAAGAACACCCTGCTGCACCCCTGAAAAAGAAATTTGGGGGCATATGGCGCACATAAATTTTAACAACATTCCATTACCTCAAAAACGATTTTCAATTCATAATTTGAAAACACTGCCCACAGGGAAATTACTTAAAATGTTCTTAAGACACATGAAAGTGTTTTTTGAAAGCCTTTGCAATTTTTTTGGGTCACTTTTAACATGGTTATGTAACTCAAACAGTAAAAACCAAAATTAACATGCACAAGTGTGACCATATTTACAATGAATGTGCCCCACGGAGAAAGGTCTTTTAATATAATATGGGAAAAATGACATCAGAGACACAGAAATGCCTTATAAAGAAGCATACACCATTATATCCTTGTCATAAATTTACAAACCATTCCTTTTCCCCAAAAACGATTTTCAAATCATAATTTGAAAACACTGCACATGAGGAAATGACTTAAAATGTCCTTAAGACACATGAAAGTGTTTTTTGATTGCCTTTCCAGCATGGTTGGGTCACTTTTAACATGGCTATTTAACACAAACATTCAAAATCTAAATTTGCCATGCACAGGTGGGAGCATTTTTACAAGCAATTTGCGCCACAGAGAAAGGTCTTACATTAAAATGGGAAAAATAACATCAGAGACAGTCAATTGCCTTATAAAAAAGCATACACCATTATGTCCTTGTCATAAATTTAAAAACAATTCCTTTTCCCCAAAAACGATTTTCAAATCATAATTTCAAAACACTGCACATGGGAAAATTACTTAAAATGTTCTTAAGACACATAAAAGCGTTTTTTGATTGCCTTTGCAGCATGTTTGTATCACTTTTAACATGGCTATGTAACACAAACATTCAAAATCTAAATTTACCATGCACAGGTGGGAGCATATTTACAAGCAATTTGCGCCACAGAGAAAGGTCTTACATTAAAATGGGAAAAATAACATAAGAGACATTCAATTGCATTATAAAGAAGCATACACCATTATGTCCTTGTCAGAAATATTATAACCATTCATCTTCCTCAAAAACGATTCTCAAGTCATAATTTGAAAAGACTCCACAGCTCCTATGCAGAAAAACACCCTGTCAGTACTAATACTTCACATTTTCTCCAATTACATTTTCTCAAAGAAACAAAATCTATTTGTAAAACACTTGAGACAAAGCAACATTTGAAAAACACAACTTTCTTCATAATTTTCTCCTTAAAGCACACTATTCTCTATCTAAATTAAAGAAATATTTTCTCACCTTAGCAAATACTTTGAGTTTGAAAACAGTCTCAGAAACACACCAATTTGTCTTCAGCAGAGCAAAAGGTATGCACTCCAGAGTCTGCAGCTATCAAAAGCACAGAAATGCTGTAATTCTTCACACATATCTCTCATGTCACCCAATCAAAACTCTTCCCTCACTTTTTTTCAAATGAAAACCCTTCCCCCCTCTGCCATTTCATGCCTTTTCTGCATAGCAACCACCTCTTGCAAGACCTCTGGTGTTTGCAAGTTCACACAACAATGTTGCAATTGAACTCTGAACTCTCAGTGCACCTGCGTATCCACTGCAATCTTTCATTTAATGATTATTTATTGACCATTCAAAATACATCTTTCAAATAACTCATCCAAGCACCCTAACTTTCTGTTTTCAGCAATCAAAATCCACCAATCACTGTTACTGCTTCATTAACACAGAAACTCCACAGTTTTTTTCATTTTAAACTCTCATTTTTTCAACTGCCATTTCATTGCCACACTTCATCTGACTGCAGCAGAACCTTCTCTCACCATGTTTTCTGTCTGGATTGTTGGACATAGTTATATCCACTGGGCTCACAGGTATGCTGAGAACAGAAATTTACCTAACCTCAATTTACAAGATGTGGAAATTAAATGGTTTGGCTGCAGAGGATTAAAATGTCACCAATTGATACCATTGGTGAAAACCTTTATGCATTTGCCCAAACCTGACCTGTTAATTGTGCACTGTGGAGGTAATGATTTGGGCACTTTGACTGGGGTAGGTCTGGAAATGCTTTTAAAGGACACCTTTGAGCAATTGATGGCACTTTTTCCTCAGACTGCCGTGGTATATTCAAATATATGCCAAAGACAGAAATGGAGGTGGTCAAACCAATTTTGTCCACAAATTGAGAAGTCGAGGAAGCATGTAAACAAATCTGTTTCAGCTTACATGAGAGACCATGGAATGGGCTCCATGTACAACAATAACTTGCGTTACTACATGCAAGATATCTACAGAGGAGATGGAGTTCACTTCTCAGATGAGGGCAACAGAATTTTCACTCTGAATTTAAGACTGTGCATTGGTACCTACTTATAAGTACCTAAATGTACCATAAACCCAAAAGCTCTTCTCAGAGCTACCCTACATCTGATCACTCACAATTATTATTTTACTCTAACTTTTTTCACTAATTTTCAACAAAATACGCTCCCCGGGGCGCTACCCGGTACGCGAACCGGGAGCTAACCTCGCGAAATTTTTTAAAAAAATGTTTTTTTTTCGCACATATAAGCCTCCTCAGCCACCCTCACAAAACCTAGGGGGTCAAGATAAGTCTACCGTGCCCCCTTCTACCCATTCTGAACATTATTTGCCCTCCATTTTGTATCTTAATTCGACCGAAACACAAAATGGTGGACTCCCGTAACGCTTAAGGTTCGCGAACCGGGGCGCTCAACAGTTGGCGTACCGGGTCGCTCCCTGGGAAGCGCACCATCAAAAAAGGTGGGAAAGTAGTTTACAGAAAAAATTAAAATTAAAAAATAATCAACAAAACCAACAATCAATTAACATACAGTATTTGAAAAGTCTATCATTCATTTTTCATTGCAGTACGCTGCCCAGAACGCTTCCCGGTTCGCGGACCGGGCGCTACCCACGCAAAAAAACAAAAAAAAAATTATTTTTTTTGCCCCGCGGGGCCCTTTTAAAGCCTCCACTTTAAACCTAGGGGGTCAGGGAGGATCTGTTAGGCCCCCTTATGGTTATTTCCCCCTTTGTTTTGGCCTCCTCTTGTCTCTCAATCCTACCGAGAGACAAGATGGCGGCCGCTCCGGACTGTTTAGAATGTTGACAGACACCGGAGAGCCAATCAGCTTCGCTACGCGAAGTTCTGGTACGCGTAAGGTCCGCGAACCGGGGCGCTGCCCGGTCCGCTGTTACAGATATATATCTTTTTTTAAACGTTAATTTCTCAAAATCCACTGGAGCACATATATTGAGACCTACAAAAGGCACATCGGGCTACCAGTCCCTACAATTTTGCCAAGTTTCGTGCAAATCCATTCAGCCGTTCGGGCTAAAAGTGAGGCCAACCGCCCTATGGAAAACTCAATGTTAAAAACACGTTTTGGGACCCCCCTTTTTTCTCGACCCCCCCTGGACGAACCCCCACCCAATTTTCAGGGGCTTCTCAGAAACAAAATGTGCCATTTTCCTGAAAATTTCAGCCAATTCCGTCCACAAACGCCAAAGTTATTAGACATAGAATTTTCAAAAATCCCATAGGGAAAAAATCCTAACTATATATACCTACTGGCGACCGCCAGTAGGTAATATATATATATATATATGACGCTCAAAACTCTTCTCATGTGGTTAGAAAGAGGCAGCACTCACAATCCAAGAGGTGTACAGTTATTTTAATCGTAGGGAACAAAAAAGCACAGACGCGTTTCGGCGTTAGCCTTCGTCAGTGTGTCACTCGTTAGTTACCAACATCCCATACAAATACAAAAATCTGTAGACATTGACATAGACATAGGACTGTAACCCTTTGTGCCTCTATGGGCGCCATATTGGAAGGGTGTTACTCCATATAGTGGGTCTGTTTCGATTCGTCCGTTAATACTCTAAGTAAAAATAAAGCCGTGGATCGGCTAATGTCCTATGACCAAAGGTACAATGTCCTATTTACAGAAAAACAGTGCAAAAAAATGATAAATATCATATCAAACATATGAAAAAGACGTTCAAGTATAAGGGCGCAAAGGAAAAAGGAAAGAGGAAAAAGTTTCACATGCATGGACAATATGTCCAGAATGGCCAGAAAGGATATCCGAAAACTCGCAACTATGCTCTCAGAGGATGGACGGATCTAACACAGTTTATCCTTGGGCTGCTATTATATACATTGCATTCAGGTTATTCAAAATCCATAATGGGAAGTAGCGAGAGAAAAAAAAACATACTTTTTTATCAGTTCAGAATCCATCTTGGCTCATCTTAATTCAGTATATACTTGTTTTTACAAATTCAATATATACATATCTACATAATTACGTCCTTACTTCGAACTCATATTTCAAGCAGAGGGGGTGAAGAGCAGTCTAGTGATCATCTACACGAGATGGAATAAACCTTACAATCCAACTTCATGAGTGAATATTTTGGGAATTCTAGTGTTAATAGAATACAGTATTTACACTATCCACAAAATATGCTAAATATACAAAATATACAAAATGTGCAGATGGTCCTAGGGCTGGCAGTATATGGGTAAGGCTTCGCTTGGGGCTCACTTAACACCATGATCTTATTTCCCCAGGTGACATGAAAGTTCCTCACCGCTATTCATCCCTCCCGGATGTTTAGCCGAAAGGTCTACAATATATCTCGACTCGAGTCTACGGAGTCTCCTTAAGCGGTCGCCTCCTCTTACATTGGGTGGAACAATGTCCAATCCGAAAAATCGCAGTTTTGTACGGTCTTTGTCATGTTCCTCAGCAAAGTGCCGGGCAACCGGATATGAGATATCTACTTTTTCGATTGCTCGCTGGTGTTCAAGAATTCTCAATTTGAGTTCCTTGATAGTACTGCCCATGTAGCACAAGCCACATGGGCAGACTAAACAGTAAACTACAAACTGGGTGCTGCATGTGATAAAGTGCTTGATTAGCACTTTCTTGCCGGTGTCTGGAATGACATATGATAGTACACGTCTGCTGCCACTGCAAGCCTTGCAGTGACCGCAGGGAAAGAAACCAGCCATCTGCTTTAAGGAGTTAGTTTTGGGAGGTAGTTTATCAAGATGACTCGACACTAACATGTCATTTAGTGACCTTGCCCTACTAAACGTGATTAAAGGATGTGTAGGTAGATCATCCCTTAATATACTGTCAGTCTTCAGTATATGCCAGTTCTTATTAAGCATGGCTTTCAGATCTTTAGCTCCCCTGGAATACGGAGTAATTAGTCTGAATTTTCCACTCTCTTTTTTGGTGTTCCTGTTTCTCGTCACATTCGGATCATCTGCGGCCAACAAGGTAGCTCTCTGTATCCTCCTTACCTTATTTAGAGTGTTTTTCAATAAGGTATTGCCATAACCCCTCATTGAAAATCTCGCTAAGCATTCCGAGGCAGCCGCCTCGAAATCAGATTCTTTGGAGCAATTCCTGCAAATTCTAAGCAATTCTCCGTAGGGAATGCTGTTTTTTAGTGGGGTAGGATGGCTACTGCTGGCAAAAAGTGTGGAGTTTCCAGCAGTTTCTTTTCTATACAGAGTGGTCTGTAGGAGATTTTCTTCAATATACACTCTCAGGTCCAGATACTCCGCTGCCACCGGACTCACTGAGCCTGAGAAGTGTAAGTTGAGGTCATTGGTGTTGAGAATTTTTATAAATTCTTCTGCCGTGTCCATCCCTCCATCCCAGATGATAAACAAATCGTCAATATAACGATACCAGCATTTTACCTGTCCAGTGTCTGTACCAACTGTGCAGCTCCTGGGCACCTGCTCCTCCCACCAGCCAACGAACAAGTTTGCGTAGCTGGGAGCGAAGCAGGTACCCATCGCCGTCCCTGAGGTTTGTATGTACAGCTGGTCCTCAAAGAGGAAAATATTATTAGACAGACAGAATTCAATGAACTCTAAAATCATTTCGCTGTGGCGTGCATACTTCATTTGGCGCTGCTTTAGAGCATGTGCAATAGCTTCGAGACCCTGCTTGTGATCTATACAGGTGTAAAGACTTGTAATGTCTAAGACCATCATTAGGTATCCAGGGTCCCATCTTAGTTCCTGGATCTTAGTCAGGAAGTCTTTTGTGTCTCTTATATATGACTCTAACTTAGTCACCAATGGAAATAAAACGTTATCAACAAAACGGGACAGGTTCTCCGTCAAGCTGCCAATAGATTATATTATTGGACGGCCAGGGGGATTAATCATGTTCTTGTGTATATATATGTGGGGCACATATAATATATTGTTTCCGGGGTCCCGCGCATGGGCTGGAATATTCTAATGCTTATGACTTTGATGAGGATACCCCTGGAAGAGAACTAGGATTACAGGTAAGTAACTAATCCATACATAACGTGCTTAATTGGTTTCACATTTCGGTGTCCCTTGGACGCTCCTTTCCTCCTATGACTCGTTCCCCCAGGGTACCACTACCTCTCTAATGCCTTGACATTCTACTCCCTTTCTTTCCTGACTCCTGCGTCACCTTCCACGTGACTAGGGCCAGCTTCCTTAATTCCGAGTTGCCAACCTGCACGCTTGTAGACGCTTCATTCGTCCCAGACCTACACGTGGTTGCACGTTTCACTCGTTCAAAACCAACCCCCCCGCAGACTAACGCCGGTTCCCTGCATCTGCTGTCCAGGCCGAACCCCTGCCGGACCACAACTCAATTCCTAGGTAAGATACGTGGCTTTCTCGTGCGCCGCCAATTGCCAACATTTCCCTGTCCAGCAGAGGCTCTCATTGCTTGTTTCCTTGATTGCAGAGCACTACCCAGTCACCGTTACACCTCCCCTGATGTGGAAACTGAACCACTCTACTTGGTAAGCATCTTGCACCCGCGCTTGCTACTTATTCCCCGATCTGCCACGCTCTTCCCCGTCCCCAGCATTCACTGCTATCCCTGTCCTCCTTCCACCCTGTAGATGGTTTGCAGCCACCCACTGCTGCCACCCCACAGCGGACGCTCCTGTGCGGTGCCCACTCAAGTGGCTTTCCTCCCTTGTATACTCGCCTTCGCCCTCCTGAGTGCCTTCAGGTAATCCCTCCCCCCTTTTACCTGTCCTGTCTTGCTTCCTAACACTCCACCACCCCCTCCTGTCTCCTAACACTGCACCACCCCCCACCCTCTTCCAACCCCACCACCAATCCAAATGTAGTTGTCCTTTGTGCTCCTATATGCAAATAACAACCTTTCCACTGCTACTTGGTCTCCCGTGTCCCCTTTCTGTGCTTAGTGATTGATGCACACATTACTTTGTCCCCTTGTATGATACACCGGTTGAGACATTGTTCTATTGTTACACTATGTACTGTTACCATCATTATGGTCATCACTTTTTACACAAATCCAGTATCACACAAAATGTTTTTCCTTACCACCAATGGGAACATTGTCCGACACCACCAAAAGGTAGTACAAAAACGTTTGTACAGAAATGTTCTGATTTTTTATGGTTTAACACTTCTGACCCAACCTCATATTACTATAAGGTTGCACCTACATCTGCACAGAAAAATATGCTAACACCAAACAGATTTATTCTGCATCCTTTATTTCCCAACTGTCTGAACAGGGTTTCGACTCATGGAAGGACACTATAGACATAAAATCAGTCTGGCGTACTAAGGAATGGCAAGTTCAGGGCACGAAGCACCATTTAGAGTGTGGCTCATTCCACTGCCGATAATATTGCTGAATGACACTGTGCAACAGACTTTCTGTCTTGGACTAGCCAAAAACAAGGATTTGAACACACCTCAGATTCCCACACCTTCACACATCAATTTTACATCACATGGAGGTTATACAATAGATGACACCATGCAGTACAATACTTCGGACCCCAATTGGAAGGGATGATTATTTTGGCCACAGACAGATGTCAAACAAGATTCAAGGGTACAACAGAAGGGTTTAGTATCCATAGGCCGGACCAACGCTGTGTACAGAGTGAGCATTCGGGGGTGTAACATCATACAGTGTTGGGAAGTTGTGCCTCCATTGGCTAAAAACCTTGACACCGTCCCAGGTGGAACAGCACTTATCCTTTCTCGTAGATGAGGTGGAACTAAGGGATTTTTTATTAGGTCTCAGAAAGCCACGTCAGAAATGTTTCTATTATGCTGTCTATACAACATGGACAATCTCAACTACATTCTATTATGTTATAAGCTTGACTCTGCAATCATTGCGCGCTGGTTATGTGCCTTGGCGGTTTATCAACAGTACGTCCCTATTTTCAGCTTACAATCCATCTGAAAAATAGATAATGATGGCCTTAGTTGAATGTATCCTTTATACAGTTTGATACTCTGAGCCGAATGAAAGCCATGATTTTACACCAAACCGTGCCCTTAACCTTCGCCAGAAAAACTTATGATCTCAAGGTTGCAAGGTCTAGTACGAACACTCTGCCCTTTCCATTTCAAAAAAATTATACAACATATCTTTAACATGTCTGATACGACAGGTATAGTACACCTATTTAAGACCATAGGTTCCGGACTGTTAACCACCTTTCAGACAATGCTCTGAGTTATTCCCAACTTCATACACTCCGTATTCTGAAGCATTTTTGGAAGGCTTCAGCTGATCCTGTTCCTAATAGCAGGAATCATGATTGTCATTTTTCTGCTACACAATGGACGTCCCAGTCACCAAAGAGATGGAAAAAACGCTCTTGGAGCACCAATACCGTGATCGCATGGTACTCCATCTGGGCACACCTAGCGTTCTCGAACTAAGTGAATCTTGGTTCCTATCATTTAGACTAGTCTGGATCAACTGTATTCTGCCTGTCCTATGATGCCTGTTCTGCGGACAAGAATGCGTGTTGGACCTATGCCTACCACTTCAATCTGTTGCGCCACCGGACGTTGATGATTTACTGGAGCCAATAATGGCCCATGTTCTGCAGTGTCCTCAGCGTATTCCAATGTTGATGTCTGCATTCTTAGAGCCACCACAGGATGATTCAGCTGGATACCGGCTCCTCAACAAGTACTCAGGCCTTTGTTATCACACAGGCATCCCCGCAGTGGATGTGGAGAATACGGAGGATTATCTGTGCTCGATTGACCTGATATGCGAGGTGTTGCAGGTACTGTCGTCTGCGATTGCAGGCAACAGTGATGTTGCTTCTCCCAGCCAGAACCCATAAACATTTGGCTCATCGTGTGCTGGGACAATTTAGCTTTTTCAAAAACAACCAACATTTGGATTTCTAAGCAATAGACACTTATTCTAGAAATGACATGGCTTCCAGTTACTCATTGTTCGAACTATATATACGAACATATTTTAGTACAGACTTCTATTGCATGCAATATACAGGTTCTTTTAGCATTTTTTAAGGCTTTTATATTTGTAAGTACTATTTTAATGGATTTATTAAGCTGTTTGTGTACAAACACCTAGCTGTACGTTATAATTATTAGTATGTCGTTGAGTTGGATGAGGAGTGGGTGTTATGCTTCATATAGTTACCCCAACATAGGCTCAGGTAGTCACCTAACCTTTCACCTATATTCTCCTCTACCATTCTACTACATAACAGTTCTTGGGACTGACCTTTTACCTAGTTACCTTTAACTCTGGGTGAAGTTCGCATAGCGGGTCTACATAAAGTGCCACGGAGTTGGCAACAATTTCTGTGGAACTCCACATAGCTCCGCTATGCTGCCCGCCTCCCCCCTTTTAATATGTAACTTAAAAGTACATTAAAGCAAGTGAAAAAGACTTACCTTTTAACCACGGCGTCCCCAAGCTGCCCTTCTCCTCTTCTTCACAATTAGAAATACTGATAAGAAAACTGCAAATGTGCGGGCGTGCGCATGAAAGAAATGCTCATGCACGGGCGTGCGCGCAGGCACGGTTTTCTTATCAGTATTTCTAATGGCGAAGAAGAAGAGAAGGGAAGCCGGAGGACGCAGAGGTTAAAAAGGTAAGTCTTTTTAAATTGCTTTAATGTACTTTTAAGTTATATTAATAATAGGGGAGTGGAGGCGGGCAGCGGGCCAACTCCGCTGTGCTGTGTGCTGAGTTTTGCCTTCTCCGCATTCCCACGGGTAAAGCGGAGTTCTCCACCCAGGGTAAGTTACAATACTGCTTACAGGACGTAGGGTTTTTCCTGAAAACTGGCCTCATCCATTATGCATGAGGAGTCTTGGGAACTCAGCAGGACTACCATCTCCTGCATAATAATTATTTATAAGGCATTAGTTATACAGTCGGTGGTCAGAAATAGGCAAAGATGGCGCTCTAAGGTCTATCACAAGTACAAATCAGTTAAGGCAGGTAATCTGGCATGGTGCCTAAGGTAGGGATCCCCACGTTTGTGGCCAGAAGACCCCTTGTGCTATATATATAAATCCTCTGCACACATTCAAAAGTAAATACATAAAGTTTCATTAAATATCACTGTTAGACCTAGCATTTCTTGGCGTGGTTACCCCTGACTTTTTGCCTCGACCTCCTCTATTTTTGATGCTGTGATGGATTTCGTTTTGCTGGCATAGATGCTTTGAGCAATTTGCCCCTGCTGATCAGTGTCAAAGTGCAAGTTCTCCTTGTATAAAGGGTTATGGTAATTGGTTGTCCATAATTGGTATGTTTTTCTTACTAGTAAAGTCCCTAGTAAAGTGCACTGTGTGTGCCAGGGATGGTAATGCAAATGCTACTAGTGGGCCTGAAGCACTAATTGTGCCACCCACACAAGTAGCCCTAAAGAGAGATCTCTGGCCTGCCACTGCAGTGCCTGCGTGCACTTTGTTAACTGCCTTGTTGTCCTGACAAGTGCACCCACTTGCCAGGCTTTACCCTTCCCTTTTTATGCACATCAGACAACCCTATAATAGGCCCAAGGTACCCCCCTGGGCAGGGTGCAGTGTATGAGAAAGGTAGGACATGTACTGAGGTGTGTACTAAGCATGGGCGGATTTTGCGGATCCACGATTCACGAATTTGCGGATTCACGGATCGTGGAACCGCAAAATCCGCGGATTTAGCGGATCGGCGGATTTGGGGGCGTGGCTTCCATGCCAGGAGTGGACCATCGTGCCAGATTGAACCCTGCCCTTCGTATTTATTCAAGAAGACGCCACCGTTTTGTGCTATACCTCTACTCAACTGGAGTACTTTCTACTGGATGATCAGTAAGTGCTACCTCGTTGGGTAAATGTATAGTGCTTTTACTACACTACAGCTGCTTAAAGTGGCAGAGAGTTGTCTACAGCGGCCAGGTGTGTGGTACTATGCAATCGCGCCGAAGGGCGCAGGGGTCCCTTGAGTGATCTGCCCATCATAGTGGGTAAATGGCGGGAAGACGGTGCACACCGCGAGTGTGTGGGCGGGGCCAAACGGACGGCGCTTCCATGCGAGTGCACATGGCTCTTGTGTGTATACAAGGTCAGAGACTGATCAGAGCAGCAGATGTAGAGACAGAAGCCCCTGGCCACATAACAGCACGGGGATTGCGCTCGTGAAGGTCAAAGATGCAAAGGCCTGTATCCAGCGTCACAGCTGATTTTCGACGGTATATTTGGGAAGAAGGCACACCTGCCCAGCCTCCACAACGCTCAGGATTGTTTTTGGGCTGATGAATGAGTCACTGAATTAAAGCTTCAACTAGGGCACATGCTGTATTGATATCTGTAGGTGCTTCCTGTTGAGGTGTAATTTTTGTGCCAGGACCGTCATGCCAGAATGAACCCTGCCCTTCATATTTATTCAAGAAGACACCACCGTTTTGTGCCTGTTGTAACTAATTTACGATGGCGCCGGCAAGCTGCCAGCGCCATCCTAAAATAGTTACTAAATTAGCTTCAACAGGAAGCTCTAATTGGTAACATAAAGCAGGCGCTCGAGCCCCTGCTTTATCTTATCTATTAGAGCTTCCTGCTGAAGCTAATTAAGTAACTTTAGGATGGCGCTGGCAGCTTGCCGGCGCCATCGTAAATTAGTTACAGACCAGCAAGGCGTGAACTTTTGACCGAGGAATCCGCCGCTCGCGAATTGCGGATTTTCGGTAAATTCGCGAGAGTTCGCGGATCGCGGATTTACCGAAAATCCGCAAAATCCGCGATCGGAGCGGATTTTTCGCTCATGCTTAGTGTGTACCATGTCCTGGCAGTGAAATACTGCCAAATTCGTTTTTCACTGTTGCAAGGCCATCTTGCCCATAGGACAGAATGGGTACTGCTGTGTCACATGTTTCCAGGATATCTTCCCATAGGCATAAGATGGAGTTTAGTGTGCCTGAACTCAGGATGTAATAACACATCTTTTTGTGAAGATCGTTTTTAAATTGTGTGTGTGGAAACCACACTTTTAGAAGTGGCTGGTTTCTTGTCCTAAGCATCCTGTGTGCCTCTTCCAGGTTGTGTATTGACTGTCTGGGTTTGGATGTGACGGGGTCTGGGAAGTGTCCTGACACCAGGGAGGAGTAGGTGAGGCAGCAACAGGCTGGCCTGCATTTGGTGTGGTGGGAGGAGTAGCCCCTTTGATGCGAAGAGGGCTGTGCTGCTGCCACAAAGGAACGTTTCCACCTCCTGCAGAGTGTCTGAGGACCAGACCCTCACTATCAAAGAAAGAAGGTGTGCACTGCCAGGAAGACAACCAGGTCTGGTTTGGACTGGGCTCAGAGCCCCCTGAACACAAAGACTTCAAAGGAATTTAGGGGTATAAATGTGAGAGCTGAAACCCCTGAACTCAAGCCTGAAAAAGGATTGAAACTACTTCTTGATCAAGGGGAACCTCTGCCAAAGAAGAACAGCTGAAGAGACTGAAGAGAAGGACTACCCTTGCTGTGTGTTCTGGGGTTGGCCTGCAGTTTGCTGATTTGACTAAGGGGAGGACAAAGGACGTTGCTGTGTGCTGTGTCCCCCTGCTTGAAAGGACTTTGCTGTATGCTGTGTCCTGAGTAACTTGTCTCCAATGGCCCGAGAGGAGCTGGCTCCCTGTTGTGGAAACTCAGGAACATCACAGTTTCCAAGTGTGTCTCAGCAACACTGTGTGCGTGTGCTTTTTGCAGCTGAGACCTTTGCGAGAATTGCCCCGTGACCGTGTGCCCTGAAGCAGTCTTGCGCTTTGCTTCGATCTACAGCGTGACCAGAAGTGCTGTGATCGTTATCGCCATCGGCCCGGACGGTCGTCCCAAGGGGGAGCAGTGCCTTTGCCAAGGGGAGACCTGTGAACCTTCACCATCATGGGTCCGAGGTCTTTTGCCCAAGATCAATGGAGTTGCACCGCGAGCTGATCAGCTGCGAGGCCGTCTCCTGGTAGCCCAACTCTCACTGCGTGGAGCAGCCACCGTCAACCTGAAGCCACACAGCGGGAGTGTGTGCTACGTGAGACCGCTCTCGGCCTTTCCCATCTTTGCTAGGCGAGCCTCCGCTCAAGTCAGTATCGCGGCCCATACTCGCCAAGGAGTGACAGTACCGGGGTAGGATTATGGAACGGCATTTTGTTTCCTTCATAACAGTATTGTGGCATATTTTGGCAGTCGCTGACCGCGAGACAGCCAAGAGTGGAATAGAGACCTTCACTAGCACCGCGATTGGTGCTGAATTGCTTTTACGATCCGCATTAGTACTTGCACTATGAACTGTATTATTACTTGCTATTACGATCCGCATTAGTACTTGCATTACGAACTGCATTATTCCTTGCTTTTACGATCCGCATTAGTACTTGCATTACGGACTGCATTATTACTTGCTTTACGAACCGCATTAGTACTTGCATTAAGGACTGTCTTATTTCTACATTACGAACTGCACTACGAACTGCATAGCATTGCATTAGGACTGCATTAGATCATCGTGAACTGCTCATTAATACAGCATTTTATTGTTGGCCTCATAACCGGCCCAGTGAAATATTACAAATACGCATATTCTGGATATTTTTATCATTTGGTCTCATCGTATTTTTTCTTGATAAAGATACCACTATTTTCCTAAATCAGTGTGGTGTCCATTTGTGGTGTTATCACTATGTTACTGGGAGTGTGGTTGCAAATACTTTGCACATTGCCTTAGAGATAAACCGGGTTGCTCGTGCCAAGCTACTGGGGGGTGAGCAGGGGTTATCTAAAAGTGAGTCCCTCCTTTCCCTGACTAGAAACAAGGGTCCCTATTTGGACTAAGGTACCTACCTCAGCCAACTAGAGACCCCCAGTTCTACTAATCACAATGATGCTCCTCTTTATATTTTCAGATGTCTTTAATTCAAGATCTTTAAGCCTTCTGAGCCAACACATGTTTCGTCGCTGTTACAGGGGATTACCCTGCGAATTCTTCAGGGCTGAGGTCAGTTTCAAATCCCCTATATTTGGAAGCATATTTAGCTCTCCTAACACAAGACTAATTGGTATACCTCTCCAGGAGCAGTACTTATAGGAACCCATTCCGGGTTGGAATTATTACCGGAATTAAGAGACTACTTGAAACTGACCTCAGCCCTGAAGAAATCGCGGGATAATGCCCTGTGTGCAGAGGATTTGTATATATAACTATGTATTTGGGTCATTCCTTCGGTCATCCTAAGTACGACATGACACAGCATGGTAGAACCCCTGAGGGTAGCACTTTGGGTATAAAAACACCATGTCTTGCTGAGATAGTCAGAGGAGAAATAGACTTCCATGCTAACACACTGACGCGAGACGCTTAGGTTCCTGCACGCAGACACTCCAGCTCGCAGTGGTCTGACATCCCTTGCGGGGTGTCCATCTCAAGACCAAGATGGGATCCCACAGTCTCTCACTTCAGGTAACGGGGTTGACTTTATCCCAAAGGGATTCTTGGCTTTACACCTCCATACAAGCTAGGTTCACTTAGGTACACTTAGGTACATCTAGTTAGGGTTGCATCAAAGGAGTACTCATTTATTACTGTCATGTATTTTATATACTCCCCTGAATTCATTGTTTTAGCACAATGGTAGAAATCTACCATCCTTTAACTCTGTTAGTGCTGCTAATCATTTATATCTGTTTCTGTCTAATGGTTGTTTCAGCACACGTATTTTACACTAGATGACGCTGGTTCAGTAAATGCTTATTGAAAAACGTCCCCACCGTTGCCTCTGTGTATCTCTCTGAGACAAAGTGAGCGCGAGTGACTGAGCGAAAAGTATTGCACTGTTTCCATTATCCTGAGGAATCAGGATTATCAGGTTCGATAGTTACAAAGAACAAGTCTCTCCTTGGTAAGAGGGGTCTCTAGTGTCACTGTGAGCTAGCTGGTATACAGGCTAACATACCCGATGGGGGTGTCTAGAATCAGTACAAATTAACAACAGGAGAGGGAGGGATGCAGAGGTACACCCTCAGTCCCCCAGGGATCAATTATAAACAACAGAAGAGTGTAGATCAATACATGTGTAGTAGCACATTTGGGAGACAATGGGTGAGAAACAAATCAATTTGATTTGTTTAGAAAGCCCTCACTCACCATCCTGGATGGTGACATGCTTCATCATCGGGCCCACCGGGAGAAGCCGAATGCTTCCCCGGTGTGCTTCAATGCCAGATTTACTGTGGAGCTGGTTTTTGTGAGAGAGGTGTCGTTGTGAAAAGTTAAAAATGTACAGATTGTGTCTCACATAGAATTTTTTTTATTCTGTGGCCAATCTGACATAATAAAAACAGTATGTGTGGAAACTACCAAATTAATTGTTTGGTTACTTCTACTTAAAGTGGGGTCAACATGTTTCTGCCCGTCTATGTGTGATTTACTGGGCATTCGTCAGGACCATGGGGAGTGTACCTCGGCGGTATGAGCATGCTAATGCCCACCCTGACCAGAGGACGTGAAAGTTAAAAAGTTGAAGAAAAATGGTGCAAAGTTAAAAAACAAACCAACAGGTTTTTGTGGGGTAAGCAACCTCAAAAATAAGAGGTACCTGTGTAGTCTGTGAAAAAGGGACATTCAGACATATAAAGAAGACAAAACAAGTAATTAGTTTTAGTTTTCTTGTGCTGGTTTGATCAGAAGAAGACCATGCTCTATGGGATGTGCTTCTGATTAACCACTCGAGGATTGGTTGCTCAATCATAACTGTAATCGTATTTTTACACAGTGGGGCTGGCCTTGTTGAAACGTGCCAGTAGGGGTGCATGCAAGTAAACTATTAAAAGCACCTGGATGCTGATTTTGGCGTTATACCGGTAATCGTGTTGGTTACAGATCAATGGGCCGGTAAATGCGGGGCCGGGGATACGTGGTGACAATAGCATGACCCGGCTCATATGGTGATGATTATAACAACATTAGAATTAAAATGAAACTCTCACTCGTTATGTAAAAGATCCACGCCCGATAGGTCATGGGAGGGGGGTGGAGGCGACAATGCCACACCCTGTCATGGGGAGGAAAATGGGGGCAAAGATTTAGAAATATGGCATAGAAAACAGTGCAATCATTGCGCAAGTACTTAGCTCTATGATGCAGGGAAAGAACTCACGCCCGCAACGCCTGGCACCCGCTCGATACCTGCGCGTAGCCTCTGACCGGACCTCGTGGATAATGGTCGGTTCAGACGGCTTGGTAGAAGTAGTCTCTGTAGGGAATTGAACCCAGAAGCGACCTCCGGGAGCACGCGGTACACAGGGGTGTGGCTTGGGTGGGCTTGCGAGTGTGTAGCCAGGAACTGCGTCATGGTGTGACGTCGGTCCGGAGGTTGAAACGCTGACTTCGTATCTACGGTCACATTACTCTCGTGAAATTTCATCAAGAGAGAATTTAGAAGGATTATAAGTGAAAGGATATAATGGTAGAGCGATTTACCTAGCAATACAGAATGGGATAACGAACGTGACGGGAAAGAGGACAGGCACTTACTGGGACCAAGGTTCAGTCGTATTTAGATATTAATGATAGTGAATGGAAGGTAAAGGTGACGGAATGTATATTTAGTGCCAGTGCAGAGAGACATCTAAACAGTCACAGTTGTTCCACCATTTACATGACTATTTCTGTACATCCACGATGTGTGGGGGTACAAGGATGGTGCTCCGCTTTCTTTTGCGTCTGTGTGTGCATATGCTATATGAGAAAGCTATAGTTGTGATACACTCATATTATGCAATCATATCAGGTGTCACTGTTTTAAAACTGTTGCCCATGGCATTCCATCATTCAGGCCATCTAAATGGGTGCCCAGACGGTAGACCCAGCGTTGTTCTTTTTCAAACAAAATGTTGGGGATGTTTTTGCCAATACATACTTGTTCGACAATTGTCCATTTAAGATCGTTTGGTGGGTTAAAGAGGAGAAAATGTTCACTCATTTTAGTTGCGACCTTGCGGTACCTGATGTTACTACGGTGCTCACATATCCTCTGTTTTACCTTGCGTGTGGTCATGCCTATGTATCTTTTCCCACAGGGGCAGGTGATCAGGTAGACCACATTAGTGGAATTACAATTTGTGTGAGCTCAATGGGTCCATATTTTGCCTGGTTCCAGGGTCAGTTGGTTTGTGTGTGTGGTCAAATGACTCACACTGCAGGTGGAGCAGGGGTAGTGTCCGACAATTGGTGGGCGGCCCCAGGCAATGGTGATTGATCTCTCTGTAGTCTGAATTTCTGTTTTGGGACGTGTGTGTACCAGAGAGTCCTTAATGCTTCTTCATTTCTTGAAAGAAAAAAGGGGTTTTCCCCAAGTTTTTTTATTGCTGGTGACAATACTCCAGTTTTTGTTAATTGATTTTTTCATACCGTCTGACAAAGTACTGTATGTAGTTACGCAGGTTAGTGGTGTGTCTTTGCGTTATTTCACGTTGTCCTTTAGTAATGCTGCACGGGGTTGGTTTCTAGCGCGTTTGTAACCTTTGTCCAGGATATGTGTTGGGTAGCCTCTTGATCTCAGTTTAGAGGTTAGGTCATTCGCCTGTTCTCAGTAATCGCTAATATTACTGCAATTTCTCCGGATCCTGAGGTATTGGCCGTAGGGTAAGTTTTCTTTAAGAGGTCTTGGGTGAAAGCTCGAGAACTCGGGTAGGTTGTTTTTGGCAGTGGGTTTGTAGTGTGTTCTTGTGGCGAAGGTTGTATCTTTCACTGTGATGACGACATCTAAGAACACCACTTCGTGCTTACTCCAAGAGTGCGTGTATCTCAAGTTTTGGTCTAAAGTATTATTCCATGTGAAAAATTGTTCCAGGAGGATTTCATCGCCCTTCCAAACGAGGAGGACGTCATCTATATACCTCCTCCATAGTCCTATGGAGGAGGAGAAAGGGCCATCTGTAGGTAGAATATGTTTTACTTCGAAATCATGGACGTATAATCCCGCTACACTGAGGGCAAAAGTACTGCCCATTGAGGTCCCAGTGCTTTGGAGGTATAATATACCTTTGTATTCGAAAAAGTTCTCTTTGAGAGCTATTTTGGCACATTTTAAGATGAAGTCCTTAGGCGTCCAATATTTCCAAGTGATGGAGTCAAGAGCTGATTCCAAAACTTCCAAGGTGTCATCTTGGGGGATACTGGTGTAAAGCCTTTCTATGTCTAATGTGACAAGAATGACCAATCCTTCCTCAAAGGTGAAGTTTTGTAGTAGTTGTAGTACGCTTCTCGTGTCTTTAAGGTAAGTTGTGGTACCTTGTATGATGGGTTTCAAGAAGAAGTCACAGAACATGGATAACGGTTCCAGGAGTGAACTGATCCCCGACACGATTGGTCTCCCTGGTGGGGAGGTTTTGTTCTTGTGTGTCTTCGGGAGTGTGTAAAAATAGGGTGTCACACTTCCCCATGCAGTGAGAAAAATGGCTTCTTTGCTGGAGATGTGTCCGTTTTCTTCTGCTTCCTTTACTAGGTCCTTGATACGCGTTTTGAGTTCTGCAGTGGGATCCTCTGTCAACAGGGTGTAGTTAATTCTGTCGTTCAGAAGTGTCAGGCAAACGTTGTCATAATCAGTCGTGTTCTGGATGACAATGCCTCCTCCCTTGTCCGCCGGTTTGATGGTGATGTCTTTATTGTTCTTTAGGTCTTGGAGAGCTCGATATTCAAGAGCACTGAAATTCTTAAAGGAGTTGGGTGCTTGTAATGCCTCGATGTCGTTGTACACTGCCTGCTCAAAGGCTGCTATTTCAGGAGGTATTGTGTACAGAGGTGGATTAAAATTAGACTTTACTCTGAGGTTATTGTCTCCTCTGTGTGTTTCAGTAGTTTCTTCTTTGGATTAAAAGAACGATTTAAGTTTGAGTTTCCTAAAACATTCTGACAACTCACAGTGTAATTTAAATTTGTCTGGTCTCTCGGTGGGGACAAAGCCTAGACCCCTCTCCAGGACTTTGGTTCCTGCAGGACTAAGTTCTTTGGCTGACAGGTTTGTAATTAAACTCCGTGTGCACTTGTGCTGGGTATTGGTGTCTTGCTGCGGGTGTGGTTGCCCACTGGGTCCTCCGTTTCCCAGGTAACTTGATTGTTGCCTCTCCTCCTTCCTCTCCCTCTCTGGCCTCTCTCTAAAAATGGCGGTGGGAATTGGTTCTGGTGGTAGGCAGGTGGTTGCATATACTGGTTCCAGCCTGTTCGGGGAAATGGAGGTTGTTGGAAGTAGTGAGGGGGTGGTGGTGGACCATCGCCAGGTGTGGCAAATGGTGGCCATCTTGGTTGTTGATTATTGTAGTTAAATCTACCTCTCCCTCCTCTTCTTCTTCTTTGTTTCTGGCTGTAATTACTTGACCCACTACTGTTTGAAGTGTTATCATCAGAGTGGTCTGACTGGTTGAGATCTCTGCTGGGTGGTGTGTATGTGGGACTCTAGTATGGGTAAACTTTGTCAAACTCAAATTTCTTCAGATATTTCTGAAATGTAGTCACTTTGGATTGCATCAGGGTGTCTTTGTATTCGTTAATATCCCTGTTGATTTCTTCTAACTTCTTTTTGTAACCTGTCAATGTTGTCTTAAAGTGGGTTTCGGTTTGCTGGATTTCTACCATTAATGCTTCTGATAGACGGAGTGCTGTTTTAATAATCAGCACTAGCCAGTCTCGAGTACAGTGCCAGGCTATCATTGCCCATTCTTTTCGAAAGGTGGCATCGTTGAGGACGATACGGGGGGCATTAGTCACAAGGAGTCCCCATGGGCGGTATTTGTTCGAAGATATTGTTTTAGTATTGTTCCATGTAAGATAGTACGAATCCGGTCATGTTTTTGTTCAGTTAGTTGTTCCCATTCAGTTGTATGTGATATTGTTTGGGAGATTGCCGGGTCTGCGAAGAGGGAGGAACCCGCCAAGATCACCTCCACCTCTTCTTCAGAGTATGTCAGACCTAGGTTAGCCATGTTTTTATGTTTTTAATGGTGAGAGTTTAGAATACAAAATAAAAAGGAAGAAGAGATGTCGCCAGGGAAAAAAGTGGCGATATCTCTTTACTGCTATTTGACTCTCACAGCTGTGGGCTGCTCAATACTAATTAACAACAGGAGAGGGAGGGATGCAGAGGTACACTCTCAGTCACCCAGGGATCAATTATAAACAACAGAAGAGTGTAGATCAATACATGTGTAGAAGCACATTTGGGAGACAATGGGTGAGAAACAAATCAATTCGATTTGTTTAGAAAACCCTCACTCACCATTCTGGATGGTGACATGCTTCATCATCGGGCCCACCGGGAGAAGCCGAATGCTTCCCTGGTGTGCTTCAATGCCAGATTTACTGCGGAGCTGGTTTTTGTGAGAGAAGTGTCATTGTGAAAAGTTAAAAATGTACAGATTGTGTCTCACATAGAATTTTTTTTATTCTGTGGCCAATCTGACATAATAAAAACAGTATGTGTGGAAACTACCAAATTAATTGTTTGGTAATTTCTACTTAAAGTGGGGTCAACATGTTTCTGCCCGTCTATGTGTGATTTACTGGGCATTCGTCAGGACCATGGGGAGTGTACCTCGGCGGTATGAGCACGCTAAGGCCAGCCCCACTGTGTAAAAATACGATTACAGTTATGATTGAGCAACCACTCCTCGGGTGGTTAACCAGAAGCACATCCCATAGAGCATGGTCTTATTCTGATCAAACCAGCACAAGTAAACTAAAACTAATTACGTGTTTTGTCTTCTTTATATGTCTGTATGTCCCTTTTTCACAGACTACACAGGTTCCTCTTATTTTTGAGGTCGCTTACCCCAAAAAAAACTGTTGGTTTGTTTTTCCACTTTGTCCGGTGGTGAAATGCCCGATGATGAAGCATGTCACCATCCAGGATGGTGAGTGAGGGCTTTCTAAACAAATCGAATTCATTTGTTTCTCACTCATTGTCTCCCAAATGTGCTTCTACACATGTATTGATCTACACTCTTCTATTTTTTATCTCTGCACTGGCACTAAATATACATTCCGTCACCTTTGCCTTCCATTCACTATCATTAATATCAAAATACGTCTGAACCTTGGTCCCAGTGAGTGCTTGTCCTCTTTCCCGTCACGTTTGTTAGCCCATTCTGATTTGCTGGGTAAATCGCTCTACCATATATCCTTTCACTTTTAATCCTTCTAAATTCTCTCTTGATGAAATTTCAGCAGAGTAATGTGACCGTAGATACGAAGTCAGCGTTTCAGCCTCCGGACCGACGTCACACCATGACGCAGTTCCTGATTGGCTACACACTTGCAAGCCCACCCAAGCCACACCCCCGTGTACCGCGGGCTCCCGGACATTGCTTCTGGGTTCAATTCCCTACAGAGACTACTTCTACCAAGCCGTCTGAACCAACCATTATCCACGAGATCCGGTCAGAGGCTGCGCGCAGGTATCGAGCGGGTGCGAGGCGTTGCGGGCGTGAGTTTCTTCCCCGCATCATAGAGCTAAGTACTTGCGCAATGATTGCACTGTTTTCTATGCCGTATTTCTAAATCTTTGCCCCCATTTTCCTCCCCATGACATGGTGTGCCATTGTCGCCTCCACCCCCCTCCCATGACCTATGGGGCATGGATCTTTTACATAACGAGTGAGAGTTTAATTTTAATTCTAATGTTGTTATAATCATCACCATATGAGCCGGGTCATGCTATTGTCACCAAGTATCCCCGGCCCCACATTTACCGGCCCATTGACCTGTAACCAACACGATTACCGGTATAACGCCAAAATCGGCGTCCATGTGCTTTTAATAGTTTACTTGCATGCTCCCCTACTGGCACGTTTCAACAAGGCCAGCCCCACTGTGTAAAAATACGATTACAGTTATGATTGAGCAACCAATCCTCGAGTGGTTAACCAGAAGCACATCCCATAGAGCATGGTCTTATTCTGATCAAACCAGCACAAGAAAACTAAAACTAATTACTTGTTTTGTCTTCTTTATATGTCTGTATGTCCCTTTTTCACAGACTACACAGGTTCCTCTTATTTTTTTTTATTGTTTTTATTGTTGCATTCACACAATCATATTCACAGGAGTATACATTCGTCGGTGCAGCGTCAACATTCCGCTACCACCAACCGCTAGCGCAACTTTTCCATTTTTTATTGTAATAAAACTTCCAACTTTACAGGTCATTGATTGGACATTTAACAGCGCTCAATTTAAACATTGCCTTGCTAATTAGTAACAGTATAGCGGTTGAGGCCTTGTACCCCACAGTTTTCATACCTATTGTCCCAGCCAGGAGAGCACGGGAAATCTTGGATCCTACCCAGCCGTAGCACACCCCCACCTCCCTTCCCACCCCTACTCTATTTCATCTTCCTCCCCTGAACTGTCTATGTCTTCCTCCTCTGGCAGTGGCTCACACAGCTCCCCCCTATATGCGTTTCAAGGTGACCATATTTTGTTCCATTTACGTGGGTTGGCTCTCTGTTGATACACCGCCCTCTCCACCATCATGAGCATATCCATGTTCCTGTACCACTGTGCTAGGGTCGGTGCTTCCGATGCCCCCCATTTTTGCGCTATGTCTCGCTTTGCCAACATCATTCCGATTACCACCCATTGCCGTCCGTGCGGCGTCAAGTTGTTTGGGCCCCACATATTCAACAAACAAACCCTAGGGTCAGGCGTGACTGGGATTTGTAAAGTTTGGGCGACAGTGCGTGTCACACGCCGTCAGTAATCTATCATGCTAGGGCAAGCCCACAGGGTATGGAACAATGTGCCTTCTTCTCCGCAGTTTCTCAAGCAGTACGGGTGGTCTGCCCTTTGGATTTTATGTAGGGTAGTGCGCGTGTAGTATACTCGGTGTAGTATTTTAAATTGCACTAGCCGAAATCTCGCCGAGATACCGGCTTCTTAAGGTGACGCCATGGCAGCATTCCAATTCGTCTCATCTATCTCCCCTACCTCGTCCTCCCATTTCTCTTTCAGTTTCTGCAACGGGTCGGGTAGATTGTTTATCAGTTTGCGATAAGTGAGGGAGGTAGCGCTTGCCTCCATGTGGTTCCTCTTATTTTTGAGGTCGCTTACCCCACAAAAACCTGTTGGTTTGTTTTTTCACTTTGCACCATTTTTCATCAACTTTTTAACTTTCACGTCCTCTGGTCAGGGTGGGCATTAGCGTGCTCATATCACCGAGGTACACTCTCCATGGTCCTGACGAATGCCCAGTAAATCACACATAGACGGGCAGAAACATGTTGACCCCACTTTAAGTAGAAATAACCAAACAATTAATTTGGTAGTTTCCACACATACTGTTTTTATTGTGTCAGATTGGCCACAGAATAAAAAAAATTCTATGTGAGACACAATCTGTACATTTTTAACTTTTCACAACGACACCTCTCTCACAAAAACCAGCTCCTCAGTAAATCTGGCATTGAAGTACACCGGGGAAGCATTCGGCTTCTCCCGGTGGGCCCGATGATGAAGCATGTCACCATCCAGGATGGTGAGTGAGGGCTTTCTAAACAAATTGAATTGATTTGTTTCTCACCCATTGTCTCCCAAATGTGCTTCTACACATGTATTGATCTACACTCTTCTGTTGTTTATAATAGAATCAGTACAGACACTAATCCTACTGTGTATGTTGTCTAAACGTGCAGGTCCTATATAAGTTGAAAGGAACTACACGCCATGACCAAGTCTCCGGAAAACAGACAATCTGCGGGTTTGAAATTAAAGATACCTAGTTTCTATCAGTCAGTTTGCTGCTAATACCAGCAATCTTGCAAAAAAGGGCACTCAAGTCGAGGTCATAGTTGTGGCACTAATAGATTCTTCTGCTATTGAAGCCCCATCAGGCAATGAACCAGTTCTATCCTTCCCTTTTGTCAGTGAGTCAAAGGGTGACTAGGTGTGAGCGCCCATATCATGTTCTCCAGCTTCTAGTGGTGGAATATATTGGGTTTGACCATTTGTTGCAGATAGTGTACTAGATGAGCAATCTGGATTGGCCAGGTCAGCAATATTACTAGCTATTTCTACACGGCCTCTATAACCTTGGCCTCAGAACCATAGGGCAGTCAGTCAACCTCTTCCAGGGCAGCAAAACGATTATGTATTGGTATGATGAATCTCCTGCTGCTTACTGGATTATACATGGGTCTTGGCTTGTAAAAATAACCTAAACGGACCAGCTGGATTCTTTGGGGAAGACCTTGGAGGTGGCCGAGTCTGTCTGCTATGTGCCCAACTAGGCTTGTGTCATGAAAGCGAATTACAACACAGTCTCCCGGATCCATCTTGCAGATGTTGCCCAGCCATTGTATCCTCCGAACCCCTACTATTCGATTTGAGAGGACTTGTAATGTGTCAAAGGGTGGTGGCCAACTAGTGGATCACCTTGTTCTTCAGCTGTTAGTCTGATTCCTCTTGGTCTGAGGCCAGTGGTGGAACATTCTTCAAGACTACTAGACACAGTGTGTAATCCAGGGTGAGCTATAGGATTTGCAGTTTTCTGTTTGGAGCCCTTTCTGATGGAACAGGACTTGGGAACAATGCTGACGAGGCAGGCTCTCTATGGCCCAGTCCAGGACCAACACTGGGGAACTATTTTGAAGCAAAAGAATCTGCTAGTTTGGCCTCTCCTTATCAACTTATACAGTTGCAATTGCAGATTCAGCAGTACAAGGAAAGCGCCTACTGGTTGCAGGTAGAATAGGTGGTTTAGAGTGCACATGTGTAAGAAGCTCCTTCAGAGTTCTATCAATCCTTTGCCGTGCCGCAGCCAGCGGAGTCAATAGCCTGACAAGTAATCCTTCTAGGCAGCAGGCCTCCCCATGCACTTGTTAAATTTGTCTCCTCCTTTTTCGCTTCCGGATACATCATTAGGCCCCTTAGACTACTTTAGCTTCGGGGCCCTTCCCTTGTATGTCAGTTGATCTTCTTTAGTGCGGTTCTTCCCACTATTTTTCGTCTCATGCCCCAGCTTCTTTCCTTTTGTGGGTGGGTAAGCTGCAAATATCCGAGTTGGAACTTTTGACAATATGATGCTGATACCCCGATGGTAATATCCAGACCCCCATAAGCACACAACAGTTCGGTGGGTCAGGGGTAGTTTCACTAAACGTGTTAATTTGCCCCTCCACTTTGCATCTAGTGGTTCCTTCCGGATTGATTATTGGCGAGTTAGCACTTTGTTCATCACAAGGGTGAAGAGTCAAGGATTTCCTAGCAGCCCCAGCCTCTCTTCCACAGTCTGGAGTTAATTACTGACATGGCAGTAGTCAGGTAGTTATTTATTGAGCCAGGCCCCCGATTGTGGATGGTTGCTTACCCATGATTCCTTTCTGGTAGACTCTAGCCATTAGGAGGTGATATCTTTGCGCCAAGTGGGTTGGCCCAGCCCAGCCTCCTCCAGTCGCTGATGGGCACAGATGGGCTGCCCCTTGGCACGGGTGTACCTCCCGCACTGTGGGAGTGTCTCAGCCCTTTTAAAGGCTGCAGCGCCCAATCAGAAGCTGCCCGGCCACCTCCTGGCAGGATTGTGCAGCTTTGCCTGCTGGAACCGGTAAATCCCCCTTGCAATAGCCTCACAGCCTGCAAGCCTTTGATATTGCGTCCCACGCTGCGGGAGTGTCTCAACCCTTTTGTGGTCTACAGGGGCCAAACAGAAGCTGCCCGACTGCCTTCTGGCACGATTGCACAGCTTGGCCTGCTGGAACAGGTAGTCCCCCTTACCATAACCTCACAGCCTGCAAGCCTTTGGTATTGCATCCCTGGTTTTCCTCTTGCATTCACTGGCATTGCCTTTGTGACACCTAGCCTCAGAGGTGGCAACATCAGTGCCTGGAACAGAAAGGGAGATCGTCCTTATGGGCATCCTTGGGGCTCCATTCTCCTTGTTTTCTGCCATTTTTTCATTACACCCATAGTGAATAATAATACATTATTTACTATTCGTGTAAAAAATGGAGGACAATTAGCTGGAATTGGCCTTCCCTGGCAGCTGAGGTAAGTAAAGTTTTTTGTTTTTAATGTATGTTGTGTGCGTGTTTACGCATAAGAGCGGGATTATGTGAGAGACATTGTGTTCATGTCTGAATGCGTCTGGATGTGTCGGTCTGTGTGTTTGAGTGAATGTGACGGTAAAAGGGAGTGTGTTGTCACTTCAGCTAGCCCAGACATTTCGGTGAATTGACGTCTATCATTTTTACCCATAGTCATTGCATTGCATGTGTTCCTAATTTACTAACCTGAACCAGCCGAGTAAAACTGCATATTTCTATTTTATGTTGGATTATTTTTTTTTAAATGTAATCTGTGAGAAACTGAAATAAAGCTAGAAATCGCACTCATTGGAAGTAGGTAGCAAAATATTGTTTTGTTTTGCACCTATCTAAGTATGTCTTCTGGCATGATTTGTTTCTGAATGTCGTTATTTCTAAATTCTTATCGTGTTCCTCTTTTATTCCCAGAGTGATATAGCTACGCTGTATTTCAAAGTCGGAGTGAAGAACATTAGCACGGTCTTTCTGCACACGGATGCTCAAATTCCAGACGAGCGTTTTCTCGTTTTAATTAATGACATGCTGGCATCAGGTAAAAGCCTTTTCTTTTGTCAAGCATTTAAATGATGCTGCTTAAGATCACGGAAGAGATCATTCTACGCGTGTGAAAAACATTGGCAAATACATTCGGGATCAAAACAGTTCAGCAATGTAACATCTTAAGTGTGCAAAGGGCAGCAGGTGTTTTAATAGGCCTCATCAGTTGATGTGAGAGGTCGTCTGTGCAGATTTGTTACAGGAGCTGCTAAGCCACCTCTGCGACACCAATAAAACAAGCTACTTAATATAATCAGCTGCAATCAGGAGAGATTCTGTTTACTGTGAAACGTTTTTCTTTTATTATGCAATATTCTGTATGCGGTGGAGGGCTAAGCGGTCCAACTGATCAAACCACTGACAGCCATCATCAGCTCAATAATATAGATAATTTAGCTTTGTTTTCTTATGTGCAGCTAGATTCTTGTGTGCTTTGTGAAACTATTTGGGTGATTGTTCGTGAGGCAATTACCATGCCCTTTGTGCTCCCATGCTGCCGGGTTGCAATTTTCTTCGCTCTTAGGGAAATTGACTGGCATCTTTTTGCACCTAGATTTTCACACTTATTAATCATGAAAGTGCAGCATACCTAAGTCTATATGGTCTTAAAGCTAAATGTGGTTGTTGGTCATCAACAATAAACGTTCCAGTAGGTTCCGGGTGAATCGTGCTTGCTTTATCAATTTTTGAGACACCGATGTCTTCTTTTACAGAGTTGTCTCGATGACAATATGCAGACAAGTTAGATATCAATCAAATGTATTCATATCAGCCGAGTTAGTCCCTGACAAGAGAGTTCCGGACATGTGAGGGGCCCACTGCATGAATTTTGCGGGGGGGGGGGGGGGGGGGGGGGGGAGGTAGGGGGCTTCAAGTTACGCCACTGAATTCTGAATGTGGACGCGGATGTGTTCTCTAAAATAACTTAATGTACAGATCACACGAGTGAGTAAGGAATCACAATGTTATAAATGTACTTAGAAAATAGTATACCAAGGGGGAGATTTACTAAGATTTTACGCCACTTTTGTGTCAAAAAAGTGACGCAAATTGTCACAAAATCTTTTTCCCCCGATTTACTTTCCAGTGCTAAACTTGTTTAGCGCTGGAAATAATGGGAAAGTAATGCAAAGCAGCGCATAGCGCTGCTTTGCGTTACTTAGCGCCCAGGGGCGTACCATGGGTCGGGCATGGGCATTCCCATGCAACCACCCAAGGTTTCTCACGCTAAACCCAATTTATTAAACAAAGTAAATATGGTTTAGCGTGAGGAAACAGCGCCCTTTTAAAGCAGGCGCAAGGAAGGAGACATACTTTTATTTCTTCGGCCTTTTCCGAATTTGCATGCGTGCTGCACTGTACAGCACCCATACAAAGTGGGAAAAGGCTTCAAGTTAGTCTAATCTTAGTATTTTGTACGTGAAGGGTTCCCTTCCAGTACAAAACCTATGCTAGACTCGCAAAGACACCCTTGCACTATGGCACAAAGGTGGCTTTGTAGTGCATGGCAGCTAATTTCAGCGCCGCCGCAAGTGAGAGCGGAGGAGAGTGCCTGATTTTAGTAAATTGGGTGCTCTCCTCTTCTCTCCTTTTCACGCAGGGCAGCATTTGCAGCTGCTGCAGTGCGCTATGTGAAAAAATTGTAAATCTCGCCCCAAAAAGTTGATAGAAGGAATGCTTGCAAAGGTCTCAGTAACTAGCAGCCACTCAAGTTCTCATTCCAGTCTGTAATTTTTCCTCCGCTATGCCTCCCCAGACAAGCACCACCTTATACAAATTAGATTAGTCTTGTTCCAAAAGGGACAGTCCAGCCTAGACCCCCAAGCTAGACCCCCTCTTCTGAGAAACAGATACACCCACAGACTCATTTCAGCCTGGTTGCACCTCATCAGCGAGGTAGGTGCTGCTTGAGTTTTTTGGTTTAGTGGGCATTAGATCTGCCTCGTGGCATATCCAATTGCATAGAGCATTACTCTTGGAAAAACACAGGTGATAGTTGCAATGCTTACAAAAAGCTTGCTGCGTCACAAGATTTAAGGTACATCTCACTAATGAGGTCCATCTAGGTTGAAACCGATATGGGGTTGCTTGTATACTCGTTCATCGGAATGTGAACTGACGTTTTGGGCTGGACTGTTCCTAATCGAGTAGGAATGATTCCTTTTGTTCATATTGGTGCTGGTCCAAGACTGATGTGATCCCTGTTTAGAGTGGTCTAGAGGGCAAAAAAACGATGGACTGAAATGTAGGCTGAGCAATTTCGAGTAGCTTAGACTTGTGTAAGCGTTCTGGTCATCATCTTTTGTTGTTCTGGAAAAATAGCAAAACGTATCAAAAAACTTACAGAGGTAAAGCAGAACAATTTAATATCTGGCACTGGTTTTGCAACTTACTAAAGCAAGGCAATCAGGAGTAATGCAGGTATGTTCTCTTCTGCACCCACTGATTAAATGTTACCCAGTTGTCTATGCAGAGGCCGGGGCATTGATGTGGCCGAAGGCATCATAGATTATTATAGCCATGCAGAATTAGCTCGAGCAATCCATTTATGAAATGGTCACGAGTATCAAAGATACACAAGAAGAAGCTTGTCGACTCTCACACAGCTTTTTATCTTTTTTAATGGTTTGCTTACAGACAACTATTAACTGTCTGTTGCCTAAGATGAATTGTAGACAATATCAGTACATACAATGGGCTTTGGGCCAGCCCATTGCTTGTCTATCTAGTTTACTAGCTTCTTATTCAATGGCTATCCTTCTAATTCTTGTGCTTGTCCCTCCACTGAAGCGAAGCTTCTCACCATCCTTTTGACTGGATGGTTTGTATCCTTTCCCTACTGACATTCATTGAGTTACGTTTTTCCTTTTCTTTCAATCAATCAATCAATCATGGCATTTGTATAGCGCGCTACTCACCTGGAAGGGTCTGAAGGCGCTGGGGGAGGGTACTTTACTGCACGAACAGCCAGGTCTTGAGTTGCTACCTGAAGGAAAGATGGTCCTGGGTCAGCCGAAGGTGGATGGGGAGGGAGTTCCAAGTCTTGGCTGCCAGGTAGGAGAAGGATCTTCCTCCGGCGGTGGCTCTGCGGATGCGTGGTACGGCGGCGAGGGCGAGGCTGGTCGATCGTAGCTGGCGGGTGGGCGTGTAGAAGGTCAGGCGGTCGTTGAGGTACTTGGGGCCCAGGTCGTGGAGAGCCTTGTGTGCGTGGGTGAGGAGCCTGAACGTGATCCTCTTGCTGACGGGGAGCCAGTGCAGGTCTCTCAGGTGGCCGGAGATGTGGCTGTGTCGGGGGATGTCCAGGGCGAGTTGTGCGGAGGCGTTCTGGATGCGTTGGAGTCTTTTCTGCAGTTTGGCTGTGGTTCCGGCGTAGAGGGTGTTCCCGTAGTCCAGTCGGCTGGTGACGAGTGCCTGGGTGACGGTCTTCCTGGTCTCGGTGGGGATCCATCGGAAGATCTTACGGAGCATACGCAGGGTGTTGAAGCACGATGAGGAGACGGCGTTGACTTGTCTGGTCATCGAGAGGGAGGAGTCCAGGGTGAAGCCCAGGTTGCGTGCGTGGTCCGTTGGCTTGGGAGTGGTACACAGGGCAGGGGGCCACCAGGAGTCGTCCCAGGCGGAGGGCGATGATCCCAGGATGAGGACTTCCGTCTTGTCTGAGTTCAGTTTCAGGCGGCTGTTCTTCATCCACTCTGCGACGTCTTTCATCCCTTCGTGTAGGCTGGTTCTGGCGGTGGCGGGGTCGTTGGTGAGGGAGAGGATCAGCTGGGTGTCGTCGGCGTAGGAGATGATGTTGAGGTTGTGTTGGCGTGCGATGGCTGCGAGGGGGCTCATGTAGACGTTGAAGAGGGTAGGGCTGAGTGAAGATCCTTGTGGTACGCCGCAGATGACTTCGGTGGCCTCGGATCTGAATGGGGGAGGCGGACTCTTTGGGTTCTTCCGGCGAGGAACGAGATGATCCATTCCAGTGCCTTCTCTTGGATTCCGATGTTGCTGAGGCGCTGTACTAGGGTGCGGTGGCAGACACTGTCGAACGCTGCGGTGAGGTCCAGGAGGATGAGGGCCGCTGTTTCCCCGTTGTCGAGCAGGGATCTGATGTCATCGGTGGCTGCGATCAGGGCGGTCTCGGTGCTGTGGTTGGCTCGGAAACCGGACTGCGAGGGGTCGAGGGATCCATTAGTCTCGAGGAAGGCGGTGAGCTGTCTGTTGATGGTCTTCTCGATGACTTTGGCAGGAAAAGGGAGGAGCGAGATGGGGTGGAAGTACTTGAGGTCGGTGGGGTCCGCTGTTGGTTTCTTCAGGAGGGCGCTGAGCTCGGCGTGCTTCCAGCCCTCCGGGAAGGTGGCGGTGTGGAAGGAGGTGTTGATGATGTCCCGCAGTTGGGGTGCGATGATGGAGTCGGCCTTGTTGAAGACGTGGTGGGGGCAGGGGTCTGTTGGTGATCCGGAGTGGATGGTGTTCATCGTGCGGGTGGTGTCTTCGGTGCTGACCGGGGTCCAGTTGCAGAGGGTGGTGGTAGGAGGCGTTGGTTCGGCGGTTGGGTGCGTGGTTGGTGAGCCGAAGCTGTTGTGTATGTCGGCGATCTTGTGGTGCAAGAACGAGGCGAGTGAATCGCAGAGGTCTTGCGAGGGTGTGATGTTGTTGTTTCCGGCGCTGGGATTGGAGAGCTCTTTGACGATGCTGAAGAGTTCCTTGCTGTCGTGGGCATTGTTGTCCAGTCGTTCTTTGAATGCTGTCTTCTTGGTGGTGCGGATCAGCTGGTGGTGCTTGCGGGTGGCGTGCTTGAGGGCGGTCATGTTGTCTGAGGTCTGGTCGTGGCGCCATGCTTTCTCGAGGGTGGGGCAGTTTTTCTTGGAGTCCTTGAGTTCGTTGGTGAACCAGGGGGCTTTCTTGCTTCTGGGCCTGCTGGGAGGGTTCTTTAGTGGTGCGAGGTCGTCGGCGCAGGCGGTCAGCCACTGTGTGAGGTTGCTGGCTGCTTCGTTGGGGTCCGTAGTGCTGGCGGGAAGGTTCTGGCGGAGGGAGGTGGTGAGCTGCTTGGCGGTGATCTTGCTCCAGCTCCGGCGAGGAACCTGTTGTGGGTTGTGGTGGGTCGTGTTTCTCCTGAAGCTGAAGTGGACGCAGCTGTGATCGGTCCAGTGAAGTCCGGTGGAGTGGCTGAAGGAGATGTGCTTGCTGGAGGAGAAGACGGGGTCAAGCGTGTGGCCGGCGTAGTGGGTGGGGGTGTTCACCAGTTGCTTGAGTCCGAGGTTGGCGAAGTTGTCCAGCAGGGTGGTGGTGTTGCTGTCATTGTTGTTCTCCAGGTGGAAGTTGAGGTCCCCTACGAGGATGTAGTCAGAGGAGGCGAGGGCATGCGGGCTGATGAAGTTGGCGATGTCTTCGCTGAATTGTGTGCGTGGTCCCGGGGGTCTGTAGATGAGGGTGCCTCTGAGGGTCGTCTTGGGGTCGGTGTGTATCTGGAATTGGAGGTGTTCGGCGGCGGTGAGGGTGTCGTTGGAGTTGGTCGAGATGCGGATGGTGTTCTTGTGTACGATGGCGATGCCTCCTCCAGTCTGGTTGATGCGGTCCCTCCGGGTGATCTTGTATCCGTCCGGGATGGCTATGGCGATGTCGGGTGCTGAGGAGGCGTTCATCCAGGTTTCCGTGAGGAAGGCGACATCTGGTGATGTTGTGTCGAGCAGGTTCCAGAGTTCGACGGCGTGTCTGTGGACGGAGCGGCTGTTGAGCTGGATGCACTTGAGGTGGTTGTTGCTGGTGCTCAGCTTGGCGGGTGCGGTGCAGGTCCGGAGGCAGGTGAACTTGCTGGCTTGGCAGGTGAAGGGTCCGTGGGTGCGTTTCGGGGTTGCTGGGTGGCAGGCGGGGTTCCGGCCGGCGTTGAGTGCGTGGAGGGTGGCGTTGTCGTAAGTCCGTCGGGTGCACTGGCATCGTCGAGGGCCAAGGGTCCTCGCGCTGGGCGCGGTCCAGACGGGCGCAGACGGGCGCAGACGGGCTTGCCTTTGGCGCACAATCGGCGCACCCGCTGCGCGCGTCCGCTGCGCGCGTCCGCTGCGCGCGGTCGCTCCGAGGGCATCATAAATCAGGAGCCGGGAGGGAGGAGCAGCTGGGTGGTGGGAGCGGGGTGACGAATGGGCTGGAGGGGGGCGGGCCGCAGGGAGGCAGCGGCGGGAAGATCTGGAGGTCGGGCGGCTCAGCGGCGGCTGAGTCGTCAGGAAGCGGCACCAGCAGGCAGGCTGGTAGACAGGCAGCAGTGCTTGGGGGCGACCTAGCCTGGTGAGAGGCTCAGCGGTCGCCATTTAATGGCAGTTATATGTATTCTCTTGCTTTCTCCATCTTGCAAATACCCACCCGCAGTATGCTCTGTGGGGAAACAGCCTTTACAACATAGCCTTTACTAAGCATGACCTTTTCCACACAGTCTTTAACATGCAGGTATGTACTAAGTAGGTAAGTACTTATTATAGATTGGACTGAACAACAATCAATCAGGATTCAGAAAGAATCACATTACGGAAACAGCACACATTGAGCCAACAATCACATCGGGGCCATCCTTGACCAAGAAGAAGCAGCGGCCCTCAACCTCTCTACGGCATTTGACATACTGTCCCTAAACACACCTGTCAGAAGAGACCACAAGATCGGCATCCAAGGATCCCTAGGCTCATGCAACCCTGCAGAAGGGGCCCCAGTCCTTCAGTGGTGCCCCATTCTGCCCAAGGGCAGTGGATATCTGTGGTATATGTGAGACTAAGGGCCCCCTCTTCATATTCTGCAGGTGGACCCTATCATTTTACTTCATGCAATTTGTGGGCACTGTCACTCATTTTTGGGGACTGGGTTTTAGTAGTTTAATCACTTGGACCCAGAGCAAGCGAGAGAAAGTCTGAACACGGAGAAAGGAGGAGAAATAGAAAGTGAAAGGGAAAAAGCAGAGCTCAGAAAGAGCCTGCAAGAATAACAGGAAATGCAGGTTGGTAAAGAAAGAGGCACGAGGCAGAATAAAGATTAGACACTGTATTTGGCAATACGGGCATTTGGCAGCAACGGCAGAGGCACGTTGCAAAAAGTGTAGGTTCCTGCGCTATTATTTTTATTTTACAAATTAAGCAATGCTTCTAATATGTATTCTAGAGACTCTAGATAAAGGTAATCTATTTTATTTCTTCAGTAAAAAAAGACAAGGAATAAATCTGTGCAAAGCAGATAAACAAGGATTTAGTTACAGAAATAGACACACACACCTGACATTGGCAAGACATAATTATTATGTCCGCTTGAGACTATTACAATCTACACGGTTTGGGTAATGTGTAAACCATAAATGTATTGCAAAATTTAAGAATCTGTGCAGTTACAAGGTATTCATATCAAAACGCAGGAATGGCACATATTGTGCATTAGAACCTGCTATCGAAAGGCATATTCTTAAGATGGGGCGCTTGCTTTGTTTTTTACGAATGAAATGTTTTCGTTTTATATAGAAATTGTTGAGATAGGTAGAAGTGGACATCTATCGGAAATTGTAGTGGTTTACTAGCTAGCATGATAGCCCCTCTCTTCTGTTAGCCTGTGGTCAGGTTATCATTGGTGGTCTTCCTTACCTGTTTATTTAAAGCTAGTGTGAGTCAAATGTTCCTTTTACAGCAGAAAAATAGATAAGAAGCCAACTTTTCCTCCAAGACTCCCAACATAAAAAGTTAACAAAAGGCACATTCTACGCAGTCAGCATAATGATTTGTGGGTGAAAGAGAAGGAGGCAATCACTTGTAAATGGAGTGCTGCTGTAGCTTTTTAATTGCAGTAATGACCTAAGTTTGAGGTCAAGTCATCAGTGTTACTGCCCATTAGGGACTGATAAAAAGCTTGATTATTTTTAGTAGAAGCAGCAGGATAATCATTTGTGATATTACCTCTGAAGGAAGCCATTTGTCTCAGCTGAAAATTGTTTTGGTCTATAATGAACTCTATCATTATGCATGCATAGTGCTAATAAGCAGGCCTTTGTGCTATTTCTTGAAAAAGAAAAATCACAGAAACAATTTGCAACCTACGTCTCTTTTCTTCCTGGAGGACTGAGCAGGTGTTTGACCCACCCAAGACTCCTTCTTCTCAAAATTGCGCTCTGATTGGAGCCAGGTCAAAGAGCAGCTCAGAAGATTGAATCATTTTGGTACTTTTTTTTTTATCAGAAAAAGGATATATTTTCTGGATTCTTCGGACTGGTGCGTGGCTACAGCATCGAATGAGAAACTGTACTAGCATTGCTGATTTATAAGCTTTATTTAAAGCTGGGATTTTGGTTCAGTATTTTAATACCTTAAAAATATAATTGCAAACCTTATTGAGGCCTACTATGCAAAATAATATTTTTTCACAGCCATTACCATGCATTGATATAATATGCATCTGTCTGTCCATCCGTCCATCCTCGCTTCATTCTTTAACTTACTATTTTCATGGACGTGACATTATGTATTAATATTTCGCTTTCTATTGGTGCAGAAGCAGGTTGGGTGAGCTTACAGCTTAGATAGTGGTCTGTGTTTTTTGGCAGAGCATATGTACTGTGGATAAGTGGTTACAGAAAAATGAAGTCACATGACTCACGTTTTGACTTAGTGTGTGATTGGTTTTGTGATGAGGCTGGTGTCCCACTGGAATGTGTGATGGTTCCGTTCCCTTTGTAGATATGACTGACTGATTCTGGCATCCATAATACTTTAGGTAAGGTAGCGTGAGTAAGGCAATATTCTCTAAGTTAGGGTTATGATGACTTATCACTTGTCCATGGTGCAGAATGACAATTTGTAAACGTTATATTTATAAATGACATGTAATACAAACACTAAAGTTCATTTTGACTGTTTGTAAGAGGTGGTTCAATCATAGCGGTACACATTGAAAAATATGCATACTACACAACCAATGATGAAACATATAAACATTTGAAGGAACTATAAAAGAACACTGTATTCCCACTGTGTATGTGTCCTTCACATTTTCTACAGCTTTATTGAAGGCAAATTTTCAGAGACCAGTGTCGAAAATCAACCAATTACAGAAAACAGATTTATTTTCTCAATTAGTTGCAATTAGTAATAAAAGACAAGACACTTCGAATTATTAAAATAGGTTATGAAATGTAGGTAGAATTTAGAAAGGAAAGAAATCCTTTCTGTGTTAAAAAATTGTGCTAAAGACTAATATTGCGTTGCCACTGAGGACTCGTAGAGAAGTAAATCATGCACATACATTTAAGCGTATATATATATATATAGATAATAGTAATTGTATGTAATAGTACACTGTGTGTCATTATAAAAGGGAATATTTACAAGAGGATTGCTCAACTGGAACGTCACTTTTTTCCACGTTCTGGTGGCACAATGCCCTGCACCATATTTAGAAAGTGCTGTTAAGCCATTTTGCGTGGCTTAACGGCGCTTTATAAATATGGTACACTTTCACGCAGCTTTCTGCGTGAAAGGGGCGTGCAATAGATGTTGCTGTGGAGTGTTCCACCACAACACCCATTGCTTTTTGACGCTGCCCCAGATTAACAAGGATCTGTAAATCTGAGGAAGTGTTAAAAACTAGCTCCATGCAAAAACAAGCATTAGATTGCTGCAACGAGGAGAAATACTTGTATTCCTCCAAATGCCTGGAGGAAATCATCCCTGCAACGCAGGTACCCTTGAACTATAGCGCAAGGGTATCTGTGTTATTTATTTTTATTTATTTATTTTATGTAGTTTATAAAGCGCGCAGCTACCCCCGAAGGGGTGTCCCGGCGCTAAAATCCTGAGCCTCCCAGGGGGAATAGGGAGTAAAGAGCAAGGAGAAGCAGGAGAGTGACTCAAAGTCCGGAGAAGAGCCAGGTTTTGAGTTTGGCTCGGAAGATCGATTCGGAGGGACAGAATGCTAGGCAACTATTTTTAGTGCCAGTGCAAGGGAAAAAACAGGTTTGCGCCCTATTCTTGTAAATATAGCGCATCCCTGTGTTTTTTAAATGATGCAGCACGGCGCTGCAAAATTTGGTAGTGTGCCATTTCCTTATAAATATACCCTCTTGTCTCACAATTTGCCTAGATATAACTAATATATGTGTTCATTAAGGATTGTTGTGCCAAAAGAACAAATTGAAGCAACAACCATGCTTAAATTTACTAACCATGGGTTTTTCACTAATTTCCACCTGACAGTACGTAGATATGAATAAAACACTGCATTTATATCATGGTGATCCCCTTTATCCTTTACCTAAAGTAATAGATGTCATATCCATGTATCAGTTTAAAAGGCAGACCTGAAGAGTGCTTGGTGTGGAGGTAAGAATCATAAACTGCTGAAGGTTTCAGTGAAAGACTGGCAGGTGAGCTGTCGTGGCTGGTAATGTGTTTAATGTGGGAGAAGTGTGGCTCAGTGGTTAGAGGCGGCAGACCCGGAAGCTGAGATCAGCCGTGGACCAGGGTTCGATTCCCCGCCTCGGCGGGTCTCGGGCTCAAAAATTCCACGGACTTGACAATTCTCGCTCCGGTGCCTACTCGACTCACGGGGTCACACTCTGTCACTCTGGGCAATAGCTTGCTTAATCTCCACTACGGCCCCTCGCGGCAGGATGCCTGGCTTTCACCTTGTGAATACCCTGCTGGGGTATCTCTCACAGGGGAATACCAGGACGGGTTCCCTAAGCAAGCACCTTGAGACCCCTGGGTGAAACGTGCGCTATATAAATCGAAATTCATTTACATTTAACTGGAATTATTTGTTGCTAATAAACCAAGTAAATTTAGATTATAGACATATTTCTTGTAATTTTTAAATAATACAGTGGGCATTTTGGATAAGTGAATAATTTTACTGGGATGATACCTACAGGGCCTGGCTTGCTTGGTCACATGACTTTAAATGGTGGTTCATGGTGCAATATTCTTGCCAGGTAAAAGCAGGAAACATCAACAAAGTGCATGCAGAGTCTTGAGGGCAAGGATCTGTATGTACTATCCTAACCTAGAGTATACTCAGCTAAAGAAATTGATCAGCATTGGTGTTGCTTATCTTGAATGCACATTCCTGCATGTAGAGGATGTAGCACACTGACACACGCCAATGAGGAGCAGTCTGGAATGTGACTCCAGCCAGAAATGTACAGGTTTTTTAAAATGAATGGGCATGTGGTTGTTTCCTCTGTGTAAGTAATACGCCTGTCAGAGTAGGTATAGTAGGAGAGTGGTTAGGGAGTGTGGTACACACTCGAGCTGAGTTCCCGGAGCAACGTTGTCAGAAAGGAGAGGCATATTAAAGATATCCTTCAACTAACCTTTTTATTAACCAATGCAACCAAAAATTCGGGAAAAGTAAAATGAATGTGACTGTAAGTCATTTGGGACAAAAGTTAATAGAGAAGTCATTCAGAATCATTGTAACCATTTGAGAATGTTTTAAAAAGTCAAGAATTGTTTTTTATTATTGCTGTTTTTAGTGAAGCCAATATGAGATGATAGGACAAGTTCCACGTTCATGCTGTTGTACTGGCATTTTAAGTTAGGTCTAGAAGAAAAGGTTATTCTTGGGCTTATAATAATTTTTGGAACTCAGTACTTTTTGTTGGTAGTCATTTCAAGAATGACGCTGCCTGTGTGAAGAATTTCAAAACACAGTTGAAATGTATGAGTGGGAGATAGATCTCTCCATTGGTGCCCCTCATTCACTTCATCTTTTGTGAGTTTGCCAGAGTTTGTTCTCTTTTACAGATGATGTTGTCATGGTAAGGCTGTGGTAGTTCTCATGTCTTTGGATCAGGGTTATGAGAGATTGCAGTGAAGAGGTTTTGCTTATATGAAAATGTTCACAGTGGGATAACTGGTCTGCGGTGGCCAGTGAAGTTGCACTGTCCAAAAAGTCAGACCTCTGCCCCAGTCTAAGTGGAGTGATCTGGTATGTCTGTCATATACCTTCATTTTGAGTACTGGAAAATTCACAATTCAGATGGAAACAACAGTTACCAGCCACATAGAGATTACAAGTTGTGCAGGAAATCTGCACTCTGACTCGTATCCAATTTTATCCCAATGCACGTTTTAACAGGAAAAATCTTGCAAAATGTGCATGGGAAGCAGAACCTGGAATGTGAGAAAGTATGGGAATCGTTTTACACGCATCAGTTCCAGCAGTTATACACCCCTACTTATGGGAAAACTCATGATCACGCTTTAATACTACATATGAGTAGAACCACATCACTGGTTACAATAATTCTGGGTATGGTGTTAACCCCTTCGCTGCGGGGGAATTCCCCCGCTGTGCTGGGGAGGAGGGTGGGGCGCACAGCACCCACATGCTCATGACGAGCTCAGCTCGTCACGAGCATGGTAAAGGTTAACAAAGCAGTTTCCACATAATATTTAAATGAGTCCCCTAATGTTTTGTAGACTTGTAGACTTTGAATCACACAAAAAAAGGTTTAACAGTTGAAGTTTGTTCCCATAGTCACAAAATCATCTGCTCACTAAACCTATTGTCATGTTTTACCACATTATGTCGAAAAGACCACAACATATGCACTAATGTCTCTCACTTTCTCTATACCTACCTAGGCATTCTATGTGTTCTTGTTGACCTCAGAACCACTAGCACCAAGGCCTCTTGGTGATTAGACATGCCGTAACAGGCACAAACTATACCATCACTGTTCCTGCGGATTAATCATGAAGCATATGTGCACACTGAACACACGTATGTAGCAATGGATACACACACACTTACCTGTTTGATGGTGCTCCTTAGACCTATCACAGCCTGTTACTACCTACTCTTGGGCAGAAATACAACATAAGCTCTCTAACAATGCTCTTTCTCTATACCATTATCTCCTGTTAACCAGTGCAGACTATTTACTTGCTCACATCTTATTAGAGATCTGGAGTACATACTAGCGATGGGCAACTTTTCTTTCTTGTTACCTTGCGAGGCAAACCTATCTAATGTGATGACAACCACACCTTATATATGGACAACGTTCTATCACTGGTTCTAAACAGTTGGAAATGCCAAATCAGATAAACTCGTAAAATACACTGTATGAGCTCTATTTCTGTCGCTGCATTTTACGTCACTTTGCGGACACCAAGTCTAACCTTTTCCTATGCACTCCTTTATCCATTTATTTATTTAGACATATACACAATCCCAGTCTCAAGGAACTTAGGGCCTGATTTGGAAGCCAGGTTACTATGTTCAACACTCCGTCCATCATCCCCTTTGGTTTTGCTTTGTTCGCCCTAAGTTGGCAGGGTATGCCCAGACGTGGGTCCCTTGCTCACTTTGCCACTGGATTCAAGCTAGCCTGGCTGATGATGGCTGATTAGCCAGAACCAGTCCCAATATGCGTGTTTCCGGTTAAGGGAAGACATGGCTTGGCAGTTCGGTCTGGACTGTTCCCACGAGGAACAGAGTCAGACTGAATTGCATAGGGCCATGTCTGAACTGGGGTGGCGGAGTGAGCTAAAGAATATGGATTAAACCTAGATCAGTTGACTGGAGGTGATTGCTTGCAATGTTAAACACTCCGTCCATCATCCCCTTTGGTTTTGCTATTACTGGTTCTAAACAGAACAGCTGGAAATGCCAAATCAGATAAACACACATAATACACTGTATGAGCTTTATTTCTGTCGCTGCATTTTCGGTCACTTTGCGGACACCAAGTCTAATCTAAGATCGGAGACTTTCTGATCGAGGTCGTCGGTTTCAATTCTGACTGCCTTATTGCAATTTAGGCAGTCAGAATTGATACCGGCCGGTCATTCCAGCTGGATTCAAATGGGCTCAGGAGCCCGTTGGCCAGTCGGAGACTGGTCCATAATCCCAATGGACAGCGTTTCCGATGCTCAGTTTCCCACAGGCTTTCCATGCCAGGCTCTCTGAAATGGAAAGCCTGTTGGAAAGCGAGTTTGGGGACCCCTAGAAGGGCCCGCTTCTCTTTGCGCCCTCCGGTTGGGGGCTGAGGGGGCACCTATAGTGCCCCCCCTGTTCATTCCTACACTATGCGGTACGCACCGTGTGGTGCCTAACATGCGGTCGCATAGTAATTCTGCGGTCAGGACCGCTGACCGAAGGTCAATTGGTCCCTATTTCGCGATGATGTCGGTTGGAGTCAACTCGGACGACATCATAATCGGCCCCAATATGTCTATTATAGTTTGCATGTCATTTCTATGTGTATTTATATATATTTAGTTTATATGCAGGGGTGCACAGTAAACCTGCAGGAAACACAGTTCTCCTAAATAGTTTTCATCAACGATCGCTCAAGACTGGTCTTTATCCTGATTCCTTTCTTGGAGCTTTTGACATACCTCTTTATACACCATAATAAGTTAAGTGAGTTCACTAGGTTATGCCTGGGCCTATATATTTACTTGTTATGGAAGAGTGATTTACTATTGTAATGACATTCAATGATCACAAGCACATATTTATTTAAATGTGTAAGCCTTGGCATTTCTTCTCTCGTTCATGTGAGATATCAGTACTGTGGTAGTCACCCAGCAATCAGGAATTACCATTATATAGAGTAACAACCAGTGTGCATCAACAGAATATCTGTTGTGTAAGAGCTATGTGTCTTTCTTTTTTTCCTCTTAAAAATAATTAATTATGTACATTTGCTAATGTATTTATTTTTTAAGTCATGTTGAAGGTGCGAGTTGTGAGGTTTGTAGGGGTACAAAGTGGGAAGTAAATTAATTTTAACTGATTAATAATTATTTTTGCATTAATAATTATTTAAGTGATAATTATATAATTTTTTAAGTTATGTTTCAGATGCGGGTTGTGGGGTTTGTAGGGGGATAGGGTGTGAAGAAAATGAATGGATAATTATTTTTTAATTATTTAATTGATGTTTACTTATGCAAATTGTGTAAAACATTTTTTATGTTATATTTAGGTGGGTTGTGGGGATGATAGGGGTACAGGGTGGAAAGTATTTAAATTATAATTAATAACTATTTTACATTTTTATAAATTTTTATGAATTGTTTAATTAATGATTAATTATGTAACTTGTGTAAAGGAGATATTTTTGTAATTATATTTCAGGTGTGGGTTGTTGGGTTTGTAGGGGTAAAGAGTGGGACGTTAAAATATTATAATTAATTAGTTATTTATTATGAATTGTTTAATTGGCAAATAATTATGTACATGGTATAATTATTATAACTTTCAATATATAGCTTATGGTGTGGGTTGTATTTTTTAGGTTACAGGGTGGGAAGTTAATTAAGAACTAATTTATTGATAATTATTACTTTAGTATTAATTATTTAATAATGTAATTGCTAATTATGTGAATTGTGAAATTCACATATTTGTCAAGTAATATTTTAGGTAGGTGTTGTTTGTGTTGTTTGTAGAGGAATAGGATAGGAAGTTATTGTTTATTTATTTTGGAATATCTTAATTATGTTATACTTTGTTTATTTCCATTTCCATTACATTTTAATTGTTGGCTGTTATGTTTGTGTGAATATAATGTGGCATTTTAATTATATTAATAATATTTTTTAATTGATAATAATTATTAGAAATTTTAATATTTAGGTTATTTTTATATTAGTTTCTCAAAATACAGACATTTAGGCCCTCATTACGATGGCGGGCGGACCACCACCAACAGGCCATCAGTGGCGGTCCGCCCACCATCTAGGGCATTGCCTGAATTCTGTGTTTTTAATGGAATGTGTAGTTAACAAATCTCTGCAAACTCTGAGCGGAGTTCATTGCCCAAAGTTACTGTTTTTGTCTCCTTCCTCCCCCTCCCTTGATGAATTTCCGTAACATTGCTTTTTATCCTATCCTATGTTTGACTATGCTCTTGTAACAAATGTAACTTGTAACCTTTAACTTCTCTGATTCTCATGTAAAGCACTCTGATAGCCTTTGTATTACTCATAAAAACTCATTAGAATGCAATCACATATATATTTACTGTGCACCTGGCACTAGGTATGACTTTGCAGGGGATTATATACATTACAGGGCCAATCGGGCCACTGTCATCCCCATTAGAACACACATCACAATTAGTGAGAACAACCAGCATATACTGGTATGGGTGCACTTCGGCATAAAACCTTGCAGGTTGGCATGTGTACCAAATATTATGCATACACCTTATAGTGGTACTCAGCATAGCCCCTTATGCCTACCCAGATTCAGTAACTGTGCACCTGAGCATCACCCATCATGCCCCTCTAAGGTACAAACATAACTGCACCTTATGCCACACATTATAACCACATCAGTGAAACAATAACCCTGTACAGTATGGCATAAACACAATCAGCAGCAGTGCACATTCCAGCATTATTAGCGTGCACATAGCCTCAGCACATCTGGCACAGAGCCGCGGGGAGCCCTGGTTCACCTAGAGGGTGTATTTCCTGTCCCGTCCTTTACATCGCCGTGCTGTATCATCAGGGAGGTTCCTTATTACTCCTGAACTCTGGGCCTCCTTCAAGGTTTACCCCGGGTGTCTGAAACCACAACAATGCCCCGCCCCCCGGTTTTCGTACGTGCTGCCCAGTTTGGTCAAGGCAGCCGTCCACTACCACGCGGGGCAGCTGGTACACCGGACCAGTAGGGTGAAACCGTGTTGGTCCCTTGCCAAGCCAGCTCCCGTGTTCAGGCTGGCCTGCACTCCCCATTGTGTGCTGTTGTCAAAAAGCACAGAGTGGCAGCCCTTGTGCACTTGCATTGGCGGGAAGACCCCTCCTGTGTCTCTCACCTGTGATTTCATGGTGGGAGCGGCCCTTCTGCTCACCCTCTCTTCTGCGAGCAATGGCACCCAGTCAGACAACGGGAAAACTCCGGACGGTTTTCAATAGTCGACGTCTCTCCTCTACGGCCGCTCACCTCCTGGGACGCTGTCCCTTTTAGCCCTGCCCACAACCAGGCTTGGAAACGCGGCCCTTTACTGCCTGACTTCCGTGGCTAGCCGGAAAATGCTTCTGATTCCTGCAACGCTCCCTCGAGCTGCCAAGCAGCCCAGTTGGCTTCCGTATAGGGCTTTTGGCCTCAGGCAGAAGCACACAGCACTCCCCTTGCGTTGTACCTAACAAGAGTGCTTCTTTACGCTGGCAATCATGCGGGGCTCTCCCCTTCTCAAGGGGCCCTGCCCACAACTAGGCAACTGCCACCTGACTTGCGCTTTGTGGTGCTGTTCTCAGAGAGCAGGGGCCCACTTCTCTGGCTCAAAGGGGCAAAAGATGAATCACTCACAATGCGCTTGAAAGCAGGAGCCCCCCTTTACGGTCCCAACAGCAATAGAGGTAGAGCGCTCCTACATGGGCAAAGTTGGAGCCCCACTCCTGGGGTTCAGGCAATAAAGGTGTAGCGCTCACCAGGCGCTAAGTCCAAAGTTCCCTAGGGCAGAGCTGGGCACAGGCAGGCCAGCACATAGGGACCCCCCAGGAGATAGCAGCTGGGTCCCACGGCGGTTCCTCCTGGTGCCCAGCAGTCCTTCCGCTCCAGTAAAACAACAAGCAGCACACTTTCATGGGGTCACAGCCCCAACACTTATACCCCAAATGTCTTTGATCTCCCTCTGGGCTCTGCGCCCAGTCCAACTCCAAACCAGTTCTCGGGGCACTCACACCTTTCTCTAAAGGGGCACCACCGCCTCCTTTGTCAGTGTAGACTCTGGCTCCAGACACATCACAGGGGGTGGAATCAGCATTGTACAAGGCAGGAACAGACTTATTCAGGGTCAGGGTCTACTCCTCCCACTACTCCAAATGCAGATCTGCCTATTCAGCCTAGCGCTGACTCACCCTTCCCCTCTGGAGCCACTGAACCTCACTCCAGAGCCAGACATACAATACACATCAGGCAGGCACAAAGACACGTAGCACACAAAAATGCCAACTTCTAAAACAGGCATTTCTAAAAGAGTGATAATAAATCTGTGCACACCACTTCGCAGCATTTATTACCACTATTCCAAACATACCAAACTTGATCACGCTACTCCTCTCATATCAGTAATTACCACTGACATACACATCAGGGATCCCGAATGCATTCCTATGAGAGGGCATCCTCACAGTATTGAGAAACCAAAATGGTTGTTTGTCACTACCAGGACATGCCACACAGTTAAGGCACATGTCCTACTTTTTACCTACATTGCACCCTGGCCATAGGGCTAGTTAGTGCCTACCTTAAGGGTGACTGACATGTAGTAAAAGGGGAGTCACAGACGTGGCACCCACTTTAGGTGCCACATCACAGCGGCACTAAACTGCGCGCTCAGGCCCTGCAATGGCAGAGGCCTGAGACAGGTTCGAAAGGCTACTTTGGTGGGTGGCACAAGCAGCGCTGCAAGCCCACCAGTAGCATTTAATTTACTGGCACTGGGTATCTGAGATACTACTTTACAAGGGACTGATGGGTAAATTAATTATGCCAAACAGGTGTAGACCAATCTTACCATGTTGACCATAGAGAGCACATGCACTGTACACTGGAAAGCAGTGGTAAAGTGCCCAGAGACCTAAAACCACCAACACCAGGTCAGAAGAATTACTAGGAGGAAGTCAAAAAGTTCAGGGATGACTCTGTAAAAAGGGCAAGTCCAACAGTAAGTCATGGAGTACAGCACCTAAAAGAACCCACAGAGCAGTTAAATAAGCAATGTAGCGTCACACTTACTACATCGGGTCAACAACTGAGGCTCCATATCTTTTTGAATTTAGCCGGACAACCTCTGGGCTCATGCATCTGCTTCTCTTGACGGGCACACCAGTCCACCCAGCGTCACCACTGAGATAACGTAGGAGGCTCAGAAGCCTTCCAGTGCAATGCTACATCCCATTTGGCTACTATAGTGGCTGTACCCAGTACAGCTTGGTCCATCCATGTGCCCCCGCTCCATCAAGCATCCCCAACAGTAATGGCAGCGGGGAAAATTCCACTTCACATCCCAGCAGTGCTAAAGGTTCCGTACCCACAGCTTCCTAGGGTTATGTTTTGGAGGAGCAGGATCAAACCATGTGGTAGAAGTCTGGAGGGCTGGTAGCAGCAAGGGCGTTCGGGGATTGCAAGGAGACCTGCCTTAAACAGACAGTCAGGAGTGAGGTATTCAACGTAGAGCTAGTATGTTTGTATCAGTCGGAGTCTCAGGTACATTGTGATGACTCCGGGGGCCATCACCGCATCTCACCAATCCTCGTCCTCTAGGGGTCCCAGCCAGCCTTCCCACCATGTTCAAAGGTGAATCAGTGTATTTGGGGCATTGATAATTAGAGTGTGGTATATCTGGGAGACACTAAACTGTCCTAGTGCAGGCATCATAAGCATTCCCTTAACAGAGCTAAATTCCGGGAGTGATGTGCCTTGTGAGATGAGCATATGCAGTGCATGCCACAATTACAAATATTTATTGAATTGTGTTGTGAATAATGCATATTAAGTTGGAGCTCTTGAAAGGGGTGCATGTGCGTACCAGACCAAACATCATCCAATTGTTTGATGTCAATGGCGTCCCAGCAGATACATCTTTCCTGAGCCTCCACCTCTCCCAACCATGTGCCCTGCCACAAGGGGGTTTGCTGAGTGCTGAGTAAAAATAGAGCCCAATCAGGTATGGCGAAGCGTACCCCTTCACCCAGGAAAGACCGTCTGAGTCACCTCCAGTAGTGTGGCAGGGACAGTAGCACCATAGAGCATTGCCATGATTCGTTGGAATCCTAGTGCAGTAAGCTCCACTCTGTAGGCCTGATCAGAACTTGCTCCATTCAGCCTATCATTTATTACCAAGAGCTGCAATGCCAGATAATATAGGTAGCCATACCAAGGCCCCGGCATATGGAGCGTGTTGACAGTTGACATAGACCAAACGTGGTCTAGAGTTCTGCCATAGAAAGGAGATAGCCATTGAGGCAATCTCATGAAAGAAGTGGTGGGGCAACATCTGTGGAATGTTTTCGAAAAGATAAAGAAAATGTGGCAGCACCATAATTTTTTATAGGGCTATCCTCCCTATTACGTTCAACTGGAGTGTCTTCCACTTCTTGAGGTCTGCTTTGAATGTACGAGTCAAAGGAGTAATATTAAGGGACAATGTCAGTGCTAGGTGAAGTGCCACCTGATGCCCAGGTAGCAGAAACTCTAGAGACGCACTGGAATAGTAGTCTGCTATTCCACACAGCTCCATGATGGTGACAGAGGTATCAAGATTGGCTTGGCAGGATGTTTAATCCTGAAGCCTCAGCAAAGATCTGCAAAAGCTGGAGACAGCAGGGGCCACTGCTATCTGGGTATGAAAGTAACAGGAAGACATCGACTGTGTATAGGGCATGCAGTCTTCATGGCCTGTGTCCCATTCCCATCTGCTGACCTGTACATCGCACCGAATGAGTCGAGCAAGGGCTCAATCGCTAACACAACAAGCATTTGCAATGCAACTGGTCTCGCCTTTGGGACCTTACAAGTATTATCCATGCAGCCATAGACTTTTCTTGCTGCATAATTTAGTCAACCCTGCCGCATAATGGGGTCTTCCCCTACCACATCATTCCAGTGACACTGACTATAACCCAATATAACAGAAGGGCACAGAATGAGAAACAAAGAGAAAGGCGCATAGTTAAAAGGAGGAACAATGGGTGTTTAAAAGAGAAATAACATGAAGGGGAAAAGGCTGAGAGATATGGAGGAGAGAAAGAAATATGTAGTTTTGGAAAATCAGCTTGGACACAACAAGAGGGAAGAGAGAGACAAAGCAGTAGAGAAGGGATACTACATGAAGCTAAGGAAATCGGTATGTAAATGGAAAGAGTTGGACAGAACTAAGAAAGTAGGGGTGAAGAAATGAAGGTGTTGTGTACTTGGCAGCACTTGTAGCCGATGCCGCTTTCTGCAGGAGCTCAGTGGGTACCTGCAGCGCTCAACTGTGCTCACTTACGAGCTGCATTGGGTGTCTGCAGGATCTCACTGGAGGCCCTGCCTAACCCTCTGCTGGTGAAGCAGGAAAGTAGTTCGGCCAATACAAGATACTATTGGAGCGTCTGAGCTGTCTCTACACAAACTCCTTGTGGTCTCGGTACGTTATGTTATGTTATGTTATGTTATGTTAGTGCTATTTGTATTGCGCACGGCTGCTCCAGCGAAGGAGCGTCCCGGCGCATCGACAAGGTGGCAAACACAACACAACAGGAAACAGAAAATGTTATTAAAAATGGGGGATTTAGATTTTAACATAACTGGGAAAACAGAAGAGTTTTAGCGGCCTTGCGGAAAGAAAGCAAGTCGCCAAGAGTCCGGAATTTCAAGGGGAGAGCGTTCCAGAGTGCGGCTGCCCGCACCCTAAAAGAGCGACCCCCCGCCCGACTGAGTTTGAACCGAGGGGCTACCGCTAATTCTTGGTCCAGCGATCGCAGAGTGCGGCCCGGGATATAAGGGCACAAAAGTTGGCGCAATAAGGGAGGCGACAGGCCCTTCAGAATCTTGAAAGATATGCACAGCACTTTAAAGTGGATCCGCTGCCTAACGGGTAACCAGTGCAGGGCTCCGCCTGCGTTAAGTCTGTGTCATCCCTGCCTCACCTCCATGTGGTACATGCACGAGTTCTATGAAGTCTCTGCAAGAACTCCATGTGGTGCTTGAATGAGCCCTGTGTAGTCCCTCTCTGACCCCGTGTGGTGCCTCCATTAGCTCGTTCGGTCCCTGCATGAACGAAGTGTCATTTCTGCATAAGCTCCGTGTAGTCCCGGCATGAGCTCTGTGTGTTGCTTGCACAAGCTCTACACAATTCTGGGTGAGTTCTTTAAAACAATGTGTGACCTTTGGGTAGTCCCTGCATGAGCTACATGCAGTCCCTGCCTTAGCTCTGTGTGGTTCCTGCTGGTGAGTACAGGAACTAAGTGGATTGAGCACACGTGCAACACATACACAAGTGCAGTTCTCCTACATTCCCGCTAGAATGAATTACCTTACATATAACCTATATGCACAAATTTCAATTTCTGACCCTAAATATCTTGCATATCTGTTACAAATAAGGAGGGGCGCTTTTTAACATTTTAACCCGGGCTCCATTTTTTTATTTACCTCAAACAGTCGTGGTGGGCAGAAATCACTGGCCCCAGGCCAAGTAATCATGAAAGTGAAACCAGCAAACGTATATTGAAAAAAATGCACCTGCTGTTTCAATCTTGACTAAGTAAGAGCAACACACTTACTTATGCCCACAAATCCGTCTGGGCTCCACGCGCAGTGCAATGGGCATGGTGATCTACAGACATGCGGCTCCTCGGAAGAAGAAGAGAAGACATGGATGGCCTTGCATCCAACCTTCCTGTCCGGCCTCCCCTTAGAGCATATCTGACTCTGACCTGGTATCGGAGCCCATCGGGGGCTGCAGCGCGGGATTACCGTGGAGCGGCCGGGCCAGCAAGGACCTCCGCTGCTTCCAGAGAGCGGGCAGTTTACGGGAGCGTGGGGACTCAAAGCGAGGCTTCATATTTGAGCTCACCCTGTCGCCTGCTGCAGCTGTTATCGGAACTGTACTCCTCTACGTCGGACACCAAAGCCCAAAGAGGGGCCACTTTATCTTCGGAGGCCCTGCACTCGCTGGGTCTCCAGCAGCAGCAGAAGCAGACAAGTCGGCCTGGAGCGCAGAAGAGATGCGGGAGGGCAGGAGCGTGACACCGTGAGCGTGCACGTTGACGTTCCCTGCGGCTCGTACCAGTGGCTGCGCCTGCAGTCTTCGCCCGTTTCTGGGAAGCTGAAGCCCGTTCAGAGACCGGAGTCTGCTCGTGCACCCGGCTGTACCACTTGGGAGGCAAACACAACGACAATAAGGCTCGCTAGCGGCAGCGCTTCGCGCTGCAACGCTAGGCGAGCCCTAAAAAGACGCTCTCTAAATATGAGAAGTGGAAAGCAGCATGTCAGACAATCAAAAGGATTGTGAAGAGGATATGCTCCAAGGCCAGAAAAAATACAAGAAGAGGACGGCAAGCCATCAAATAAGAAGCAAGCAAATGAGTATGACAATAAAACCAACCAATGGTAAGCAATGTGTGGGCTCTAAGCCAGTGGTTAATTTGTACAAATAAATAAGTACAGAGGCTTTTGTCAGGAGGCAGCTTACACCAGCCCATTTCTCCTGTTGGCGGCGCCTAAAACAGAACCAACTATTAACCGTGAAAGTGGGGAGCGCATGTGGAGTAATGGTCATAGCTGCCAACTTCGGAACCGGGGAACCGGGTTTGTCTCTCAGCGTCGGCTCAACATCCTATGATTCTGGGCAAATCACTTAAACTCCCAGTAAATTAATATGTCCTTAACTGGTGCTCATGAAAAGCGCCGGTGTTGATGATTAAGTACTGGTGCTAAGCTCCTGAAACCACTGTCTCAAATTAAGCACTGCTCTAAGCCCACTATTTGCTTTTCACATGGCCTCCAAGCGGCTTTCATCTACAGACAGCTAAAAGGTGCTGGTAGATAAGGCATAGTAAAGGACTACAAGTACCAGCATGCAAGGAGAAACTCTGAAAACTTGAAAGCTCGTCAAATTAATCTTCTTCAAAGCTATTGGGCCCAGGGCATGGGAATGATGGACCGGCTGTACCCAAATTGTCACACTCCATTGCTATTTGCCAGTTATTGTTTAGCTCCACAATCGATAACTTGGACAACAGTCATGGAAACCACAACTTGCACACCAAATTCAATGCTCATGACACACTCTTGATGTGACAGATGGAAACTACAAAAGATCTAGAGAATGTTACAAGTGAGATTACAGAACCAAGCAGAATGAGCACTGGTAAATGAAAACAAAGACTATAGTATATTATACATTGCTTTCAATGAGTGGTGGTAGTTAACGATGTTTTGCTTTTAGGTGTTGTAACTCGTTCACATTTTGTGAAGTCTTAAATATTCAATTAGGTGTGCAAGTCACCACAATACAGACTTGATTTTTTTTCCCTGCACACGTGTAAAGTGCGGCTGCTACAAAAGGCCAATTTAAGCCGGAAAGGTTGCCTGCTGCAAATGACTGGAAACATATTGTTTTGCTACATTTTAAAGTGCATGTCAAATTATCGTAACCTCTTAGCATAGAGAGAGAGGCCCGTGCTGTGCAAGAACTGCAAAGAGCACGCGCCACTCGGCCCTTCGGCCACTGCGCCCTGTTTCATAAACACAGCGCCCCCTCGAGCGCAGCTATTATGACAGAAGGCAGACTCATTTCGAGATAAAAAGATTTTCCATCAAAGCTGCTTTTGTTTAATGCTCCCGATGGGGGAGGGGAACCGTAGAATTAACATGCTCGCATTTCGCTGTAGCTTTCCAATTTCCTTTCAAACTCCGATCTGCCTGTTGATGGCTTCCGGTGCCAGCCCACCGCACACCTACACTCGGCGGCCGCCGCAGAAGCCGAGCCAACCTAAGCTTTATAATTCACGCCGGGCGCCAGCCAAGCACGACAACAGTTTGAAGCCACGAGCAGAAATTCGCAAAAGCTTACTGTTGTTTTTTTTGTCGACCATAATTATCTAAACCATTCAATACTGCTTGGCGCTCTGAGGAGGTTGCTGAATTAATTTAAGCAGTATTAATTTGGAGTCGGTAGTGTACAGGGGGAAAAAAAAGTAAACTTGCATAATTAGTGCTAGAAAACAAGCAAACAAATCCCCCCCGGCCCTCACTTACCTACCTCCGGCCACAGAAACGCTGCAACACGCACACCGCAAGTCGGCCTGGAGCGCGCCTCGGGAGGACAGGAGCGTGATGCGCGTGAACGTGCACGTTGACGTTCCCGCGCGTTCACGGACCTGAGTCGGCTCGTGCACAGGTCTGGAGCTGCTTGCTCACTGCTCTGACTCCCTTGGCAGGGAGCAAGGCGGCTATAAGTCTCGTTGGCGGCAGGGCTTCGCCCTGCAACGCCAGCGAGACCTAAAAAGCAAGGGAGTAAATGGACATCCCTGCAGAGTCCCCCAGAGTATAGGGAGCTCCTCCAACACCACTCCATGAATCTGCACAAGGGCGGTAGGGTTAGAGTAGAGCACTTGAACAAGTTTGCGGGACTGGGGTACAAACCTGGCCTTCTGTAAGACCTGAGAGATATATCAGTCCACTGTGTCAAAAGCCTTCTCAGAATCAATGAGAATCAAGGCTAACTGGGGTTTAACGATGGGGTGATGCGTGAGAGCCATGTGTGGGCATCTCAGACAGTGTTTCATGCTCTTCGATGGCATAAATCTGCATTAGTCTGGGTGTATAAGATTATGAAGTACACGTGATGCCAGGATAGACTCAAATATTTAATCTACTCCGTTAATGAGGGAGATGGGGCGATAGTCAGCACACAAGATGGATAGAAGGGTACTTTTGGTATGACCACAATAGTATCCTGGTCAAGATCTTGCGGAAAGGAGTCCGTCTCCTCAGCTTATTTATAGAGGTTTAGTAAATGGGGCACAAGGACTTCCCTGTATTTGGCATAAGCTCTGTGAGATAGCCATCAGGGCCAGGCATCTTTCCTGATGCCATGGCGGAAATAGCAGCCCCAATTTTCTCAATCGTGAAGGGTTGTTCTAAGTCCTGTACCTCAGTGGGAGAAAGTTAAGGAAATGCACCTCATTGAGGAGGAAGTAGCCAGCTTTGATCAGAGGGCAAGGTACTGAAGCATATAGTAGAGTGTAATATGGTCCATTATTTCCAGTATGACACTACTGGCAAAAGCCTGGGATGCCAGCCAATATAGCAATTTGCCATTCTTGTCCCCCCACCCATACACCCATGTGGTGGATGCGCACCAGAACAGCTTTACGCCTCGAGCTTTGGGAGTCAAATCTCCTCCAGAATCAGTGTCAACTGTTGGGTTATGTCTCCCTGAGGCTCTGTGGGAAGTTGTGTTGCTAATCAGAGGGCACGAGTCTCAAGTTTAGTAATATGGTGGTGTCTTGCCTTCTGCTTCATCTAGGGAGACTTTTAGCATAGTCCCTAATGATGGCCTTGCAGGCTGCCCAAATGGTGGCTTTGGGTTGCATTGTGCCACTATTGTTTGTGAAAGTGGGCTTTTATTTCTTGTTCCACCGCATGGGTGCATGTCTCATCTCGGAAGTGCCATGCATTGAGCCTCCACATGGTACGCAGAGCATTGCTTGTCACACCTAGTTGCAAAAACACAGGAGCGTGATCAGAAATCCCACTTGGGGGAATCTGTACTTGGGAGACAGACAGACAGTCAGTAGAGGGCATGAAAATAATATCTGAAAGAAACAGTTAGTTATAGATTCCTTACCCTTGAATTACCCCCAGGCGTCAGACTTGATCCGGAGAAAAATTTTCTTAGCAGTACACTTGCTTATCGGTAGGTGGCGTAGCTCAATTCCACGTCAGTTGTCAGTGTCGTGGTCGCCGGGAGCGAGTCTGTCCTCCAGGACTTTCTGGTGTAAACTTGGTTCACAGACCCTCCTCCGGGGTTGGTATCTCTGGGGTATCTATTCTAAGGTAAGGAATCTATAACTAACTGTGTCTTTCAGATGAAAAAGTTACTTATTTTCGGTAATGATGTATCTGTAAGGGACATAGGTTAGTTACAGATTCCTTACTGCCCCACCCTTCCTCCCCGCTCTATGAACTGACTTCTAGGGATAGGAACTCCCTTACAGGGCACTAGTTGTGGCACACCAGTGGTCAGTGTCTTTCAAGGCACTGTGCTTCTGGTGTGGAAAGTCGTATTAGAACTGACGTCAGCGCCCAGGGGTGGCGTCTAAGTAGGCACTGCAATGCCATTCTGGCAACAACGACGCCGACAATGGACACGGAGTCGACCGACGCGCAGGGGTACTGCTAAGAAAAGATTTCTCCGGATCGAGTCTGACACCTCGGGGTAATTCTAAGGTAAGGAATCTATAACTAACCTATGTCTCTCACAGATGAATCGTTACCGAAGGTAAGTAACTTTTTCATCAATGCCTGAATGGGTATGGTGGGCCAATGATGTGTGTGTATACTATCTTTGTTTAGAGTTCCAGAGTCTCCAAATGTCACATAGGCCCAAGGTATTTACCCGGTTGAGCAAATGTCGGTGCTCCAACAGGAGGCCGGTGGAGACAGCTCCAGGGTCGAGGACCGCATTGAAGTCACCCCTACTTTGAGACCCTCAGGTAAGTGTGTTTTCACTGCAGTAAGCGCATCAAGGTAGGAGTCTAACACTGTGGGGGGAGTGTAAAGACACAGGAAGTTCTAAGGTCGACACTCCACTATGATGGTGAGGTACCTACCCTAGGGATCAGACAATGTCTGGGCAACCACCATTGGGAAGGCACAGCACAGGAGGATCACCATCCCTCTGGTTCCCCCGGTGTAGCCTGCGAGCCAGTGTAATCTCTATCATAACCCTAGTGCTCCTGGAATGGATACCTCGTATCCATTAGGTGTGTCTACTGGACCTAGGGTAGGAATCGGTGGGTGTAACACAGTGCTGTTGAGCATTTAACACAGTCTAGAAGGCCGTCATGATGAATCAGGGAGTGGAAGTAGGAACGGGACACTTGATCTGCTGAGGACATTTGGAGCAGTTAGCTCCGGGGTGTAGTACACTAATGGAATGGTGTAGTGATATGACATTGGGTACAGTTGTGTTAGTGTGTCGTAACAACCTAAAAGAAAAAAGATTGCAATGGCAGGTAATAAACAATAGCCTTAGAAACATTCAATCAAAGAAAATCTCTTCCCCCAAAGCTACCCCGCTGCGTACTTCCCCCGGGGAAGCATCTGTCGCCCTGACACTTGCAACAAATCTTAAAACAACTGTATCTTCAGGTTCAGGTGTGGACTCCTTATTACAGGGACACTATCCTTCACTGGTGCGAAACTTGGTTGCACACAGGTTCCCCTGGTACTAATGTTCATTTACATCCCATTGGCTTTACTTTAGGCTGGTTTGGATCTAGAAGTGGACAAAGAAGGGGAGGGCATCTCACACTGTTTGTCCCCAACTTGGATTGATGTAGCTGTATCTCTTCCGGCATCCAGCGGCTACTCAGGGCACTGAGTTGATGGCACTGACGCGCCAGAGCAAGGGGAGGGTGAGTTGGTCTGTGCATTGTTTCTCCTCCGACTGGAGTGGGTATGGAATGGTTTTGCATCATCAGACCACTTCCAAGCCAGCTTTTGCTGATGTTCTAGTCGAGGGGGGTGAACGGCTCAGTCTGTGGAGTTGTTTCTCTCAGTGAGCCAGTCACAACCGGATTCTGTGGTCTCAAAGAAATGCATTTTGTTAGCATGAATCACTTTTAGGCGGGCTGAGAATAGAAGCATGTATGAAAGCTTAAGGGCCTTGAGCTTTTGTTTGACCGCCTCATAGGACCTTTGCTTTGCCTACACTTCTTTGGTGTAATCCAGAAATATAAGGATTTCGGATTCCTGGTAACAGAGTTCTTGGGGGGCCCGAGCATCTCTTAGGTTGCAGTCTCTGTCTTTGAAGTATGAAAATAGAGCAATCATGGGCCCATGTGGTGCTCCAGGCCGGGGCACGTTCCACTACAACCAGGAGGAGAGTCTAAGAATCGATAACCAGGTTTTCATCCACTGTTCCTCGCAGGCTGTGTGGAATCCACACCCTCAGGAAGTCACACCAATCTGAGGTTGTTATACCTAGAGCAATTTTATGCATCTTCCAGGTAGTGATGTAGCTCAGCTGTCTGTAGAGAGGTGCTCTTCTATCTCCATAATTCCACTAGTATCATTTGTTAGATCCTGACAGAGGAGGGCCACGTCAACATGCACTTCCCAGATTTTAGATACAGCCTCAGTCTGTGACGCATGTATTGCCTGCAATATCTTGGCCAAGTCTCCCTCAGTTGGCGCCCCTTTACCTCCCACTGCTCCAGGGCCCATAGAGCATTGGTCGATGCGAAGCTGGGAGGAGTGAGGCTTCAAGGTTTTGTCTTTTACCATGACTGCAGTAGGGGACCACACTCAAGCACATCAGGGCCTGGCACACTTGCCAAGAACATGTAGCAACACAAGCAGCCAGGCACCGGGAGAGAATATCTAGACTGGCAAGAGGTGTCAAGGCACAGCAGAGTGGGGCTTCTTGGCAGGAGACTGAAAGGTCGGTAAGCTGTCTATGTCTGCGTATTGGGTTATTATCTGGGTCTCTCCCTTACTACATTTGGTTCATTCCTGTGCCGTGAAGGGTAATACTGGGGTCCCACAAAGCTTACCCCAAAGCTGTAGTTACCACTTGACAAGCAAGGGCCACACTCACTCATCAGACCGCGGGGGCTCACTGGAAGTGTAGTCCTTGGGCTATAGGGTCTTTATCAGTAGGAAGGAGCATCAGGCATTGGGATGCTGTAAAGGGGCGGCCCAGCATGGGAGTGATCAACAGTTCTCATTCTCTCCTCACACTGCAATTGCGGGGACTACGTGCCGCCAAGGGGGGCACCGCCGCTCTTTAATGTACAGGAGTTCTGAGACTCAGCTCCACGCAGGTGGCGATATCAAGAGGGAAGATCTTTCTCCTGTTTCCTTGCCCATATTGCTCAGCATTGTCTTCAAAGCATTCTATGATTTGCCCGCTGTGGGCCACTAGCCGGGAAGGGAGGCCAGGTCTGCTGTTGACCGCTGTCCGCATCTGAGTTTCAATGCGATAGCTGGACGACAGACATCGCAGGGCCACTTTCTTGGATCATAGCCCAGGCCAGCAATGGTAAGCATCCCCCAGGGGCCAATTTCGGCATTCTTGGCCACAATAAGGGCACACGGATGAGCAACAGCATGGGCAAATCAGGTCAGAACAGCAGAACGTGCGGCATTTGAAGGTGGATAGCGGCAGATGACGGAGGGGTTTGGAGCATTCTTTGGGCCTAATTACGAGTCTGGTGGTCCTCAGACTGTCAGACTCGTGGTGGGGCTGTGGTAGCAGTTGTATAGACCCTAGTGGTCGTGCCGCACTGGGACCGCTGACTCTGCCGTGGAGTGGCGGTCCGGAGGCTTCCATATGCTTGGCAGGACTGCCATGGTCCCGCCTAGCATATTCTCCTCCATGAAAACCCTGGCAGAGAGGATGCATATTATTAATTTCCTCTCTGACAGGGTTGTCATGATAGTTTTTACTCCTGGATGCACCCAGGGTAGCATAACATGTGCCCCCCTCCCCCTTGTGTGCATACACAGAAGTTCCAGCATGGCATAAACTTTCCAGTCATGCCGTGCTGGAACTTTTTTGACGTTCTCTTTGCGGTGCCTTTTATAGGCACCGCCGTGGGAATGCCAAAGGAATTGCCTGCCAATGACAAAGAAAGTAATTATATGGTGGGTGATTCTCGCGCGGGTTTGGCGGTGTGGCGGGGCAGTCCTGCTGCTGCTCCATCAAACTCGTAATTGGCCCATCAGAGTGCAGCCACCATCTTTGATCCCCAAGCGATGTCATCAATTCATTTTTAATACACATTCAGTTTAATAGTTCTGGAACTTTTTCTATGTGATCCAGGTTAAAAAAAAAATCATTATTTTACATGAATATTTAATATTAGAATACTTTTGCTAAAATATTTAAAATTGAAGAAACATTGTTACCTTTCCCTATAGTTTATGTTGGGGAGATCAAATCCCCAGAGATGGAGTCCTCCGCCTATGTGTGAAAAATTACAAATATTAACTTTATACGGTATGTTACACCTACAACGCAACTTTTACATAGCATTCCGTTACAACGCAGATTTTACAACGCGGGATCCATTACATCGGATGTCATTACAATGCATGGCATTACATCGCAGATGCTATTACAACGCATCCTATTACATCGTAAGTATTGGTAAGTATTTAATTTTTTTTATTTCATTTAATATTATTTAATTGATTTAATTATTATTAATTATTAAAAAAAATATTTATTTTTGTTTTTAAATATTATAAATTAAATATATTAATTTAAGTGATTTTTTAAATAAGTATGAGTATAGGAGTATATGTTTTGGGGTACTGAGGTATATGTTTTGGGGTGTTTGGGTATTTATAGGTTTTAGGGCAGGGTTTGGGTTTTGGGGTACAGGGGTGTTTTTAGGTTTTAGGGTAGGGTTTGGGTTTTGGGGTACAGGGGTGTTTTTAGGTTTTAGGGTAGGGTTTGGGTTTTGGGGTACAGGGGTGTTTTTAGGTTTTAGGGCAGGGTTTGGGTTTTGGGGTACAGGGGTGTTTTTAGGTTTTAGGGTAGGGTTTGGGTTTTGGGGTACAGGGGTGTTTTTAGGTTTTAGGGTAGGGTTTGGGTTTTGCGGTACAGGGGTGTTTTTAGGTTTTAGGGTAGGGTTTGGGTTTTGGAGTACAGGGGTGTTTTTAGGTTTTAGGGTAGGGTTTGGGTTTTGGGGTACAGGGGTGTTTTTAGGTTTTAGGGCAGGGTTTGGGTTTTGGGGTACAGGGGTGTTTTTAGGTTTTAGGGTAGGGTTTGGGTTTTGGGGTACAGGGGTGTTTTTAGGTTTTAGGGCAGGGTTTGGGTTTTGGGGTACAGGGGTGTTTTTAGGTTTTAGGGTAGGGTTTGGGTTTTGGGGTACAGGGGTGTTTTTAGGTTTTAGGGCAGGGTTTGGGTTTTGGGGTACAGGGGTGTTTTTAGGTTTTAGGGCAGGTTTTGGGGTACAGGGGTGTTTTTAGGTTTTAGGGTAGGGTTTGGGTTTTGGGGTACAGGGGTGTTTTTAGGTAATAGGGCAAAGTTTTGAGTTTAGGGATAATTAAATTATATTTACCATTTTAAAATTAATTGAAATATATTTAATAAATTAAATTAATTATTTTACATTAATAACATTTTTTATTAAATTAATTAAATTAAATAAATTAATATTATTAATTTAATTTAATTTCATTATAAAAAATATGTACATTAAACTAATTACTTTTTTTAATTAAATTAAATTAATTACAATTTTTATTATATTTACATTTATTAAATAGATATTATTTTATTAAATTAAATTAATGACAATTTTTAAATGTCTTTTAATTAAATTATTTTAAAAAAATTATTTACAATAAACTAAATAACATTTTTAACAAAAAATTCAACTTACCTATACTTACGATGTAATGCCATGCGTTGTAATAGCATCTGCGATGTAATGCCATGCATTGTAATGACATCCGTTGTAATGGATCCCGCGTTGTAAAATCTGCGTTGTAACGGAATGCGTTGTAATACAACGCGTTGTACTGACACCAATCCACTTTATACTCATAAATGTGGCTTCATTTGGTGGTTTCAGGGTGTGGCGACATGTAAGTCTCCACTTTGTGATATCTTTACACTTGGAAATGTTCATTAGCCAAAAGTAGTAAAGTTAATACAAAGTGTAAGAGTACCTTTACATGTAAGGAAATCAACACATACAGATTCACCTTTGTGAATAGGACCTGTAGTGTTTGTCAGATGCCCAAAACATGCAATACCCAGAGGCACTTACAGAACTGCAGCTTATACTAATTGTGTACCAACCATGTATCAATTTGTATGGTAAAATCTAATGAATGAAAAATAGGTATGAAGGAAACCCATGTTTATTTAAATGTGTTCAAGCTAATAAGTTTATGAATAGTGGTTATTTGTACAACTCTGACCATGTGGTTACCCAGATATTAAGTGATTCATGCATTCAAGACACTTTATTCGGTTATGTTACATAATAACCATAAATGTTTACACTTAATCACAATTTATATTACAACAATTAGATTACATAATTCATAATTCATACAATGTTCATGATAAAATGCCACAGTTCAATTACAAGTAAAATCATATAATAATTGATTTCCGAAAATAAAAAGCTTTTTTAAGAAAGGCAGAGACTGATGCCACAGTAAAAATATCATGTAACTTCAAGATTGCTAAAAAGGCAGGCCGGCATTGTCTAAGCTCTAAATACCTTAATATTGGCAAAATCCACCTTTTCCTTGGTTTAGGATAAAATTTGCAGACAAATAAAATATGAATATCTGATTGTGTGGACAAGTTATCACAGGGACAATTACAAATATTACTATTCCAGTTATTAATAGAGGGAAAGCTCAAGAGTCTAAAAAGAATACCAAATCTGAAACGGATAATCAAAAATCTATCATGGTCTCTCATCTGCAGGGTTAAGTACGGTTGAATAACCTGCGGGGTAAGTATCAATTGGTGAGAGATCACAGTTTTCTTAGTAAACTCGGTTTTCTCCCTACATTTTTCCAAGTAAGTTAAACATAACTTTTTTAATACTTTTCTTGGAATCTGATCCATTAATAAAGGGTCGTCATAATACCCAGGATGATCGATGTTGACGAGAAATGACTTTATGTATCTCAACCATTTCACTCGGTGAACACAGTCCATTTTCAATATGTCACCCAAAATGAGACGATTTAGTTGGCATTCTTTTGTTGTCCACACCCTATGCCAAAGAAGGACTGGCTGAACCTTGATAATGTCCTCTAAGTAGGGTAAATCTAATTCAATGTGGCAGTTATAGGTAGAAATACTTTCAGGTAGAGATAAAAGATATCTAATAAAGCCATTTTCGGTTAGCTGAAGAGTAGAGACATTAATATCCCCCAGATTCCCGCTCCATATGTAGCAACAGCTACACAACTAGATTTATATATATAGAGGAGCTCTTTCACTGGCTTACTCCCTAACTTTTTACTAAACAGTTTAAGGGCCATAATTGACTTGGCAAATAACAGGTTCCTTCTTTTGACTGCACTACCCCACTGTCCAGTGCAGTCAAAGAGAATTCCTAGATATGGGAAGGTTTGGACATGATCTAAGGGTTTAGAGTCAATAAACATGGTTCTTTGTTTCAAATTGGTTCCTCGACCACAATTCATGCTAAAAGTTTTTGTACAATTGACCTTCAGACCCAATTTAGTCATAAAGGTACTGAATGATGATATCATTAATTGCATAGCCAGGGGGGTCCTTGCCATCAAAACTGCATCATCTGCATAGATAAGTGCTGGTATTGATCGCTTTTGTGCCGTGAGCATATCTTGACAGCCTTGAAGCAGGACACTCTCTAAATCATTAATGTATATAGAGAATAGGAAAGGTGCGAGAACACATCCCTGCCTCACACCCCTTGCTATATTAAACATTCTAGTACACTCCCCTCTTTTGCCATATCTGATCGTAGCCCTTGCACCGTTATATAATTCTCTAAGGAATTGGATGATGTTATTATCCACACCCAGCCGAGTCATAATCAACCATAATTTGCTGTGTGTTACACAGTCGAAGGCGGATGTTAGGTCCACAAATGTTAAATATAACCTGCCTTCCTTGACCCTAGTATATTTCTCATGAATAATAAATAAATGAAGGCATTGGTCAACTGTCCCTATCCCTTCTCTAAAACCATATTGGAGGGCACTAACAACCTTGTGCTCCTCAGCCCATAGCTGCAACCTATTTAAGATGGCCCGTCCAATTATTTTAATTGTTGAATCAAGCAGAGATTTTGGGTGATAGCATGCACAGCTAGCCCTGTCCCCCATTTTAAAAATAGGGACAATAATTGATTCATACCATGTACTGACTAGTCCCACCTTATCTGCAGTATTAAATAATATTGTAAGTAGAGGCGCCCACAAGGCTATATTATTCTTGAAAACATCCACAGGAACGCCATCCGGCCCGGGTGCCTTACCACCCTGATTGGAATTTATCCCCTTAGTTACCTCTTCTAGAGTAAATTTCAACTCCTCTTTATATTTAATCGGAGAAGTTGAATCCTTATCCGAGGCTAACATCTCACTCAATGGTAGTCCATTAGTACATGGGGAGTCGTAAAGTGTATCAAAATGGCTCACCCACTCATCCTCAGAGATGGCAATTTCCAGCCTTGCCTTAGTATTATCTTTAAAATAGGGTGCTTTGACAGCCTTCCAAAAGGCTCTCATGTCTTTCAGTTGGGAGGCATCAATTAATGCCTCCGACGCTTCCTTCTTCATCATATCCCTTCTATTTTTTATTGCAGTTTTATAGATTCAACGAAAATCCCTGATCAAATTTTGATCCCTAGGTTGGCATTTCAAGGCCCTCTTAAGATTGGAATATGCCTTAGTGCATACTGGGTCAAACCAGCCTTTAGGTTTACTTTTTGGGTTCTTAAATTCTACCCATAGATTATTTTTAATACATGTTGTTATTTCCCTGAAACTAGAGATCATTTCTGCATTATCAGCACCCATATCCAGGCAGATGTTAAATTATAATTTTACCCAGAAATTCTTCAGGCACCACCTTAGTCCACTTAAGTGTATATCCATTTTGCCTTGAAATGTCAATATGTCTTGAGTATAATCTAGATACATTTTCAGTACTACCAGGATCAACTCGCGGATCTGTAATATCCACCCTTATAGGATAGTGATCACTGAGGGAAGTATCCAACAATGAGTAATGGAAAACACTATCTTTATAACATGTAGATATCAGAATGTAGTTGATTACTGATGATAACCCTCTACCCATAAAGGTAGCAGAGAAAGGGACTTCTGGTTGACACAACATGTTAGCAAAACCAAGGTCATTCATGAACATTATTTCGTTCAGAATATACCCCGTTACTGTATGTTCAAAATGGGCAAATGAAAGCTCTCTTTCTCCTGTTAAGCCACAATTCCCCTTTCCTATTCTGTTACAGTGGGCACAATTAAAATCGCCCTCCCATATAACTAGAAACTCTTTACTATCGTTACTAAATAGATTGCTAAGTTCATGTTTCAGGGCTTTAAAGACGCCAAGTATATCTGCTGAAGGGACATTGTTGTACAAATTCACAATCAAAATATAGACAGTATTATTCAAATGTAGCCCTACTATATGATAAAAACAGTTGTTGTAAAAAGTCTCCATGCTTTTACATTTAAAAGAATTTGAAACGTAGGTACAAAGCCCGCCTTTGGCTCTGCCATGTAATGAACGAATGGCAGGAGTAAATATTGTCTTAAAACCATTTATATGATATGCTTCCTTTGCCCATGTCTCTTGCAGGCATATGACATCGTGATCATTGGTCATTTTTACCCAAAAAGGGTTGTCCAGTTTAGGTCTGAGACCTGCTATGTTCCACGAAATAGCGACCAATTTATCATTTCCTTACTGGTGCTCCCCTCGTTAAAATACACAGCATTTTCTATCTGATTGAATTTTATATCGGTCAAACTTTGACCGGACACAGTAGTCATATCAGAACATGCGGTCACTATGCCCACATGTCCTGTAGCCAATCGGTCCGGGGGATCGAAAATCTCCTGTATATCCCTGTCTAACGGGGAAGTCTCTTCCACATTATGACTAACCTTTAATGTCTCAGCTATTGGTCAATCCACCACCCCCCCCAAGCCCAGATAGAGGATCAAAGCTATTACTAGTTTGAACATTAAAGTGATCCCCACCTTGAAGATAGTTGCTGCTTTGGTAAAAGGCATGTGGCACAAATCTTGTATATCTTGTCAGTGCGGATGGGGCCTGGAATTGGTGACCTTGACGGGAATTTTCCCTTATATTGTATCGATTGTACGGCCATGGGCCACTGTTAACTGCTGGGGTTGTTGGATAGAAATAACTCAAGTCAAAGGAAAAAATGCTACCCGGATTCTCGTAATTCATGAAACTACTAATGAACTGTACCACTCTAGAATCTCTAAAGTTAACTATAATACAGTCTCCATTAATGTCCTTTATTTTGTGTCCAACCCAATGCGCCCTACGTACATTTAGGATTTCCCCTTGCAGGTCTGGTCTAAGGGGTCTGTTTTTAGTTAACCAGAACATGACCTTGTTTTTTAACTCATGAAAGGATTCAACCCTATCTTGCGTAAATTCTGGGACACCTGCCAGTACGATAACGTATGGGTAGGAATCTGGGGGGAGGTCAACCCTCGCCCTGGGCCCTTTGTAATTACTCGATACTGCTTTATTTATCCCAGGGGTACTTTCTAATTTCTCAAGGCTTTTAGCTAATCTATTTTTTGGTCCCTCTTGTTGCCCACCCTTTGCTTTGCTTGTGATTATCTTTGAAGCCATATGTGCAGTGTTTCCACAGTCTAACTTTGATATGTCGCTCCCTGCATGCCTTGATTTCCCTTACGGGGCTGTTACCTGTTTGGCGGGGAGTGAAGTGGCAATAGTATGTGTCTGTATTTTAGCCTCAGCCATCTTCTCCAGCATCACTGAATTGGCCTGAGTAATTTTTTCAAATACCCCTATCTGGTGACTGATCCTTTTTGTGCGTTCCACTAACGGCAAAATTAGCAATCTAACTAGGTATTTTCTAAGGTGCATTTCTTGCCACTCAGTTCTTTCTGTATTGTTTCCACAATAACTTCAGGAGGACTACTTTGGTTAATGTTAATATTCCCTACTTGTTTGGGTCTATCGATCCTATCTGTATTCAACTTATTATTAACTTTAGGTGGGGAAACTTTGGGCTTCTTAAAATGTCCTCCCTTCTGTTTATTGCCGCACCGCTTCCGCTTTAGATTAGTACCTAACGCCCGTACTTGTGCTTGGGGATTTGATGCTAGGGATGGTTTAGTAACTGTTTGCATATTATCACTCGAGGCTGTGGATGCTGCGGGTAGAACCATAAATGATTCTATACTTAAGTCTGGTCCACTAGCGTCTAAGATTACTGATAAATCTTGTTGGTGCTGTGTAGTAGTTACACACTGTGAACTTAAGACAATTGGTTGTTCCGGAGAAGGTACTAGGGCTATCCCCCCCAACGAGGATCTCCTCAGAGACATAAAGTCAAGGGATACGCGCCGTTCAGTTTGGGCAATCTCCTTTTCTAATATAGACGCAGCCCTGGTAATAAATGCATCAAGAGTGCCAGTTACCCCTATCGCTCCCCCTTTATTTCCTGGCTTGTTCCCCTTAGGAGTTTTTGATGCCATTGCCATTAACAAGTTCTTATGCTTGAGGCCAGATTGAGGAAGCAATTAAAGTGATTCAAAACTTTTTGTTTTTACAAAATATGTTCCCTCATGTACAGTGGTATACACTTAGAAGGTAAAAATTGAGAAAACTTAAACTGCTAATAATAAAAGTTCTATTATTTTGTATTCCCACACTTCTCCCAATAAACATGATACCACACTTTTGCTACTGGGCCTATTCCCTGCAACATGATAGGGCTCATAATGTAATTTGGAAGCAGTAAATGTTCACCATGAAATTTGGCCTGTTTTGGCGATATTAGTAGCTGCAGTATTTGGGCTCAGGCTGAGCAGCCACCCAAAGATGTTATTTGGGACCCATGCACATCGCTTGTACTTTTTTAGCAGATTACTTGCTGATCGCCTGAAATAGATATAGATATCGATACCCACTTTGCTGCGATATATATTCCAGAACACTGACACTTTGCTGCTATTCCTTTTACACTGTGATTTAATACGTGTGTATTTTTAGATTTGTCAAACTTACTGTGTTTTTATTCAGTCCGTGTTCGCGCTATTTGCACCACCCTCTCAGAGCCGCCCACGAGCCCAGCCGCCATCTTGGGACGGGTCGGGACGCGCTCTAGCCTCTCAGACACTTCACGAGAGGCAGCTATATAGCCCTCGCTAACCAGGATGCGCAGCGGGCGCGCGCCGAAGACGCGCCTAAGACAAGCCCGTCTGCGCCCGTCCGCGCCGCGATCGGGCCTAGGGCCACCCCCCCTGGCACTTCTGCCCCTCACACTTCTGGTCTTTTATGTTGTTACACTCCCGCCCAATTGAGGGATCTGAATCCAGGTTTCACCGGTAGACAATGTACAGCTAGGCCCCCACCCTACCAATGTGGCCTACACTCCTGTCCCGTGCCCTGGGTGTACCTTCAAACTGCCCCGACCCAGCCTATCTAAGCACTGTACCCCCCGTGCATCGCATGTCTCTCTCTGCCACAGCTTTGAAGCGCCACACAAGCGCCAATATCGGGCAGAATTTATTAACACGCGCTCTCTCCCCAGTCATAGCTTACAGATTAGGGAATGTATCCTTAGCCAGGACCTGGACATTCTTTTTGTCACGGAAACCTGGGGGGATGCTGCCTCGGGACCAGACTTCTGTCTAGCTAGCCCGGAAGGCTACAGTGTGGCCAGGCATGACAGAACCATAGGAAGAGGCGGTGGGTTAGCCATTATTTACAGGGACACATATCGCTCTAAACTTGACCCTATCCAGTGTTCAAACAGTGAAGCTGCTACTTTTGCCATTAACTTCAACCATAAACAGGCTCTAAAAGGGATCCTTCTGTATCGACCCCCTGGCCCCCGCAGCTCTTTCTTAGCCACACTCCCTGAACTTAATGAGCATATCATAGGATCACCCGAGTATATGATCTTGGGCGATTTTATTTTTCCCCTTGAAGATCAGGATAACAATGATACTGCACAGCTCACTGCCGATTTGCAGATCATGGGACTGCAACAGTTAGTGAAGGGTTCTACTCATCAAGCCGGGCATACGTTGGACGGCATGTTCACCAACAACCCCGATATCACCGTGGTGGATGTACTACCACTAGTATGGTCTGATCATAGGGCCATCTTTTTCACCATACAAACCCGTGCCATTAATCCCCCCCAACCCAAACATCGAGTTAGGATAGGAATACGGGCATGGAAAAATGCAGACATCCCCCGATTTGCGGATATTTTAGCCTCCTCTCCCTACACAGGATCCGATAATCCTGATGTATTATCCTCTAGATTCCAGGACTGGATCCGGAATGCAGCTAACCAGGTGGCCCCGGAGAAATTTGTTCTCCCCAACAGAACCTCTCCCTCAGCACAATGGTACACTGAGGAGCTTAGGCTCCATCGGCAGCATTGCCGGAACCTGGAGAGGCGTTGGCGAAAGCAGTACTGCCCGGCGGCCAAGCAATCCTACAAAGATGCTCTCTCAATCTATAAAAAGGCCATCGTTGCTCAAAAAAGTGCCTTCTTTTCCGCCCAAATTGAGACCGCCGAGAACTCGGCTAGGGAATTGTTCTTAGTGGTGAATACTCTTTCCACCCCCCCTTCAGGTTCAGGGATCAAACCTTCACAAATACTGTGCAATTCACTGGCCTCTTTTTTTTCCACTAAGGTCGCCAACATATACTCATCCTTCTCTGGGAACCTTAGATGGGAGGCTACGGAGCAAGGCTCTGAATTATCCATCTGTCATACTGCCTTCCCTTCCTTCCATCCCGTCACTAAGGACCAGATCAGCAGGCTCATTGCTGCTACTAAGTCGGGCTCCCCTCTTGACCCCTGTCCCTCTGTAATTATGAGTGCTATAAACGAGGCAATCTCCTCACCTCTCACAGATATCTGCAACACCATCTTTCAAACAGGTATCTACCCAGAGGTCTGGAAGAATGCGGTCATCAAGCCTCTGTTGAAAAAGTCGTCGCTGGAACCCAGAGTTTCGGCCAATTATAGACCGATCGCTGGCCTCCCCTTCCCGGCCAAAATATGTGAAACACTGATGAACCAACAGCTTTCAGAGTTCATCGACTCGCACCATCTCCTTGATGATACTCAGTTTGGGTTCAGGAAGGGCTATGGGACCGAGACTGCACTAATAAAAGCCTCTGATGAGATTAGATCCATCATGGACCAAGAAGGAGCGGCAGTCCTTATCCTTCTGGACTTGTCCGCGGCTTTCGACGCGGTCGATCACGCTATTCTGATCGACCGTGTCGCAGCCTTGGGGGTTGTCGGCCTGGCCAGAGATCTTATTTCATCTTTCCTGGCTAGTCGAACGCAGACAGTGAAATTGGGCAACTTCTACTCCCCCGTCTTTGCGCTCCCCTGTGGGATTCCCCAGGGCTCCTCGCTAAGTCCGACGCTATTCAACATCTATGTGACGGACTTAGCGAGGGTGATAAAAGCCCATGGGTTGCGTCTGACATCGTATGCAGACGACACCCAATTAGTCCTGGCGGTGCACAAGGATGGTCCAGTGGTGGCAGCAAAATTCCAGGAAGCAATGCTTGCGGTCTGCTCATGGATGTCTACGAATTGTCTGAAGCTCAACTCGGATAAGACCGAGGTTATGACCTTTGGCAACCTTGTCCCGGATTGGTCATCCATCTGGTGGCCCAGTCAGATGGGTCCCCCGCCTGTCCCGGTTGCCAAGGTCAGTAACCTGGGAGTTATCTTCGACAATAAGCTGTCTTTCAATCACCACGTAAACAAAGTTGTTTCATCTGCTTTTTTTATCTTAAAGAAAATCAAGAAACTCATGCCCTATCTTCCTACTTCTGCAGGAAAAACCCTTATTACCACGTTGGTATTCTCTAAGATGGACTATGGGAACGCCCTTTTTTTTAACACTCAGAAACAAGTCCTAAATAAACTTCAGTCCATACAGAACGCGGCAGCGAGAATTCTGCTAGGCATTTCCCGACGTCATCCGACCACCACAGCCATTCGTCACCTCCACTGGCTTAAAGTGGAAAATCGTATCAAGTTCAAGGCCCTCTGTATCTCTTACAAGGCTATCCACGACATGGGCCCCAGGTTTCTGATAGAGGCCTTTCAGATTTACAGCCCTAAAAGACAGCTCAGATCAGCAAACATTTGTTTGCTCCCAGTTCCCCGAACCAGAACTGTGACCTGGGGGGATAGGCGTTTCATGGTAGCAACACCTAAGCTATGGAATGCCCTCCCTCTGACTATTAAAACAGCTCCGAACCTTGTCAGCTTTCGTAAGCTTCTTAAAACATGGTTATTCAACCAGTAAGGCTTCTGGGTATCGGTCCTTCTGAATAGTCACATGCGCCGAGACACCTTTGGGTAATTGTCGTGCAATAAAAATCTCAAAAATAAAAAAATAAAGAAAACTATGAAAGTTCAACCTTTTTCATAACTGGGCACCAAAGCGTGTTCAGGGTGGTATGACTTGGAACCCATAAAGCTTTCCTACCCAAAATGTCATGCAAACCTCAAACTTTGGCTAAAATGTTGCTCATAGCCCATTACACATGTAGATACCATCCGACTTAGCTCTGTAATCACATTTATTGGTTATAGAGCTTTAAACGTTTATTGAATATGGGGCATTATAAGTTTATTTACAATTTATTGCTTCTTTTCAATTCAGTTGAATATTTATTAAAGATTTGGAACTCAAATGAGGTCCACAAAAATACACCTTCAACTTATTACATAAAACATTATAAAACATCATGGGGCACATTGATGGCATCAACTACATGTACAAATTTTACGACATATATCAGCTTTGACAAATAAAGATTGGAATTAGCAGCAATAGGAATGAAGTAACACAACATATCCCTAATTGTGCAAAGAGCAATTAAGTAGCAGTCAGATCATGTGTAAAATACAATTAAAAACTCCAACTTCAGCAAAAAGTTGAGTTTAAAATTAGCAGTCAGTTCATGTGTAAAATACAATTAAAAGTCCAATTTCAACAGAAAGTTGAGTTTGAGATTAGCAGCAATAGAATAGGAGTACCAACGCATATCCTAACATATATAATAGAGACAGTTGAGTTACAGCGGATACGTATGCATAATATAATTCAAAATCCATAATCAATAGGGTTTAGCATGGAGCTAATTTCTGCCAGGGATTTGTGTCTTTTCACTGGAAAGCTTTATGGACTTTGTGGAGTTCTTTGAATTTGATCCTTGCTTTGACTGGTAGTTACTGAGGAACTTTTAGGGCAGGCTTGATATGGTCCATTAACAAAGATTGAGACACATTCTGAATGCTTAGTTTTGCTATGTTAATATATATTTACCAGGTGTTCTATTACAAGAGGTCTCCAGGCACCTAGAGTAAGGAACAGATAATGCTGGCAAAAAGGTTACCCAGTCTAAGAAAATAACTATGTTTTGAAATATCTTCTAAGTTTGGTGAGAGAGCTCTAAGAGTGAAGCGAAGTGGGAATAGCGTTCCAGAGCTTAGGGGTGCAGTAAGAAAAGGTTGTACTTCCTGATCAACATTTGTGCACTCGGAAACCTCTAAAATGTGCCCTGAAAAGGAGCAAAGCTGTCTCATATAGTCATATCACTAAATTCGATTTTTATTAAAGCAGTTGCTCTACCACAAAGTGCGTTATGCACAATACGAGATCTTATGCTGTAAATATTTAGCATGTGTGAATGACGGGAACCCAAAGACCACTTGAGTGTCGGTATTTTAAAAGCCTTGAAGTTTGTTTGGTGTGGAAATTGGTAGTTCAGGGTAAATAGCTTTCATGTAGTTAAAGCGGGAGCCTACCAATGTCCAAACTGATATATTTCTGTCCTTCATGAGTGAGATAGAAAGGGAGTTTTTTGCACATTATGAGCCTGGGTAATTTTCTTGGAGTTTTATATATGCTTCACGGAGAAAATTAATTATTTGAAATTTTTCAACTCCCCATTTTATAAGCGGATAGGTCCTTAAGAGACCCAGATCTTCTACATAGACATTTTAGCGCAGGTGTCTAGCGGGATGGTGGAAGTTCAGTCAATGGTTGAGGTGGGCAGGTTCTAGGTCATGGAGGGCTTTGTAGGTGTGTGTGAGGATCCTGGACTGGCCCCTCTTCTGGATGGGGAGCCAGTGGAGGTCAAGTAGGTGGGGGGCGATGTGAGTTTGTGTGGGAGGGCCAGGATGAGTCTGCCTGCCACGTTCTGTATGGTTTGGAGTCTTCTGATGAGCTCTGTAGAGATGCAGGCGAAGAGGGCATTGACGCAGTCGAGGCGGCTAGTGACGAGGGCTTGGGGTGAGTGACGGTCTTTCTGGTGTTGGTTCGGGTACATCTGAATATTCTGCGGAGCATGCGAAGTGTGTAGAAGCGGGAGGAGGCAACTGCGCTAACTTGTCATTTCATGATTAGTTGGCTGTCAAGGATGATGCCGAGCTTGTAAGCATGGTCGGTCAGTGTGGGTCCGAGTTCTCAAGGCCACCAGCTTTGGTTCAACTCGGAGGTGTTCTTCCTGAAAAAAAGCAGTACTTCAGTTTTGTCAGAGTTGAGTTGGAGGCAGTTGTCTCTCATCCATTTGGCTACGTTGGTCATGGCGTAGCAGAAGTTGTTTGTGGTGTTGAAGGGGTCCTCTGTGAGCGAGAGGGTCAGTTGCGTATGGCTGCGTAGGAGATTATGTTGGGTCCATGGGATCTGACGTCTGCGAGCAGATGGGCTTTAACACATGCATACATTGCAGTCCCCATTGATGAAGAGCGCAGGTATGCCTTTTTGCACGTGCAGTTTCACCTTGAAGCCCTCCACAGCCTGTGAGAGGTGTGGTCAAAATGCCGGCAGGCTATAAGCCAACACAATAAAGATGGCTGCAGCCTGAGCGACAGCTCATAGGCTCACGTATATAAATGCACAGCATGTGAGCCGGCCCATTCAATAACTGATCATCTGGTGTGATAATAGAATGAACGAGATCAGAGGCTGTGAGCTGCCACAGCTAATATCAAATTCTGTGAGGTAGCACATTAAAAACCAAGAAACCTAAGAGTTAGTGCTTTCAATTACTTTACCGCGTGTGAGCCAGTCCATTCAATAACTGCTCATCTGGTAAAATAATGCATTAAATGAGCTCACAGGCTGTTAACTAGCACAAGTAACATCAGAGTCTGCGAGAGAGCACACTCAATACAGCACAGAGTGTGATTCCGTCTATGCAATTAAAGTGCGTTCAATAACAAAGGTACCTAATGTTTCTCTCCTGAATTTCCTGTCATTCGCACACGTACTGCGATTACTCACCATAAATTGCAAAGTTTTCTGCATTTAGACATATGTCCCTTTTAAGTTGCTGCAAAGAATAAAAAAATCTATATTCTTCCCGTTTCAAAGCTGTGACGGAAACGTTTTAACAAGAAACCAGAAGACAACAGCAGTTACTACTTCTGAGGGGATTGCTTGTTTGGGAGGGAGGGAGGGAGGGACACCACACTAGGGTGCACATGTAGGAACTCCATGAAACTTTCTGCCAGGGACCTCGCTTTCTTGCCCCCCTGGGAGGGTCACCCCTGAACCCCAAGGCCTCTGTCCACCCAGAGCCAGATGAGCTATGGAAACAAGAGGGGCGCACGCATAGTCGCCCCAAGCCCCCCTCTTCAGCTCTGGGCACGATGGCAGACTCTATTGTATTGAACTGCCGGGTTGGAGAAACAGCACAGACTTCCTGTCCTGAGTGAAGCGTCAAACCAGCCCGCTCAGAGCAGTCCCTGCTCTGCTTTCATAGCATGAGATCAGCTCGGGGATTGCACAGGGCGTCTCTGCTGCTGTCCCAGTGTCAGTTGAGCCCATGAAGTAGCAAAACACAGAGGTGCGAGGAGTGATGCGGCGGGCAGCTTCAGGTAAGTGGTTTTTAAAAACTATTACTAACACCCCCCCACCTGCGCTCCCCCATTCTACCTCCTCTTCATTGTGTCGGCCCACACTGAGTGTGCATTGCAGCACTCTCTGCATGGGCCCCAGTTTTAATATGTGTTGGCTTTGAACATATATAAATTAATAGCATTGGTATTCAAAAAGCCAATAACTTACACTTTCCTAATGGGAGTCCTATTGGCAATGGCAATGCTTGTTCATAGCAAGCAAGGACAGTGCTATTGTGGTGCTGAGTGATGATGTGGTTGGGCTGAGTGATGTGGTGGTGTACCTGAGTGATGTGGTGGTGTTGCCCGAGTGATGTGGTGGTGTTCCTGAGTGATGGGGTGGAGTTCTTGAGTGATGTGGTGGTGTTCTTGAGTGATGTGGTGGTGTTCCAGAGTGATGTGGTGGTCTCCCGGAGTGATGTGGTTGTTTCCCCGAGTGATGTGGTGGTGTACCCGAGTGATGTGGTGGTGTCCCTGAATGATGTGGTGGTGTCCCTGAGTGATGTGGTGGTGTTCCCGAGATATGTGGTGGTGTCCCAGAGTGATGTGGTGGTGTCCCAGAGTGATGTGGTGGATTCCCCGAGTGATGTGGTGGTGTCCCCAGTGATGTGGTGGTGTCCCTGAGTGATGTGGTGGTGTCCCTGAGTGATGTGGTGGTGCCCCTGAGTGATGTGGTGGTGCCCCTGAGAGATGGAGGGTGGAGTTAGAGGGTGGAGTTGGAAGGTGGAGTTGGAGGGTGGAGTTGGAGTTGGAGAGTGGAGTTGGAGTTGGAGAGTGGAGTTGGAGGGTGGAGTTGAAGGGTGGAGTTGGAGGGTGGAGATGGAGGGTAGAGTTGGAGGGTGGAGTTGGATTTGGAGGGTGGAGTTGGAGGGTGGAGGTGGAGTTGAAGTTGGAGGGTGGAGTTGGAGTTGGAGGGTGGAGTTGGAGGGTGGAGTTGGAGGGTGGATTTGGAGGGTGGATTTGGAGGGTGGAGTTGGAGGGTGAAGTTGGAGGATGGAGTTGGAGTTGGAGGGTGGATTTGGAGGGTGGATTTGGAGGGTGGAGTTGGAGGGTGGAGTTGGAGGGTAGAGTTGGAGGGTGGAGTTGGATTTGGAGGGTGGAGTTGGAGGGTGGAGGTGGAGTTGAAGTTGGAGGGTGGAGTTGGAGTTGGATGGTGGAGTTGGAGGGTGGAGTTGGAGGGTGGATTTGGAGGGTGGAGTTGGAGGGTGGAGTTGGAGGGTGGAGTTGGAGGATGGAGTTGGAGTTGGAGGGTGGAGTTGGAGGGTGGAGTTGGAGGGTGGAGTTGGAGGGTGGATTTGGAGGGTGGAGTTGGAGGGTAGAGTTGGAGGGTGAGGGTGGAGGTGGAGTTGAAGTTGGAGGGTGGAGTTGGAGTTGGAGTTGGAGGGTGGAGTTGGAGGGTGGAGGGTGGAGTTGGAGGGTGGAGTTGGATTTGGAGGGTGGAATTGGAGGGTGGAGTTGGAGGGTGGAGTTGGAGGGCGGAGTTGGAGGGCGGAGTTGGAGGGTGGAGTTGGAGGGTGGAGTTGGAGTTGGAGGGTGGAGTTGGAGTTGGAAGGTGGAGTTGGAGGGTGGAAAGTGGAGTTGGAGTTGGAGGGTGGAGTTGGAAGGTGGAGTTGGAGTTGGAGGGTGGAGATGGAGGGTATATTTGGAGGGTAGAGTTGGAGGTGGAGGGTGGAGTTGGAGGTGGAGGATGGAGTTGGAGGGTGGAGTTCGAGAGTGGAGTTGGAGGGTGGAGTTGGAGGGTGGAGTTGGAGTGTGGAGTTGGACTTGGAGGGTGAGGGTGGAGTTGGAGGGTGGAGTTGGAGTTGGAGGGTGGAGTTGGAGGGTGGAGTTGGAGGGTGGAGGTGGAGTTGGAGTTGGAGGGTGGAGTTGGAGGGTGGAGTTGGAGTTGAAAGGTGGCGTTGCAGGTGGAGGGTGGAGTTGGAGTTGGAGGGTGGAGTTGGAGTTAGAAGGTGGAGTTGCAGGTGGAGGGTGGAGTTGGAGGGTGGAGTTGGAGTTGGACGGTGGAGTTGGAGGGTGGAGTTGGAGGGTGGCGTTGGAGTTGGAGGGTGAGGGTGGAGTTGGAGGATGGAGTTGGAGGTTGGAGTTGGAGGGTGGAGTTGGAGTTGGAGGGTGGAGTTGGAGGGTGGAGTTGGAGTTGGAGGTGGAGTAGGAGGGTGGAGTTGGAGTTGGCGGGTGGGGTTGGAGGGTGGAGTTGGAGGGTGGAGGTGGAGGTGGAGTTGGAGGGTGGAGTTGGAGGGTGGAGTTGGAGGGTGGAGTTGGAGTTGGAGGGTGGAGTTGGAGTTGGAGGGTGGAGGTGGAGTGGGAGTTGGAGGGTGGAGTTGGAGTTGGAGGGGGGAGGTGGAGTGGGAGTTGGAGGGTGGAGTTGGAGGGTGGAGTTGGAGGGTGGAGTTGGAGTTAGAGTTGGAGGGTGGAGTTGGAGGGTGAAGTTGGAGGGTGGAGTTGGAGGGTGGAGTTGGAGGGTGGAGTTGGAGTTAGAGTTGGAGGGTGGAGGTGGAGTTGTAGGGTGGAGTTGGAGGGTGGAGGTGGAGGTGGAGTTGGAGGGTGGAGTTGGAGAGTGGAGTTGGAGTTAGATGGTGGAGTTGGTGGGTAGAGTTGGAGTTGGAGGGTGGAGGTGAAGGTGGAGTTGGATTTGGAGGGTGGAGGTGGAGGGTGGAGTTGTAGTTGGTGTTGGAGGTGGAGTTGGAGGGTGGAGTTGGAGGGTGGAGTTGGAGGGTGGAGTTGGAGTTGGAGGGTGGAGTTGGAGTTTGGCGTTGGAGGGTGGAGGTGGAGTTAGAGGGTGGAGTTGAAGGGTGGAGTTGGAGGGTGGAGGTGGAGTTGGAGTTGGAGGGTGGAGTTGGAGTTGGAGGGTGGAGCTGCAGGGTGAGGTTGGAGGGTGGAGTTGGAGGTGGAGAGTGGAGTTGGAGAGTGGAGTTGGAGTTGAAGTTGGAGGGTGGAGTTGGAGGGTGGAGTTGGAGTTGGAGAGTGGAGTTGGAGGTGGAGGGTGAGGGTGGAGTTGGAGGGTGGAGTTGGAGGGTAGAGTTGGAGTTGGAGGGTGGAGGTGAAGGTGGAGTTGGATTTGGAGGGTGGAGGTGGAGTTGGAGGGTGGAGTTGTAGTTGGTGTTGGAGGTGGAGTTGGAGGGTGGAGTTGGAGGGTGGAGTTGGAGTTGGAGGGTGGAGTTGATGTTTGGAGTTGGAGGGTGGAGGTGGAGTTAGAGGGTGGAGTTGAAGGGTGGAGTTGGAGGGTGGAGGTGGAGTTGGAGTTGGAGGGTGGAGTTGGAGTTGGAGGGTGGAGCTGCAGGGTGAGGTTGGAGGGTGGAGTTGGAGGTGGAGAGTGGAGTTGGAGAGTGGAGTTGGAGTTGAAGTTGGAGGGTGGAGTTGGAGGGTGGAGTTGGAGTTGGAGAGTGGAGTTGGAGGGTGGAGTTGGAGGGTGGAGTTGGAGTTGGAGGGTGGAGTTGGAGTTGGAGGGTGGAGGTGGAGTGGGAGTTGGAGGGTGGAGTTGGAGTTGGAGGGGGGAGGTGGAGTGGGAGTTGGAGGGTGGAGTTGGAGGGTGGAGTTGGAGGGTGGAGTTGGAGTTAGAGTTGGAGGGTGGAGTTGGAGGGTGAAGTTGGAGGGTGGAGTTGGAGGGTGGAGTTAAAGGGTGGAGTTGGAGTTAGAGTTGGAGGGTGGAGGTGGAGTTGTAGGGTGGAGTTGGAGGGTGGAGGTGGAGTTGGAGGGTGGAGTTGGAGAGTGGAGTTGGAGTTAGATGGTGGAGTTGGTGGGTAGAGTTGGAGTTGGAGGGTGGAGGTGAAGGTGGAGTTGGATTTGGAGGGTGGAGGTGGAGTTGGAGGGTGGAGTTGTAGTTGGTGTTGGAGGTGGAGTTGGAGGGTGGAGTTGGAGGGTGGAGTTGGAGGGTGGAGTTGGAGTTGGAGGGTGGAGTTGGAGTTTGGAGTTGGAGGGTGGAGGTGGAGTTAGAGGGTGGAGTTGAAGGGTGGAGTTGGAGGGTGGAGGTGGAGTTGGAGTTGGAGGGTGGAGTTGGAGTTGGAGGGTGGAGTTGGAGGGTGGAGTTGGAGGGTGGATTTGGAGGGTGGATTTGGAGGGTGGAGTTGGAGGGTGAAGTTGGAGGATGGAGTTGGAGTTGGAGGGTGGATTTGGAGGGTGGATTTGGAGGGTGGAGTTGGAGGGTGGAGTTGGAGGGTAGAGTTGGAGGGTGGAGTTGGATTTGGAGGGTGGAGTTGGAGGGTGGAGGTGGAGTTGAAGTTGGAGGGTGGAGTTGGAGTTGGATGGTGGAGTTGGAGGGTGGAGTTGGAGGGTGGATTTGGAGGGTGGAGTTGGAGGGTGGAGTTGGAGGGTGGAGTTGGAGGATGGAGTTGGAGTTGGAGGGTGGAGTTGGAGGGTGGAGTTGGAGGGTGGAGTTGGAGGGTGGATTTGGAGGGTGGAGTTGGAGGGTAGAGTTGGAGGGTGAGGGTGGAGGTGGAGTTGAAGTTGGAGGGTGGAGTTGGAGTTGGAGGGTGGAGTTGAAGGGTGGAGTTGGATTTGGAGGGTGGAGTTGGAGGGTGGAGGTGGAGTTGAAGTTGGAGGGTGGAGTTGGAGTTGGAGGGTGGAGTTGGAGGGTGGAGTTGGAGGGTGGATTTGGAGGGTGGATTTGGAGGGTGGAGTTGGAGGGTGAAGTTGGAGGATGGAGTTGGAGTTGGAGGGTGGATTTGGAGGGTGGATTTGGAGGGTGGAGTTGGAGGGTGGAGTTGGAGGGTAGAGTTGGAGGGTGGAGTTGGATTTGGAGGGTGGAGTTGGAGGGTGGAGGTGGAGTTGAAGTTGGAGGGTGGAGTTGGAGTTGGATGGTGGAGTTGGAGGGTGGAGTTGGAGGGTGGATTTGGAGGGTGGAGTTGGAGGGTGGAGTTGGAGGGTGGAGTTGGAGGATGGAGTTGGAGTTGGAGGGTGGAGTTGGAGGGTGGAGTTGGAAGGTGGAGTTGGAGTTGGAGGGTGGAGATGGAGGGTATATTTGGAGGGTGGAGTTGGAGGTGGAGGGTGGAGTTGGAGGTGGAGGATGGAGTTGGAGGGTGGAGTTCGAGAGTGGAGTTGGAGTTGGAGGGTGGAGTTGGAGGGTGGAGTTGGAGTGTGGAGTTGGACTTGGAGGGTGAGGGTGGAGTTGGAGGGTGGAGTTGGAGTTGGAGGGTGGAGTTGGAGGGTGGAGGTGGAGTTGGAGTTGGAGGGTGGAGTTGGAGGGTGGAGTTGGAGTTGAAAGGTGGCGTTGCAGGTGGAGGGTGGAGTTGGAGTTGGAGGGTGGAGTTGGAGTTAGAAGGTGGAGTTGCAGGTGGAGGGTGGAGTTGGAGGGTGGAGTTGGAGTTGGACGGTGGAGTTGGAGGGTGGAGTTGGAGGGTGGCGTTGGAGTTGGAGGGTGAGGGTGGAGTTGGAGGATGGAGTTGGAGGGTGGAGTTGGAGTTGGAGGGTGGAGTTGGAGTTGGAGGGTGGAGTTGGAGGGTGGAGTTGGAGTTGGAGGTGGAGTAGGAGGGTGGAGTTGGAGTTGGCGGGTGGGGTTGGAGGGTGGAGTTGGAGGGTGGAGGTGGAGGTGGAGTTGGAGGGTGGAGTTGGAGGGTGGAGTTGGAGGGTGGAGTTGGAGTTGGAGGGTGGAGTTGGAGTTGGAGGGTGGAGGTGGAGTGGGAGTTGGAGGGTGGAGTTGGAGTTGGAGGGGGGAGGTGGAGTGGGAGTTGGAGGGTGGAGTTGGAGGGTGGAGTTGGAGGGTGGAGTTGGAGTTAGAGTTGGAGGGTGGAGTTGGAGGGTGAAGTTGGAGGGTGGAGTTGGAGGGTGGAGTTGGAGGGTGGAGTTGGAGTTAGAGTTGGAGGGTGGAGGTGGAGTTGTAGGGTGGAGTTGGAGGGTGGAGGTGGAGGTGGAGTTGGAGGGTGGAGTTGGAGAGTGGAGTTGGAGTTAGATGGTGGAGTTGGTGGGTAGAGTTGGAGTTGGAGGGTGGAGGTGAAGGTGGAGTTGGATTTGGAGGGTGGAGGTGGAGTTGGAGGGTGGAGTTGTAGTTGGTGTTGGAGGTGGAGTTGGAGGGTGGAGTTGGAGGGTGGAGTTAGAGGGTGGAGTTGGAGTTGGAGGGTGGAGTTGGAGTTTGGAGTTGGAGGGTGGAGGTGGAGTTAGAGGGTGGAGTTGAAGGGTGGAGTTGGAGGGTGGAGGTGGAGTTGGAGTTGGAGGGTGGAGTTGGAGTTGGAGGGTGGAGCTGCAGGGTGAGGTTGGAGGGTGGAGTTGGAGGTGGAGAGTGGAGTTGGAGAGTGGAGTTGGAGTTGAAGTTGGAGGGTGGAGTTGGAGGGTGGAGTTGGAGTTGGAGAGTGGAGTTGGAGGTGGAGGGTGAGGGTGGAGTTGGAGGGTGGAGTTGGAGGGTAGAGTTGGAGTTGGAGGGTGGAGGTGAAGGTGGAGTTGGATTTGGAGGGTGGAGGTGGAGTTGGAGGGTGGAGTTGTAGTTGGTGTTGGAGGTGGAGTTGGAGGGTGGAGTTGGAGGGTGGAGTTGGAGTTGGAGGGTGGAGTTGATGTTTGGAGTTGGAGGGTGGAGGTGGAGTTAGAGGGTGGAGTTGAAGGGTGGAGTTGGAGGGTGGAGGTGGAGTTGGAGTTGGAGGGTGGAGTTGGAGTTGGAGGGTGGAGCTGCAGGGTGAGGTTGGAGGGTGGAGTTGGAGGTGGAGAGTGGAGTTGGAGAGTGGAGTTGGAGTTGAAGTTGGAGGGTGGAGTTGGAGGGTGGAGTTGGAGTTGGAGAGTGGAGTTGGAGGGTGGAGTTGGAGGGTGGAGTTGGAGTTGGAGGGTGGAGTTGGAGTTGGAGGGTGGAGGTGGAGTGGGAGTTGGAGGGTGGAGTTGGAGTTGGAGGGGGGAGGTGGAGTGGGAGTTGGAGGGTGGAGTTGGAGGGTGGAGTTGGAGTTAGAGTTGGAGGGTGGAGTTGGAGGGTGAAGTTGGAGGGTGGAGTTGGAGGGTGGAGTTAGAGGGTGGAGTTGGAGTTAGAGTTGGAGGGTGGAGGTGGAGTTGTAGGGTGGAGTTGGAGGGTGGAGGTGGAGTTGGAGGGTGGAGTTGGAGAGTGGAGTTGGAGTTAGATGGTGGAGTTGGTGGGTAGAGTTGGAGTTGGAGGGTGGAGGTGAAGGTGGAGTTGGATTTGGAGGGTGGAGGTGGAGTTGGAGGGTGGAGTTGTAGTTGGTGTTGGAGGTGGAGTTGGAGGGTGGAGTTGGAGGGTGGAGTTGGAGGGTGGAGTTGGAGTTGGAGGGTGGAGTTGGAGTTTGGAGTTGGAGGGTGGAGGTGGAGTTAGAGGGTGGAGTTGAAGGGTGGAGTTGGAGGGTGGAGGTGGAGTTGGAGTTGGAGGGTGGAGTTGGAGTTGGAGGGTGGAGCTGCAGGGTGAGGTTGGAGGGTGGAGTTGGAGGTGGAGAGTGGAGTTGGAGAGTGGAGTTGGAGTTGAAGTTGGAGGGTGGAGTTGGAGTTGGAGAGTGGAGTTGGAGGTGGAGGGTGAGGGTGGAGTTGGAGGGTGGAGTTGGAGGGGGGAATTGGAGTTGGAAGGTGGAGTTGGGGTTGGAGGGTGGAATTGGAGGGTGGAGTTGGAGTTGGAGTTGAAGGGTGGAGTTGGAGTTGGAGGGTGGAGTTGGAGGGTGGAGTTGGAGTTGGAGGGTGGGGTTGGAGGGTGGAGTTGGAGGGTGGAGTTGGAGTTGGAGGGTGGAGTTGTAGGGCGGAGCGTGGAGTTGGAGGGTGGAGTTGGAGGGTGGAGTTAAAGGGTGGAGGATGGAGTTGGAGGGTGGAGTTGGAGGGTGGAGTTGGAGTTTGAGGGTGGAGTTTGAGTTTGTGGGTGGAGTTGGAGGGTGAAGTTGGAGGGTGGAGTTGGAGGGTGGAGTTGGAGGGTGGAGGGTTGAGTTGTAGTTGGAGGGTGGAGTTGGAGGGTAGAGTTGGAGGGTGGAGTTGGAGGTTGGATTTGGAGGGTGGAGTTGGAGATGGAGGGTGGAGGGAGGAGTTGGAGGGTGGAGTTGGAGTTGGAGGGTGGAGTTGGAGGGTGGAGTTGGAGGGTGGAGTTGGAGGGTGGAGTTGGAGGGTGAAGTTGAAGGGTGGAGTTAGAGGTTGGAGTTGGAGGTTGGAGTTGGAAGTTGGATTTGGAGTTGGAGGGTGGAGTTGGAGGGTGGAGTTGGAGTTGGAGGGTGGAGTTGGAGTTGGAGCGTGGAGTTGGAGGTTGGAGTTGGAGGGTGGAGTTGGGGTTGGAGGGTGGAGTTGGAATTGGAGGGGGGAGTTGGAGTTAGAGGGGGAGTTGGAGTTGGAGGGTGGAGTTGGAGTTGGAGGGTGGAGTTGGAGTTGGAGGGTGGAGTTGGAGGCTGGAGTTGGAGTTGGAGGGTGGAGTTGGTAATTGGAGGTTGGAGGGTGGAGTTGGAGGGTGGAGTTGGAGTTGGAGGGTGGAGTTGGAGTTGGAGTGATACTCGATCTACGAAAGTTCCATTCCTAAGGGTCTGCATCTTGTTCACGTTCTGAACACAATGATATAATCTTGAAATGGGTTCTGAAAAAGAACAACTTATTTTTCTGAGTTTTCTTTTTACTAATCTGCCATTCCTGGGCTTAATATGTTCACAGAAGGGTTTAGACATGTTTAAGCCGTACATACTGGCTTTAATGACTGGGACATTCCATATGGGCATGTATTCCTTATTCAAAAGGTACACTACCTCTACTGTCAAATGCACACGGATTGATGTGCGTGCTAACATACAATATTCTAGTATCAATGAATACTGAATAATAACCTGAGCTGAGGCAAGGAATTAATTTATGTGACGTGCAGTGCAATGGTTTGCAACATTTTTGGATGTATGGCCTAGCCTGCTTGAGTTATAGGCCGGTGTGGTTCCTTATGGACTCGTATACATTTTAGAGGCATGTTAAGATACCCATTCTAGCACTTCTAGTGCCTTGTTTATTTTTGGGGAAAGTTTTATATAGCGCTGGCTAGACCCGGAGGTATCGGAGCGCTTTACATGAGGAACAATAAAATATAGTTACAAGGTTACAACAATAAAATAAAGTAATACAGTTACATCAATAAAATAGGGCATTGTGAAAGTACATCGAACAAGTCCATGGGGAATAGAAGGAGGAGGGGGAGAATCAAGGGTGTGGAAAAACAATCAGGACAGAGTGGACCAGCAACGGAAGATGGAGATTGAGGGGGGGACCAGGTACGAAAAATAAGTGCAGGTAGCGGTGGACGAGGGGGTGGATTGTGGGGTGGACATAAGTTTGGCGCAAGAGGTGGCGCTAGGTTTTCGACCTTTCCAAGCTTTATATGCAATAAATCTGCATGCTTCATAAGAAAGTCGAAGCATCTGTCCAATAGTTATGACATGACACTAAAAACCATTTATACAGCATTTACTAATAAGTGTTTATTATTACCCAAAGTAAGACTCTTACATACCAACCTTGAAAACATTAAGGTTCCACATGTATGTCTTGTTCTTTGCATGCAGCTCCTTGACGCATGGTCATAACACACAAAGCTATATGACAAGGAATTTAACTGGTGGCCTGCAGGTAATACAAGAATCTCTGCAACAAAAACTGTAACCAACTAAGCTATCTACATAAAAACAAATCTTTGCCATACCGTGCTTTCCAACAAGCATATTGACCCTCGAGGCAATTTTATGGCGAGCTGAACCTTTGATTAGAATGTGCTCTGATCTTTCTAGCAAGTGCATTAACCTCCTCCAGCATATGTGCACTTCAGGCATCAGAAGGGCCTCTAATGTGGAAGACTTAGACTCTGCCAGGATGGATCTTATCTACTATCTAAACAGATGCCAAGAGATAGAAAGATTCACTGCCAGCCTAGATGAATGAATAGAGACTATACCAGTAGCAGTGACCTGAAAGGATTCCTTATTCACTATATAAAAAAAAACTATGGTTGTTGATATTTTGTTATAAGGATGATGTGTGTGTACACCCACAGAATATATGGACAGGGGCTTGGTAGCTCCGAAGTGGTTCCATGTGTGTGACATGTATGTTCAAACTAGTCTCTGATTTTTGCCATCAAAGCTTTGTATGCTGGAACTTTTAAGAACCCTTACTTGTAATGATAACAGGGAACTACAAGTCCCAGAATGCAAAAGCATTGCCAGCTAAAATGCCGAACTGTCTGAAAGTGTAAGACATTCAGTGGAGCCTCCTGTCACTGGGTTATGCCTGCTTTCCCATACGAAACAGGGGGTTCAAATGCATCAAACTACTCAGTAAAAGTTTTTTTAAAAAGTGTTGCCTTTTAGGTCTTTTTTGTTTGAGGTTAATCATATAATTAGCGGAGAGGGCAGGGATTTACATTCAAGTAAAAATGCTTAATTTAGATTGCTGATGAGCTAAGATTTTAAGTCATTTAATACAAAAAGCCCCACATCCTCGACCATTAGTTGTACAGTGGACTCTCAACTGTGCAAGATCAAAGGGGAAAATCAAAGAGGAAACCATACACCCTGCCTCCACATCCCTGCTGGAAGACTTGCAGAGAAGCACCACAAGATTGCTGTGTCCTGGAGACCAGAGCTGCTGTCTGGGACTCTTGTGGAGCTCAGCCCAGGATGCATAATGAATCTGTGCAGGTCGGGTGAAAAGTGCTGCCAAAGCACAAGAAAATGAGAGGGGCACCACCTGTGTCAAGACAAGGTCCCCATGCGTACTGGTTCCCTCCTTCTTCGAGAAGTTCCGGTACTCAAGGGGAGAAAATTATAAAGTGCTGGTACTCGGTACCAATGAGTAGAGGCCCATTTAAGGCACTGATTATTAAGGTTTAATGGGCCCCTCAGGGCTCTGGGTCCCGGGGCCACAGCACCTGCTGCTCCAGTGCTTAGCTATCCCCCTATGAAGTGAGTTGAATTGTGAAGATCGAAAGCAATATGTGCAGCTATTTAATACTACGGCGAGTGATGTTTACAGTGCTGTACATTTTGCCTGGGAAGATGAGGAGCGTCGTTTAATTGTAATGAGCAAGGGGGAGGATAATTTGTCGCTGAACATTCTGAAAATGTCTTCATGAACAATAGGACTTTATCTCAATCGACTGATTATACCACATGTTCAATGTAAAATGACAACATTCAGTACTGTGACATATTCGTAAATACCATTTTGCGCTCCACTGCTCTCTAACTAGGTGTGCAAGAACTTCTTGAGCAAAGAAAAAGGTTAATGCATTTTTATATATGGAAATTTAGCCTGTAGAACAATATATTTTGTCATCATGACCTGCTTTCAGCTGAACCTTTTTTCTAGTGCAAGCAACCTCACACGATGTGTTTGAAATACACCTCACATATTATATAAGGGGTGCTGCAATACCGTGATTACCGCTTCCTCCAGTTCAGAGCCTGAACACTACCACTCAGAAGATTGAGTCGAACAACCAATCTGTATTTACTATGCCAAAAAGAAACTATATTCTTCTATAGTCATTTCCTAATACTATAGAAAGTGACAGATGGCTTATTCAACTTGCTACTAAAGCTATTGAATAGGCTGTCAATCCCCAAAGTAAACATGCATTGTGCATATCCATTTGTTGGTTTGTTTATCCTAAATATATTATTATGGCATAAATAATGTTTGTTACACCTACAAAAGTGGGCACGTGCAAATACTTCGTAATATTGAAACTATTTTTATTTCAGGTGATATTCCAGATTTATTTAGTGAAGAAGAGGTTGACAGCATCATTTCCTCAACAAAGATGGAATTGCGCGGGCTGGGACTGGCGGATTCTAGGGACAACTGCTGGCAGTTTTTTATTGACAGAATTCGTCGTCAGTTAAAGGTGAGCGATTAAAGGGCTGACAGAAAAACAATTTTAATTTTAAAAGGCGATTTTCCTACGTGCAAGCCTAATGAGAAGATTAGCATAAGAATACACATTATGCTTCTACATGGGTATAATCTATGCGTTTTGGTAAGCACATACATTAGCACATACATTTGTGCCTGATACACACATTCTCCTTGCATGAGAGAATGTGTATATGAATGTGTAAAGTAATCTCATATAGTTTTGACTTATGTCTATTTACAATATCTATGCCTCCTCAAGGTATGCATCTATAGGGCTGGAAAATCAGCAGATGTCTTTCTCACATCGCAGTATATTTTTCTTTCAGTAAAATCATTTGTACGTGTTTTCCTATACACACCATATAGCCTGAGAGGGCCGGTCAAACAGTTATGTGCACTTTAGAGCGGATCATCTACTCCTCCTCCTGGCCCCTGCTCTGGCAGTCCAGCCCCACCCACACCAGTAAACAGAAAACAAAAATGATAATATCTGAAAGAGACATCTAGCTGCAGAGTGCTTACCTTTGAACCTCCAGGCATCAGGCTGGATATGAAAGATTTTTCTTAACAGTACCCCTGCGCGCCGGTAGGTGGCGTCGATCAACTCTGCGTGATGTCGTTAGCATAGTGATTGTCGTCGTGGTGACATCTGCACTGTCAATGTAACCACCACTCTGGTGCACTGACGTCAGTTCTTTTCTTTCCACACCAGCCGGCGCCAATCCGTTGAAGAGAGCTACCCCCTGTAATTTTTTGACAGACTTTTTTTTTACTTCTTTGGTGTGTAAGGAGTCATGTTGAGTAAGAAGACGTTGGAGTTCAAGCTATGTGGCGCCTGCCAGCGCGCCATGTCGGTCACGGACCACCGCTTAGTGTGTCTCTGGTGCCTGGAGCGCAACCATGACTCAAAGTCATCCTCTGACTGCCGGGCCATGGCGCCGAAGGCTTTGAGGGAGCAGCCCCTAAAGCTGCTCACGGCCCAGTGCCCAGCACCGTGGAGGTTGCCTCGCCTACTCTCAGTCGAGAGGAAGGTCCAAGCACCACGCTGGTGAATCAAAGTCCTCTTCGCTGAAGTTATCCAAGTCAAGTAAGAGGCACCACAAACAACACAAGAAGTAGAAGCGTGCTTTGACTTTACCCCGCCCGTCTCATGACACGGCGGAGGAACCTCGGTGTGCGAGGCCCTGCTCTGCAGAGCAGGTGCCTGGGTCGGCCCCACACTTCTCTGCCTTTCCGGGTCCTGGAGAACCCCCCCGCCCAGCTTAAAGAGTTTTATAACACCATGTGTACCATATTTGGGAGGTCTGACCGTGCCGGCACACCTTCAGGCCCTGCAGGCTCAGATAATGGAGGAGTCTCCGTGGAGTCTGCACCTGCGGCTCCCATACCGGAGCCACGGCCTCTGATTGGACCCTTTCCCAGGCCCGGACTGGTGCCATTCGCACCGCCACAGTGACATTCCCCGGCATTGCATACAGCACCGAGGCCCTCTGCGCTGTCCACCGGCAGTGCCTCCCCAATTCTCATACCCAAAGACAACGAGATCGACGCTGACGGAGCCGTATGGCGCCATGTCGTTCAACCGGCCCTATTCTGAAAGTTAGGGATGGATGAAGAGGATTGGGAGGAGGAGCAGGATCCCTTAGAAATCCAGCAAACACAAGAGATGGACTGGTATGAGGAACTGGGTGATGACAGTCATTTGGACATCTCCCTAGACTCTGCCATGGTGTCTCCACCTACCCTGGCTACGGAGGAGGGTGGCATCATTTGCTATGGTGGTGCGCAGGGCTGCAGAGGTCCTGGACCTTCAGCTCCCTACGGTGGCAGTCAAGACTAATGTCTTGACAGAGATCCTGCAGCCTGGGGTCTCCAGCTCAGAACCCTTGCTGCCTTTTAATGAGATCTTAACGGATGTCTTTCTGGGCAACAGGTCCAAATCCAGCACAGGGGCTCCTGTGAACAGCACGATTGTCTGCCGCCATCGACCTGTGCCGGGTGATCCACTTTTCCTCACCACTCACTCCACCCCACAAAGCTTGGTGGTCCAAGCTTCCACTTTCTGTGGTGTGTTCCCTTCCGCAACCCCGGACAGGGAATCCAAGAGACTGGAGAGTTTTGGAAAGACAATTTTTTCTTCTGCCAGTCTTACTTTGCCGTTGGTGAACACTGCATGCCTTTTTGGCCATTATTCTCATTCTATATGGGACACAGTTGGTCAGGTGCTGCCCAGGTTCTCGGAGGAGGATCGGGCTCTACTCTCCGAAGCAATTGATGTCGAGAGAGACGCAGCAAAGTTCGCCATCAGATTTGGCTTGAACATGACAGACTTGCTGGGCAGGACCGATTTCCACGATGGTGGCAGTCCGTCGCCAGACCTGGCTGAGAAGGTCCGGATTTTCGGAGGATGTACAAGCTAACTTCATGAACATGCCGTTCGATGGCTTCCGTCTCCTCGGAGGCAAGGCAGATGCTGTCCTTGAGTGTTTCAAGTACTCACAGGCCACGGCCAAGTCCTTGGGCCTCACCGCAGCTTCCTGGCAGGCATCTGTTTTTCGCTCCCTTCTTGGTTAAGGAAGGGGCTAAAAACCGCACCAACCCTATTTCAGCCTGAGTGCCCTGCAACCTCAGCAGCCTCTGCGGGGCCGTGGACACAGTTCACCCCGACCCAGAAGTTGAGCCAAGCCACCACCCCCTCCTCCACCACAAAACCTTCCTAGTCCTATCCTCCAGGATCATCTACAGCCAGTTGGTGGCAGAGTACGCCATCATCTGTAACACTGGGTAGGCATCACGTAGGTGGGTGCTGCAAATAGTCAGAAGGGGTTACTCCCTTCCCTTTGAGACTATCCCTCCATCCATGCCTCTAGTACACGATCGGCTGACGGAAGATCACCTGACCCTGCTTCACGAGGAAGTCAAGACTCTCTTGGCCAGGGGAGCTATAGAGAGGCTGTGGTTGTTATTCCCGCTATTTTCTGGTCCCAAAGAAGAACGGGAGCCTTTGTCCTATCTTAGACCTCAGAGCCCTAAACTACTTCCTCAAAAAGGGGAAGTTCAAGATGCTCACACTAAATCAGGTTCTGTCTGTCTTCGACCCAGAAGACTGGTTGGTAGCGTTGGACTTACAGGATGCCTATTTTCATATTCCCGTCCTGCCTTCCCATCTGTGCTACCTGCGGTTTACGGTAGGCCACAAGCACTTTCAATTTGCAGTGCTCCCTTTTGGCCTCACCAGTGCCCCATGGGAGTTCACAAAGGTGATGGCGGTGGTTGCAGCCCATCTGCCGAGATCAGGGGTTCCAGTCTTGCCCTATCTAGACGACTGGTTGTTGAGGGCGGGCTCTCCCCAAATAGCAATCTCCCACCTCCAGACCACGGCGAACCTCCCGCATTCACTGGGGTTTACTATCAACGTGCCAAAGGCACACCTGACCCCCCCTCTCTTATGCTCCCTTTCATTGGAGTGGTTCTGGACACCGTGCGGTTTCAGGTTTATCCTCCTGAACAGTGAGTCAAGGATATTCAGGCTATGATACTAATGTTTCAGCCTCTATCGTGGATTTCGGTGAGAATGACTCAGGAGCTGTTAGGCCTCATGGCTTCCTGCATCCTGCTGGCGAACCATGCATGGTGGCACATGAGTTCCAATGGGCACAGCATTGGGCAAATCTCACCAACCTGGTTCATATTTCGGAGGGCACTGTGAAAGACCTGCAGTGGTGGCTCACAGACCGCGATTGGATCAAGGGCAGATCCCTTCCCTTCCCCAACCAGACCTTACAGTAATGACGGATGCATCCTTTCTGGGATGGGGTGGCCATCGGGGGGAGGTGGAGATCAGAGGACTCTGGTCTCAGGTGAAAGCCAAGCTCCATATCAATCTGTTGGAGCTTCGGGCGATCTGTCTGGCACTGATAGCCTTTTTAGCGTCAATAAAGGGAAGGCTGATATAGGTGTCCACGGACAACACTACCGCCATGTGGTACTGCAACAAACAGGGCTGAGTGGGGCCATGGACTCTTTATCAAGAGGCCCTGCGCCTCTGAACTTCGCTGGAACTACAGGGCATTTCCCTGGTAGTTCAACACCTGGCCGGTTCTCTGAATCCCAGGGTGGACGAGCTCAGCCAGCCGAAGGTGCCTTGCGGATCACGAGTGGCGTCTCCATCCTGAGATGGTTCAAGGTCTCTTTCAGCGGTGGGGAGAGCCTTGGTTAGATCTATTCAGCTCTGAAGACAACACACAATGTCAGCAGTTTTGCACATTGGAGTTTTCAATGTGGCTCTTGCTCTGCGCTTTTCGTCATGAGTGGAGCTCAGGCCTCCTATTCGCCTTTCCGCCCATACCACTCCTGCCCAGAGTGCTTAAGAAGATCAGGAGCGACCGGGCACAAGTTATTCTTGTGGCTCCAGACTGGGCACTGAGAGTTTGGTATCCCGAGCCTCTAAACATAAGCCTCGATCCTCAGATCAGGCTTCCCCTTCGGGAGGATCTTCTGTCGCAGCACCAGAGGAGGGTTCTCCACCCAAACCTGTCCATTCTCCGCCTCCTTGCGTGGAGATTGAGTGGCGACACTCGACAGCTTTTGACCGCCCTCCCGAAGTCTGTGAATTTATTCTGGCAGCCAGGCATCCCTCCATGAAATCGGTATACAGATGCCGATTAAACACATTTTGTAAATATTGTACAGAAAGGTCCATTGACCCCTTGTCTTCCTCTCTAGCAGATATTGTTTTGTTTATCCTTTCCTTGGCCCAGCAGGGCTCTGTCTTGGGCACTCTGAAGGGCTATCTTTCGGCCCTCTCAGCTTTTCTTTGGCTACCAGATCATCCTTCACTTTTCAAGTCCCCTCTGGTGCAGAGGTTTTTGAGGGCTTAACCCCCTTGTTTCCCCTTTCTCCTTTTCTTATGCCCCAATGGGACCTTAATTTGGTCCTCACCTTATTGATGTGTGCACCGTGTGAGCCGATGCACAACTGCCTTTTACGGTTGCTCACCATCAAAACAGCATTCTTGGTGGCAATTACCTCTGCTAGGAGGGTGAGTGAACTGCAGGAACTGTTGTCACCGCCTTCTTACCTGACAGTTTTTCCGGAAAAAGTGGTACTGAGAACTAGGGCCTCCTTTTTGCCCAAGGTTGTAACTCCCTTTCATCTGGGACAGTCAGTTACCCTGCCCACCTTCTATGTGCCTCTGCATCCTTCCTAGAAAGAGGAGCGTCTCCACCGCCTGGACCCAAAAAGAGCACTATCATTCGATCTCGATCACACTAGAGAGTTCCAGTTGGATGATCAACTCTATGTATGTGGGAGCAAAGAAGGGAAGTGCGGTTCAAAAGAGGACCATCTCCTGTTGGGTCATCCTCTGTATAAATGCTATGCCTTGGCTAAGAAGCAGCCTCCTGAGGGCCTTAGGGCTGATCCCACCAGGGCTAAGGCAACTACCACAGCCCTCCAGAGTGGAGTTCCAACCGCTGATATCTGTCAAGCTGCCACGTGGGCTTCTCGGCACACGTTTGCTAGACACTACTGCCTGGATTCTCAGGTTCTCAGAGAAGGCCTTTTTGGCCACTCTGTCCTGCAGGATTTTCTGGTTTAGAACATTTCCGCAGTCCCTCCTCCGGGGAAGGTATTGCTGGGGTATCTGTTCAAAGGTAAGGAATCTGTGGCTAGATGTCTCTATCAGATGGACAAGTTACTTACCTTTGGTAACACCTTATCTGGTAGAGACATGATCTAGCCGCAGATTCCTTACTGACCCACCCATTCTCCCCGCACTGTGGAATTGGTTTTAGTGTCAGGGCTGATCCCCTTTCAGGGCTCTAGCTTCTTTTGTAACACACCATCCATGATGAGTCACTTCATGGCTCTGGCGTGGAATGATGTGAAAAGTACTGACGTCAGCGCACAAGAGTGGCGGTTATATTGACGACATGGATGTCACGACGATGATGATCACAACGCCGACAAAGTCATGCAGAGTCAACCAATGCCGCCTACTGATGAGCAGGTGTACTGCTAAGAAAACCTGACCCCTGGAAGTTAAAAGGTAAAGATTCTGTGCCTAGATTATGTCTCTACCAGATAAGGCGTTACCGAAGGTAAGTAACTTGTCCAACGTTGGTTATTATCATTTTAGTTTTCCTTTAACTACTGCTCGCAGAGCAGTGAGGAGATGCTTCTCCGCCACAGCGGAGGAGCTGTCTGTAGATAATTGTTTCTTTCCTAAGCATGATAAGCAGTCTGTGCCAAAATCTAGGCCCCAGATATGAAAAGGCAAGGCCACCCTCTTTGGCCTTGCAAATCTTAGAAATAAAAGATTTTCAGCCGAGCAGTGTGACATGCAGGCTGAAACAGAGGACCGATTTAAGTTTAGATAGGGCCAGAGCCATGAAAAAGCATTAGAACAAACTCACAAGATTTCACTATATTGAATAGGAAGCAGGAGTGATTTCACAAAAAGTGGCAAAGCAGAAGTACAGGGTGATAAATGAAAAAGGATGGTTACTGGGATGGTTACTGCTGTGCTTTGAACAGTCTGGATGTGCTTCACTTGGTAAGTAGGAATCCTCAAATAAAGGTAATTTCTATAGTCAATATATAGCAGACTAAGAGCATGATGGCATTTTAGAGCAGGAAACAGAAAATAAATTCAGATATAATTAAAGCAATTGGCAGCACCTTTTTGCACTTAAGCAGAAAGGAAAGAGAAGAATCGAAGAGAACACCAATATTTCCCACATAATTGCGTGGATTAAGGGCTTGGGCCAAGTGTGAGGGCCAACCAACCAAAAGCCCACACAGAGGGCGGACCACCTAACACCAGCATGTCCATAGTAAGGTTTAACCAGTTTGTACTCATCCAGTTGGCAACTTCAGTCAATCAGGCATGACAATTGCCTTGACAAGACAGCAGCATTCCTGTCGAAATGAAGTACCAAGTGGATATTGTCTGTATAAGACAAGGAGAAAGCGTAAGAGGGAATGAGATAAAGTCCAGGGACAGTTTAAAGATTGAAACGTGTGGGACTCCGAGATGGGCCTTGAGGAACTCTGAAAGGCAAAAGAATGAATTCAGATTGAAAGGGAAGGAGGTGGAAAATTGGAACACGCTGCTCCAGGAAGGAAGAAACCATTGGCAAAGCTATTCCTTGCGTACAGCATATGCGCACGTGAGAAAGTAAAAGTGTATGGGAAACAACATCAAAGGCTGATGATGGGTTGAGAGTATCAGGGTGGTACAGCCACCGTGATCTAGAATCATTGTCAGCTTATCAACAACAGTCATAATGCAACCAGATAATGCAAAACTGTGAAGGATCCAAACTAGCATGTGAACGGATAAAATACTAGAGTTGACTATTGACATGTTTCTCTACCACCTTTACAGGCAGAAGTAAGCGAAAGATAGGCCTGTAAATAGACAACTTTAAAAAGTTTGCTGATGTTTATTTCAATCGAGAAGCCACCAATGCCTTCTTTCAATCAACTGGAATCATTGCTTCATAAGAGAACGATTGCAAAGAGATTGTAAGATTAGGCCATTTGTAAGGACTACTCTATGCAAAATACAGAAAGGTCTTTATTAGCATAGAAATAATTTGGTACAAAGAGTTAAGAAAACTCAGAGAGGCCATAAGGGGGGACAACTGAGAAGGGCCAAAGCCAAGTTGTCTGTTCATCTATAGGAACCTCTTAAAATTTGCAAATTAGATTTAAAATTGTACCGTAAAAAATATAAGCAAAGGCCACAGATGAGTGGGTTGATTGATTGCAGGTGCTTAGCAGTCAGAAGAAGCATTAACCTTGGAAAACATAATCCTAGCCTAACCTCGATGGTAGTTTCTTTCAAGGTGCACAGGTGACCCATGGGCCAGCGGTTATCTCTAAATTTAGCAGACAGAAGTGCGTTAGGGGAGGCAGGTAATATTCTCTGCCACCATGACATACAGAGTACCATCCGCCAAAGCCTAACTGAGACCCTAAGTAATGCTCTTTTCGTTTTTACTGCAGGTATCCAAACAGTATAGATCAGTATTTCATTTATTATTTTCAACAAACATTTCCCTCTGAAAAAAACATTTTTCAGGCGAATACACTAAAATAAACATGCTCTATAAAAAATAACGGGCTATATATGTGATGTGCTTCTAAATTTCTTTTGGCAATGTGCAGCAAGGCAGTTGGCCACTGGGCCTAGCCTCCAGCCAGGCCCTGCGCCGAACCCTACCATGGTTGGCCAAACCTTTGCTGTGCTTGACTTTCTGTAATGTGCAGTGGGGGGTGGAGGAATTCCTGGCTTCCAACCAGACCCTGCACCCAACCCCATCTCAGGTGCACAATACCCCACTGTTCAAGACCTTCTGCTGTTGGCCTTTGGCCGTGCACATTGGGGAGTTGGATTATCGGCCTGACCTGTGACCAAGCTCTGTGTCCAAACCCCACTGGCGGCTATCTCCCTGTTGAACACCACTTTTGGCCACACACAGTGGGGAGCTGGCTGTAGGGTCTGGCCTGCGGCGTGGCCTTGCACAAAAGCCTCTGTTGGAAGCCAAATCCTGCTGTGCATGACCTTCAGCCATGTGCACAAAGGTGTCGGCCATCTGTGCCCAACACAGCTGCAGGCAGCCAACCCCTTTGAATGGCTGGCTGCAGGCCATGCCCTACACCCAACCCCTGTGTATTCCCAGAACTCCACAGACACACAACCACATTTTGTTTTAGCTTATGCGAGAGCCGCATCTGGTCCTACAGGAGTACTGCAGTACCCACAACAAATGGCTCATGGGGTTGGTCCCAGGATCCCAGCCCGTAAGTTCCAGGGGGTCATGGTCTTCCTGCCCTACCCCCTACTATACTATTGTTTCAGAGAATTGGGACCCAAGCATAATCAAATACTCCAGTATTAAAAAATAAATAAAAATGCAAGTACGTCTACGATCTCCGACCTTGGATATGGAATCCTTAGTAGCAAGAGGTTTTCACGAGACCCAAAGTCTCCCCCACACATTGCCCAGCCTCAAACTCCATCTTACGCAGGCTATGGGGAGAGAAGCCCTCAACAGAATTCTAGCTGCAAGACTACATCCCCTCCCTCTCAAAGATCTATATCCAACTGGGAAAGTAAGGTCAGCCATTACGGAGTGCCCCCTTTGCAACTACAAACGCGAGTCTTTAGGCCATGTTCTACTCTGCTGTCCGGCCCTGCGTCTAGCCCGCAGACTCTACCTTAGACCAATTCTACTCCAACTGGGCACTCACACTGCACAGGAGGCAGTCCTTTGCCTCTACACATTGGACACAGTAAAGCACATGGGCAAATTTGGCAAATTTGTCCACCTAACCCGCCTAAAACTGATGGGCACTTCACCCTAGGCTGCTCGGCTGGTACTGCTGGGAATGCCGTTCGGCCCCCTTCTTAAAATAGACTGACTTAACACAAAAAGACTGATGTAATATAAAAGACTGATCAACACTTGGCTGTTTTTACCCAATTAAGTAAAGAGAATCTTAACACTGCATTATACATACACTTGCTTTTAAAGATTTTTTTTGACTTTATACTGTTTTTATATAAACTGTATTTTTGTAATGGTTTTAAGTAACCACACAAATAAAGAATTCATTCATTCATTCATTCATTCATTCATTCATACTATACTATTGTTAAAACATTTTCAGGATACGGGGACAGAGCTCCTGGTCCTGTAATAAGTTGCAACATTTTCTTCTCGTTGTTACCGACCATTCAGATCACTTCATACTGTAAATAAATATTGGTACAATGGGACTCAGGCCATTGTTAGCTCTGGTTTTCGGAGGAGGGGGCAGAAACATGGCGGCAGTAGGCTGACTGCCGTAGTGCTCCGCTCTGACACTTTCATGAGTGCCACGGCTTCTCTTGTTCGCTTTTGTCCGCTAGCGCATGTTTTTTTTTTGAGAGATGCGGAGTAGTTTATGGAAACGCTAACGTGGGTTATTATTATATATTTTCCCATTTCCCGTTTACCTTTAAGTTTTGGGGACCTGGCTTTCTGTCCGGCCCCGCCTCGATGTGCCTGGTTCTCGGCGTGGAGGTGGCAGGCTTGGAGGCTGACGGCAGGAAACGCCCAGCGAGAGAGCAGCAGGCATCGGAGCTGCTGCGCTGGAGCCAGGCCGCCCTGGAGCTCCGGAGGGCCAGACACATACGGAGTCTCCGTAGAGACTCCCCTACGAGCAAAAGTGGAGAAAGTTTGTTCATTTCCAGCACCTCCAACGCCGCACCAAGCCCCTCAAATACGGGAGTTTACACCGGATTGCCTGCGCGAGGACGACTACAGGGCAACGTGGCTGACAGCATAACGGAGGTGAAAGGGAAGGAGGGTGGGCTGGAAGTAGTTGAAACATCCCCTTTGTACATTAAAGCGGCAGGGTCGCATAAAGCAAGTCAAAGCCAAAGTAAGGGTTCAGCGAAAGGGCTGGGAGAGGGGAAGTATCCCCGCAAAAAGAGGGGCAAGGGGGGAGTCGTCAGTAGCCTCAGTAGCTTCAGTAGCTGGTTCTGGGGGGCCTTCTGAAACTCTCACTCGACAACCTTTCGACCAAACCCCAGTAAAGACGTCTTCATACCTCTCGGCAGAGGTGAAGGCTAAGAGGGGAAGAAAGTACAGTAAGGTGGCAAAACCTCCCCCAGCTTCTAGTTCAAAGAGTACTCCCTCGCTGCGCTCTTTCTTCAAAGTGGTCCCGCAGGTGTTAGAAATAAGTCAAGACTGCCTGTTGATGAAAAGCAATACTACTGAGCTATCTATGCAAAATAGCGGAATGACATCTCTGGTGCAAGATCTCCCTAGCGGATCAGTGGGACTAACTTCGGTTGTAGATTCTGACGCTCAATTGCACTCCAGTGTTAGGGCAGGGGGGGTCCATCAGTTCCAGACTTATCTAGTAGACGGGCGGAAGTTTCAGCAGCAGTCCATGAAGTGGATACACCGGGGACAATATTAGTTGAAGTTGCAGCTTTGCCTTCCTCTCCCACCCCAGATAACAACGGGGGCAAAGACCTCTCAACAACAACCATGGAGAATAGTGAGGAAATGGCTACATCGCTACTTCCTGGGCCTTTTCTGGCCCCTAGCTCCACTGATGGTGTTTCTTTTTGCCCAGAAGAGAGTGGAGCTTTGGACCCTAGTTCTACCCCCATTTCTGCTGCTTCTTTGCAGTTAATGTTCGCGGCATTATCGGCCGAGATCAAGCGAGGCTTCGAGGAATCTGCCTCCAATCAAAGAGACATAAGAAGCTTTTGCGAGTCCCTGGATGGAAAAATCGATGGCCTCTCTGCAAGAACTCAAGCCTTAGAAGAGCCTGTGGGGCAATCCTAGCGAATTTTCACACGTATACTCTTAAAGAACAAATTTTGAATCTTGCCCTGAAACAAAAATCTTTAGCAGGAAGGGTTTCAACTTTCAGATACGTTCGGACCTGTCCAGATTCACTCTTGACAAACAGTGGGAGTTGGGCAGGAGAATGGGCGCTTTTCGAAAGTTAGGTGCTACGGTGCAGATGGGTTTTCCTGCGTCCCTCAAAATAATGCATAATAACAAAATGCACAACATACGATCGGTCCAGGCTGCGGATGAGCTATTATGTTCTTTGGGTAGTAGGAAAGGGCCAGTAGATTAGGACAGGCAAGCGGCTTATTTTTTCTTTCTTTTCACGGCTAGCAGGCTAATCCAGTTGTATAAGCCCCGCTTCTTGTATCTCTTGTATCTCTTGTATCTCTTACGGCAACTGGCTTAGATCTATGATGTTGCTGGGGAGTAATTTAGAATAAGCTGGGTAAATCCAAAGCTAGGGAAGGTATAATATCAAAATTTTAAGGATGAAATAACAAATCACGGCAAAAAATAAAAAATAAAAAAATATATAAAAAAGAAAAACAAAAAATGTATAAAAAAAGGGCGAAGTTGAACATAAGTAAATAGATATAAGAGGCACTTATGGGGGGTCTGCGTAGAGTAGGGGCACCTTCTTCCGGTACTTCCGGATAGTGAATACAAGGGTTTCTCATGGGAGGGGGGGTCTCTGGGGGATTTACGGGGGGGTGATGGGTTGGGATAAAAAAGGAAAAAAATACTCGTTCTTAATTGAGCTCCAATCAAAGTTTATTAGGGAATCTATTCCGGTTTGGCAGTTAGACAGGACACCGTTTCATTCGTTAACATTTTCTGTTACCATCTACTCTCAGTGCTATGAGTAAGCTCAGGATCTTCTCCTGGAATGTAAATGGTCTTCGCGCCAAACCTCGAGCAAATAAAATTCTGCAGTACCTACGTGACGTAGATGCGGGGATCATTATACTCCAGGAGACACATTTAATTGAAGATGAGATGCTTGAGCTAGTGAAGAAGAATAGGTGGTTAGATACCCTCAGTCTCTACCTCCCAATCGCTAAATATAAGGGGTGTGTCTATCTTGTTTAAAAACCCATGAATATGAAAATCATACAGCAAAAGGTGGACACTGGCGGGAGATGGGCCATTGCAGCGGTCGAGATGGGAGGCATAGCTTTAACACCACAAAACCTTCCTAGTCCTATCCTCCAGGATCATCTACAGCCAGTTGGTGGCAGAGTACGCCATCATCTGTAACACTGGGTAGGCATCACGTAGGTGGGTGCTGCAAATAGTCCGAAGGGGTTACTCCCTTCCCTTTGAGACTATCCCTCCATCCATGCCTCTAGTACACGATCGGCTGACGGAAGATCACCTGACCCTGCTTCACGAGGAAGTCAAGACTCTCTTGGCCAGGGGAGCTATAGAGAGGCTGTGGTTGTTATTCCCGCTATTTTCTGGTCCCAAAGAAGAACGGGAGCCTTTGTCCTATCTTAGACCTCAGAGCCCTAAACTACTTCCTCAAAAAGGGGAAGTTCAAGATGCTCACACTAAATCAGGTTCTGTCTGTCTTCGACCCAGAAGACTGGTTGGTAGCGTTGGACTTACAGGATGCCTATTTTCATATTCCCGTCCTGCCTTCCCATCTGTGCTACCTGCGGTTTACGGTAGGCCACAAGCACTTTCAATTTGCAGTGCTCCCTTTTGGCCTCACCAGTGCCCCTGGGTAGTTCACAAAGGTGATGGCGGTGGTTGCAGCCCATCTGCCGAGATCAGGGGTTCCAGTCTTGCCCTATCTAGACGACTGGTTGTTGAGGGCGGGCTCTCCCCAAATAGTAATCTCCCACCTCCAGACCACGGCGAACCTCCCGCATTCACTGGGGTTTACTATCAACGTGCCAAAGGCACACCTGACCCCCCCTCTCTTATGCTCCCTTTCATTGGAGTGGTTCTGGACACCGTGCGGTTTCAGGTTTATCCTCCTGAACAGTGAGTCAAGGATATTCAGGCTATGATACTAATGTTTCAGCCTCTATCGTGGATTTCGGTGAGAATGACTCAGGAGCTGTTAGGCCTCATGGCTTCCTGCATCCTGCTGGCGAACCATGCATGGTGGCACATGAGTTCCAATGGGCACAGCATTGGGCAAATCTCACCAACCTGGTTCATATTTCGGAGGGCACTGTGAAAGACCTGCAGTGGTGGCTCACAGACCGCGATTGGATCAAGGGCAGATCCCTTCCCTTCCCCAACCAGACCTTACAGTAATGACGGATGCATCCTTTCTGGGATGGGGTGGCCATCGGGGGGAGGTGGAGATCAGAGGACTCTGGTCTCAGGTGAAAGCCAAGCTCCATATCAATCTGTTGGAGCTTCGGGCGATCTGTCTGGCACTGATAGCCTTTTTAGCGTCAATAAAGGGAAGGCTGATATAGGTGTCCACGGACAACACTACCGCCATGTGGTACTGCAACAAACAGGGCTGAGTGGGGCCATGGACTCTTTATCAAGAGGCCCTGCGCCTCTGAACTTCGCTGGAACTACAGGGCATTTCCCTGGTAGTTCAACACCTGGCCGGTTCTCTGAATCCCAGGGTGGACGAGCTCAGCCAGCCGAAGGTGCCTTGCGGATCACGAGTGGCGTCTCCATCCTGAGATGGTTCAAGGTCTCTTTCAGCGGTGGGGAGAGCCTTGGTTAGATCTATTCAGCTCTGAAGACAACACACAATGTCAGCAGTTTTGCACATTGGAGTTTTCAATGTGGCTCTTGCTCGGCGCTTTTCGTCATGAGTGGAGCTCAGGCCTCCTATTCGCCTTTCCGCCCATACCACTCCTGCCCAGAGTGCTTAAGAAGATCAGGAGCGACCGGGCACAAGTTATTCTTGTGGCTCCAGACTGGGCACTGAGAGTTTGGTATCCCGAGCCTCTAAACATAAGCCTCGATCCTCAGATCAGGCTTCCCCTTCGGGAGGATCTTCTGTCGCAGCACCAGAGGAGGGTTCTCCACCCAAACCTGTCCATTCTCCGCCTCCTTGCGTGGAGATTGAGTGGCGACACTCGACAGCTTTTGACCGCCCTCCCGTAGTCTGTGAATTTATTCGGGCAGCGAGGCATCCCTCCATGAAATCGGTATACGGATGCCGATTAAACACATTTTGTAAATATTGTACAGAAAGGTCCATTGACCCCTTGTCTTCCTCTCTAGCAGATATTGTTTTGTTTATCCTTTCCTTGGCCCAGCAGGGCTCTGTCTTGGGCACTCTGAAGGGCTATCTTTCGGCCCTCTCAGCTTTTCTTTGGCTACCAGATCATCCTTCACTTTTCAAGTCCCCTCTGGTGCAGAGGTTTTTGAGGGCTTAACCCCCTTGTTTCCCCTTTCTCCTTTTCTTATGCCCCAATGGGACCTTAATTTGGTCCTCACCTTATTGATGTGTGCACCGTGTGAGCCGATGCACAACTGCCTTTTACGGTTGCTCACCATCAAAACAGCATTCTTGGTGGCAATTACCTCTGCTAGGAGGGTGAGTGAACTGCAGGAACTGTTGTCACCGCCTTCTTACCTGACAGTTTTTCCGGAAAAAGTGGTACTGAGAACTAGGGCCTCCTTTTTGCCCAAGGTTGTAACTCCCTTTCATCTGGGACAGTCAGTTACCCTGCCCACCTTCTATGTGCCTCTGCATCCTTCCTAGAAAGAGGAGCGTCTCCACCGCCTGGACCCAAAAAGAGCACTATCATTCGATCTCGATCACACTAGAGAGTTCCAGTTGGATGATCAACTCTATGTATGTGGGAGCAAAGAAGGGAAGTGCGGTTCAAAAGAGGACCATCTCCTGTTGGGTCATCCTCTGTATAAATGCTATGCCTTGGCTAAGAAGCAGCCTCCTGAGGGCCTTAGGGCTGATCCCACCAGGGCTAAGGCAACTACCACAGCCCTCCAGAGTGGAGTTCCAACCGCTGATATCTGTCAAGCTGCCACGTGGGCTTCTCGGCACACGTTTGCTAGACGCTACTGCCTGGATTCTCAGGTTCTCAGAGAAGGCCTTTTTGGCCACTCTGTCCTGCAGGATTTTCTGGTTTAGAACATTTCCGCAGTCCGTCCTCCGGGGAAGGTATTGCTGGGGTATCTGTTCAAAGGTAAGGAATCTGTGGCTAGATGTCTCTATCAGATGGACAAGTTACTTACCTTTGGTAACACCTTATCTGGTAGAGACATGATCTAGCCGCAGATTCCTTACTGACCCACCCATTCTCCCCGCACTGTGGAATTGGTTTTAGTGTCAGGGCTGATCCCCTTTCAGGGCTCTAGCTTCTTTTGTAACACACCATCCATGATGAGTCACTTCATGGCTCTGGCGTGGAATGATGTGAAAAGTACTGACGTCAGCGCACAAGAGTGGCGGTTATATTGACGACATGGATGTCACGACGATGATGATCACAACGCCGACAAAGTCATGCAGAGTCAACCAATGCCGCCTACTGATGAGCAGGTGTACTGCTAAGAAAACCTGACCCCTGGAAGTTAAAAGGTAAAGATTCTGTGCCTAGATTATGTCTCTACCAGATAAGGCGTTACCGAAGGTAAGTAACTTGTCCAACGTTGGTTATTATCATTTTAGTTTTCCTTTAACTACTGCTCGCAGAGCAGTGAGGAGATGCTTCTCCGCCACAGCGGAGGAGCTGTCTGTAGATAATTGTTTCTTTCCTAAGCATGATAAGCAGTCTGTGCCAAAATCTAGGCCCCAGATATGAAAAGGCAAGGCCACCCTCTTTGGCCTTGCAAATCTTAGAAATAAAAGATTTTCAGCCGAGCAGTGTGACATGCAGGCTGAAACAGAGGACCGATTTAAGTTTAGATAGGGCCAGAGCCATGAAAAAGCATTAGAACAAACTCACAAGATTTCACTATATTGAATAGGAAGCAGGAGTGATTTCACAAAAAGTGGCAAAGCAGAAGTACAGGGTGATAAATGAAAAAGGATGGTTACTGGGATGGTTACTGCTGTGCTTTGAACAGTCTGGATGTGCTTCACTTGGTAAGTAGGAATCCTCAAATAAAGGTAATTTCTATAGTCAATATATAGCAGACTAAGAGCATGATGGCATTTTAGAGCAGGAAACAGAAAATAAATTCAGATATAATTAAAGCAATTGGCAGCACCTTTTTGCACTTAAGCAGAAAGGAAAGAGAAGAATCGAAGAGAACACCAATATTTCCCACATAATTGCGTGGATTAAGGGCTTGGGCCAAGTGTGAGGGCCAACCAACCAAAAGCCCACACAGAGGGCGGACCACCTAACACCAGCATGTCCATAGTAAGGTATAACCAGTTTGTACTCATCCAGTTGGCAACTTCAGTCAATCAGGCATGACAATTGCCTTGACAAGACAGCAGCATTCCTGTCTAAATGAAGTACCAAGTGGATATTGTCTGTATAAGACAAGGCGAAAGCGTAAGAGGGAATGAGATAAAGTCCAGGGACAGTTTAAAGATTGAAACGTGTGGGACTCCGAGATGGGCCTTGAGGAACTCTGAAAGGCAAAAGAATGAATTCAGATTGAAAGGGAAGGAGGTGGAAAATTGGAACACGCTGCTCCAGGAAGGAAGAAACCATTGGCAAAGCTATTCCTTGCGTACAGCATATGCGCACGTGAGAAAGTAAAAGTGTATGGGAAACAACATCAAAGGCTGATGATGGGTTGAGAGTATCAGGGTGGTACAGCCACCGTGATCTAGAATCATTGTCAGCTTATCAACAACAGTCATAATGCAACCAGATAATGCAAAACTGTGAAGGATCCAAACTAGCATGTGAACGGATAAAATACTAGAGTTGACTATTGACATGTTTCTCTACCACCTTTACAGGCAGAAGTAAGCGAAAGATAGGCCTGTAAATAGACAACTTTAAAAAGTTTGCTGATGTTTATTTCAATCGAGAAGCCACCAATGCCTTCTTTCAATCAACTGGAATCATTGCTTCATAAGAGAACGATTGCAAAGAGATTGTAAGATTAGGCCATTTGTAAGGACTACTCTATGCAAAATACAGAAAGGTCTTTATTAGCATAGAAATAATTTGGTACAAAGAGTTAAGAAAACTCAGAGAGGCCATAAGGGGGGACAACTGAGAAGGGCCAAAGCCAAGTTGTCTGTTCATCTATAGGAACCTCTTAAAATTTGCAAATTAGATTTAAAATTGTACCGTAAAAAATATAAGCAAAGGCCACAGATGAGTGGGTTGATTGATTGCAGGTGCTTAGCAGTCAGAAGAAGCATTAACCTTGGAAAACATAATCCTAGCCTAACCTCGATGGTAGTTTCTTTCAAGGTGCACAGGTGACCCATGGGCCAGCGGTTATCTCTAAATTTAGCAGACAGAAGTGCGTTAGGGGAGGCAGGTAATATTCTCTGCCACCATGACATACAGAGTACCATCCGCCAAAGCCTAACTGAGACCCTAAGTAATGCTCTTTTCGTTTTTACTGCAGGTATCCAAACAGTATAGATCAGTATTTCATTTATTATTTTCAACAAACATTTCCCTCTGAAAAAAACATTTTTCAGGCGAATACACTAAAATAAACATGCTCTATAAAAAATAACGGGCTATATATGTGATGTGCTTCTAAATTTCTTTTGGCAATGTGCAGCAAGGCAGTTGGCCACTGGGCCTAGCCTCCAGCCAGGCCCTGCGCCGAACCCTACCATGGTTGGCCAAACCTTTGCTGTGCTTGACTTTCTGTAATGTGCAGTGGGGGGGGAGGAATTCCTGGCTTCCAACCAGACCCTGCACCCAACCCCATCTCAGGTGCACAATACCCCACTGTTCAAGACCTTCTGCTGTTGGCCTTTGGCCGTGCACATTGGGGAGTTGGATTATCGGCCTGACCTGTGACCAAGCTCTGTGTCCAAACCCCACTGGCGGCTATCTCCCTGTTGAACACCACTTTTGGCCACACACAGTGGGGAGCTGGCTGTAGGGTCTGGCCTGCGGCGTGGCCTTGCACAAAAGCCTCTGTTGGAAGCCAAATCCTGCTGTGCATGACCTTCAGCCATGTGCACAAAGGTGTCGGCCATCTGTGCCCAACACAGCTGCAGGCAGCCAACCCCTTTGAATGGCTGGCTGCAGGCCATGCCCTACACCCAACCCCTGTGTATTCCCAGAACTCCACAGACACACAACCACATTTTGTTTTAGCTTATGCGAGAGCCGCATCTGGTCCTACAGGAGTACTGCAGTACCCACAACAAATGGCTCATGGGGTTGGTCCCATGATCCCAGCCCGTAAGTTCCAGGGGGTCATGGTCTTCCTACCCTACCCCCTACTATACTATTGTTTCAGAGAATTGGGACCCAAGCATAATCAAATACTCCAGTATTAAAGAATAAATAAAAATGCAAGTACGTCTACGATCTCCGACCTTGGATATGGAATCCTTAGTAGCAAGAGGTTTTCACGAGACCCAAAGTCTCCCCCACACATTGCCCAGCCTCAAACTCCATCTTACGCAGGCTATGGGGAGAGAAGCCCTCAACAGAATTCTAGCTGCAAGACTACATCCCCTCCCTCTCAAAGATCTATATCCAACTGGGAAAGTAAGGTCAGCCATTACGGAGTGCCGCCTTTGCAACTACAAACGCGAGTCTTTAGGCCATGTTCTACTCTGCTGTCCGGCCCTGCGTCTAGCCCGCAGACTCTACCGTAGACCAATTCTACTCCAACTGGGCACTCACACTGCACAGGAGGCAGTCCTTTGCCTCTACACATTGGACACAGTAAAGCACATGGGCAAATTTGGCAAATTTGTCCACCTAACCCGCCTAAAACTGATGGGCACTTCACCCTAGGCTGCTCGGCTGGTACTGCTGGGAATGCCGTTCGGCCCCCTTCTTAAAACAGACTGACTTAACACAAAATGACTGATGTAATATAAAAGACTGATCAACACTTGGCTGTTTTTACCCAATTAAGTAAAGAGAATCTTAACACTGCATTATACATACACTTGCTTTTAAAGATTTTTTTTGACTTTATACTGTTTTTATATAAACTGTATTTTTGTAATGGTTTTAAGTAACCACACAAATAAAGAATTCATTCATTCATTCATTCATTCATTCATTCATTCATTCATTCATTCATACTATACTATTGTTAAAACATTTTCAGGATACGGGGACAGAGCTCCTGGTCCTGTAATAAGTTGCAACATTTTCTTCTCGTTGTTACCGACCATTCAGATCACTTCATACTGTAAATAAATATTGGTACAATGGGACTCAGGCCATTGTTAGCTCTGGTTTTCGGAGGAGGGGGCAGAAACATGGCGGCATGACTGCCGTAGTGCTCCGCTCTGACACTTTCATGAGTGCCACGGCTTCTCTTGTTCGCTTTTGTCCGCTAGCGCATGTTTTTTTTTTGAGAGATGCGGAGTAGTTTATGGAAACGCTAACGTGGGTTATTATTATATATTTTCCCATTTCCCGTTTACCTTTTAGTTTTGGGGACCTGGCTTTCTGTCCGGCCCCGCCTCGATGTGCCTGGTTCTCGGCGTGGAGGTGGCAGGCTTGGAGGCTGACGGCAGGAAACGCCCAGCGAGAGAGCAGCAGGCATCGGAGCTGCTGCGCTGGAGCCAGGCCGCCCTGGAGCTCCGGAGGGCCAGACGCATACGGAGTCTCCGTAGAGACTCCCCTACGAGCAAAAGTGGAGAAAGTTTGTTCATTTCCAGCACCTCCAACGCCGCACCAAGCCCCTCAAATACGGGAGTTTACACCGGATTGCCTGCGCGAGGACGACTACAGGGCAACGTGGCTGACAGCATAACGGAGGTGAAAGGGAAGGAGGGTGGGCTGGAAGTAGTTGAAACATCCCCTTTGTACATTAAAGCGGCAGGGTCGCATAAAGCAAGTCAAAGCCAAAGTAAGGGTTCAGCGAAAGGGCTGGGAGAGGGGAAGTATCCCCGCAAAAAGAGGGGCAAGGGGGGAGTCGTCAGTAGCCTCAGTAGCTTCAGTAGCTGGTTCTGGGGGGCCTTCTGAAACTCTCACTCGACAACCTTTCGACCAAACCCCAGTAAAGACGTCTTCATACCTCTCGGCAGAGGTGAAGGCTAAGAGGGGAAGAAAGTACAGTAAGGTGCCAAAACCTCCCCCAGCTTCTAGTTCAAAGATTACTCCCTCGCTGCGCTCTTTCTTCAAAGTGGTCCCGCAGGTGTTAGAAATAAGTCAAGACTGCCTGTTGATGAAAAGCAATACTACTGAGCTATCTATGCAAAATAGCGGAATGACATCTCTGGTGCAAGATCTCCCTAGCGGATCAGTGGGACTAACTTCGGTTGTAGATTCTGACGCTCAATTGCACTCCAGTGTTAGGGCAGGGGGGGGTCCATCAGTTCCAGACTTATCTAGTAGACGGGCGGAAGTTTCAGCAGCAGTCCATGAAGTGGATACACCGGGGACAATATTAGTTGAAGTTGCAGCTTTGCCTTCCTCTCCCACCCCAGATAACAACGGGGGCAAAGACCTCTCAACAACAACCATGGAGAATAGTGAGGAAATGGCTACATCGCTACTTCTTGGGCCTTTTCTGGCCCCTAGCTCCACTGATGGCGTTTCTTTTTGCCCAGAAGAGAGTGGAGCTTTGGACCCTAGTTCTACCCCCATTTCTGCTGCTTCTTTGCAGTTAATGTTCGCGGCATTATCGGCCGAGATCAAGCGAGGCTTCGAGGAATCTGCCTCCAATCAAAGAGACATAAGAAGCTTTTGCAAGTCCCTGGATGGAAAAATCGATGGCCTCTCTGCAAGAACTCAAGCCTTAGAAGAGCCTGTGGGGCAATCCTAGCGAATTTTCACACGTATACTCTTAAAGAACAAATTTTGAATCTTGCCCTGAAACAAAAATCTATAGCAGGCAAGGGTTTCAACTTTCAGATACGTTCGGACCTGTCCAGATTCACTCTTGACAAACAGTGGGAGTTGGGCAGGAGAATGGGCGCTTTTTGAAAGTTAGGTGCTATGGTGCAGATGGGTTTTCCTGCGTCCCTCAAAATAATGCATAATAACAAAATGCACAACATACGATCGGTCCAGGCTGCGGATGAGCTATTATGTTCTTTGGGTAGTAGGAAAGGGCCAGTAGATTAGGACAGGCAAGCGGCTTATTTTTTCTTTCTTTTCACGGCTAGCAGGCTAATCCAGTTTTATAAGCCCCGCTTCTTGTATCTCTTGTATCTCTTACGGCAACTGGCTTAGATCTATGATGTTGCTGGGGAGTAATTTAGAATAAGCTGGGTAAATCCAAAGCTAGGGAAGGTATAATATCAAAATTTTAAGGATGAAATAACAAATCACGTGCAAAAAAGAAAAAAGAAAAAAATATATAAAAAAGAAAAACAAAAAATGTATAAAAAAAGGGCGAAGTTGAACATAAGTAAATAGATATAAGAGGCACTTATGGGGGGTCTGCGTAGAGTAGGGGCACCTTCTTCCGGTACTTCCGGATAGTGAATACAAGGGTTTCTCATGGGAGGGGGGTCTCTGGGGGATTTACGGGGGGGTGATGGTTGGGATAAAAAAGGAAAAAAATACTCGTTCTTAATTGAGCTCCAATCAAAGTTTATTAGGGAATCTATTCCGGTTTGGCAGTTAGACAGGACACCGTTTCATTCGTTAACATTTTCTGTTACCATCTACTCTCAGTGCTATGAGTAAGCTCAGGATCTTCTCCTGGAATGTAAATGGTCTTCGCGCCAAACCTCGAGCAAATAAAATTCTGCAGTACCTACGTGACGTAGATGCGGGGATCATTATACTCCAGGAGACACATTTAATTGAAGATGAGATGCTTGAGCTAGTGAAGAAGAATAGGTGGTTAGATACCCTCAGTCTCTACCTCCCAATCGCTAAATATAAGGGGTGTGTCTATCTTGTTTAAAAACCCATGAATATGAAAATCATACAGCAAAAGGTGGACACTGGCGGGAGATGGGCCATTGCAGCGGTCGAGATGGGAGGCATAGCTTTAACATTGGTCGGTTATTACGGGCCGAATCGTGATGACCCCTCGGTACTTGAATCCTTATTTTTACATCTTTTACAATTTCCAGAGCCAGTTATAATAACTGGCGACTTTAACATCGTGCTAAACCCTCTACTGGATAAGTCCCCAACAAGTAGACAGCAGGTTCTCTCAAAATCTAGAAACTGCCTACTTGGGTGTATGAACCAATATGGCTATGTTGACATTTGGAGGATAAGAGCTGGGCAGAGACAGGGATTTTCGTTTAGAAATCTCAAATATCGACATCGGTCGAGGATAGATTTTATCTTAGTCAGTCGTGCCCTGGTTGATTCTGTTAAGAATGTAGGCTATGCTCCTTCACATCTCTCTGACCAAATCTTCCATGACGTTAGAACTTGAGTGGGGGCTAAGCTTCCCATTAGGACTTGGTCTTTTGATAGATCTCTCCTTACCTCCTCGGAGGATATAGAGTTCATTCAATCTGAAGCACGGGAATTCTTCATAACTAACACTGGTTCAGCACCATTGGGTGTTGTTTGGGACGCTTTTAAGTGCACATTAAGAGGACTGATAAAAAATAGGACTGTCTACAGAAGAAGGAAGTATATGGAAGAGGTCTCTTCCATCGAAGGCAGTATGATAGCAGTACAGACAGACATTGATGATTGCAGGGTTGATGGCAATCAGGATTTATCCCTGAAACAAGAAAACTTGGTAGACTTGAAAAATAAATTGTCTTCTGTTCTTGATAAGCGCATTTTACATAGATGGGAGGCCAGCAAATTATCTCATTTTCAATACGGGGAGGGGGCTGGAAGGTTGCTGGCATGGAAAGCAAAATCCGATCGGGCACGAAATATTATTGAGTCGGTTGCAACAGATACAGGTACTTTTACAAAAGATGCAGATATTAGGGAAACCTTTAAGGACTTCTTCCAGGCAATATACCAGGAGGATCTTAGTGTGACATCTGAAAGCATTACGAGGTGGCTGGAAGATATCTCTCTACCATCTTTGTCGGCTGAACAGAGTAATTTCTTAGATAAGGAAATAACCAAGGCAGAGGTAGAGGAGGCCATACGGGGAGCTAAGGGAGGTAAGGCTGCAGGAATAGACGGCTTGCCGTCTGAAATTTACAAAAACCTGCTATTAGAGGTTTCTCCCATCCTGGCGACTTTGTTCTATCAGATATTGAGGGAAGGTGAGGTCCCTCCTGCCTCCTGGGACAACGCCTCCATAACACTTATCTTGAAGCCAGGGAAGCCCCCAGCCGACTGTGGCTCGTATCGGCCAATTTCGATATTAAATGCCGATTATAAGATTTTTGCTACAATATTGGCTAGGAGGGAGGCTTGGTCAGGTAGTCCCGGATATACTGCATCCCAATCAAAAAGGCTTTTTAAAGGGGAGGCAGTTATATGAGCTTATTTATGATCTTATAGGCGCCATAGATGTTGCGACGAAGGAAGGCATGCCCCTGTCGGTTCTTACGTTGGACGCCACCAAGGCCTTCGACAGGGTGAATTGGATGTACCTGTCGGAGGCCTTGTCGAAATTCAACGTGGGGGATAAGTTCCGCAGAGCAATAAACTTGCTCTATAGGAGTCCGTCTGCCTCAATACTGATTAATGAGGGTCTATCCGAGCCATTTCAGGTAACGAGGGGTACGAGACAGGGTTTCTCCCTGTCTCCCCTGTTATTTGATTTATACATTGAGCCGTTCGCACAGAAATTAAGAGAAGATACTTCAATTAAACCTTTTGTTTATTGCGATTGGATTAAAAAAGTAGCCCTCTACGCTGACGATATTATGATCTTTTCGTCAGACATTAATACAGCATTCCCAGCGGCTATAGACTTAGCCCTGGAATTTGGAAGGGTTTCAGGATACGAGGTGAATGCCTCCAAAACTGAGTCGATGTCATGGAATGTTGACTTAAATATCCAAAGAGAAATATCAAGTGTCAACTTGCGGTACCTGGGGATAATTATAGATAGAGACATAAAATTGATCGCCCCTTCAAACTTTGCTATAATAGCAGCGCAGTGCCGAAAACTGATGAGAGCTTGGGCGCATCTCCCGCTTACCATCTTGGGGAAGGTAAACCTTGTTAAAATGTCTATACTGCCAAAGGTTTCCTTTTTATTTAATTCAATTCTGTTGTTTTTTGACCCTAATATAATTTCAAAGCTGCAGAGCGAGATTTCCTCATTTATTTGGAATAATAAGAATCCAAGAATTGCTTGGAAAAAGATAAGACGACGTAGGGAGAAGGGCGGGTTGGCGGGCCCTGATCTCCAGGCTTATGCATGGGCATTTCAGTTATCACACGTACGAATGCTTTTGAAAACACCAACGGAGACAGGCGTGGGTCTTATGTTTTCCACCTTGCTAAGCTGTGAGGGAGTTGGGCAGGGTAATTTTTTGTTTAAATTCGGAGACCCTAAATTTAAAAAAAAAATAAAGCTGAAGGTACTACAGGGGTTGGGTAATACCTGGTACAGAGTGAGGCTCTCGATTAAACTAGGTTATCACTCTAGTAGAGCTCCAATATGGGATTTACCTGCGCCTCCAGCCTGGACGGGAGATGCATTAGCATTACCACTCAAAGAGGCTGGAATTGCATCTTGGGGCGACTTGTTTATCGATGGATTTTTATTGCCATGGAACTACTTGGTCAATAAAGTTGGGCCGGGACTCTCAAGATTTAAACATCTACAAATCTCAAGTTGGGCTCAGGCACTACATATACAGTCTACGCGGAACAGCAGCTTGCTTATAGGGGTGGAAAGTGAATTAGAGGCGTGTCTGGTTGATAAACCCCCTGTAAAGAAGGAGACCTCGCTTTGGTACAACATGATCTTAGAGGAAGTAGATGGCAAATTTTGTCTTCCAACGTTATTGTGGGGAGAGTTGATGCCAGGAAAAGACGTGGAAGAACTCTGGACAACTTTGTGTAGGGTGTTGTGGGACTTGGTCAAACCTGCCTGGCTCCGAAGGAACCATTTATTCACAATGCATAGGGCCTACTATTCCCCGCAGAGGCTGTCTAAATTTTCCCTGACAGGTCCAGTCTCTTGTGCAAGATGTGGTTTGGAGGCGGCGTCTGATATACATATGTTCTTCGAATGCCCGCAAATTACCTCCTTTTGGGACTCCATAAGCAACAAACTGTCCTTGATATTGGATTTTCCCATTTCCATAGATTTGGGCCTTGTCATCTTTGGCCTGAGCGGGAAATCCCGTAGCGCAGCCTCAAACCTGGAGTTCTATTCCATTTTGGCGGCTCGCAGGGAAATTTGCAGACATTGGAAGGATGCCTTGCCGTCTACTTTTTATGAATGGCGTTCTTCTATCCTCCAAATCTCGAAACTCGATTTGGCAAGGGGAGGGAATCAGGAAAAGAGAGCCTTTTGGTATCAGCTGGATTGGTCACGTTGAACCTGGGGTTTTTTTTTTCCCCCAGGTCCAATGATTACGCAGACATGGTTCTCCTCTGGTTCTGCTGCAGTTTGTAGCGGAGTTTTGGGGGCCCCGGTGGGTCGGGCGCTATCGATCAACAGAATAGCCCACATGTCAGAGATTTCTGGCTCGCCAGCAGTTACTGTTGGGATTTGGTTGCCATCCTCCCTAAGCTATCCCTGCCAGCCGACGCTGAGACAGTACAGTGGCATTGCCTGCTTTTCTGCTCTATGGCAGATTTGTTTTGATAGATTGGAGCCATGCACGCAAATGAGGATAAAAAAAAAAGTTGCAACATTTTCTTCTCGTTGTTACCGACCATTCAGATCACTTCATACTGTAAATAAATATTGGTACAATGGGACTCAGGCCCATAGCCAGGAGTTTGTTTAGGGACCTGGTCCCCAGTTATGATATGCCACAAAAGAGGTGTTCTGGATGTGGATTTTCTCCAAATATTTGTAGGAAGAAATAGTACAATAGGATAGGGTATTAAAGCACAAAATGCATTATTGGTTTTTGAGAAATGGTACCTTATAGAACGCCACTCGACTAGCAATTTTATGCACAACATGATGGATTTTACAGTAGAGGTTATGAAGTGGAGACATTTGTTAACTTGAGTGTTTATGTACCTTTTAAAAAGAAATCAGCAAATCATCCATGGAGGGTTGGATGAGCTAAACTTCAACTTGGATGCAGTATTGGAAACTTCGGCCACCTTAACAAAGGGTAAAATTTCTGTGACTTGTGTTTTAAATTCCACTCTAAACAAGCACATAGTGATAAACACAGGTATACCCCATCATAGTTGCAAGCAGGTTGTGCTGAGGGGGCTGCGCAAGAGAGATTCCTGCTCAGACAGCCAGCAGCAACACATGTAGACATAGTAGGGGATAAGTGTTTGTGAGAGGCTGGGATTAGACCCTGTGGCAAAGGATTTTTTGGGATTCTAGTCTTGAACCATTTTTAGAAAGCGAGTGAAAATGTTTTTATTCAAAAGTACATTGGGTGAGTAACATTGGTCAAAACCTGATAAGCTGCAGGGAGGACCTTTGAGAAAAGTGTGACAACAAGGCCTCCCTCCTGCGCTCCCTCTGGGAATTCGTTGCCCTGAGTTTTAGGGGTAATTCCTCATCAAGACCAGTTGCAAGTATTAGGCCTGTTCCAGTTTTTAATCACTTAGGAGTGCCCAAAGCAACTAGTTCACACTCACACACTCACGTCATTGGGGGAAGTAACTTCTTTACATCCCACCTTGACGAAAGCCCAGGAGATATTAAGGCCAGATAGGAAGGGCTGAAACATGTTGGTGCTAAATTTAGGGTCATAGGACCATCACATCCTAGACACCCTATTGTATATATTTGAATCTTCCCTCCCACTCCATCATTAAAGAATTCTTTAGGAGTGGGTGAGGAATTTTATCTTTAACAGTACGCCCCCATACACAATATCTTTAAGTACTCCCTGAAACGCGGTTGAACCCACCCCGACTCAGCAGTCGGGTGAACCCTTTGATGAAGCATGTCACTATTAGAGTAAGTGAGGGCTATTTAAAGAAAAGGGTTTATTTTCCTTCCCACCTGTAACAACGGGTTGGACATATTTCATTTGTGACTCTCGTGAACATTGTTCTGGAGAGGATCACCACTACACACTTAGGAACGCCCCCATCCAATATTGATCACTCTTTCGTTGCTTGTCCTACCTGATGAGAAAGCAACAATTAAACTACAGAAGGGACATTCTAGTGGTAAGAGGTATATACAATTGGGAGTAGGTGTCCTTTCTATCCTATTGATTGAGGACCTCTCTACCGGCCTGGGACCTGTGGGTCCCAGGAGCTGTAGAACTCTATCTCTTCCCCTTCTGCTCTCTCCTATTCTCTCACACTACATTCATTTTCTTTCCCACCTTTCGCTCCTATTTTCTCCTATTCTATCTCCAATTATCTCCTTCATTCATTGTCTTTCTCCTCATACATCTATTTTACAAGGCCCTTCTTCCTACGTCGTTTCACTCTTTTACTTATTCCTATTTATACATATTGCTCTCCGTAAATATATATTTCAAGTTTTTTATTTTCTTCTCCCTTTTACACATTCTCTTCATCTTCCTCCTCTCTCACCGTTTGCCATTGTGCTTTCTTACTTCAGCCTTCTTGTACCTCCTCCCATCTTGCCTTCTTTCTACTTCCTGAAGGTTTTTCTTTTTTCTAGAAACCTTTCTATTTCCTTTTTCTCGGCTTCTCACATTTTCTCTTTTTTATCTCTCTAGCATCCTTTCCCAAGACTTCCTCTTCATTACTCTTTTTCCTCTTAATATGCTCTATCTTTATTTCTGTCACTCTCCTTCTTAAGTCTAGTTGAAGTTAGCTTTAGCTCTAAGAGTTCAGAGTGCTTGATGTGCAAAATGGTCATATGTAAAAGGTAATCACTACAGGTAGTAAATGACATCAATCTTGCTATTTTCACAACACGAGGCTGTAGCACAATGTTATATCTGATTCAAAGCTTTGCTCTCCTCCTGGGCAGTCCTGGTTACTGGTATATAGTGTGTGTGTGTCTCATGAGAGAGTGATTTGCTGGAGCTGCAGTACACTCATGAATTGTAATATGTCTGCATCTTAAGAGCACTGAGACACGATCCCTCAAAGAAAACCAGCCTGTATCATTTATGAAATGAGATAGGAGCACTGGGTATTTCCCAATTTTCTTAGAACATGTATATAAAACCACAAACCATTGCTGGAAGGCACAAAATAGCTATACAACACCTATATATCTAAATGATGTATTAAGTGCAGAGACCGCTGGCAAAGACCTCTCATTATCCAGGAAAGGTTCTGAATCCAGCATCACATGACAGGAACAGACTTAAATATGCATCCAGTCTTTATGCAGCATAGGTTCTCAATGAAACAACAGATCCAATGTTGCAGCACTCTGGTGCTTTGGTTAGAGACACAGGTAAGCATAGAAATATCTATACATTCAAATGAATTGCTGTGTTATTTACGTACAGTACTTTCCTGTTGGAGAAAGAAACGCCCTGAAGTGAAGGGTCAATGCCAGATAAGAATTAGTACTCTCTGGTTGAAAGTGTGACATTCCATGATAAGAAATTCCTGTCCCAATAAATAGTTCTACAAAGATGCTTTTTAACTGTTATACTAATGTATAGTAGCCCTGTTGTAAAATATCTGTAAAGTTCCATTAAAATTCCTGTATTCCAATTTGCAAGTGCGGCATTGTCTAATAAAATCTGACAACCTTGTCAACTCTGTTGAGAAATGTCTGTACAGTTTGATGACGGGTACAATAGCTCTGCCAAGGTGTGTTTTACTGTCCCATTAAAACATATTAGTCCTAATAAAAATTGCTGGTGATTAATCATTAAAAGGAGTTTAGGCTTGATGAGAAATGTTGATATTTCAGCTCTTTTGAGAAGTCACTGTATTTACCCACGAAGGTCCTGTTGGGAATCTTCCTCATTTTATGTTAACAATCATACAGGGGGGTGTATGTCTTCTTGTGATATAATATCCATTAACAGTTCACAGCACAGATGCCACCACTTTGATCCATGGTCTGGTGTCAGTAGGCCTACATAGGGAGACCCTGTCTTGGTTTTTCTCCTTCTGTTCCGTTCATAACCAACCATTTGTGCATCCACCATGTTTTTATGAACAACAAGCAAATTCCTGCAAGTTTCACATTCCTGCTTCCTTTCTACCATCTTATTTAATATCAACCACTGAGGACGACTATTAGATTTTACGGTGCAGGATTTCCATCGTATGCTGATGACACTCAGCATACGATTCGTTGTATCTTTGCTGTCTGAGCTTCTGCATACTCTCTACTCCTCCCTAAGTACCATCTGATTGTTTATGAGTAGTATTTTACTGAAGCTTAATGTCACCAAGATGGGGGTGTTGATTGTGGGCCAGGGCAGGCTGCAAAACAATGCTTTTGGCTGAGCAACTGAGGTTACTTAGCCCTTACCCAAGGTAAGGAACCTTGGATTTTGCTTTGATAAGTAACTGTCTGTACAGGAATAAGAGAGCTCTATGACCTCTGAATGCTTCCATCAAATGACACTGCTGAAAAATATTATTTTATTTAACAACATCTGCATGCTACTGTTCATAACTGGTTATGCAAGTGCTTCCATTCAATGTTTCTCTTCTGGTATGATTCAGAGGTTGCCAATAATCTAGAATTTGGTGCTTAGGTTTGTAATCAACCTCCACAAAGTTGTTTCCGGGTTATGAAGTCCATCTGTGGCTCCATGGCTCCTGATTCGGCAGTGGATTAATTTAAATGCCCTTGGTCTAGCTTAGCTGACATTTTATAAATAAGGTCATCAATGTTTTAATTCCACTTTCTCAGCATGGCACAATCTCCATTCTCTTCGGTATGGCTTTAGTATTTTCTGATGGTCCCACATTTCAAGTGTTCTAGGCTTGGGGCATGTACTTTTCTGTTCTCGCCCTTTGGAATAGTCTTTCATTTAACTCATTTCTAATCATGGAAGGTTCCGCAAAGTATTCAATTCTGTTAATGTAATTGTTTAATAAGGTCATTGATTCCATTGTGTGAATGCCCTGCTCACAAGTACTCAATCCATCAATGGTCAGAAGGCATCACTCTAATTTAGCATCCTTATCCTCACTTTATACATTGGATCTACATTTAACATTCTAACATTCTATTTTGGGCATTCAGAAGGAACCAGGAGAAGTGTCTATGCATTTAACACAGGATATTTACAAATCTGTTATGTTACATGTAGTGTACATGTAAATATAAATATTAACTAATTGTTAGTAATTCAGCATATAGGTTACCAAGGATATTTTAATGGCAATTTAATGCATGTAAACATGAACAAGGTATTGGTTTTTTTCTAAAAACTAAACGAAGAATTTAAAAGGAGCCAATACATGCAATAGAAAAGCACAGGGGTACGTCATAAACTCAATACTGCAGCAAATAAACACCATAAAACCTTAGTCGGTTGTATGCGGACACTTAATCAATTATAATTCAATTACGTATCACTGCAATGATTCATGAAAAGTTATCTGAATACTTAAAAGTCCTTTAAAATGAGTAGACCTTGGTAGCAATATTTCTTTGAAATGAAGGATGGTAGTTCAGTTAAGATTCACAAATTACTGAAATTCAAGGCATGCAGAGTCAAACCTCACTTTGGCACACACACCTTTAGGAAGCACAATAATCAAGCCAACTATATTAGCAAAATTGGATCTTGTGTTCTGTAAATTAAATATTTCTGCAGCAGGCACATTAATCCTCCAGTCTACATTTCACAACAGGCTACATATAAAAAGTTGTTAGGCTGATGCAGCGAAACTCAAATGTAAGACATACCCGAGTCTACCCCAGACCTAATTGATTTTAAAAGGACTATCCAGTATGATAATCTGTAGAATCACTGATTGGATATTGCATATAAGAGGTTTGTAATTTATGAACAGTGTCAGCCAGGTAAGTATTAGTAAATATATTTTGTGAAAGGGTCTGGTTTGCTTGCAGCCTGGCTGAATATCCTGTGCAAGATTGCAGCCTTTTGACACTGTGAACTCTTGCTTATCACAAATGATCTGAAATGTGAGCTGGGGTAAAGGATATATCAATTCAGTTCCCTGCCTTTCATCAGGAAATTCCAACTGATATTAGAATGAGATCTTTAAAAATACGGCAGCCATATTAAAGGCATTGCAACACCAAAGCAAAGAGGCCTGCTGGGTAATGGTGTTACTGACCCTGCTGGGAAGTACCAATTATGCCGCACCACAACTATAACAGTCGGGGCTAGAAGTACTGGCGCGGCCCCATTAACAATATAGGGCTTCAATGTGCAAATACTGGCAATGTTCCTTTAAGACTTAATAGCAGTCCCGCTGAGAAGTGCTATTACTCACCCACACTGCCCATCAGTGTGCTTGATGTCCATTTAAGAACATAAAGCAGAGGTGGAGATACCATAACCTGACAATAATTGCCCGTCCTTGCTGAGACTGCCTGTATATTATACATTCGTATACATAAATAGCATTTCAAATCAAACTAGACTGTTTCTAAGTACTCTATGGGCCAGAGTCTTAAAAAAGTTGATAATCGGCCCACCAGGTGTTCTACATTACACGAGTGCAGACTTATAACTTTCCCCATTCACAAAGTTTTCCAAAAGCACTTCTGTAAAATGTTTGTGAATTCCTGTTTTGCATTCGAGAATATAGTCATTTAAAATAATAAGCCAATGCAAACCCACTTGCTAACTTCCCACCCTTGAAGGTGATCTATTAGTGCCCATAACAGGAGAAGCAAATCTCGGAATATTTCTAAAGTGGGAGAATTCAGAAAATTGTTTGTGAATACCCACAACTTTCCAAGTCATTGCTGCCCTACAGTAACACTCCACACCCAAAAGAGGAAGTTTACTCATATGGTATACCCTGTGTGAGTTAATCTTTTTCTGAGTGCAAATACACCTTTGGGAAGTACAAATGTGGTTTTGCATTTAGAAAAAAAGGTGAAATGTACTTGTAAGTGAAACATACAAGCACCAACTGATTCATGGATAGGACTCCATATGTTTTCTCATTTAGGTACATGGGCTCAAAGTGATTGACCATGTAACAAATAATGAGTAAAATGGAGAAGCAAGATCTTCAACCCAGGGTGTCAACCTAAATGCTATACCACACTAGTATCCTTTTCAATCAGGCAATCTTCCAACACTATACATCAAATATATCTTCATATTTATATACAATTGTTGTTTGTTGTTAAAAAAAAAAAAGCAGATCAGTAAAGTCAGCATTCTTTTTCTTGATTCTAACCAATGCTTATATTTCCCTTCTCTCTTTGACTTCCTTGGTCACATGTGTGTCCTTAGCTAGACCTTTTAGGAGCATAAAGAATTCTCTGCTGTACCCAGGAACAGAAAAGAAATGAAGCACAGCTAAATTGCTAAGACATCTTTAAACAGAAAGGACCAGATTTGCTAAAATTTTGCACGGGATTGGCATCACAAAATTATGCAAATTTAGATTAGATTAGATTACAGTTTATAGAGCGCTCGAATGCTGAGGCGTCTTGGCGCTAAGAGTGAGAAAAGAGATCTAAGAATATTAAAACGAATCAGTTAAGACCCAGGAAATAGCCATGTTTTTATTTGCTTCCTAAAAACTGTCATGCTTGGTTGAAGTCTGAGTGTAATGGGCAATTGGTTCCACAACCAAGATTCACAAAGTGACAAGCTTCTACCCCCCCATCAAGCTCTACGGACTTTGGTGGTACAAATGAAGCCGGAGTTAGCCAATCTGAGAGTTCTGTTGGGGATATACCACTGAAAGATTTTTTGCAGATCAGAAGCCCCTCCACCGTATACAGTCTTATGCACAAGGCCTTAAAATCCATGCATTGCTGTATTGGAAGCCAATATACCGACTTAATAGCCGCTGAAGTGGAGTGACCTTTTGGGATATTCAGACGTATTCGTGCAGCTGCATTTTGTATGGACTGCAGTTTGGTCTTCTGTACCTTGTCAATACCCACGAAAAGAGCATTGTAGTAATCTAATCTGGGTAATATTAAGGCCACAACAACAGTTTTTTGTAGCTCCTGAGGAATAAAAGGGAACACCGTCTGCAGTAGCTTCAAAATGTAGGACCGCGTGGAGGTTACATGGTTGATCTGAACAGAAAACCCCAGTTGATCATCAAAGATGATCCCCAGGTTCTTAGCTTTCATAGATGGTATTGGGCACATGCCCGCCTCTACCAGCCACCATGTGTGATCCCACAGGGATGGACCGCTACCAAACTCCATGACCTCAGTCTTATCCGTATTGATCTTAAGGAAATGATTACTCATCCAGCTCATGATGTGCCTCAGACACGCATGGAATCTAGCAGCTACCTGCTCCGATTTTTTTGATACCGAGATGAAGATTTGGGTAACGTCGGCGTACGACACAAACGAGAACCCATGCTGTCTAATGAGACTGGCGAGAGGGGTCACATAGATATTAAAGAGCGTTGGTGACAGTGCCGAACCCTGTGGGACACCACATGTCAGATGGAAGGTTTCTGACTGCAGACTCTCCCTGTATAGAGTTTGCTCCCTATCTACTAGGAATGAGGAGAGGAGGGACAGAGCTGCCTCCCCAATACCCCCGCCTTCAGCCTTTGCACCAACACCGCGTGATTCACAGTGTTGAATGCTGCTGATAGGTCAAGGAGGATGAGGATCGCTCTTCCCTTACCCATCCACCTGCCTCCCGGATCTCCTCCATTGCTACGACTAACGCCGTCTCAGTCGAGTGCCCTGACCGGAAGCCTTGCTGACTTTAATCCAGCAGGTTATTGCTGACTAGGTAGGATGTCAGCTCCTGGTTAATTGCTCTCTCAAGGATTTTAGCAGCCATCGGTAGGCACGAGATGGGACGATACTTTTTAACCTCTAATGGGTCAAGTGCTGGCTTTTTCCAGATGGGTTTGATACAGGCCTTTTTCCAGACCATCAGATAACTCCCTGAAGTGATCACCTGATTGAGAATGGGAGTTAGATGTTTACTAATGGCCTAGGACACCTGATGTATCACAGTCAGAGGACAGGGTTACCATGGTGACCCCGACTTGGTGGAACTTATAGATTTAGGTACTTCAATAGGAGTAAGTGAGCGAAACAAGTTTAGCTGACAATGCAACAGGTGCAAAATGTTTATTTGAGATTTTCTTTCCAGCATAAAATTAGTTTTTATTGAAAATTTGCCTGAAGGTTATGCAATGCAGCTGCGTTGCCTTACTTTGCATCAAGAGGGCATTCCATGGAAATCACCTATGGTTTTTGAGGCAAAGCCCCCTCGACTAACAATAGTAGATATGTTTTTGTGCTATAAAATACTCTTTGAGGCAAGCATTAAAAAGGAGAAATGTTATAATTTCTGCAAACCTTCCTGACTGCATGTGTGCTGCACTGTACGGCACATGTTTAAAGGGTGAAACATTTCAAAATTAGAATAGGCATAGTGTTTTGTCCTGGATGGGTAGCCTTCCAGTACACAACCTTTGATAAGAATGATGCAGACATATTTACACCATGGTACAAAAGTGTGTACATGGTGGCAGGAAGCCTGATTGTGCGCCAGTGTTAAAGAGAGAGCAGGACAGCACCACATCTTAGTAGATAGGGTGCTGTCCTGCTCTCTCCCTCTCATGCAACACAACATAAACTTGGGTTTATGTGCTTGTTATGTGAGCTTTTAGCAAATCTTCCTCAAAAAAGTTTATATTTTAGAACACAAAAAAGTAGGAGTTCTCTTCTAATAAATAATAGGTGTTATGTAATGTTAATAAATTTATTAAGCGCACGAATACCCAGAGGTGTCTTGGCGCTGAACAGTGGATTAAGCCAGTATCTGTAAGACGTAAATCACTATTTCTCAAATAGCCAGGTCTACAAGGCCTTCCTAAAGGCAAATAAAGTTGGAAGTCATCTTATGGAGAGAGGGAGTGCATTTCAGAGTTTGGGGGCAGCTGCCCTGAAGCTACTACCACCCCATCTGGCCTTGAAGACTCTCTGAGTTGCTAGCAGTTTAGCTCCTTCGAAGCGCAAATGCCTTTTTCGGACATACCAGTAGAGTAGGCGTCTCAGAAACATGGGGCCAGTATCCTGAAGTGCTCTATAGGTGATGCAGAGGGCTTTGAAAATGATGCGGTTCTTAACTGTGAGCCAGTGCAGCTTATACAGATGATTTCAGATTGATGAGTGCTTAGGGATGCCTAACAGGAGCCTCGAATCTAAGTATGGGCAAAATTTGCGAATTCGCGTGAAATCGAATTCGCAATCCGCAAAATCCGTGAATTCGTGGATTTTTGTTTGTTGCGTGTTTGCGGGTCTTTTTGCGTGTTCGCGGGCCGCTTGCATGGCGAAGTTACCCATGTGGTCATGTATGGGCACAGCACCCTCTGGTTCACCACTGCCACCCTCTGGTTCATCACTGCCACCCTCTGGTTCACCACTGCCACCCTCTGGTTCAACCCTGCCACCCTCTGGTTCACCCCTGCCACCCTCCGGTTCACCACTGCCACCCTCTGGTTCAGCACTGCCACTCTCTGGTTCACCCCTGCCACCCTCTGGTTCAGCACTGTCACCCTCTGGTTCACGACTGCCACCCTCTGGTTCATCACAGCACCTCTGGTTCACCACTGCCACCCTCTGGTTAACCACTGTCACCCTCTGGTTCAGCACTGCCACCCTCTGGTTCACCACTGCCACCCTCTGGTTCACCCCTGCCACCCTCTGGTTCACCACTGCCACCCTCTGGTTCATCACAGCACCCTCTGGTTCACCCCTGACACCCTCTTGTTCAGCACTGTCACCCTCTGGTTCACCACTGCCACCCTCTGGTTCACCACTGCCACCCTCTGGTTCACCCCTGCCACCCTCTGGTTCACCCCTGCCACCCTCTGGTTCATCACAGCACCCTCTGGTTCACACCTGCCACCCTCTGGTTCAGCACTGTCACCCTCTGGTTCACCACTGCACCCTCTGGTTCACGACTGCCACCCTCTGGTTCATCACAGCACCTCTGGTTTACCACTGCCACCCTCTGGTTAACCACTGTCACCCTCTGGTTCAGCACTGCCACCCTCTGATTCACCACTGCCACTCTCTGGTTCACCACTGCCACCCTCTGGTTCACCCATGCCACCCTCTGTTTCACCACTGCCACCCTCTGGTTCACCCCTGCCACCATCTGGTTCATCACTGCCACCCTCTGGTTCACCCCTGCCACCCTCTGGTTCACCCCTGCCACCCTCTGGTTCTGCACTGCCACCCTCTGGTTCAGCACTGTCACCCTCTGGTTCACCCCTGCCACCCTCTGGTTCACCCCTGCCACCCTCTGGTTCTGCACTGCCACCCTCTGGTTCAGCACTGTCACCCTCTGGTTCACCCCTGCCACCCTCTGGTTCATCACTGCCACCCTCTGGTGCACCACTGCCACCCTCTACCAAGACCTTCTGTGACGCAGCGGCAGCACAAAAGATGCGCCATGGTGCTGGGTATTAACAACGTGACGCATCTAAGAGATGCGTCACGTTGTAAAGCCCTGCGCCATCAGGAGGCGTTCCGGCGCAGGGGAGGGCGTTCCTGCCCAGGAACACCTCCTAAAAGTGGCTGAGTAAAATCTACAAGATTTCACTCAGTCACTTTTAGGCCAATGCTGCGTCACAACCCTGCGCCTGCTTGAAGCAGGCGCAAGGCTTGATGCAGCATTGGGGAGATAGGGCCCCCCAGAGCATTGCTGGAGCTGCGTCGCAAGCGCGACGCAGCTGCAGCAATGCGCTGCTTTTACTGCACAGATGCGTGACGCATCTGTGCCGTTTTTGCCACATGGTGCGCCACATTGTAAATGAGGCGCACCATGGGTGGCGGAGCTGCAGCGCACAATAACTGGCGCATCCCTGGGGATGCGCCAGTTATTGTAGATCTGCCCCTATACATTTAGTCAACGAGGGAGCACTTACTGATTAGACAGTAGAAAGTACTCCAGTTGAGTAGAGGTATTGCACAAAAAGGTGGCATCTTCGTGGACAAACACACAGGGCGGGATTCATTCTGCCCCCTGTTAGACTCGTTTTTTGTGCCCTTCTGCCCTCTGTTCGACTCGTTTTTCCCTTATTTTTCTGCCCTTCTGCCCCCTGTTAGACTCGTTTTTTGTGCCCTTGTGCCCTCTGTTAGACTCATTTTTCCCTTGTTTTTCTGCCCTTCTGCTCTCTGTTAGACTTGTTTTTCCCTTGTTTTTCTGCCCTTCTGCCCTCTGTTAGACTCGTTTTCCCTTATTTTTCTGCCCTTCTGCCCCCTGTTAGACTCGTTTTTTGTGCCCTTCTGCCCTCTGTTATTTCCTTGTTTTTGTGCCCTTCTGCCCTCTGTTAGACTCGTTTTTTGTGCCCTTCTGCCCTCTGTTAGACTCGTTTTTGTGCCTTTCTGCCCCGTTAGACTCGTTTTTTGTGCCCTTCTGCCCTCTGTTAGACTCGTTTTCCCTTGTTTTTCTGCCCTTCTGCCCTTTGTTAGACTGCTTTTTGTGCCTTTCTCCCCTCTGCATCACCACATCATCACACAGCGCTACCCCAGCATCACTCAGCACCACCACATTATCACTCAGCACCACCACATTATCACTCAGCACCACCACAGCACCACTCAGCATCACCACAGCATCACTCAGCACCACCACAGCATCACTCAGCACCACCACAGCACCACTCAGCACCACCACAGCACCACTCAGTGCCACCACAGCATCACTCAGCACCACCACAGCATCACTCAACACCACCATATTATCACTCAGCACCACCACAGCACCACTCAGCACCACCACAGCATCACTCAGCACCACCACAGCATCACTCAGCACCACCACAGCACCAATCAGTACCACCACAGCACCACTCAGCGCCACCACAGCATCACTCAGCACCACCACATTATCACTCAGCACCACCAAAGCACCACTTAGCACCACCACAGCATCACTCAGCACCACCACCGCATCACTCAGCATCACCACAGCACCAATCAGCACCACCACAGCACCACTCAGCGCCACCACAGCACCACTCAGCATCACCACAGCACCACTCAGCACCACCACAGCACCACTCAGTGTCACCCCAGCATCAATCTGCGCAACCATTCAACAACAACTGGTTCAAATATGTTTTCTCAATGTTTCAAACTTTATTACAAATGTCACAAAAATATGTTAATATTTCACTTCTGTTCTTGGATTTTCGTCACAATAAAATACACTGAACATAATCTTCACAAAAGGTATTTACAAAAGTTTAAGCTATTGCCATTATAAATTAAAATCACTTTTATTTAAGAATTCATTATTTAAAAAAATTAAAAGCCATTGTAATTTGTAATATCAATACAGCTAAGTCACGTAAATACAAAACATGTTGCATTACAAATGCTATAGGTGTCACATTTGCGAAAGTTATAACTATTGGCATTGTAAATGACAAAGCTATTAATTTACCTACTTTCAAAACCACCACATAAATAAAAAAAAATGGTCATTTACAAGACCAATAGCTCAAACTTTCCTAATGCGAGACCTATTGCATTGCAAATGCTTGTTTTTAAATCTGTCAGTGCTTCCTGTTGAGATTTAATTTTCGTGACAGGCGCCTCATTGCCTACTTGTAACTATTCTCTGACCCTGCTTCAAGAGTCAGAGCAGGGTCAGAGAATAGTTGCAAGTAGGCAACGAGGCGCCAGGAAGCACTTACAGGCTTACAGCACCAGGTGCCCAATTTGAAGTTAATTTCTTTGTAACCCTTTTGTAAAAGGTTACAAAAAACTTAGCTTCAACTTTTGCACCTGCTGCTGTAACCCTGTAAGTGCTTGGCTGAAAAGTCGTCCCCGCTGATTCGCGGATTTTACCGCGATTTCGCGAGATTCGCGGATCGCGAAATCGCGGAAAATCCGCAAATTCCGCGAGCGGAACGAATTTTCAGCCCATGCTAGTCGAATCCACATTTTGGATCATTTGCAACTTATAGAGTTGTATTTCAGGCAGGCCAATATAGAGACCATTACAATAATCGAGCTTTGACAGAATCAGAGAGGAAATCACTGTTTTCCTGCTGTCCGTGGGGATAAAAGGTAGTATTTTTTAATGGTTCGCAGCATGAAAAAGCTCGATGAGCAGACACCATTTACCTGTGGTTTAAAATTCAATTTGTCATTGATGATCACACTAAGGTTCTTTGCATTGGTGGCTGGAATAGGTGCCGATCTCAGTTTGTTCGACCGCCAGTTCTGTGACCAGGTAGGCAAAAAGTTGCCAAAAATGATTACTTCTGTTTTGTCTCAGTTTAATCTCAATCTGGACAATCTGGACCGTCGGAAGCGCCGGAGGGACGCGGCAACAGTGACTCTAGACAGGTTGAGCACTGGAAGGACACGTGATCATTCGACACGGGGTCCACCATATGATCGCTGGTACGCGATGCCTTGGCGATCATAAGGTCCTTCAAATTGACAAGGTGTGAAGATTGTGAATAGTGCACCCCATCTTTTGCCCTGATGAGGTTGCTAAGGTTGGAGCAATGAAACATGTTGGCAGCAAACAAATAATGATGGTATATAACTAACCATTTTTAATTGAAGGGTTGCAGCACCAGAATAAAGATAGATAGCTAGCAAACCTCTTCATTTTTATTCCTGTTTAGAACCTATTTTTTTGGTTCATTTTTTCATGGGGTTTGGTATTACTATTTCGCACAATAGGTGTTGGTAATTGTCTACTATTGGTGTATTTGTCACTATTCTTATTTGCGCACATATACATGTTTGTGTGTGTCTCTCTTTTTTCTTCACCCAGAGAGAGTGGCCAATGATGAGAAGTGGGTAAACTGGTGATTGCTAACCAGGAACCCCCTCGGGTGTTTCGACCGGGAGGCACTCTCTCTGTTCTCACTTTAATTTTTGGGTGTCAATGTACAGGGACCTGTGCTTATCTATTTTTATAAATCTATGCATCTTGACCTTGGGTACAGTGTTAAATCACACGTCGAGGGATTCTAGACTTTTGATGACATATCAGATCCCCCGCTTGGTCTAAATTGTTGATGCGTCTTGTCTTAGTAGGGCTCTTTGTGAGTAATTGTCAGTTTAATCTCAGACAATGAGAGTTCATCCAGGAACTGACTGCCAGCATGCAATCCTTAAAATTTTGAATTGGTGGTGTGGAGTTATTTGATACAGACAATACGATTTGTGTATCATCTCCGTAGGATGTCAGCACTAAACCGAAAGATCTTATAAGTTTAGCCAATTCTGATACATAAATGTTAAAAAGTGTGGGGCTCAAGGATGAGCCCTGAGGAACTCCACACGGGAGGACAAAAGGCGGAGACTCATAGCTTCGCAGGGCTACTAATTGTATTCTTCCTGACAAAAAGTATGAAAACAGTGTAAGTGTTTTGTCAGAAACGCCGATGGAATTTAGACGATATAGCAGAAGATCATGGTCGACAGTGTCTAAGGCAAACAATAGATGAGCAAAATCAGAGCGGCAGCTCCCCCTGAGTCCAAAATTGCTCTGATTTCGTCTGTGGCTTTGATTAAAGCAGATTTTGTACTGTGTTCTGTTCTGAAACCAAACTATGTTTCAACTAATTGCGTTTTACTAAATAGACTATCAGCTGTTCGTTCATGACTTTCTCCACTAATTTGGCAGGTAGAGGAAGACGAAAGATTGGCCTATAATTATTGGGTGTGTCGGGTCAAAGTTGAGTTTTTTCAACAGTGGCATTATGGACACCTTTTTCCATATAGTGGGGAAAACACCATGAGAGAACATAGCATTAAAAATGGCGGTAAGGCAGGGAGGCAGCATATCGAGAGCTTGCTTGAAGACGTTAGGGGGAAGAGGGTCATGTGGGGAGCCTGATTTCGCCTGTCCAATAAGAATGGGGATCTTCTCATTCGTGACTGGTTCAAATTTAGAGAAGCTCATGGCATCGGAAGAGCCAACACTGATGTAGGTGTGGTTTTCTGGGCGAGAGTTGGTGTCGAATATGTCATAGATTTGCTCCACTTTCTTTCAAAGGTGTTGTGCTAGAGAGTCACAGAATTTTTGTAATGGCTCAATGGAATTTGTTTCTAGGGGACCTGATTGTTGGAGACCACTTGAAAAAGTTCTCTGGTGGAGTTCTTTGCCAATTTAATTCGATTGGTGAAATAGGTGCATTTATCTGAAGGAATTAAGTTTTTATATTCCTTCAATAGGGTTTTGCAGGTAGAGAATTCTCGGGTATTGTAGTCCTTTCTCTAGCGCCTTTCTTGTCACCTACATTCTTGTTTTTTTGCCCTGAGAGTCTCCGAAAACCATGGGGTAGTAGGTGATTTTATTTTATCTGTGGCTTTTTTAGAAGGGGTTAACTTGTCTCCAGCTTATTGGAGCCAATTATTAAATTGTAAAGAGGCAACTTCCACATCTTCTGAGAGCTCAATTTGATTTTTTGATAGTTGGCCACTCATGGTGTTACCGTCAATCTGTTTCCAGCTACAGTAGGTCCAGGTTAAATGTTTCGAGCAATTCCCTTCGTGAGTGGGAGGGTTGAGTAGCTCAAAAATGATAGCTAAGTGATCTGTCCAAATCAGAGGCAGCATCTCCTTGACTAAAATGGAATCATTATTGGTAAAAATACCATCGAGGGTGTGCTCTGCTCGGTGTGAAGGGCCTGTGACTATTTGTCTTAGACCTGTCATTGTCATAAATTCGGTTAGGGTGTCAGTATTAGTATCTGAGCTATATTCCAAATGGGAATTAAAGTCAGCTAGAATATGTGTTGACTTCTCAATCGCACATGCCTCAAGCAGTGATTTAATTGTATTTAAAAAACATGCTTTGCTTCCTGGTGGTCGGTAAAGTAGTATCCCTTTAAAAGTGGAGCGATTGGCAATTTTTACATTGAAGGAGAAAGCTTCACAATCATGACTGGGTATGAGCTCACAGGAAGCTTTTAAGATGTCCCGATAGATCATAGCAATCCCCCCCCTTTCTTCTCTGTTCTGTCAAACCTAAATACCTGAAGCCTTGCAGGACAGCATTGTAGAAGTCAGGACCTGCCGTTCTGTCTCCCCAAGTTTCAGTACGAAGGAGTAGGTCAAGCTGTTTAGCATCAATCAGCTCGGCAATCTTTAGCCTATGCTTGGGCAGAGGACGGGCGTTGATTAGAGTACATCGAGTTCTGACGGAAGTATTTGGTATGAAAGGCGCTTTGGAGAGGAAAGATACCTGCGACGCTGGGTTAGGCTGGAGTATGAAGCCACAAATAGGGCATTTTCCACATGTTTTTACAGGTAGTTTGCCAAGGTCTAGGCCTATACAATTTGTTGATTTGCTATTCAGCCTGTGCAGCTCCTCACCAGAGTAATGGTAGTCTACCCTGGAACACCTTGCAAGCCAAGCAGCATCCCTGTCGCCTAGAGCGGTCTTGGCGCGGACGGGCGCAGACGGGCTCGCCTTTGGCGATCCTGCGAAAGAGACAATTGATGGACGGAATGCTGGACAATGCAAACATTCACCCCCAGTCACAAGGATCTGGGTTAAATCCATCATTCTTTTGCTCACCACCCCAGTTTGGACCCAGCCATATGCAAATCAGCCTTGACCCTGTTCCTTGTGGGAACAGTCCAGCCTGAACTGCCAAGCCGGGTCCTCCCTGGACCGGAAACAAGCATCCTGGGACCGGTTTCGAGGCATCACCCTTCATCAGCCAGGCTAGCATGAATTCAGTGGTGTGGTGAGCATAGGACCCACGTTTGGGCATACCCTTCCCTCTTAGGGCGACATATGTTAAAGAGACAATTGATGAACCGAATGCTGGACAACGCAAACATTCACCCCAGTCACTACGATCTGGGTTAAATCCATCATTCTTTTGCTCACCACACCACCCCAGTTTGGACCTAGCCATATGCAAATCAGCCTTGACCCTGTTCCTTGTGGGAACAGTCCAGCCCGAACTGCCAAGCCAGGTCCTCCCTGGACCGGAAACAAGCATCCTGAGACCGGTTTCAGGGCATCACCCTTCATCAGTCAGGCTAGCTTGAATCCAGTGGTGTGGTGAGCACGGGATCCACGCCTGGTCAAACCCTTCCCTCTTAAGGCGATTTATGCGAAAGAGACCTCCACTGGGCGCTCGATTTCCCATGTGCCCTATATGCTCCCCCCACCCGGAAGTACAGAATTGGGCTGTACCGCCAACCACCACCACCAAGATGGCGACCACCACAGCCTGATCCCTGGAGAAAAACGAGGAACTCTCTCTGCTCAAACGGAACACTGCGGCGGACCAGAGAGTGAAATCGGGGAGATGTAAGTGCTATAGTGCAATTGGAGGTCCAAAACAAGGTTTAAAATCATATGGCAATTCAGTTTCTAGCAGCAATTCTTAGTGCAAAAAGCAAGTTAAAAAGTGTATGATAGGCACACACTAATTAAAAGTTCCTGCAGTGACCAAAAGCGAGTAGCTGTAGTTCAGTGCAGGGTCTTACAGGACTTGCGCCCGCTGCATTTACTCCCTGAGTCCCCCAGGTTCCCATCAGTGAAGAGCTTTTTATTGTGTGCATTCCGAGGTGAATGCAGTTTATTTGAAATAACCAATAGTTTTTCCAAGAAAATCTGCCAACTTCCAGGGTAATTTGGGGGGCCAAACATTAATATGGGTGCTGTGAAGCTATGGAGTTGCAGCCTTGGTGGGACTCCTGCTGTATCAACCATCCAGATATACCTAACTTTTTAACACCTTGAAGCCCATCCATGTATGTCTATGAACATGAATTTCTCGAAAACAGGTAAACAAATTTAAAAAAAGCACAAACAACACTTTCTGAGTAAAGTTCTAACATTTTGCTATATTTGATTTTGATTTGATGTAATTTTGTTCATCCATTTTTCCTGTATCAGAGAGCAGTCTCCTATGGGAGTTAGCATGGTGAATCAATGTTTTGATAGCACCCTTTTTCTTGGCCCCCGCATGTGGGATTGGCAGAAAACTTGAAGAAGTTGGGGTGGATGAACTTTTCGGGGAAAGTTTCATGCAGATTTATCAAATGGCAGAAAAGTTATTTACAAAACAAAAATGTTCTTCCTACAGAAACTCTTACATAACTATAATTACATAGTAGTGACTGTGTAAAATATATAATTTTTAAATATACATATATATATTACCTACCTGCAATCACCGGTAGGTATTTAAAGTTAGGACCTAGTTTGCATAGGAAGAGCGTTTTTTGTTTTGCTTTAATGCCGCATGACGAATTTTCACGAACGTTTCTAAACTTACACTTTCGTCTGTTCAGCTGCTGTGTTGAAAGTTTTGAGGTAATCCGTAAAGTGGGGGCTGAGAAAAAAGGGGGATGCCAAAAAAGCGTTTTCTCCATGCATTGTCCTATAGGGATTTTGAACACAACTACGCCCGTACCACTGAACGGAATCACACTAAATTTGGCTGAAAGCAAGATGTTGGTCAAGAAAGCATGCTTTTTGTGATTTGGTGTAAATTTGTTCAGTAGTTTTAGAGATATTAAAGGGCTAAAAAAATATAGCTATGTAGAGACGCGGATCCTTACAGTGGTCTCGTGGTTCCACAGTGCAAAGAAAGATTGAGATTGGCTGGCTGTAACCTCACAGAAAAGTTGCGGCTGTCATTTTGTTTGTGGCATCAGCTGCGGGAGGGAAAATGAGAGCGCAAAAAAACATAAGCGGTCGGGATACATGTATCCTGACCCTATAGGAAACATAGAGGAGTCACTTAGGGACCCCTGGTGGGCAAAAAAAGTGGGCAATTTTTATTTTCCTCTGATCCGCAGATCCACCCGTGAGTCTCAATATTGCCCCCTCTGTAAATTCTTGGATGCAGAAAAAGATCCGCGGATGCAGAATAAAAATGAGAAAAACACAAAACACCGACTGCATCCAGCCCCATGCTGCGCACATCTTGTGCTTGGGTGCATGCGGCAGGCTTGGCCTGGCCTGGCGGCCAAACTACCCGCCGGCCCCGCGCAGCACTGGTTATGTTTATGGGCGTGCAAAACAAAACCCATGGAAATTCACTGAAAAAACCAAAGGTTACCGAGGTGTTATAGTTGTATAGCACAACACCATAAAAATTCAGCAGGTATGGTTATACTTATAGTTAAACTTATCTGAAGAAACTATAACTCGTGACATTAAGTAACTTAAGGCAATGAGCCATAGTTTCTTAACATAAGTATAAGTATAACTGCTGAATTTCTATCATTTTGTGTGAGTAAATTCAGAATCTAACTATAACATCCCTGTAACCTTTGTTGTTTCAGTGAAAATATATATATATATATATATATATATATATATATCCGCTCCTCCGCACCTTTGTCAAGAACGGAGCACTCGTGGGTGGGTGCCGCCAACACGGTGGTGCTCCGTGTAAATATCACGCTCAAAGGTATTCTCTCCCAGCCGGGAAGAAAATTAGCAGCACTCACGGGGTTGTTTCACAGCTTTAGTTTATTTTCAACGCTTCACAAACTCTTTTCGGTGTCCTCCCTTCTTCAGTGTGTTTACCTTACGGAAACTCTGGCGACATTTTTAACCACACGTCACAGTTATGGCAAACGATGTAGGACTACTCACCACAAATGTTAATGGGCGCCATTTTGTAGTGTGCAAAACCCACAAAGATAAATACATATAAAAACATATAAAAAACATTTCTATACATATCTCCATTGCTATATACAATATCTACATCAATGTATTTACATTTTATACAATCGCCCAGTTTTGCGTAGTTCTGTGTAATGCCAGAATTGATTCTGAAGCACACTACTTCTACAAATATTGCTGTGGATCGGCCTAAGGCGATTCCTAACTACGGAATCGCCATATCTCATTGCAATCTCGCCGTATATCGGCTAGCCCTTTATCTATTACACATCGTTTCTCTAGATTTATTTCCATATGTTTAAGAAAAGTATGTGCATTAATGGCCCCACCTAGCTCCCTAGGTGAACTGTTAGTTCCTCACCACTGTTCAGACCTTTGGGGGTCTTAGTTTGTAAATCAATGATGAAACTAGACTCTAACCTTCTTAGTTTGAGTACCCTATCTCCTCCTCTAACATAAAGAGGTACATGATCTAATCCAAAATATTGGAGTAAATCTCTGTTGCTCTGGTGTTTAATGGCGAAATGTCTCGCCACTGGGTAGCTCATGTCTTTATTTGCAATCGCACGCATGTGCTCTAGGACCCTCATTTTGACACAATTTATTGCGCTCCCTATATATTTTAATTTAGTTCACTAAACATCTTAGTGCTTTAAGTAGGAAATCGATCCCGATCTCCTACCAAATATAAACTATGCTGTTTATGTATATGTATTTATCTTTGCGGGTTTTGCACACTACACACTACAAAATGGCACTACTTAAAGCACTAAGATGTTTAGTGAATCGCCGCGTGAGGAGGCGGCTGCCGATATGTTTAAGAAAAAGAAAAATGGCACAAAACAAACAAATAGCACGGAGAATTCGAAGACCGCGAACACTTTGATACTACAATTTGTGAAATTGGAGAGACTATACGAGCGGGAGATGCGTAAGTGTTGGGAGGCAACATCCCTCCAAAATTACATCGAGGTGGCGAGAGTCCCACGCGGCTTACGCATCTATACAGTACCCGCCTATGAGAACCCGGATCCCCTTCTACTAGAAGAATGGACCAAACACACTGCCCTATACTGCAAGAGAAGCCTTGAGATACTTGTAAAATTTGCTTGGAGCGATAGAGCAAAGGCTCTGGCGGAAATAAAGGCATTGGAAGATGAAATTGCTAACAACACTGATAAGAGTAAACAAGAGGATTTAAGGGAAAAAATGAAAAAGAGACTGCAACAATATGAGATGAAAATCCGCCTAAGAAAACAAGAAAAATTCGAAAAATGATGGGCCCAGAAAAGAGCTGTCAAAAAGAAAACAAACACCAATGCAAGTACCAGCAAGAATTGAAACTTCTGAATCAGAAGCAACAGGAAATTAACTTTCAGGCGAAGACACGGCTGGTCCCTCTGGAAATCAAAATCAAAAGAAGACTCCTTTTCACGAGGAGTTCGACTTAATTCGCCAAACATGGCTGAGGGGGGGAAGAGCAAGCCCCCAGAGGCAGACTCCGAAAAATAAGAAGGGGCGGCTGGAAGAGGAAGAGGAAGGAACAGTACTCCGGCAAGGATTACCAGAAGCAAGGGAGGAGGCAGATAGTGAAAGAGGCGGATAATCTCTCCATCATGTACTTAACTTCAAAACAACTAACTGAAACGGAGGAGTCCGTATTAAAATTAGGTCTATCCTTTTGTCCACAATCTGGCCTTGAGTTCACACAAACTAGGATAGACCTTTTCAAGTTTACGAGGAAATTAAAGTTGCACAAACATTTCAAAATGAAACCAACAATCAAAGAAACAAGACAAATGAAAGGGAAAATGAAAGACACAGATTTCTTGGCCTTAGATGATCTCTCGACCTTGGAATTATTGGAAGAACTTAGGCAAGGTGAAGAGACATTGGGAGAGCCAAATGAGGAAACAATGACCCAAAGTACACGAAATTTGGGAATTGATCAAGAGGCACCATTTAGTGATTTCAATCCCTCATCTCAATTCTTGCCACAAATGCCTCAGGACGCTATAGTTGTTTTTTCAGAGGCAGTAATCAAAGATTTGGTGCAGTTCCGTAAGAGAGGGAATCGAGGAGCTAGGAAAGGAAACGTAACCAAAGAACAAGATAAAGCACTAAATGAGTTACAAAAGGACCCCAACATAATTTTTAAACCATCCGACAAAGGAGGGGAATATCGTTCTATTACCAAGAGAACAATATGTAGGAGAAGCGCTCAGGCAATTAACTGAGGCAGATATTATGAAATCACAACAAAGAAGAAATACCAAGAGGGTATAACTGAATACCATGTATTGATTCAGAAATGGCACAATAAATCAATGTTGACTACTGAAGAGTACTTGTTCTTGAGAACTTTGAATCCTATAATTCCTACGTTTTACCAAGTGCCGAAAATACACAAGAACAAGATGCAACCGCCTGGCAGGCCCATAGTATCATCTTTGGGAAGCCTTACAGAAAATGTGTCTGTCTTCATAGACCATTTTCTATTTCAATCAGTATTAGAGCTAGCTTCCTATATCAGGGACACTAAGGACTTTATCATGAGAATTGAAAAATTAAAATGGAAACCATCATAAATCCTCATGATGCTTGACATAACCAGCCTATACACATGTATAGATCATGCGCAGGGTCTAAAGGCTGTTGAGTACTTTCTTGGCAAAAGACCACTGAAATTTGCTTAACACAGTAGAATGCTGATAGAGCTTGTACAATTCTGTTTGCTAAATAACATTTTTCTTTTTCAAGGTGACCTCTATAGGCAGGTATCGTGGACCGCGATGGGCACCTGCTTCGCCTCCAGCTACGCGAATTTATTCGTGGGCTGGTGGGAGGAGCAGGTAGCTTGGTCCCCTACCAATTCTATATGGACAGAAAACATCGTCACCTGGCATAGGCACATTGATGACCTCTTCCTTGTGTGGAAGGGGTCTTCTGAAAGTGCGAGACAATATGTAGAACATTTACACAACAATGATGCTAACCTTCAATTTTCAGGCGAGATCAGCTCAGTGGCAGTGAGCTACCTCGATCTGAAAATTGAAATTAAGGAAAATAGAATCGTCATGGCTTTACATTGCAAGCCAACTGCCGGAAATAGCACATTACATGCTACCAGCAGTCATCCAGCAAAACTAAAGAATAGCATCCCGTATGGAGAGTTTCTACGTCTCAAACGAAACTGCTCCAATGAATGTGATTTTATACAAACAGCCAGAGAGAGCATGGAAAGATTCGCAGCCAGAGGTTATAGCTCAGAATTACTTGAGAACACACCTTACTTAAGAAAGGTCAGCAAAATACTGAGAAAGAACTTACTCACAGATAAAAAGGAGGTGAAAACAAGTGAAGGTAGGTTTTGTTTAATAACTACCTACTCAGAGGACACTAATTCCATAAGGACAACCCTACGCAAGACCTGGCATGTTTTAAAAACTGATGCAATCATTGGAATGGATATTCCACCAGTTCCGCTAATTACCTTTAGAAAGGCAAGGTCCCTCAAAAATAGGCTGGTTCATAGCCATTTAGACAATCCTGCACCTAAACAGAATATGCTGACTAAGATGAAAGGCGTCTTCCCTTGTGGAAGATGCAAGGCATGTGCATTCAGCAAAAGGGTTTTAGGCTATGACATCCCAGGTTTGAAAGAACGAAAAACCATTAACAAATTCATAACATGTCAGACCACACATGTGGTTTATTGTTTAGTTTGCCCCTGTAAATTAAAATATATAGGGAGCACAATAAATTGTGTCAAAATGAGGGTCCTAGAGCACATGCGTGCGATTGCAAATAAAGACATGAGCTACCCAGTGGCGAGACATTTCGCCATTAAACACCAGAGCAACAGAGATTTACTCCAATATTTTGGATTAGATCATGTACCTCTTCATGTAAGAGGAGGCGATAGGGTACTCAAACTAAGAAGGTTAGAGTCTAGATTCATCATTGATTTACAAACTAAGACCCCCAAAGGTCTGAACAGTGGTGAGGAACTAACAGTTCACCTAGGGAGCTAGGTGGAACCATTAATGCACATAATTTTCTTAAACATATGGAAATAAATCTAGAGAAACGATGTGTAATAGATAAAGGGCTAGCCGATATACGGCGAGATTGCAATGAGATATGGCGATTCCGTAGTTAGGAATCACCTTAGGACGATCCACAGCAATATTTGCAGAAGTAGTGTGCTTCAGAATCAATTCTGGCATTACACAGAACTACGCAAAACTGGGCGATTGAATAAAATGTAAATACATTGATGTAGATATTGTTTAGAGCAATGTAGATATGTACAGAAATGTTTTTTCTATGTATTTATCTTTGCGGGTTTTGCACACTACAAAATGGCGCCCATTAACATTTGTGGCGAGTAGTCCTACATCGTTTGCCATAACTGTGACGTGTGGTTAAAAATGTCACCGGAGTTTCCGTAAGGTAAACACACTGAAGAAGGGAGGACCCCGAAACGCGTTTGTGAAGCGTTGAAAATAAACTAAAGCTGTGAAACAACCTCGTGAGTGCTGCTAATTTTCTTCCCGGCTGGGAGAGAAAACCTTTGAGCGTGATATATATATATATTATATATATATATATATATATATATATATATATATATATATATATATTACCTACTGGCGACAGTTGTAACACACTTTGCAGGAGAATAGACGGTAGGGAAATTATGCGCAAAATAGTGTAAAAGTCTTCAGTAGTATTGTAGGCTAGCGTTTGCTCAAAAAGGTTAGAATACAACCACTGTCCAAAAGTTGTAGAAACAGATAGACCAAAGTCCACCCTAAAGTACAAACACAATTTAACCCTGGTGTGCTTTGTTGTAGCGAGAGGAGAAACGTCTCCTCTGGCTTCAATAAAGGAAGGGAGAATTGCTTTTGCACAAGGGAAGCTGCATGTTAGCAGCTCCCTTTGCCCAAAAGCAATGCCGGCTCCCGCATGAGGCGGGGAGCCAGCGGGACTGTGGGGGCTTTGGGGCTTCCCCCACGGTCCCCAACAGAGAGGCCAGGCCCCAGGGGATGGGGTCCTCGGGCCAAAAGTGGCTGCGTGGACACTCTCTCCTTTGAAAATAAATAAATATGTAGATGTGGGCATGCCTTGGGGGATGGGGTCCCCGAGGCGAATGTAAATTAATGACAGTGAACGCTTTTTATTTTTCCAAAAAGTTTGGAGTCGTGACCCTAGAGCGGCCCCTTAGTGTGAATACGAAGGGTGTGCGACTCTCAGCGCGGCGCCCTTGTGTGAATACGAAGGGAGTGCGACTCTCATCACTACCCCCTAGTGTGAACGCTCTGGGTGCGCGGCTCTCAAGTACTTCTCAGGTCTTTAAAACACGGAGGGGCATATTCTCAAGGACTCATCGCCGAGTTAACTGCACTTTATCGCAGCCAAAATGGTGATAAATTTAAGGCACCACTCACAAGCTGGTGCAAACAGCACATATCACCAGTTTACCAGCGACAGCAGCCTCAGAAAGCATTGTCACGGATGACCCCAGCAAATATCGCTAATGAGATGCAGAGTAGGTGTTCCTGTGCAAAAAGCAGCGAACACACCACGTCACAACTTTCTCAACCACCAGCAAGATCGGCGAAGAGAATACAAAACAGGCAATAAGGTGCGTTAGCACCAGGAAGTTTACACCTGCTCTTACCTGGTGTAAAGTCAGACTACAACCTGCAACATGAAAGGGAGCCCAGCCCACAGCCACACCTGAACGACAACAGATGCAATAGAGCCAACGATCATGCAGCTCGGACACCCAACAGTGCCCTGAACCCCCCCGGGCACCAGCCCCTTGTCCGCCATCTCCCCCTGACCCCAGGACAAATAAATGTGACAGCAGTCTTCCGAAATCTGGAACGTAACAAATTGGCTGATGTTGCACAATTATAATAAAAAAGATGCATTTGAGTTTGGACAAATGAGGATCACAGTCATCTATGGATTTACAAATAACACATTTTTATTTAAACAAAACAGCAAAATAAAAGTTGGTACAACCATGGAGTGTCATCCCTCGACAATCTGTGAATCACAGCCTGCAAGACAAGAAACAAGGTAAGATTGTGCGTCATGCACCCATCAAAGGAGAGAGAGAAAGAGTAAGAGAGAGGGGTAGAGAGAGAGAAAGAGTGAGATATGAAGGAAGAGAGAAAGGAAGAGAGAAACAGTATGAGAGAGAGGAAGAGAGAGAGAAAGAGTGAGAGCGAGAAAGAGTGTGAGAGAGAGAAATGAAGAGATGAAGAGGGAGAGTGAGTGCCGACACTGTTAACAAAACCCTCACAGCTCACCTTTCCCCCACCGGTGTGTCTGCAACCACGTGCTGGGACATAGTGCAGCCCTCAAGCTCACTCATCTGAAACATAGTATAGAATCAGTAATGGCAGAGTACATATAACTGAACACGCCTTCATCGCTGTCCTGCCCCTGCGCACCCAGGCTGCTGCACCCCATCCACTCCCACTGTCCAGAGGTGTCTGCACGCCCCTGTGCACCCAAGGCTGCTGCACCCCATCCAATCCCACCGCCCAGAGGTGTCTGTCCGCCCCTCTTCACCCAGGCTGCTGCACACCATCCACTCCTACCGCCCAGAGGTGATTGCCCACAGCTACGCAAACAAGCCTCTCTGCTCACCTTCTGCCACTGGCGTGTGTCCAAGAGGGCTCACCACGTGCCGAAGCAAGCTCCTCAGCCGTGGCATACCCGCGGTCCAGCCGCGCTCACAATTCAAATCAGGTCTTGATTGCCAGGCTGGTGTATCGAGGCCACACATTATTTCAGGCTGCACACCTGCTGAGCTCTGGTGCCACTAACTCAGTGGAACTCAAGTCATCGCCACGTGGCAGGAGGCCCGTGTTGGGCAAAGTGCCTCAGCTGCCACCAACTCTGTGTACTTCACGTCATGGGAGAGAATGGAAAGGGCCTCCAGCACGTGCGCCCGGACCTTTTTATTGCCAGGGTCACATGTTCTGTGACGCTTGTGCTGCATGGGTGGTGTGGTGTAGGTGTGAACCAACCATGAGGGAGTGGCTGTGGTATGTTGACAACTAGACCTGTGATCAGCAGATCACCACAGGGAAGGCCTGGGACATGTAGCGTTGTCGTTCCTCCCTGTAAGCGTAAGCAGAGTGGGCTGGCCTGGCGTATGCCAGTCCCGGGTGAGGCTGTGAACAATGACTCCGGAGCTCTGGGCGTGGTTCCGTCCTGGGCTGTATGAGGAATCAACTGATGCGGGTGTCTCTGTTGCAGTGTTGCCGCCACACGGGCCGCAAGCGCCAATGTGTCACCCTGTGACCCAAGTCCCACAACATGGCCAAAATGGAAGGTAGGGGGAATCACTGACCCTACATTCAGCCATACTTCCACACATGAAAGATCGTGGACATGACATAGCTGTGTGAATATGAATGTTTATTGCACATTCAGTGGAGTGTTGCAGCTGTAGCAATACAGGGCCATGCAAAGTCCAAATTTCAGTTTTTGGCACATGGAGGGCAGCCATTATGGGGTGTGGCTCCGCCAAGATATGTAACTATCCAATCACTCCGCCAATCCCCAAGCACTTATAAATTCACTATACACTCTCCTTGCAGTACTCTAATGATCCAGTCTCTACCTATGTACTTATACAATGACCGAGACAAAGTTGCATGACCAAAGTTTTCCCCACTGCCAGAGGTAACATGGATGCGTACATAAAGAACACACGGACACAGTTAGATAGATAGTGGAACTGGGTACGGGCACGTGTGCTGTGACCCTTTTTATTACCAGGGTCACATGTCCAGTGACGTTTGTGCTGGATGCGTGTGGGGTGAGTGTAAGCCAGCCCTCAAGGAATGGTTAGTGCTGGCAACAAGTACAACCGTAATTATCGGATCACACACGGAGATTCAATCATAAAGGGTCTATGACTTGTGCTGCACTAAGGTAGGGGCACCAGATGTGAAATAATACACAAAAGATTCTATCGTAAAGGGTCCATGACTTGTGGTGCACTGAGTTAGTGGCACCTAAAGCACTAAGCATGTGCGCACCCTGCGATGATGCGTGGTCCAGGCGGTCCGCACTGGGAGCAATGTATGTTGCCTACTGGACTGCGTCATCTTCAATCGCGACTCAATCTGAATTATGATCCCTGCAGTCCGCAGTGTACATCGAAGGCAGTAGTCTGTACTCTGCGGTGCTGTGCCGCTGGTTTCGCAGGGGGCCTGTGTCGAGGAGGCCGGCGGTCAGGGTGGCAGCCTCGTGGCAGGGTGAGGGCCACCGCTGTGGCAGACACGTTGGCCTTCCCAGAAGTGAACCACACCCAGAGTCCCGTCTATTTATTCACACTCCTACGCTGGAGTGGCGTACGTTGCACCAGCCCACTGAGCTTCCGCTTTCAGGGGGGTAACGACACAGCTACATGATCGAGATCTTCCCCACTGCCTGAGGTAACATGGTTGCGTCCATTGTCCACAACACTGCAAGCACACATGGAGAGGTCTGTGCTCTCCATAGTTAGGTCTGTCCAGCACATCACCGCTACACTTGGCATTGTGTGCATTGTTATTGATGGGAGACTTGCGTCCTTCACACATACTTGGTTCCCACATCTCCCAACATTCAGCTATTGTGAGGCTGTGGAGCCATGCCTTTTTAGGAAGGTCCACTGTCCTGTTCTGCGCTGCCTCATGGTAGTAGGGGGGTGTGGTCCGGGGGTTAGGTCCTGGGAGGTGGCGGTAGGTGTTGTGGCCTTCTTGGGTGTCGGAGCTGCGTGATCAGTAGCTCTATGACATGTGCTGGTCTTCTGATGTGGCTCTGGGCTGGGCTCCCGTTCATACTGTAGGTAGTCATTCTGCTTTACACCAGTAAAAGGCAGATGTTAAATTCTTACTGCTAATGCAACTTTTTGCCTGTTTTTGGATCGCAGATTTGGCTGGTCATTGAAAATATCGGGAAGTGGTGTTTTCGTGTTATTTTTACATGGGAACACCTACTCAGCATATCATTAGCTTTAGTTGTTGCTCTGATTTGTGGCAATTTTTTTTGCAGAAGCTATTGATGGAAAACTGGTGATATCTGCAGTTTTCACCAGGTTGAGAATGGGATGATAATTTAAAATCACAGAAAAAAATAGGTTTAATGAGCATTATAATTAGAAATTAGCATTTAAAAAACCTTTGAAATGCACTGAAAAAAACAATAGGTTTCTGGCACGTTATAGTTAGAAATGAGCATTTAAAAAACTTTAGAAATTCACTGAAAAAAACATAGGTTTCAGGGACGTTATAGTTAGTTGGACATTCTTCTTGTACAAAAACATAGAAATTCCCCTGTTATAGTTAGTTCAGCTAACTATAACTCATGCACCTGCAATGCACTGCTGATGACGTCACATATTACATCATTCATGACATGGTCAGTGACATCACTGATGACATCTCAAATGACATCACTGATGATATCACTGATTACATCATCCACGTGGAAATCTGATGCACCTCCTCACACTCTAATATAATCTTTGATACACCCACTGTAAAATACAGACTACCATTTTCAAAACCATTGACACACCAATACCAGATACTACATATGTACTCACTAATTCCTAGGTCTACACAGACAACCACTCATTCACACATACAATCACACATATATGCAGTCACTCATCAATACAACACTATCACAAGCTCTTATACACCTATACATGCAGTCACACACCACCACTCATTCAGAGTTACTCACACACCTACTCAGTCATGCAAAGAATCAAGCACACTTCCATTTACGGACCTTTACAGTTATGCACACACCACATCACTTATTCAAACAGAAATAAACACATACCTACTCTCTTATACAATCACTGATACAAGTACACACTCATCCATACAGCCACTCTCACAATCACTGACTCTCACGAATAGTCATTTATATACTTCAACTCTCACATACACTACCTTTTACATATGTACTTACTTGGACATGTACCGTTGAGACATCCATTCACTCACCAACACACCCATACACACACTCACCCACCCATACAGCTGTTTCCACATGCACTCTTGAACCTATACACACAGTGAATGAACCACTCAAACATCTATGCACAGAGTCACACACCTCTCAACCACCCACACATACACTCAGGCACCCATACAAATACTCAGGCAACCAATCGATAACCCATAGAGACACTCATATAGCTACTGACCAACCCATGCAGCAGCTAATACAACAGCAGACAGATTGTCATAGACATTCACACAGTTTAGTCACTAACCCATGCATTCAGTAAGGCACATGTAATCACTCACTTAAACAGTCAGTCACGCACCAATAAATCCTCCATCCAGACACTTATACACCCACTCATTCTTCAATACACCTTTGTATATATTTAAAACATATTTAAACTTTAAAGAAAAACACAGTCACTGGATGATGTCATCAGTGATGTCATCAGTGAAGTCATTTGAGCTGTCATCAGTGATATCACTGACCATGTAGAGAGGTGTGGTGCAGCGGCCAGGGCAGCTGACTTCAGAGCACAGGGTTCATGGTTCGAACCCCTTGCTCCGGCAACAGTTCAGCTCTGCACCTTGTGACTCTGGCCAACAGCTCACTTAATTTCCATGATGGCCCCCAGCGCCTTCAGACCCGCAAGGGTGAGTAGTTCACGCTTTACAAATATGGATTTACGAATATGGATTTACATTTACCATGTCATGAATGATGTAATATGTGATGTCATCAGCAGTGCATTGCGGATGCGTGAGTTATAGTTAGCTGAACTAACTATATCTGGGCAATTTCTATGGTTTTGTATGAGAAGAATGTCCAAATAACTATAACGTCCCTGAAACCTATGTTTTTTTAAGTGAAAAAAATATATATATATATATATCCTGCTCCTTACTCCCAAATTCCTCTTCCCAGAAAAGAGTACCAGCACTCACGGGGGGGGATTTTTCAAACCTTTATTTTCTCAAAATAGACGCGTTTCAGGTTTGCCTTCATCAGTGTTTGCAAAACGACACTGCGAGGGGCCATTTTGACTGTAAAATCCTCCCCGTGAGTGCTGGTACTCTTTTCTGAGAAGAGGAATTTGGGAGTAAGGAGCAGGAGATATTGTGGTGCACCACCACGAGAGTGACCCGCAAGGTGCAGAATGGAGCGGTATATATATATATATATATATATATATATATATATATTATCCACAGAGTCGCTCAGACATGAGGCCGCATTACAAGATCAATCCTTTATTTACACAACATGCGGTTTCTCATGCTGTCATGAGGTCCCACTGCCTGACGCGTTTCAAAGCTTTCCATGCTTCTTCTTCTGAGGCAAAATTCATCAGTGATGTCATTTGAGATGTCATCAGTGATGTCATCAGTGATGTCATTTGAGATGTCATCAGTGACGTCATCAGTGATGTCACTAACCATGTCATGAATGATGTAATATGTGACATCATCAGCAGTGCATTGCGGGCGCACGAGTTATAGTGAGTCCAACTAACTATAACGTGGGAATTTCATTGGTTTTATGTCAGTAAAATTTCCAGGTAACTATAACTGGTGTGAAACCTATGTTTTTTTCAGTGAATTTAATAGGTTTTTTAAATGCTAATTCCTAACTATAACTGGTCTGAAACCTATGGTTTTTCCAGTGAATTTCAATGGTTTTTTAAAAACCAATTCCTAACTATAACGTTTGTGAAACCTATGGTTTTTTCAGTGAATATATATATATATATAAAACAAGGGTGTCCCCAAGGAGGCATCACACGTGAAATGGTTACCGCACACCACCTCCGGCAGCAGCATTCACAGCAAGCACTTGTGACCACCAGATTGCAATGTGCCATACGCATTTCAAGCGGTAAGCCCTTTCTCAATGGCATGCAAACAACAGTAGAGTAGCATACAGTGGAGAAGCACAGAGTGTAGTGACATACAGTGGCATTGAGTGGCATGAGTGGGCTGGTGTACAGCAGAGTAGAATGGACTGGTGTAGTGTGCAGTGGCATACAGTGCAATGTTGTGGAGTACAACGCAGTGGTGTGGAGTGCAGTGGCGTAGAGTAGAGAGGTGCAAGGAAGAGTAAAGTATAGTGGGATGGAGTGCAGTGGCGTAGAGTGTGGTGGCATGCAATGATGTAGAGTAGCGTATATTGCTCTGGGAACAGTGCAATGGAGTTCAGTTGTGTAGAGTAGAGTAGAGTGACATTGAGTGCAGTGTTATAGTATAAAGTGGTTTACAGTGCAGTGGCATACAGTGCAGTGGCATACAGTGCAGTGGCGTAGAGTGACACAGAGTGCAGTGGTGTAGAGTGTTGTGGCATAGAGTAGAGTGGTGCAGAGTACAGTAGAGTGGCATAGAGTGCAGTAGCCTACTTTGCAGTGGCATAGAGTGCAATGGTGAACAATAGAGTGCAGTGGTGTACAGTAGTGCACTGCTGTACGTTGGTGCACAGTAAGGTGCAGTGGCATAAAGTGCCGTGCCCTAAAATAGAATGTTGCAGAGTAGATTAGAGTGGCGTAGAGTGCAGAGGTGTAGACTGCAGTGGTTTAGATTACAGTAGAATGGCATACAGTGCAGTGTTGTAGAATGGTTTGGAGTAGCGTAGAGTACAGTGCCAAACGTTAGAGTGGCGTAGAGTAGTGTGGCATTGAGTAGAGTGGCATTGAGTATTGTACAGTGAAATGGAGAGAGTGAAGTGAGGTAGAGTGAAATGGGGTAGAGTAGCAAGGAGTAGAGTGGTGTAGAGTACAGTGGCATTGTGTGGAGTGGAGAGGGGTATAGTGGCACTGTGTGGAGTGGAGTGGAGTGGAGTGGCGTGGTATGGCATAGAGTAGAGTGGTGTAGAATGGAGTGACAAAGAGTGGTGTGGCATACAGTAGAAAGGAGTGGCATAGAGTAGAGTAGAGTGGACTGGCATAGACTGCTGTGGCATAGAGTGCAGTTGCATAGAGTAGAGCGGTGCAGAGTAGATTAAGTGGCATGGAGTGCAGTGGTGTAAAGTAAAATGGTGCAAAGTAGAGTGGCGCAGAGTGCAGTGGCATAGCATGCAGTAGAGTGTTGTAGGGTGAAGTGTCATTGAGTGGAGAGTCTTAGGGTATGGTGAATAAGAGTGTCATAGAGTGGAGTGTCAGAATGTGATACGGTGGAATAGCGTGGAGTGGTATAGATTGGAGTAGAGTGTGGTATAGTGGAGTGGCATACAGTGTCAGAGAGTGGAGGGGCATAGAGTGGAGTAGAGTGGAGTAGTGGAGTACAGTAGAGTAGTGTGTTATAGAGTAGAGTGGAGTCAATTGCCATGAAATGCCATAGAGGGAGTTGCGTAGAGTGTCGTCCAGTGAAGAACAGTATTGAAGAGGGGCATAGATTGGATTAGAGTATTGTACAGTCAATTAGAGTGGCATAGAGTACAGTAGGGTGTTGCAGTGTGGCATAGAGTGGAGAAGAGTATTGTAGAGTGGAGTGGTATAGAGAAGGAATACAGTGTCACACAATGGAAGGGTGTGGAGTAGAGTGTCATAGAGTGGCGTGGCAGAGTGGAGTGGTGTTGAGTGTCATAGAGTCTGGTGGCGTATAGTATAGTGTTATAGAGTGTCATGGTGTAGAGTGTTGTATCATAGAGCAAAGGGGCGTAGAGTTGAGTGGCATGTCGTAGGATAGACTTGAGGGGGATGCCATAGAGTGGTGTGTCGTAGAGTGTCTTAGAGGGCAGGGGCATAGAGTGGAGTGGTGTAAATTGCAGTGGCATGACATACAGTGAAGTGATGTGTCATAGAGTGGAGTAAAGTGATGTATTGGCGAGTGTTTTTTGTCATATAAAAGGGTTTGTTTTATATTTCAATAGGTACCTAGATAATTTCACGACACCGGTACATCCTAAATTTTGAAAAAATTATATAAATCTATACAAATATGTTCCCTAACTCCACTGCCTCATTCCTTCCTAAGCATTACAAAAACAGTAGTAAGCTATAATTCATTAACAAATGGAACAAATGGAAAGTGTGGTCTAAGCAATATAGCTGACTTTTCTTTTTGCAAGGGCTGTGATTGACCAATAATATTGTGTTTGTCGTCCCCGTGCAATACGGTATACTGCTAAGGGACCGTGCTATACAGTGGCCAAAAATATCACTAAGTTTTTGTCCCTTATAGCTTAAAAACTATTGAACCACTTCAAATCAAATAACAAAAAGGGCCCTTTACACATCATAATTTACATTCCTGCCAAATGTAATCTAAATCTGTTCAAGCCACTTTGGTGCTAGGTCTGTCTAATTGTCTATGGAAAATGCATTGATGGAAAACTGCCACTGAAAAACACCACGGGTTACAGGGATGTTATAGTTAGGCTCAGATTTAACTCATACAAAACCAGTGAAATTCAGCAGTTATAGTTTCCTGAGATTAATATTACTTACACCCCCTCAATGCACTGCTTATATTACATCACTTATGCCATGATCAGTGACAACACTGATGACATCTCAAATGACATCACTTATGACATCACTTATGATATCACTGATGACATCATCCAGTGAGTGTAAGTGTTTCATAAACCTTTCTGAGACTTAAATATATATACTAACCTACAGCAGAAGTTGAATTACTATTATTTCTGTACTACTGAGTGATACTGCTTCTAATATATGTCACCTGGATGGCTTTGTGGGTGTCTGCATCACTGTGTGAGTGGGTGCCTGAGTGGCTGTTTGGTTGTGTGAGTAGGTGGGTGAGTGATTGCATGGATGGATCTGTCACTGGGTGTGTGAGTGGCTGCATAGGTCTGTCATTGGGTATGTGAGTGGCTTTATGGGTGTGTGAGTGGTTATATGAGTATGTGAGTGGGTGTGTGAGTGGTTGTATGAGTAGGTTACTGAATAGCTGGGTATGTGCATGAGTGGTTGTATGGGTGTGTGAGTGGTTATATTGGGGTGTGAGTGGTTCTATTGGGGTCTGAGTGGTGTTATGAGTGTGTGAGTGGGTGTGTGAGAAGCTGTATGTGTATGTGCATGTATGTGTGGTTGTGTGTGCTTGTATAGGTCTGTGTGTGATTTTGTGGTTGTGTAAGTGGGTGTGTGAGTGGTTGTGTGGGTGTGTGAGTGATTGTACGGATCTGTGAGTTAGCGTGTGAGTGATTCTGTGGGTGTGTGAGTATGAGTGTGTGGTTGTGTGAGTGATTGTACGGATCTGTGAGTTAGCGTGCGAGTGATTCTGTGGGTGTGTGAGTATGAGTGTGTGGTTGTATGGAAGTGGGTATGTGAGTGGTTCTGTGGATGATGTCATGGGGGGATGTGGAGAAGCGTGGCTCAGTGGTTAGAGGCGGCAGACCCGGAAGCTGAGATCAGCCGTGGACCAGGGTTCGTTTCCCCGCCTCGGCGGGTCTCGGGCTCAAAAAATTCCACAGACTCGACAATTCTCGCTCCGGTGCCTACTCGACTCACGGGGTCACACTCTGCGACTCTGGGCAATAGCTTGCTTAATCTCCACTACGGCCCCTCGCGGCGGGATGCCTGGCTTTCACCTTGTGGATACCCTGCCGGGGTATCTCACAGGGGAATACCAGGACGGGTTCCCTAAGCAAGTGCTTAGATACCGGGTCGGTGATTTGCGCTATATAAATACATGTACATACATTTACATTTGAGATGTCATCAAAGATGTCATCAGTGATGTCACTGACCATGTCATGAGTGATGTAATATGTGAGGTCATAAGCAGGTTATTATGGGGGGCATACGTTATAGCTAGCAGGTAACTATAACTGCTGAATTTCACAGGTTTTGTATGTGTGAAAACTGAGCCTAACTATAATGTCCCTGTAACCTTTGTTTTTTCAGTGAATTTCTAAGGTTGTTTTGATTCTCTTTCCTAATTATAACATCCCTGTGACTTTGGTTTTCTTCAGTGAATTTCTACGGCTTATTAATGTTATTCCCCAGCTATAATGTTCCTGTCACATTTGTTTTTTGTGTGCATTTTAACGTTTTTCAATGTTATTTTCTAACTATAACGTCCTTGTTTCCTTTATTTTTTTGTGAATTTCTAAGGCTTTTAAAATGTTACTTCCTAACTGTATTCTGTAACCTTTAGGAGTGGGTGTATGAGTGGCTGTATAGGATAGTGAGTGGGTGTGTGAGTAGATGTATGGGTCTGTGAGTGAGTGTGTGAGTGGTTTTGTATGTGTGTGACTGGTTTTGTGATTGGCTGTATGGATCTGTGAGTGGGTGTGTGAGTGGCTGTATGGGTGTGTGAGTGGGTGTGAACAATTTCCTGGATGTGTGAGTGGCTTTATGGGTCTGTGAGTGGGTGTGTTAGTGGGTTTGAGGGTGCATGAGTGGGTGTGCGAGTGGCTCTATGGGTGTGTGAGTAGGTGTCTGAGTATCTGTGTGGGTGTGTCAGTAGTTGTGCATGTGACTAGCCCAGAACAGAACCCCACCTGCCCCTTTATCAAACATGAGTCCACAACTTTGCTCAAAATATCTACTCAACTGGAATACTTTATAGTGCTCAACAACTAAGTGCTACCTCCTTGGGTAAATGCCAGTGCATATTTTACTCTCCAGTGTCCTTGTGTGCGTTTCAGCAATCTGATTGTTCCTTGTGCATTTTTATCCATAAATCAATGATAACATCCTATACAAAAGACAATGAGACTACAAAGAGGTACATCTCCCCCAAACAAGGTTACTTCATCATAACTATATGAAGTAAGTGCCTCTCTGTTTGGTGGAGATGTCCTCATATTCCTCAGCATCAAGAAGGTATCACCAACATTGGTCGGAAAAGAGCAGGGGGCCTTTTGCTCAGCTGTCCATCATCCTGGTAAAAGGTTGGAAGACCGTTGCATACTACTAATGTGGTTGGGCAGGGCCAAACAGACAGAGCTTCCAGATGATTTGCACATGTCCATACTTGTAGTAGTTTTAAGGGAGAACCATGGACTCTGCTCTCACAAAGAGGGGCAAAGCCCAAGATGCTTTCTAGAAGGTCGAGGGGGCTGTGCCGCCCCCCTCCCCGGGCCGATTTCATCCCCTGAGGACACCATCCCCCAGGGACTGGTCTCTTCATTCTGGGTGCCCTGGAGTCGACCCGAGGCATCCAGTCTCCAGTTTTGGGGATCACATGGGGAGTCTCAATGCCCCAGTGGTCTGTGCCGGCTCCCTGACTCCATTGGGAGCCAGCATTGCTCCCACATGCAAGGAGCAACCAAAAATGATGCTCCCTGTGTGTAGCAGCAATTCCTTCATCTGTTTTCCTGTCCGCTTGACAGCAGACAGGAAAATAGATGAAAACGCCACTCTCAGTGAGTGGGAGCAGTATTCCTGCTCCTGCTCGCTGGGAGCAGAGTTACTGTTTGCTCTTAACAGCACCCACCAAGCAAAAGCAAACATCTATGTCCTGGGGTGGGCACCCCGGGACATAGTGAGCCAGCCCTAGTGGATGCCGGTCCCCAGGACCATTAATGGCTTCAGGAGGGGGGGGACACAAATCCCACTCCTTTCTTTATTTAGGACCATCCCGAGGGAGGTGCTGGTCCCCGGGCCCTTAAACGCAACAGAGCAGGGTCCATGCAGCCCCCTTTCAATTTTTTAATATACCGCCAAGGAGGTGGTGGTCCCCTGGGCTCTTGAAAGCCTCAGGAGGGATTCTGTGCAGCCCACTTCATTAAAAAGTACATTGGCTGCCCCGAGGAGGTGGCACTCCCCAGGGCCAAGATTGGGTATGGGGAGTGGGGCCACGTGTGCCACCGTCCCCATTTTATATATGTAAAGCCCACCTGGGGGCTAATTATTAAACAAGCGCTGGAGCCCAGGCTTGGTTTTTTAAAAAGCAATTGCCTCAAATCTTCACGATTTCACAGCACACAAAAAATTGTAAAAGCTTTTTGGCCCTGAAGGGGTCCCTGGGCTTCTTTATAATATATATTCTTTATAAGCACCAGGGTTTGTGAGTCAGGGTATTCCTACCCTGCCTCTTTTTCTTTCATTTTATGGTTTTATTGGTACTAAGCCGAGTCCAAAGATGCCTGCCAACACTTCCTGTTTAAAGTGTTTGCAGCCATTCAGATCTCTGCATGAGATCGGTAAGATTCAAGGAGGGTTCATGCCTCTAGATATACAAATTTGTTTTTCTTTTAACCCCTTTGCTGCGGGGTGTTTTCTGCCTGCTTTGCGGGGGGAGGGGGACGCGCGCAGCTCCGCCGTGCTGGTGACGAGCTCAGCTCATCAGCTCAGCTCGTCACGGCCACACCCGTTTTTAGAACTTTCAGCACAGCGGGGAAATTAGCCCCGCGTGCGAACGTTCCAACGGCCGTGACGAGCTCAGCTCGTTATGAGGGCAGCTCCACTGCGCCTCATGACGAGCTGAGCTCGTCAGCAGCACCCATGAGGTTAATAGCCCCAAAACTTCTGAACGGATTTACACCAAATTACAAAAAGGGCTCTTTCTGGTTAAAGAGCTATCTTTCTACCAAATTTGGTGTAATTCCATTCAGTGTTTCGGGCTGTAGTCGTGTCTAAAATTCCTATGGGAATTAAAATGGGAAGCACACTTTTTTTGACCCCCCCTCCTTTTTCGTGGCCCTCCCTCTTGGTGGATCACCCCAAACCTTTTGCATGCACAATAAGACACAGTTGTGCACTTTTTGGGGAAATTTCATGAAGGTTCAGCAAATGGCGCCAAAGTAATAGGCAAATCAAAAAACACTTTTCCCAAGGAAACTAGGTCCTAAATATAGATACCTACTGGCAACCGCCAGTAGGTAACATATATATCTACATATATCTATATCTATGCATAGATATAGATATACAGACCAGAAAAGCGCATTTACTGCAAGGAAGAGCCCTTGCACAACTACACCTGCTGTCAAATGTTCTTGCAAAAAGTCGTGTTGGAGATTTTTTTTAAATCACAAACCCCTGTTTTTGTGGGAAAACACTCCATCAAAATGTAGGTTTGGTCGGTCTTCTTACTGGAAAACCCACATTTTTCTTCAATCAGTGCCGATGAACGATGCTGTAAAAAAGCTTTTACAAAGTTGTCAAAACCTAACTTCACGAACTTTGTACACCCCCGTATTCAAATATATTTCCTTTTTTTCTGTTTTCATTTAGAAAGTCAGAAACGTGATTAAAGTTCAGTGAGAACATCCCTCGCTTTCACAGGACGCATTGATATTCCAGCAAATCTGATTTTAGACAAGCTAGCAGTAGCCCTGGGGATTCTGGGTTAGCAAAAATATCATCATTCCAACGCTGGCAGATTGAACCGTCTGCCTTGCTTCTCCAAGGTGTCATGCTGTTAGCCTCGGGTGACACGTTCCTTGTGCCTCAATGCTAATTTCCATCGTGTCGTAGGGACATTGTAATTAGGGGCCTGCCTGTTTCAGAGATGTCAAGATGGCTGCCGGATCCTTGAGTTTCTAGAATCCTTTTTAGCTTCCAAACCTGCCACTGGTCTTTGGAGAATTAAGTGGATTTACATTGACTCAGAACAGAATGTTTTTGCAGAGGTATAAAACGCACCCCTTGTAATGAAAAAAGAGAATAAATAGACCGCAAATAGTACCTACAAGGTGATTTGTTTTTATTATATTGGATTTAGAACTATATTGTGTATTGTGTATTTTTTATTCAGTGTGTAAAGTGTATCTATCTATCCTAAAATAGTATAAAGTGAATGTATATATATTTTGCACGGAGGTTCTCATGGCATTCAGAATTCTCAGGCACAGTTTTTTTTAGTAATATCATGAGGTAAAGCGCTAAACCTCGTGGCGGAGGTATAGTCATTGGCTAAACATTTTCTGTTTATCTAGCCTAATTTTGAGATGGATAGCAAAGGTTGATTTTGGCGTATACATTTATTACGTAATTGGAGCTTTGTTTAGCCCGCAGCTTACCACCCGAGAGGTAGCGTGTTCATTCCAGACAATTTTTAATAGTCTGTGACATACTTCAAAGTGGAAACATATGATAATCAAACCTCTTAAATGAGCTATGCATCTGAAAATTAGCAGATTCTGCAGCTTGAGGGCTGTAGGCAGCGCTTCAGTGTGAGCATCAGAAAAAAACAAAGTGTCTCCTTAAGCCAAATTCGAACAGCCCCCTGTAGTGTTTCTTTAAGATCAAGATAGCTTCATCCTGCTCTGGGAACATGATTATTGTGTTTTTTGAAACTGTAACAAATGCCAGGCTGAGCATCTTTCCGCAGTTTGGCATCCAGACCAATGGGTGGATCCAAAATCGGGAGGAGGGACAAAAGGAGGTGGTACAGAGGGTAGGACATCTTCACAAATGACCGCTGCTGTTTCCTGCATGATAGAAAGCTAACCCACAAAGTACTGACAATGCCACTTATTTGACGTTTGTATACAATATACATTACATACAACTCACACCTAGAGAAAACAATACATATATAACTATATCACCCTAATTTAAACAGCATCACTATCAAGATACTCCACACCCTGACTTACAACAAAGTACATCAAAACAGAATTAGCTGATTGCTTCGGCATTCAACAAAGCGCATGCCACTAACCACCCTCACATACATCTGCCGGCCAAGGGACAAACCTACCGACAGGGAAGACTATTTTACACAGACCTTTAATCTCACCCACAGCTCTACAAAGTCAACACCTCCACCCGCACAAAACTAGAAACACGCCTCTTCCACACTGCAGACAAATACACTTCCACAAACCTAATCTGTCTTCAGTCTCTGGTGGAAGACTTGGAGCCATTTGGAAGGTCATGCCTTGACCACCGAACTCACTGCAAAGTCGCACCAACCATAGATATTTTGCTAAACAATTCTTAATAAAATAACTTATGGAGCATGCATACAACATCTTAATGCACACATCGAGATAGGTCATCTATTGAAGTACAGATGCAGACACAGTAATATACCCACAGATATCCATGTAGACAAATAAAAACACATCTACGGACGTCTATTCACGTTTATACACAAACTCACAGGGACCCATGCCCACAAACCACAAGATATGCAGTTGTACATGCACACATATTAGGTTGAGTGGCTGCTTAGCACCTTATGCCACACCTTATGCCACCTTCAGACACTAGAGACGACAGAAGATTGGAAAGGTGAGAACAAGAAAGGAAATTGGAAAGGAAACTTTTGAATGGAATGTTATTCCTAAACAGGAATGTTAGTGAGTAGCATTACTCTTTTGAATGGCAAGGAGGAAGGAGAAGAACACAGTAGGGACTAGGAAAAGAAAGTAAAAATCTGGTAAAATAAGGGGGTAGAAATTAGACCATTTGTGGACTCGACCTGTGGAATAATTGCGAACCATAGAGGTTGCTAGATGTCAGAGCAAGCCGGAGAGGGAGAGAGAGGGAGACTGGAGCATGGCTACACAGGCCTACATAGAGAGGCAGGCATGCACAGTCAGTAAAGAAACAGACACATATTTTCCTAAACAACGCAGATAATAGATCTAAAGAGCACCTACGCCAACACATACAGAGTGGAAGGCGGAATGATAGAGATATGGATGCACGAAGGGATGCTGGACAAATTGATCTGTAGTTCGTGTCCACCTAATTTGTTGCCCCTTTGCCAACAAAAACAAATCTGAGGCAGCGGATAGAGTATTGTCAATGCCTACTCAAACCTGCACTTCTAATTGGAGAAATAATTTTCAGTGGATGATAAACTTTTTTAGTCTCTATCCCTATCCTGTCTTTGCAGTTGTTGGAATCATCACTTATAGGTTTGTATGACTGTATGTATGTATGTAAGTGCATTGTATTTCTATAGAGCAAACCTAGCCAGTAGGCAGCAGAGCGCTAAGCAACAAACTTGTACTGTGTGCAATGTTGTACCATAATTTGTTCAATTCACAAACAATATCTTCTTCCTTCTGAGTTCCCAAGTGGAAGTCAGGTGCAAAACACACAGGAAGTATCCTTTGCGTAGTGCCAGTTTCCATGCTTTGTCCAGGTTTTCCAGAGAGCAATGAGGAACGGTTTGCAGAAACAGTGTTTGTGACTGGGTTTCTGCCAGTTATCCCCATTACCTTGGTGAGTTACCTTAGCATAGTGCCTGCAACAAATTGCTCAGATTAAAACCCAGAGACTGAGGGCAATTCGAATGAAAGCTTTTGTCATAAAACCAGATGTAAACACCATGGGGCACACATTGCGTAGGTTTCAGTGGGGGCTGTTTGTATCCAGGCCAAGGCTTTCCATCTACAAATAGTTATCAGCAGGTGCTTTGCTTGAACTGAAGTAAATCAAAACTATAACTCCCAGAATACAATGTTTTTTTTATAATGCAACCCCGTGGTTTCGGTGAGGTTAGGGATGGTGCGTGGATGAAAGCCCTTTTCATTTTTGTACTCTTCCGACCTGCTTAATAGGCCTTAAATAGGTCTGCAAAGGACGCCGTGCGCGTTTGTGCAGAATGGAGCGCTGGCTCTCCCAAAGTGCTGCTTCATAGTGTGCATACCGGGTGCGAGTCGCCCCCCCCCCCATAAAGACATGAAACAGGTTGTTGTCATTCACCGCGTAGTCTTTATTACTTTATTAAAACTTTAAGCAGTGTCATTAATCCTTTATTCATCTTGATTAAGGTTTAAGGTAAATCTTTAAAATTACTTGCTTATCAACACAACAGCATTAAATAATCTCAAAGTTATAGATTGCCATTATATTTACGCCCCGCTCTCCAAGGGGCCTTTTGCTTGTCCTTCGGGCTGTGCCAGCAGGCCCCAACCAAGATAGCCTGCTCTCCTTAAGTTGACCGCCCTCCGGTCAACAGAGCCACAGGTAAATAATCTGCCACTACTTGTGACAAACATACCGGGGTATACACCATCCAATCTTTATAAACCGACACCCCGTCATCACGGGTAGGGCAGGAGTGGTCAGGACCACCAGCAGGTCAGTCCCCCCTCTCCCGCCATCCCAGAGTCCCACAATGACTGCTTGCCCTTTCCATGGGCAGCCAGTCCATACAAAAAGGGGAAGTCCACACCCTTTTCTTGCCTGGGACCCCGCCATTCTCTTCCTTGTTGCAGGGATGGGTGGGTGGGTAGTTCTTTTGCTGGTCTGCTGCCGCCGGAGCTGTTTGGAGAGAACAAAGAGGATTAGATCAGCCTCCCCCGAGGCTTTTGTACCCTCGGGGGAGGGAAGGTCAGCCCTGCCTTCCTGATGACGTGCTGGATCTTCCCTGTTCCTGTTACCGCCTTTACAACGTTCCTGCTGGCTCCCACCCCCGGATGCCACTAAGGGCGCCACGCCTCTAGGATCGGGTGGCGCCGTTCATAGTGTGCATACCGGGTGCGAGTCGCCCCCCCCCCCATAAAGACATGAAACAGGTTGTTGTCATTCACCGCGTAGTCTTTATTACTTTATTAAAACTTTAAGCAGTGTCATTAATCCTTTATTCATCTTGATTAAGGTTTAAGGTAAATCTTTAAAATTACTTGCTTATCAACACAACAGCATTAAATAATCTCAAAGTTATAGATTGCCATTATATTTACGCCCCGCTCTCCAAGGGGCCTTTTGTTTGTCCTTCGGGCTGTGCCAGCAGGCCCCAACCAAGATAGCCTGCTCTCCTTAAGTTGACCGCCCTCCGGTCAACAGAGCCGCAGGTAAATAATCTGCCACTACTTGTGACAAACATACCGGGGTATACACCATCCAATCTTTATAAACCTACACCCCGTCATCACGGGTAGGGCAGGAGTGGTCAGGACCACCAGCAGGTCAGTCCCCCCTCTCCCGCCAGCCCAGAGTCCCACAATGACTGCTTGCCCTTTCCATGGGCAGCCAGTCCATACCAAAAGGGGAAGTCCACACCCTTTTCTTGCCTGGGACCCCGCCACAGGGCGAGTAGCTTACTGGCGCGCTCGCCCCCCCCCCCCCTGACCTAACAGCCTTCCCTGCTGGGTGCCACCTCCGCACCACTCCCTGTTCAAGTATGAATTCACAGCTGATGGCACGTAAGGGCCTCCCATCGGTACCGCAGAAGGTAGACAGATATTAGATCAACTTTCTTAGCTAATGTAGTATTTGAGTAAATGTAACATATGACCCTTAGTAACTGCGAGCGGTCACCTTAAGAACGTCTCCATAAAAGTACAATGCAAGCTTCACATCCTTACAGTGGGAAATGTGAACACCTTAATCATGAACCCATACACTGCTCTGATAAAATGGCAAATTAACACCAATTATTCATAATAATGGCATACCGAAAGTATCTATTTTCTAATTAAATGTATTTGGTCTCCGTTGATTGACAAATTTCGCATGTTTGGTTTGTCAAATGGGTGAAACCAGTGAGTGTGAAAGGGAGTCACCAAGAAAGCTTCACAGTCATGTGAGATGGACGTTTCCAGAAGTGCACATTTGTTTAGGCAGGAAGATAGCATCTATATAAAGTTATGCTTACTTATTAAAAGCTCCACTTAACTACTACTTCGAGGAATGGAAAACAAATTAACCATTTCATCCCAGAAATGAGGTTAACAGTTATTAAGACTGAGGTAACCAAGTGCTAGCCTATTGGCAAATGAGGCATGAAACAATGCTGTCATCGACCTTTTGCGCTTTTCACCGTCAGGACATACAAAACCTAATCACCTATGTCTTATGTTTGAGACACCAAGCCCTCTGTCCTATTAGTATTTAAGGCCTGCCTTATGGGTGCTAAAAAAGGCGTTAAACGGGGACCTGTATGGTAGGCCAAAAAGGTTTATTCTGCTGGGCTAATTACCCAGTTACAAAAGCACTACAGGTTGCAGTGCAGGCTTAAGAATGTTTTACCATGCTACCTCATAGGTTGGCACGGTGAGTGCTGTGGCCCACTTGTAGTGTATCATACGCAGGCCCTGGATTCATGTTGGCCACCTAACAGGAGCTACTAAGTCTAGTAAATTGAGACAGTTGCGTGTATGTCCAATATTTCTATTTAAAACAAAGGAAGTGCACGGACCTTCCCCAATGAATTAATTGTACTCGTGCGAAGAAATATGATTTAAGGCCAAATAGGTAAGCGGCATCAAAGGTTCAGAGGTATACATCGCTAAGGATGTCCGATCCACCCTAATAACGTAATGATTGCAACATCTAACATGAGGCTGGGGACAGTCGGTTCACTTCGCCTGTTGGTAGTTATCCACATTATTTGAGATATTGAGAAAGGTTTAGCGCTATTTCACAGAATATTTTCCACTAATGGACTCCTTTGGATAATAGTCCCTCCAGGAAGGGCTACCCGTGCAACAGCATCAGGGCATGGTATAAGCACCTAAACTAATTGTAAAGGAGACCTTTCATATATAAAAGTTTTGAAATATGTTTTTTGCCTAGGGATAAAATGTAACTCAACCTGCCATACCTAATATGTTGGCAAAATTAGTTTCAAGCCAGATGCGCATTAGAAGGCATCAGCGCGGATATTGGTGCTTTCATTGGTAAGGAACTGGGCAAGTTAGCGGGCTGCTGTGCTCAGCGGAGCCGGAAAACTAATGTTACAGTGAATTACCAACGAGGGCAAAGGGGAAGCCATATTGGAGCGTATGGCTCCGGCCGACGCAGTGTTGTGATTTTCTGATCTATGCCTACTGCGCACTGTGAGACTGATTATTCATTCCAATAAAGGGACATTCCCCCAGTAATAAATTGTGTAAAGACCCAGTAAGGATGAAAAAACAGGACCCCGTGCAATATTACGTAAAGAATGTTCACAGGCTTTAATTAAGATAAAAACGGGGGGGTATCTCAAGGGGGGCGTGACCACTTGCACCCTCTGCCTTCGTCATTGCATTCAGATATATGATACAACAGGTAACGTAACACCTACAACAAGTCAGGACTTTGGCTATGTCAATGGTTGCTAGGAGCATAAGATAGATAGACAGCAACTATGGCTTGCGTATGAACGGGCACAAGTACGTTCCCTACATTCCGTTGCATTGCTATCCACAGTTCGCCCTTACTAACGTAAATCATGCAATACAGGAGGAGGCCCGATTCTTTTATTTAATGCGCCCACATTTCGCACATCGAACCTAGCTATTAGCGGGGCTGATAAGGGGGTGTTTTGTTAAAACATGTATTTCACTTCAGGCAAGAGAAAAACAGCTAGCCGCCTTTCTTTGATCTCTAATTGGAAATACAGGAGACAACAATTCAATACCCATACAGCACCTCACATCGCCATTGAGGCGAAACCGAATGCCATGATTCAATTAAACGCAGAGCTGCGTGAGCCTTCAGACATAATTAAAATGGAGGGACGCCCGATTTTCTCTAAATAGAGGGACGCCCGATTCTAGTATTTCATAAGCACACCTTTTAAACATCACAACCTAGCTAATAGCGGGACTGAAAGGGTAGTGTTTATTAAAACCTGTTTAAGCTCCAAGCAAGAAGGATTGTGTGCCGTCTTTCCGTGATCTCTAGTTGAAAGCTGAAAACAACAATTCAAACCTGCCGCACACACCAAAACGCCATTGAGGCGAACGCCAAGCGCAAAATTCCATTAAACACATTGCTGCGTGCGCCTGCGAACATTACCACCAAGCATAGGGACGCCCGATTCTTTTATTTAATACGCACACACCATCTCCTCGCTGTTGCTGTTAGCACTGACATTCTGGAGAAATGAGGTGTGTCGTGTGTGCAAGTACTGGAGCCGATGAGGCGTTTACTTAAAGAACCCACCTGCGACTTACTGTCAACTGTTCACTTTGTAATCCAGTAGAAAACAAACAAAACGGCTGCCGCCGGAGCTGTTTGGAGAGAACAAAGAGGATTAGATCAGCCTCCCCTGAGGCTTTTGTACCCTCGGGGGAGGGAAGGTCAGCCCTGCCTTCCTGATGACGTGCTGGATCTTCCCTGTTCCTGTTACCGCCTTGACAACGTTCCTGCTGGCTCCCACCCCCGGATGCCACTAAGGGCGCCACGCCTCTAGGATCGGGTGGCGCCGTTCATTTTGTCTATTTCGCTCTACAATGTACAGACATTTTTTCTTTACAAACGGGTGTTTTGTCAGTCATGAAAGCAAAGTGCAACAGCATAAGCATCATTTTAACTGGGGTAACAATATTATTTTTATGGGTAATCAACCAATTTGTTTCAGTTTTCCCCCTCTAAATTTTTTTAATTCGTCATAAAATTCGAGTGAAAAAGACGGTCGTAGGGAGTATTCCATCTAATGGCATTCTATGATGTTTGCGAGCATTGGGAAAAATAAGGAAATCGGAATGCTACTTATTGCTTTTTACATTTTCCTGACGTTCACAAACATTACGGGGACTATGCAGAACCGTCACATTTTTTGTTGCATTGTTGTTAACTGGCACTTGTATAGCTGATTTTCATTTTTGCTTAGAACTTTAAAACAGCTGGAAAAAAGGACACAAATTCAAGGAAAGACACTAAGGGACATATGTATCATAGTTCCGTTTTGCGAATTCTAAATAGCGATTTTTAAGGAATCGCTATTTAGAATTCGCAAAACGGTATGTATGTAAAAAATCGCTTCTTTTTAGCGATTCCTTAACATTCCTAATTTGCGATTAGCAAATTGCTAATCGCAAATTTCCCATTCATTTCTATGGGCCAGGAGGCCCATAGGAATGAAGGGGAAATTTGCGATTAGCAATTTGCTAATCGCAAATTAGGAATATTTTCAAGGGTGCAGGGGTGTCTCAAGAACACCCTGCTGCACCCCTGAAAATGACATGTGGGGGCATATAGCACACATACATGCCCTAAGGGCATGTATGAGCGTCATATGGCACCTTTGTTTTTTTTTTAAATTGCTTTCTTAAAAGAATTCGCAACTTACCACCAACTAGAAGTTGGTGGTAATTTGCGAATCCTTATGGGCATTTTTTTATCATTTTTTCTTTGATACATTGCATTTAAGGAATCGCAAAATTTGCGATTCCTTAAGTGCAATCACAAAATAAGGAATAGCAAATTTTGCGATTCCTCATTTTGCAGCAAAAATGTTTCATACATACCATTTAGCAAATTAGCATTCGCAACGGCCGAAAATCTGCGAATTTCGGCCTTTGCGAATGCTAATTTGCTTGATACATATGGCCCTAAATCGAGCCAAACACGATGCGCCTACCAAATGGGGGGTCTTCTGTTTCATAGTTCATCATGGCAAAAATTGTATTTTGGAATTTCCATGGTAAATCAAAACACACGGATGTTGACATCCCCTTAAAACTATCTCGCTTTTAGCAATCTGCACCACTTCGTTACTATGAAGTCTGAAACTTTGCACGGTGTTTTGCCAAACTTTGGCGCAAATTGGTCAAAGGGAGAAAACTCACTAACAATTCAACCATGGGGTTCCACTCCACTGTTGACTCAAGCTTCATTATAGAAGTCTTAATCCCTCCTCTGTAACGTGTGTGTTGTGTGGGTATATATATATATTAAAGTTCATATTTTTGTAACATCACTTGAGCATATTATTTGGTAGGATGGCTTTTGTCTGTGAAACAGCTTAAATGTAGGAACAGTAGTGCTGTATCAGAAAATATATGGAGAGAAATAGAAAGACGTGTGCTTTGCAGTCGTTAGTTCTTTAGAAGGCTGACTTAAATACAGTTTTAAAAGACTTCTAAAAGTGAGACTCAGTAAGTCAATAATGTACGTGCATCATATTGTTTCATAATTTATCTTTCAAAATGGCCTAGTGTGAAAGGATTGTTTGTTTTGCAGGTGGTGTTATGTTTTTCCCCAGTAGGATTCACCCTCAGGGCAAGAGCAAGAAAGTTCCCTGCTCTCGTGAACTGCACAGCTATAGACTGGTTTCATGCTTGGCCACAAGTCGCTTTGCAATCCGTCAGTAGCAGTTTTATTGAGAAGATGGATGGACTTGATGTAAGTTGGTAGAGCTGTTTCATTTTTATGTTTTTTGCGTGTTTCTATTTGTTAGCTTATCCAATATGACTTAATATAGTAAAGAAGTGCAATAATGAAAAATTATTTTGAAACTATGGCAATGCAATGTGTACTGGACAGTCAGCCAATGTTTTCCATGGAGTTTCTAGTTTGGGAAATATGGCATTTTCAAATCGGAAATATTCAGTCCTACAAAAATCAAAACAGCTACTTAACTAGGTTAATTTAATTCTGTGTGTACATTCAATCTGGCTATGCTGCAAAATAAACAATAACTAAACATTTTGAACCGATACAGAAAGAAATACCCACAATGATTATACTTATAATATTGACAATTGGACTGTGCATGTGAGTGAAATTAGCTCATTCTCTAGAAAATATTTTTTGTTTAAATTCAAAATGTTAATCCTATCCCCATAAAAGATCATCATAAAGATGGTAGGTGTTACACATTATATTTATAACTTAGCAGCATAGTGTTCAGAATACCTTCACACATTGGCTTTTGATTTTGCTATGCTGTCCAAAATGATTATTCTCTGCCTTTGTAGTTTTATAACATATGCCACCAGTGAATAGCCCCCCTAAAGCCATCTTGACTGTAAAGTGCTGTAGCTGCCCTATGCAAAAAACTATATTTTAAAATAAAATCATAGCCCTTCTATCTCTGGTATGGGACAGGCTTCTGGAATAATTCAAATACTGAATATAATGGCTATTACAAATCCAATTCAGTGGTGAGGTCAGATGTTTATTAAATATTCAGGAAAAGTGACTTAAAAAAGTATACTGTACGTGCCTGAGTCTTCGATAGGTTAATTAGCATTAGTCTGCTAACAGATGACCTTTTCATTGCTTCCCCTTAATAACGTGTGAAAGAATAGGAACAATAGCTTAGTTCATCTCACAGAAAGACCTAGGTGTTAGATATGTGACAGACACCACCTCAATAAAGATAGCTGTGGAGTGTCCCAGAACTTCTTTAACATGAAAGGAACCAAGGCGAGGCCTCCACATTTATAGTTCAGTGTAAAAGGAGACCCATGGAAGTTAAGGCTGTAGTTCATAGGCGCTCTGTATCCAGTTTATCACCAGCCGAGTGGGGAGAGATCTGGTTCTAGAACCAGATTGGTGTGGCTGAAGAAGAGTGGGCTGTTCATTTCTCATATCATACTCCGGGCTATCACAAAAGCTCCCTTCAGGGCCATGTTGGATTTGCCTCAAAATAGTGCACTGTGGGATAGATTACAGTAAGTAAGTGGCTAAGGGTCATCCCACTGAGGGGATAGTAAAACCTCCACATCTGGCACCTTACCAATAGCTCATCAGACCACTTTTTGGACCTGCAGCAGAAAAATAGAGGACTGGACCTGTGTGGAGCCCTGAAGGGCTAGATCTACTCCCACTTGTGCCCAGAACTAAGACATGGACTCCGAGGGCCAACTAGTTGGCTGACCTCCCATGGGGCTACAGCGATACATGAAGCTGCAAGAGCCTTTTTCCTGAAGTGCCCAGGTGACCTGTAGCGACTTGAACTGGACTGGACCCTGCTGATGGCCTCTGCAGGAGTGAGTCCTGGCCACTAAGGGCCTAATTATGAGTCTGTTGGTCTGAAGACTGCTAGATTCGAGGGGACAGCGGTCCAGCCACCGCCGCACCGGCGGTCCGATCGCCCAATTAGAACTTTGGCAGTAGGACCGCTATTGCACCACCGCAACCGCCATGGACCCGCTGTTTCCCCGGTAGTGGTGCAGCAGTCAGGGGATCAGCAAAATGCTGGTGGTTCCGCTGCGGCACCCCCATGCATATTACGAATTTCAGGACCGCCAGCAGTGTCAGGGAGGTCTTAACTCCATGAAAAGGCCGGCAGGCCTGAAACAAAGGGAGCCATGTTGCCCATGTGGAAGCATGCAGGGGGACACAACATGTGCCCCCCTGTGTGATTACACCCCAGATTCTGCACAGCATGGACTTTACAGTCCATGCAACGCAGGAACTGATTTTGCCATTCCCATTGTGGTGTCCATTTTTAGAGGCACCGCCATGGGACCACCCAAAAAAAAACCCTGCCAGACACAAGGAAACTTGTAATCTGGTGGGTGATGCTCACACAGGTTTATCGGTGTGGGCTGCCGGCATGGCGGTCCACTCCCACTCCACCCGAATCGTAATCAGGCGCCTGACGTCTGAGGAGTCTTGAAAGTGACCAGGGGGAGCTGCTCCAGAAACTCTGAAAACTTTGGACTTAGAAGAAAAGTTTTGGACTTCCAAGATTTCTGGAGCATCATTGGGTCCTCATAGTAAAGGTGTCCATTTTCAAAAAGAGGTCGTCGGATACGGTTTCAGTCTTGATCCGTAGGAGGATTTTGAGCTCCATAAAGAAGACTAGGTCCGAAGGTAGAAATCTTGACTGGGCAAAGGCGCATCATTTTCTGCCTGATGTGAGTACATCAGTGAACGAAACATTTGAATTTCTTCTGCTCAGAATTTTTCCTGCCTATACCAATGGAATCAGTGGAACCTTTACCTGCAGCTATCCCTTTTCAAGGTGCTTTTTTCGTGAATACAGCCTTTAGTATTGCCCTGCTCGCATATTTCGACTTCAGTTTTAGAGACTGAGTCAGAAGGTATAATCTTTGAGCTGTAACCAACCTGCGCTCCATTGAGGTTGGTCTGGAATCGTACCTATGTTCTAGTATTCCATGAAAGTGACTACTGATTGATGCTTTCCCTTTTCTGGCTCGTTTTGCCTTAAATCTTAAAAAATACCTATCTGTGGTTCCCTACCATGGATTTGTGTTATTGTTGTGTCATTTCACTCTTAAAAGATTCTAAAATAGTTGAGTGTTTTTTATTGTGTTGTGTTTTGACTTTCCATCTGTTTGGTTTTGTTACTGCTTAATACTGTCCACATTTTCCTAAATTAATCCTTTGTGCTCTGTGCCATTGCTACGAGGGGTCTGAGCCCAGATTTGAATTATTGAAACTGTGTTTTACCCTTACAAGTTTGCAAACTTATTCCTTGCTGTGGCCTCGCATCCACTACAATTAATAACCAGCTGTGGCCCGGGCAGGTAAGAGTGGTGGGGCGGTGGTGCCAGCTAGGGGGGATTTCGATGGACGATGACAAGAGAAAATGTATTATTTATTTCATTTTCCATCATCATCGTCCGTTGAAATTGCCCACCGCTCTTACCTGGACGGGCCGCAGTTGTTATTAACCCACCTTCATATGCTTTCCAGATCATCTCTGAACATTTCAATATAAATCAAAAGCAGTAGCAAAGTCAGAGGTCACCCTCCAGTCTTTAGGTTATTGTTAGTTCAAGGAAGTTCTATATCCCTTGAAACCTGGGCTTAAAGCTGGCATATGAATGGAATCCTTCCTTGTGAGCCTTGTCAATAGCCAGAATAGACTAACAGATGGAGATAGTGCTAGTGTGTTGGCATTGTTGGACATGTCATGAGCAAATGAGACTCAAAGATTCTATGATGGATTTTGATACTATCTTTTTTAACCAATAGGACAAAAAGTGTCTTCTTTTGCCCATCGTATTAAATCCTGTAAAAGCTACTTCCAAGTAAATCTGGAATGTGGGCTAATTCCCCAGTTTCTTTAATGTTTATCTCTTTTCCTATTTAGGGCCCGATTACGATGTCGTTCGGACCTGAGTCCATCCGACATCGTTTGGGTACTGGGACTGACCAACCTTCTGTTGGCGGTCCCAACCCAGCAAGTAGGTGAAGTGATCCTTCAATAATAAGAAGGTAATCCAAGGAATCGTTAATAAGGTAGTTTATTGAAAGGAGCAGTAAAAGATACGTCTCAGTGAGCCAGGGCCAACCGCTACAACTGGAGCTCTCGGAACACTCTTCACTCCGAGTGTTCCGAATTCCATACATGAGCGTAGGACACGAGGACACACGAGGACACCACAGTAGGATGCGATCGAACACTGTTCGGTCGCACTCCTATTCTTTACAATGGGAGCATGCCTTCTGACCAGAATGCATGATCTCAGTGTAAAGTGAAGAGGTGCAGTTCATCCCACCTTGAGGTGCCTGCCACGGGGTGCAGGGATCAACAGAAAGACTGTCGGAATTCGACATTGTAATCCCTCCTGCAGAAAGAGCCGCTCTTGGGATTACAAGAGGCTTTCCAATTGGCAGATGGGCTCGCCGAGCCCATCGGAAGCTATTTGGAAATCCAGTTCAGATTAACCGCTTCCGTGCTGCGCCGATTCCACCCCTGTGCTGGACATTCCAGAACAGGGTGCGGTCGTGACGGAACCGTTCCGTCATCAGCACAGCTCAGCCGTGACTGATGACGGAACGGTTCCGTCACAAGCATCGAAGGAGTTAATTTCCAACCGACTCCATCCAAATGGGTCAGTCGGAAATTAATCCAAACTGCTGATGACGATGCAGTAGGAACGGCTCCAACCGAGGGTCGGAGCCTTTTCCTATGTCCTCGTAATCGGCCCCTTAGTTGTGTGGGCTCTCTTTTGTAAATTCTGTAGAGTTAAAACCCTTATAAACCTTCAATTGCTGTAACTCTTCTGGGGAGTGACTTCTAACTGCGAAAAAAAGGTATCTAACAAAGAATCCGTTTAGTATTTTGATTATGACTCTTACAAACTCCAAGGCAGCTTTCAGGAGTCTAGGCCTATGACTTTAGGCAATTGATCATGACATGCTGACATGATCAAGAGTAAATCACTTTTCTTTGTCTCTTGCTCCACAAGTCATCCAGACCACAAGTTTCTTGATCTAAAATCATTCAGGAGAGATGTTCCTTTTCTGGATGAGCCTAAAAGAAATTAACTAGTCAGGTATTTGGTAAATATAGCACCATTTAACCATTATTTTATACTGCAAATATCAGATACCCAAAGTGTAGCAAAATAAAAGATCTAATTGGTTTGCACAGCATCTTGTGGTAGAGATTGCCTCTCTAACTGTGCTTGGGACGGGACAAATGACGGGTGAGCATCTACAGAGATGCTACATTTATGTTCTTCATGCAGATTTCTGCTGAGGTTTGCTATTCCAGAAGGCCTCCATTTACTGCTTAGAATGAGGATGCAGAGGGTGTCTGAGATGCCATTGCAAGAGACTTGTGAAGGGCTGACTGCGACCACACTAGGAGTCATTTTCATAACAGAATATTTTTAACAACAATTTGAATATCTGGTCAAAAGTGTAATTTACAAAAATATCATGCTTATGTACTTACAATGTAAGCTACCAAAATATTGTGTCAAAAATGTGGAAGGGAATATTGCAAGAAAAGTAATAATAATAATAATAATAATAATAATAATAATAATAATAATAATAATAATAAGAAGAAGAAGAAGAAGAAGAAGAAGTAGAAGAATAGTAAGAATAATAATAAGAATAATAATATATGTTTTAATAAATATGTCCTTATACCCTTTTTTAATAAATATAGTATATTTTTTAATAAATATTGCTTTATAAGGAATGTATAAGAAATTATTTAAACTACTACTATAGAAAAAAATATAATTTAAATATATTATTATGTATAATCTTTAAAAATATAAAACAATAGGTGAACACTTTTAAAGTATTTCTAATTTACAATATTACCAGTAACGTAAAAATTAAAAGTCAACATATATGCAACAAACAAAATTATGTAGCCTAGTTTAAATACATATATATATATATATATATATATATATATATATATATATGTATATATGTATATATATATATATATATATATATATATATATATATATATATATATATATATATATATATATATATATACATATATATATATATATATTTGTATATATATATCAAAGAACTCACGCTGTCAACCGCCTTCGTAACAGCAGCCACGGACCCAGACGGACTTTTCAGCAGTCAAAATTTAATTGCAAAGATTAAGCAGTCCGGCAAACCACTCTACGCGTTTCGGGACTTGCTCCCTTCTTCACGAGTGCCAGAGGTTTTGGTCAACACAGAATAAATAATCATGTGACTTCAACATTATAGTGAAAAGTGAAGAAAGACTGCAACGGAGTTAACTCACCCTGTTTACATTATAGCTACCGTCATTTTTACATTCCCAGTTTCAAAATGCACTTCACAATTTCATGTTAGATACATTAAGTACATTCAAGTAATGTAATTCATAATAGGCAAACATCAAAATTATCGCCTGTTTGCCACAATAAAGGAATGGAAGGACTTTAGCGGTGTTAATAAATCAGAGCGCCTTGCTCCTCAGTCATACGCTCGTGAAACTAAAAATAATAATGAGCAGCTCAGTTCAATTAAATCCCTGCTGTGAATGGGCCGTGGTTAACATGCTAATTTTTTGTTTCAATAAAACTTTATCAATCCTAACATGGCAAACTTTCGCTGACGATGACAATGTGCTTCAATAATGTTATAGCCCAAGTGGGAAGTGCTCATAAGGTATAAAGCCCGAGTGGGCTGGGGGGAAAGATACTTCGCTCTTCAGCATTTCTTTATTAACATCGGCCATCTTTCTCTGTGAAACAAAAATACAAAAAATGTGATCATAAAATGAACCCAAACCCTAGTGACTTTAAAATGAATATATACAACGCTCATTACATAGTTATGCAGAACTATCTCTCGAAACAACTCCCAGATGGGCTAATATCTTTGTTATTCAACACTATTTCAGATCATATTGTTACTGGGCATAGAACTGTGGGTAACACTAAAAAACACTGAACTCAGAATAACACTATTTCACAATAACTAGCCTAAATGTACTGAATGCTCTTCATCTATATATATAGATTTATAAATGAATTTATATATATATATATATATATATATCCTACTGGCAGTTGCCAGTAGGTAGTTATAGTTAGGACCAAGTTTCCATAGTAAGAGCATTTTTTGTTTTGCTTATAACTTTGGTGTTTTTCATGAAATTTTCCAAACTAATTCTTTGTTCATATCAGCTCCTATGTTGAAAGTTTGGGGGCGATTTGTCAAGGGGCGGGCCGAGATAAAAGGGGGGTCCCAAAACATGTTTTCTCCATGCAATTTCTATAGGAAACTTCAGACAAGGTTACAGGTCGAACGGGTGAACGGAATTACCCCAAATTTGGCAGGGAGAAGGGTCTTGGTCTAGAGAGCACACTTTTGTTTATTTGGTGTAAATTCGTTCAGTAGTTTTGGAGAAATATCGAAAAGTACAGATATCGATATTTCGGAATTCTGCCACTCGATTGGCTGGGGCGTTACTAGCACGAGCTTGCTGCTTATTGTTTACGAGCGCTGTGAGCGTTTGCAACTAGGAAGTGTTGGCCGCCATTTTGTGATTTCGTTGAAATGAATAAGGGGAAAAAAGGGAGAAAAGAGGAGGATAGGAGCACTGTAACCTGTGTGGGGCAGTGTGAAGCAAAGTAGTGACTCCTACCAGTCTGAAAGGGCAGTGTTGGTTAGAGAGAAATGGTGCTGAGATGAGATGCTGCTACACTCGAGTATGAAACCGAGAGCCTAAACCGTGAGCTCATTGCTGTAAAGTGATGTGCTTTGGTCTTGTAGCATATGTGTGCAAGTAGTGTTAGTAGGCGTTTATACCATACAGGGAGTGGGAAGCGAACTACTGACCGCTACCGTGCGTTTATACTATACTGGGAGTGGGAAGCGAAGTACTCACGCCTACCGATGTGAAGACTCAGGGATCAAACCGAGCTGATTGCTGTAAAGTGATGGGCTCTGGGTGCTGTAGCATACTGGCCGCTGTAGTATAACTGTGTAAGTAGTGTTAGCATGCGTTTATACTATACAGGGAGTGGGAAGCAAACTACTCACCTCTACTAGTCTGAAGACTCGGGGATTAAACTGTGAGCCTAAATCGTGAGCCCATTGCTGTAAAGTGATGTGCTCTGGGTGGTGTAGCATACCTGTGAAAGTAGTGTTAGTTTGCGTTCATACAATACAGGGAGGGGAAGCGAACCACTCACCCCTACCGGTTTCAAGACTCGTGGATGAAACCATGAGGTAATTGCTGTAAAGTGATGTGCTCTGTGTAATATTCCAATGTAAGTCATAGTAGAATGTTAGTAAGTAATTCTACTAGAATGTAAGTATGTAATGTTAGAATGTAGGGCTGGCATGAGGGGAACCTTGGGGAGTTTGTACACAGTGGAGAATACAGTTGCATTGCTGTCTGCTTCTGTTGGTGGCTGTTTAAGCTGTCTTGTTTTCCTGCAATAAATATACTTATCGGATCCACTGCTGTCTGCCTCTTCACTACATAAATTTGTCGACGAGTAGGAGAAGGAAAAAAGAAGGCAGCACTCACCAATATTTCGAGGTTGCTTGCGTTTTGCTGAAGACCCGTTTTCTTCGTGAAGCTATTTCTACCCATCCCAGGGTCGTCAGCTCATTGAACTATGTCATCCGACCTCTGGTAGGATTTATATTTTTGTTTTTTGGGCTTCCTCTGCCTCTTCACTGCACTCTGGTCGCTGTACTACAAGTTGCAAGTAGTGTTAGTATGCGTTTATACTAATTCTGTAGTTATGCAGTAACCAGTGCATCATGGTCCTAGGGAGCGCCACCTCCCAGGCGCAGCTCATACAATGTCCCGGGGTGTACATCCGCGGGACATTTATGTTTGCTATTAGAGGGCGGATGCATGGCTTCCACCCTGTGATATCAAATCTTTGTTTGCCTCATTGAAGCAAGAGTTGGAAAACCTTGTATTGCTTTAATAGAGCGGATCCAGATGGTGAAAAAGGGTAGAAAAAAAATTAACCGGGTCTCACCCGTTCATTTAAATGAGCCCCCTGATAGGTAATGTTCCGGGGCCAATCCTATTATTATATTGCAGGGTCTCTGCAGGACTGGGGACCTTAATCTCACATGTAAATTAGGCGCGGGAGGGCAGAGAGACATTTTGCAGCCTAGGGGATCGCCACATCCCCGAGTATTGTTCACTAATTGTTCGGGGGGGCTTCGAGGCCAAATGAAGTCCAGGGATCGCCACCCTCTAGGGCTTTACTTAAATATGCAGGGTGACCCTCGCCAGTCCCTGAAGCCTTGGTGACCCTAGGCAGTGCTTTATTGGTTCTGTAATCACACAGGCAGTACTCATGGTGTTATAAAGTGATACACTCATAGAACCCTTGCAGTTGTAGAATTACCCAGGCTTCATTTATGTAATAGTCTGTTGGTTTATATTTGGTAGGTGCACCGCAAAATTACAAAGGTTTTCTCTCATAGCCTCCTATCAACTGCCGATTTTCACAATAAACTACAGACAAGTGTTGTCAGAAAAAGAAGACCCTTACACTCAGTTATTTATTGGTAAAAAAAAATAACCTTTATTAAAACAACACAAATAAATGGAAACGCAACTTTATTCGAACAAACAACAGTATAACATGAAATAAGTGGGTGGGACTCCTCCAGAAGCAGCGTTTAAAACCTGCAAGACATAAAAGAAACATAAGTATGTGTGCCATGTCCAAGAGAAAAAGAAAGGTAGTCAGAATGAAAGGAAGATAGTGAGAATGGGACAGAGAGGGAGTGGGTGGAAGGGAGAAGGGGAGGGAGAGTCAAAAGAACAGAGGAAGGAGTAGACAGAGTGTCGGCCTACTGCACCCAGCCCTCTCTGTTCACCTCCCGTCAGGACGCTGGCTCCACGAGAAAGAGTACGGTCCAGCAAGTCCTTAAAATGAAACAGATATGATTGAGGCCAGAGATTACCTTATTATCTACGGCAACATCGCTTGCCTGCACCTGTGCACCCAGGCTGCAGCACCCCAGCCCCTTCCCCCGCACTGTGGTCAATTGTAGCTACTGCACACTGAGGCTTCACTGCTCACCTGCCACCACCGGTGTGTCCAACGACGTGCCGGTGAAAGCTCCGACTCCGGGGTGCCTCTCTAGGGTGGCAAAGCAGGTCTCCGGTCGGGGACGGTGTCTTGATACCACGATGGAAGGCGTCAGAATGCCCTGGGCTGAGCACCCCTACCGTCCATTTTGCTGCAACCAATTCAGTGTCTGAAAAGGGAGAAATAATATAATGGTGAAAACGTCTGGAGGTAAATTAAAGTTTATTTGAAGCTTAATAGAGAACACCAGTTGAGTGCATCCTTCCTTCTTGAAGTATCTACCAACTGTTAGTGGTAATCATGGTTCAAAGAGGAGTTGGAGTGCACAAGAATACACAAGGTTAAATAATAATATGTTATGCCAACATGTACACATTACTCTTTACAGTTTGTCACATGTGATCTAGGTGATCTAGAATGTGCACTCTGCCAGTGGCTGATGATACTCCTTCCAGCCACCAATACCCAGACCGAAAGGCAGCACAATAATGTGCACACACACAGACCAGGGGCATCGTGTAACACACATTTGTTTGTTTGATGTAACGTTTCAGATGCATGGCCATCACACGTGGAAGACTAATGTACAGACCATGAATATTGATCAAGATGATCGTTGCATGTTGTGTGTAGTATAAGATATGTGTACACAGCAAAACACTTTTCAAATAAACTCTCTAAGCAGAAGGGGTGTGTCTCATCAAACGCTGTACAGAAAATGACTAAAATGGGTGGCGTCCTCCAACTGTTACATTGGGTAATGTTGTGAACTAATCTAATGCTTTTTTTAAGGTCACATGGCAATTGCGCGTCGAGGGCGCAAGGAGGCCGCACCCGCCGCAATTTTGAGAAAATATATTTATCATAATATAAGTTTATTACAGTTAGAAATATATAAATGTTTACAATATTTTTGGTTATCGCTTGCTCTCCTATACAGTTTAAAGTTATTTAGATATAGTTTTGAGACATTAAAAAAAATGAGAAATGGCGTACCCGGCGTGACACTATGACGTTACACAGGGCCTGGCAGCTTGTACTCGTCGCATACGCAAAGTGAAGCAGGTGCGACTCCATACGTACATGACGTAACGCGTGACTTGGTACTGCATACCCGTCGGATACCAAAGTAGCAGCTGGCGCGACCTCATACGTATATGATGTTATGCGGGACGCGGTGCCACAAACCCGCTGGATATGAAATGCGAATCATTTACGAGTTGAGTAATATGGCAAATAGGATTCGCGTGGTGATGGAGCTTGGTACACTACCGGTATGGAACTGCATTTTGATATAAAGCATTACATAATTTTTAACGTTAAAAAAAGGATAATTTAGTTTCAAAATAGAAAAAAAAATTGAAAAAAATATAGGTTTTATAAACATTAAAATATGAGATTAACATTAAAAAAAACCTCAAAATTCACTGAAAAAACCATAGGTTTCACCGATGTTATAGTTAGGAATTAACATTTAAAAACCTTTGAAATTCACTAAAAAAACATAGGTTTCAGGGACGTTATAGTTAGTTGGACATTTGACTCATATAAAACCAGAGAAATTTGCCTGTTATAGTTAGTTGAGCTAAAAATAACTCGGGCGCCCGCAATGCACTGCTCATGATGTCACATATTACATCACTCATTACATGGTCAGTGACATCACCGATGACATCACTGATGACATCTCAAATTATTTCACTGATGACATCACTCGTGACATCATCCACGTGATAATCTGATGCACATACTGATGCCCTAATATAAACTTTGATACACCCATTCTAAAATGCAGACTACTATTTTTGAAACCATACGTACAAGAATGCCATATAATACATACACACACATCCAGTCACTTAGTCATGTAGTTACTCATCAATACAGGGCTATAATATGCACTCATACATCTATACATGCAGTCACACTCTGGCACTCATTCATAGAGTTACTCACAGACCTAGTCAGTAATGCAAATAATCAATCACATACCCATTTATTCATGTATACAGTTATACACACCAACTCCGTTATTTATAGACATACCCATTTACTCATCTATACAGTTATACACACCAACTCCGTTATTTATAGACATACCAAATCACTTATTTATACAGATACTAACACATATGTACTGTATTATACAATCACTGATAGAAGCAGACACTTATTTATACACTCACTCTTCAAATAACTTAGTCTCACGTATACTCGTTTATATACTCCTACACTCACATATAGCGCCTTAAAACATATGTAGTTAGTTACAGATATACCACTGAGACATTCATTCACTCACCAATACACCCATACGCTAACTCACTCATACAGCCCTTCCCAGATGCACTTTTTAATCCACACAACCAGTGAATCACCCACTCAGACATCTATGCACAGACTCATGCACCCTCCCACACACCCACACAGACACTCAGGGACCCATAAGGTTACTCAGACAACAAATCAATAACCCATATAGACACTCATGTAGCTATTCAGCAACCCATGCAGTTGCTTACACACCAACTGAGAGACTAATACAGACTTTCACACAGTTTAGTCACTAACCCATGCATTCAGTAAGACACGTTCAATCACTCACTTATACAGTCAGTCACATACCTACTAAATAATCCCTTTAGGCACTTCTAAATGCATTCATTCTTCAATACACCTTGGCATAGATATATATGAAAAATATTTAAACTTTACAAAAACACGCATTCACTGGATGATGTCATGAGTGATGTAATGAGTGATGTCACTGACCATGTCATGAGTGATGTAATATGTGACATCATGAGCAGTGCATTGCGGGCGTGCGTGTTATAGTTAGCTCAACTAACTATAACAGGCGAATTTCTCTGGTTTTATATGAGTCAAATATCCAACTAACTATAACGTCCCTGAAACCTATGTTTTTTTCAGTGAATTTCAAAGGTTTTTTAAATGCTAATTCCTAACTATAACATCGGTAAAACCTATGTTTTTTTCAATGAATATATATATATATACATATATATATATATATATATATATATATATATATATATATATATATATATATATATAACAAATATAATCATAATATTAACAGTAACTAAAGAATTTTACACTTAAAAGACATATATTAAAAATATAACTTACTTAAATGAAATGAATACAATTAATGTGAAAAATATATATAAATATATACATATTTAAAAAGCAAAATATTGAAAAAAATGAAAACAATAGAAAAATTAATATACCTCCAAATTAAAAAAACAAAGGAAAGGTGTTAGACCTTGCATAAACTACATTTACTACTATCACTCCAAGGTGCACAAAACCAGAAAAAGTGCATAACTTCAAAGTGGTTAGATTACCTATTCCCATTTCAATGTAAGCCATAGTAGGGAAAGTTTTGGGCTTCGGAGGAGTTAGCTTTACTATTGCCACTTCAGTTTAGGCAACAGTAGGAAAGGTGTTTGACTTTGGAGGGGTGAGATTTACTGTTTCCTCTCCATTCAAAGCAACATTAGGAAAAGTGTTGTATTGCAGATGGGTTAGATTTACTGTTTCCCACTCCAGTCTAAGCAACAGTAGGGAATTGTTGGACTCTGAAGGGGTTAGATTTACTATTGCCACTTCAGTCTTAACTACAGTAGGAAAGGTGTTGGACTTCGGAGTGATTAGTTTTACTATTCCCACTCCAGCCTAAGCAACAGTAGGGTAATTATTGGACTATGGAGGGGTCAGATTTACTATTCCCACTCCAGTCTAAATACAAATAGGGAATGTTTTGGAGTTCAGAGAGGTTACATATACCATTACAACTCACATTCATTTAAAAATAAACATTTCAACATCTAGCAGCATAGAACAATTAAAAGACATAAAAAAACAAATACACACTATATAAACTCAAAAATATATTATTTTAAAAATTCAAGGAAATTTAATATTTTATTACATTTAAAAGAAAAACTCAACAACCTCCCTAATAGCCACAGAAACCACAAACATCAAAAAATAATTGAAATATTAAAAAAAAACACATTAAAATTAAGATAGTAAGTAAACAAACACAATTAGAAACATTAACAAATATAAAAAACATTCTACAGATATTGTTATTAAATACACTTACAAAATATTTTGTGAACATTTCATATAAAGCAATACCTTTACCTTTTTAATAATTAATTAAAATGTGCATAATTTATTATCAATTAAATATAAATTACTCATTAAAATGTAGCAAATAAAACATACATTGAAATTAACAAAGTCAGCTTGAATAAAATCCAAATTACACAATTAAACAATTTGCATATTTAATGATCAATTGAATATTTAAATTACAACACATAATTAACAATAAAAATCAATAAGTTATCATTTACTTAACTTTCCATTCTACTCCTCTTCAAACCCAACAAATGCTACAACATCATTACATTAAAAAAATAACACATTTAAAATTAGAAATAATATTTTAAAACATGATAACAATTGAAAACTCAACTAATGAAACTAACCCCTAGCATGGATATACTACTATAAATAATTTGTTTGGAAATTCAAAGATGAATGAATGATTCTCCTTTTTCTGACCACACATGAATGTTAATTGTTGTAATTGTGCGACATGGGCTTGTGGGGTTCTGGTCGTCCTCTGTACTTGCTCCGGCTTCCTCCATGGTGCTGCGCAGTTTAAATTATTTTGTTTGTGTTTTTCGGTGCTTTTATATTGCATAAGGCAAGTCGTCATAGTGGAATGTGCCTTATTATTGTGGTAATGTCTAGCTTGAACCAGTGATAAGGTTCACCATATTAAACACATATCTACATTGTTGACAGATTACCTCTTCTTCATGCTTACTATCTGCACCATCCATTGGTTCTAGATCCTGCCACACCGAAGACCCAGGCATTCCAAATTGAACACCTATGACAACTTGCAAGAGTAATCTGTTGTTCTGTGGATCTCATACAAAAGGGAAAATTGTTGACAAAATATTTCCGTTTCTGTTATCAAGCTTTAGTGCCATTCAGAAGTATTGTTTGTTTATCTGTACCATTCCTTGTTAAGTCAAATAAAGGCGTTCTCATCTTTTATTTGTTGAATATTTTTAAAGTGTAATGTGAATGCATTTCAAAATGCTTTTTGTCTGATATCCTGCACGATGATTTGTGAAATAAAAATTCAAACCTTTACTGGGAAAAGTCATTGCTGGCTACTCATAGCACCGAGCAGCTTCACCTACACTGCAGAGACATTGCATTTCTTTCTGTTTAAATTAAAGTATGATAGAGCCCTTTGGAAAGTGGGTGCGGCAAATGAGAGTGGCAACGATGATAGGGTCAATGCTCCTATGGCTGTGGACAGAGGCGCTGGACTTGCAGCTGTTGTTCTTGGTGTCACTCCAATTGAAAGATGAAGACCCCATAATTCCTGGACATGACTGACTGCATTGCATGCAATGAGCAAATTCTGAACACTTATTGGTGAAATACGTTGCTTGAAATTTATGTGGTGATATGCTAAAACATGGTAACAACATGATCAGATTTCCAAACAGAAAGTTACTATAATTAACTTTACACTTGTTTGGGGAGTTCTCTTTGCATGGGACAGAGAACTCGGAATGAAAGGAATTAGGGAAACAACATTTACCTGACCGAAAACCCATACTCATGACATTAAACATAAAAAAACCTTGCATACCTCCACTTCCCCATCTCAATTGACATAACATACCAGCTCTAGAATCTAAGATGAATGCCACCCTATTTAAGAGGAACTTCAATGACAAGGAAACAGGCGTTGTACTTACCTTTATTATTGACCGGTGCAGCAAATGACATGGCATGCCTAAAAACACTCTCAGTAGAATGCATATGTTGCAATGAATTTCAGGGACTTTAGAAAGTCCTGTCACTTAAATCCATTCTTCCTTTGCAGTATCAGGTGTGTTGAATGAGTTTGAGACTTGGTTATAAAGTGTGAATTGTGTTTGCCTTGCTCATTGTGGGTGTGATTTTTTCCCTTTCTTTAAATATTCCTAAATCCCTCCTTTTTGTGGTAATTATTCCCCATTGCCACTGCCACAGTTACTACCAAAAGGGAGACCTCCATGTGTGTAGATCTCAACACTTGTGGCCAAGATCTCCGCATAGATGAGATAGGGGAGGGGTATATCCCCATTCAGAGGTCTCCAATATCTCTCATTTCACTAACCACTCACGTGATGGAGATAGGTATGTTAGTGGCACTGTGAAAACGGGGATATTTCTGGTCTGCATGTGATGTCATTCACATTGCATCCAAAATACCGATAGTCTAAACAATCACAAGGCAATTCAGGAATCAGGGCCCCGATGTGGACTTGAAAGTGACTTTTAATAGCCAGCTCCTTAGAGGTGGCTGCTTTTTCCACTTAGGTGGCAATATACTCAAATAAACAACAGCTCAGACACACCTTCTGTGAGAATTTGCTGGTATAGTTTAGATTAAAGATGCAATAAGGGTTTTTCGCAAAAGAACATTCAAAGTTATCTCAAGTGACAGACTGGTTTCTGACTCCAGACATAATTTATTGCATATCTATTAAAATTTTCCTCCTGCAGACACTGTCATCCTTCCATGCCATCCCCCTGCATTAATATTTCTCTCTCGTTGCATGGGCTTGTAGCATCTTTGTTAGCTTGAGCCGCATAAGCTGTCATCACTGGTTGTTGATAAAGTTTAACCTTGGCTCCTGAGCACCACCAAACCCACTATTCTCCCATACAAAATGAATATGTCTAGACCTAATTCCATGTTGGAGGCAGCAGCACATTGATTATATTGAAGCAGTTGAGTCAGAATCTACTTCACAAACATCTGCAGTAGAGCAATCCTCCGATAGGTGCTGCTAGTACAATGGCATTGGGAAATAGATGAAAGAGTTACTGCCCCTGAGTTTCTTTTTATTGTGATCACTCTAGCAGATAAATGTACTTTGATAGACAAAGTATTGAAGAATAACATTTCTTCAATCATGAATATCACTCTAACTGTCCTAAATATTATACAATATATTCTTTAATGTTTTACCATCTTTTGTACTGTTATGGAGTTTGATCTTTTCTATATCACCTCCTTTTCTAAAGGGAGCCAATTTGTACATGTAATTTGGTCGTTTTTTTGTTTTATTAATGTTTACAACATTTTTGATAAGTTCATGAACATTACATACATTTTGTTTTTAGAAAAAGTGCAATTAAAATAAACAAACAAGATATGTACATATGGGTAGCTCTTTAAGGAGCCCTGTAATTTGGCCTTAGATGTTAGTGGAGGTTAATAAGCGGTGGCCCTGAAAGCACTTTCCAAAAAGATGGCATTACAAACATCACTAAGATGGACACCACCAGAGCACCATATTTATTCTATCATGGTAAACATTGCCAAGCTGGTAATCTCTAACATATACAGTCATAACACCGTTTCTTTTGCATCATGCACACTTCATCTTTTGGTTAAAGTTAGTAATGACAAGCCACTTTTTATGCTGGATAGTGCTTGAAAAAATAGTGGGGGATATTCTCAAGAACGTGTGATAATTTGCGAAATTAGCTTATCGCAACTTTGCACATCGCAGTCTATCGCAGGAAAATAACGCTGTGTTAACATTGTATTCTCAACACGGCGGTACCATGCGATAGTCTGACGCTAACACGTCAAATTACAGCAATAAAATTACTGTGACAGCAAAAAAACACGAACGTAAAAAAAGTTGAGGATTCGGCCAACCGCAATAAAAAAATCAGCTATAACCAGCGACAGGCCTGCAATTCCCACACCTCATGTTTTGTTCATGATTTCGTAAAGTTGATGTAAAATATCTTTGTCAGGGGTGGTGCCTAGGGTAGGGCCCGGGGAGGGGGTGGTCATGGGGGGGTGGCGGCGGGTGTTGTGGCCCTTTTGGGTGTCCGAGTTGCATGATCAGTAGCTCCGTGGCATCTGTTGTTCTTCTGGTGTGGCTGTGGGCTGGGCTCCCATTTCTGGTGCAGGTTATCGTCCGACTTAATAACAGGAGAGAGCAGGTGTTAATTCCCTGCTGCTAACGCGCCTTATTGCATGTTTTGTGATCTTATCGCCGATCTGGCTGGTCGTTGAGAATGTTACGAAGTGGTGCTGTCGCAGCTTTTTGCACTGGAACGCCTACTCTGCATCTCATTAGCGTTAGTTGCTGGTGTCATCCGAGGTGATATTTTTTGTGCCGATCGGAACCACTGCATCGCCCTTTGACGACGATGCAGAGGCTGAGAGACGACAGCGGTTCTACAGCCTGCACTGCCTGATGATGGTGCTCTGTGCAGCTCGGCCACAATGCATTGCCTTCACTTCAGCGAAGCTCGATGGCAACTGCTTGAAAAAGATCGACACATAGTGCCATCAATGTCGACACTTTCCCCCATCCAAGGTACTTTCTCAGTGGGCCCTGCGTCAGTCCTGCAGCCGGCCTGCCCTGCATCACAATCATCCTGACCATTGGATTTGCGCCGGTCCTTTGCAACCTCAAGTAACCTTTGACCGCAAGTGACTATTAAGCACTATTTTTGCATTTAATCTTTAAAAATTAATATCTTGACTTCTACTGATTGGATGATAGTCGTCTGGGTCTCATTTTGTTCAGGTAAATATTTTCTAAACCTACGTGGAATCTTTTTGTGGTGTACTTAATATTTTATTGTGTGTTTGTGTTGCACAAATACTTTACACATTGCCTCTTAAGATAAGCCTGAGGGCTCCGTGCCAAGCTACTAGAGGGTGAGCACAAGTTATCTTTTAGTATGTATCTAACTTAACATGACTAGAGTAGTGGTTCTTACCTGGCCTAGTTGTATAGTCAGTCAACCAGAAACCCCATTTCTAACATCCCACTAAAGCCCCTACAGTCTTTCTGACTGCCTATTGCCCATAGCATTCCCATTGTATGGCAAACAAGAAACTGGACATCATTTGTCATGAAGGGTGTATCTATTGGCATAAAAGATAATTTTTTCTCCTTTGAAGATCAACGGTATTGGCAAGTAACTGGGACATCCATGGGCAGTACATGTGTCCCAGGATGGCCAATCTATATATGCACTGGTTCAAAAGTACCCACATCTATCCAATGGACAACCCTTTCCAGATGAACCTGAAGCTGTGGAAGAGATATGTTGACGACATCTTGGTCATCTTGGAGGGTGACCGAGCATCTCTGGAGGCTTTCTCCCAAAGGCTGAACACCTTGAACATCCTTTTGAAACTCACTTGTGAGTACAGCAAGAAACAACTCCCATTTCTTGACATCAATTTAAACCCTAAAGAGGGAAGCGTTTATACAGAACTGGACAAAAAACCAATGGCTTGTAACTCATTGTTGAGTTCCTCTAGTTGCCATCCACGAGCACTTCGTGATAACCTCGGAGTTGGTCAGTTCTTACATTTGAGGAGGAACTGCACAGAAACAATCAAGTTTAAAGACTACGCCAACAATCTGGGCGATGATTTGCTGGCACAACAGTAACCAAAAGATCTTGTTCGGAGAGCCGCCAAACGGGCACAGAACAGCAATCGTGAGGCATTATTGGAAACCGAAGCTGGAAAGATCGGTGCACGTTAGCACATTTAGCCATCTAACTGAGACCGTTAAAAGAGCAGTCAATAAGAACTGGCACATTTTGAATAAGGGTGACAAACACTGTGAAAAACCACTCTTTGCCCTAAACGCAGTGGCAATCTAGGCAACATACTGGTCCATACAAGACCGCGTCATCCTCGCAAGTCTGACACTCCACACACATTATGGTCGGGAGAACCCGTTAAGGGCCATTTTCCATGTGGCGCCTGTGTTGCCTGTCATTCTACCATAAGTATGAAAGCGCTAGATTTGCGCCTTAAGACTCCATGGGTCCTATCCAGCTATACCAATTGTAACTCAGAGGGGCGATATACCTGAGAAGATGTCCTTGTGGCATTATATACGTGAGTATGACTACCAGAAAGGTCAAAACGAGGAATAGTGAACATAGAAGTTAAGTAAAATGTAAAAAAACAATACTAAACACACTAGACACTTCCTGGAGGCTGGCCATACTGAGGAAGACATTAAGTGGGTGGTCTTAGATAAACCCCACTTCTGTAGGGAGATGGGCCCACTAGATAGAGTCCTGTTCCGGAGGGAACAATGCTGAGTGTTTAGACCGGGCAGCCATTCTAGGGGTCTAAATAATTACATTCCCTGGTGCGCATTTTAAGACATGAGCCCAGATGACACACCTGTTTTGCTCAGAATAAGTAATAAATGCTAGCGAACACATTGATTGATTGATTGAGCACCCTAAACATATAGGTATTTATACTACACAAACAAGTCTGGTTCGTAGACTGTACTCAATAAGCTTTCTTTCTTCCGTTTTTGTCCACTAGGTTGAAGTACACATTACTGACTAATAAGTGCTAGCTAATTTATCGTTTGCCTGCTATATGGGTCATCACCTCATACCTTTACATATTTATACGATACAATCCAAGTCTGGTGCGTAGATTATATTTTATTTTATTTTTTACCCTGGGTGGAGTTCGCGGAGTAGCACTATGCGAAGCTACACAAAGTGCAAAAAAAACTCTGTTGCACTATGCGAAGCTCTGCAAGTCGCGGAGTACGGTAGAAAAATGCAGTTTGTGTTCATTGCACAGTACCGGATGCTTGTCCGAACTGTGCAATTATTGCAAACAGCACCATGCACAGAGCAAGCTTACCTTTTCTGCCGCTCGAGCGGCAGCTTTCTCAATGGGAACGGGCAGTTTCTCAATGCGAGCAGTCGCGAGCATACGTGAACATTCACAATGAGAAACCTGACCCCGCCCCCTACCCCGCATTGAGAAATCTCGCTAGGAGGTTTGTTTTCCATGCTTGCGCTCGCCGACTTAATGTTGGCAATCATGAACGAGGAAAAATCTCGCCTGGGGGTGGATATTTACGGAAATCCGCAAGCTCCGTGTAACCGGGAGTGGGGGAAACTCCGCAAAGTCCGCGAGCGGAGTGGAGTTCACCGCCCATTGTTAATATTTTTATTTATTTAGTACCAACACTCTTGAGGAGGTATATGTCCGTACTACCTCCCAGTTTGGGTACTAGTTTTCAAGAGGAACCGGAATGGGAACTTTGATTACCAGGCACCAGCTGATTCTGTTTCCGGTTCTGGTGCAAAGGGTTAAAGACACCCCTGAGCCGTGTGTGAACACTCGCGCCAGACTTCTCCCGTCACGTTCACAGTAACAAGTAAGGGGAGCAGTTCATGTAATACAGGCGCATTCTGATGGAATTGTACGTCAGTCGAATCGCAAAGATCCATTAGTTCACGATGGACTAGGTCTTTCAGCGCTGTGTAGCGTTTATGCATGGACTCGCTTGTAACAGCTGCCTGCAGCTTGGTGCCCTAGTACTAGATGCCACATGCAACCAAGGCACAGATGGAGAAGTTGGGGATCTATCCACTACAGTCAACATGATTTATACCATCTCTCTGTTTTTGTTTTTTGTTTGTTTGTTTAAGTAGGCATAGTAACAACCACTGGTAGTGCGATTTGGCTAATAGTAATTAGGGAGCTTAGCTATCTCCGTGAGCTTGTTTCAGTTAACTTACAGTCCTCAAGTCAAAGGGATGATGTATATGGAGAAGTGCTCTAGAGGCTGTGAGCCGATACCACAGAGCTATAGTATTCTGGCATATCAATGGACAATCATTTTTGGCCACTTATTCACTACACATGCTTACATGGTCTGCCTATAAATGTTATGTAGGGGGGCCACAATGTGTCAAATGGCCACAATGTGTGAAATGAGGGTGGTAGTAACAAGGGCACATGTCAGGTTCTATGCAGCGTACAAGAGCTTTAGGGTATGGATAGCGACAAACGACAAGTTGGAGGGGCCAAAATGTCCAAATGCTGTCTGTATCTCGAGTTATGATGAAGACAATATTTTGTGTATTTATCTAGAGTTCTACTTGTAAAGAGAGTCTGCTGACAGTCAAGTCAGATCTTGTCTACATAATTAGGGTAACACTGAGAGACACATTTTAAGAGCACATAATACACATTTTTGCAGTGGTGGTGGTAGACACTGGTGTTGCACACCAATTTTGAGGCACCAATATCAATTTTTATTACATTTGCGTTTTTTGTGTATTTGCAACAGTGCCACCTGAAGCAGTCGGGGATACAAGTACAGTTGATCAGCTGACTGTATGGCCTAATTATAATATTTTGATTGTTATTAGAGTAGTTTGCACACACAATACATAGCGGAGTGACTTACATCCCTGGTCCTGTTGAGTGCCTTGAACTATATAGTCATACATGACAGAAACATGTTGACCATAAGATCGGGACAAATCTATATCCCTATTCCACTATGTTTTTACTTCTATCCTTTGGGACATCTGAATAAAGTTTGCTCACCACCATTGAGGTTGTATTAACCCACCTTTTGTTAGCACTCTGCCCCTTCAGGTAGTAGTACTATATGTGCTATAGAACATCCCTGCTCCTTACCTCCCGGAAAGCCGTAGCCCACACTGGGAAACTTGCGGTCCCAGTGTGCGGAGGGGACCACATGATAAAGCATGTCACCCTCAGGTGAGTGAGGGTTCTCGTCCAAACACAATCCGTGCCCCCATCACGCATATATCTTTCTAATTTCTACCTCCGTACATAGGGGCCGATTATGATGGCGGACGGACCTGAGTCCGTCCGCCACCATAGAGTAGGGGGGAACGTCCGCATGGGCAGCGGCGTTCCCCCCGTGAAGATTAGGATGTGACCGCCAGGGTGGCGGTCACATCCTCTATCCTTAACATTGCGGCGGGTGCAGCTTCAAGCTGCACCCGCCGCAATGTAAAAAATGCATACTTTGCTTTTGTATGCAGAAAGCGGCAGGCACCGCGCGGTGCCTGCCGATCTCTGCATACAAATGCAGGGGGGTACCATAGGTATCCCCCATGTGCACCCCCCACCCCCCTTCGCCTAGGGGGCCCGCAACGGGCCCCCGCAGTGAAGTTCCACATGCTTTTCCACGGCGGAAAATCTGCCACGGAAAAGCATCTTTTCAAACATTTCCTAATATGGTGGACGGTGTCTGAGAGACACCTCCACCATATTAGAGCTTTTCCGCCGCGGTTGTAAGCCAACCGCGGCGGAATAGCTGCGGACAGAAAACAGGACCCACCAGCCATCCTAATGTGGCGGTGGGTCTCTGGTGGGTCCGCTGCGGTTTTTCCGCATCCTCTGGGCCGGCGGTGGCTTCCGCCGGCCCGGAGGATGCGGAAAAACCGCAATCCTAATAGGCCCCATAGTGTGAGTACGTTTGGAGTAGTATGAGAGTATTTGGATATCAATGCTCCTTCAAGACCCCTCTCTGTGAGATTTATGTACAGTAAACAAACATATGCTGTTTTGCACAGCACTTTTTTCCATTTTTCCTAGAAGAAACATACTTTTTCTATATTTTGTCTAATTTCTTGGTTCCCTCGAAGGGTATCCATAAACCTTGGTTACCCAAGAGGTGTACAAAAAGGCTGCACATTTGGTCTGGATACATTTTGTGGAAAAACGTTTTGAAGGCATAATGCACAGTGACCCAAACATGAAAAAAGCATTCATCACTGGTGTTGGAAAAGCCTCAGCACGGAAGAAGTTTAAAGTGTTACATGCTAGCTAGGTCACTTCAGGGAGATGTGTCTTTGCTAGAGCTTGCCTGATTGCCTGGGAGCAGTATAGTAAAGGAAGAGTCCCAGAACATAAGGATGATTTAAAAAAAATGCAAATTACTCTTTTTACATTTTCGAGAAGACAATGTTATTTAATCACATAGTGTTCGAGAACATCTTATTGTACATTACATTCAATGTTTTTTAAGAATTTCGGTGCCCAAAGGTAAGGAAAGGGGAGGGTTGTGAAGTGGTTGGAATTAGTGAAGATAAGGATAGTGACAAGGTCAAACATACATTTTTTTATATATAATTACTACTGGCTTCTCAGGGGGGCCAGGTGAGAGTACATCAAATGTGTTACGTTTCTTTACATAACCATCCTTCTATAATTAGCTTTGTAATTCACACTTGTGTTAGAAGTTGGCGATGGGGTATTGGTCTACGTTTCGACCCAAAAGTAGTAGGGTTAGTGTCCCTTACAAAAACGGGTCTTCTTCAGGACAGGGGGATGGGTAATTTCCTAAAAGGAAGAAGTATAGACACATAATTAGATATGTCCCCGCCAGGGATCATAACCAACACAAAACGGTGGGGGAGAAGCTATATCAAGGATCAAAAAGTGCCATGTACATTTGGCACAAACTGGTATGCATATTTATATTTATTAGTACGGGGACCAAACAGGAGGCAACCTACTAGACATAGTTTCTAAATCAAGATGAAACTCACATGTGATTCAAAACATGAGGGTATTACGGGCGCTGTGTTTCTCTGGTGAGTAGGACTCCTCTATAAAATACAAAAACCAACATAAACATAAGAGACACTGGGTGTCTAAGAGCTAAAACGATTAGTTTATGCCTTATTCAGTTTAAACACACATAAATTATGGCAACCCTCAAAAAACTGACTGTATGCAAAAACATTCATAGATTCTGAATTGCAGACAACTCACATGTGAATCAGGCACGAGGTGGTCCTATAGATTGCGAACGCTGTGGTTCGGTGGGAGGTTGAACTCCTCTATAAGTACAAAGGGCCCGTTTAGATAGTAGACTGAAGTGTTTAAAACTTACGATTAAAAATAAAAAATACATTTTACAATTAAAAATAAAGGGGGAGGGCAGGGGTTTCCTGAAATGTTAGAACCCGGCTAGCAGTGGAAAACGGTCATTCATAACACGTTTTTCTGTGGAGCGAGAGGAAGGTAAAGTTAGGGAACGGTGCCTCGCAATTAGCATTACCCTAAAGAAAACGGTCCTGGATATCTGTTTACCTGTGAATGGGGTCAGATCCTCCGTCAAGATTTCAAAACTGCTGGCGTATTAACTCCGTAGCGGGTTAGCCGGCGAAATGCGGAAGTTATTTCTACGCGACCTCCCTACGTCATGCCCAGGACGTAATAGACATAGAGAAGAGACTGTTCTATCGGCCTGCTGTTGCCATAGCGATTGTTAAAACAAAGACTGGGTCACATTCTAACAAACGGAAAACCCCCAAATTTGGAGTAAGCTATATTGTGGAAATGGTTGAGGAATTTGTATCTTGGGTTAAGCGAATACATTGCGTAGCTACCGCACAGGGTGCTATAGCGCTGTTACGGGGAATGCAAAAAGGGGAAGAGATTGTCAAGAAATATCCCCTTAAGATGCCTGAACATATCACAGGGTGCTAAAGCAATATTATTGGTGTTTGAGCATTTCAAGATAGCTGGATCTAATAAATTGGAATTGTAACACACGAAAACCCGAATATGCAGTAAGCTATATTATGGAAACCAATCTGTTTATGGTCGAAGAATTTGTATCTTTGGTTAAGCGAATACACAGCGTAGCTACCGCGCAGGGTGTTATAGCGCTGTTACGGGGGGATACAAAACGGGGAAAGAGATTAACAAGTAATATCCTGTTATGATGCCGAAACATATCACGTAGCTACCTCACAGGGTGCTAAAGCAATATTATTGGTGTATAAACAATTTCAGATAGATAGATCAAATACATTGAAATAAAAATTGAAATAAAAATAAAAATGTCTACCTACCACGCAGGGTGGTATAGGTATTTGCAAATTGTAGGAGGATTAGAAAGAGAAGTCGAGAAAGAGATTCAAGAAATTCTTGGAAGACTCGTAGGTCTGTGGTTTGTCAAGGGGCTCAGTTTTGGTTGTCAGGAAAGCTGGTGATGTGAGTTTTAGAGTACTGCAAGTTGGGAAAAACTGCTGTGAAGTTTGTTCAGTCCGTTATTAATTGAGTTGAAATGTGTTATCCACTTGAGTTCACGTGTGTTGAGTAGAGGACCGATATTGCCACCTCTGGGTCCCAAAGACACTGGTTCTAGGACAATCCACTTCAAACTGTCTGGTGTATGTTGTGCCATTTTGAAGTGTTCCACAAGTGGTGCCCCCATCACTTCGTACCTAATTTGGTTGTAGTGTTGCAAAATTATTGATTTTAGCTTCTGTTGTGTCTGACCGACATAGATCAGATCACATGGGCATATGATGCAGTAGATGACATCCGAGCTATTACAATTGGTGCGGTCTTTGAGTAAAATTTTGTGGTGTTTATAGAGAAATTCCTTTGTTTGGATACTGCTAGCACATGCTTTGCAATTACCACACTTGTGGTGCCCCAGTATGGGTGGCAGGTTCCAAAGTGACGTTATTGTGGGAGCTGCTGGCGGGTCCAGGAAGGATTGGACCAGGTATTCTCAGATATTCTTTGCCTTTTTTTTTTTTTTTTTTTTTTTTTAATTTCTTTTATTAATATAAAGGCGGTGCAATCAATGAGAATGATACATACAGTCGGCATATACATGTGTACAAGACTTCAAATCAGAATCATTGGTGGTAGCAATCTTGTTAAAGCACAATCTCAATTCGCCTGGTGCAATTCTGCATACGATGTTCGCACATCCAGTACATAAGACCAATAGTGCTCAACATGTCAAGTATTACTTCCACGATGTCCCACCCGTAAAAAGTATCTAGCAACTTATAATAAACATTTCCCCCCCCATAACCCAACTTAGTGTCATCACATTCCAATTAGAACTCAGAATTCTCCTCTCCCCAACACGCTTCACTGCCCAATATCTGAATTAGTTGTAATCTCCTCAACTCGCTGGCATAATTAGTACTGAGAAACATAACGTCGTAGTCCCCGCTATCACTCCTCCTCTTCCTCAGAGTCAAGGTCCTCTCCCTCAGGTAAGAGCTCACAAATGTCCCCCCTGTAAGCATTCCAGTCTGTCCACACCTTGTTCCATTTCTTGGGAGCAGCTCGAAGGACATATACAGTACGTTCCGTGACCATTAGGATGTCCATGTGTTCGGCCCATCTGTCCACAGTGGGCAAGTCCGGAGCCCCCCATTTCTGTGCAATATCACGTTTCGCCACTGTTATGGCAAGTGTGGCCCATATGATACCGTATCTGTTTAGATCGTTGGGGTCCCATATATTTAGAAGACATTTACGCGGGTCTGGCAAGGTGGAAACCTGAAGTGTCTGGGATATGGTGCGTAATACCCGTGTCCAGTATCCCTGTATTTTGGGGCAGTCCCAGAGTGTGTGGAACAGTGTTCCCTCTTCCCCGCAACCCCTCAGGCAAAAGGGAGTGGGTGCTCTGTGTATTTTGTGGAGTAGTGTCCTGGTGTAGTATATGCGATGTAAAATTTTTAATTGAACCAGTCGAAATTTGGCCGAGATGCCTACTTCTTTTGGAGAAGCCAAGGCCGCATTCCACTCTGATTCGTCCATCGCACCTATCTCACCCTCCCACCGGTCCTTAAGTTTTGTCGTGGGATCTGGTAAGTTGTTGATTAGCTTCTTGTAAGTGAGGGACGTGGCGCTCTGTTGCATATACTCTGTCAGCAGCCTGTCCTCCAGCGGCGAGGAGTCCGGCAGATCAGTGCCCTGTGGGATCGCTCGCAGCAGTGCGTGTCTAATTTGGACATAACGGAACGTTTCAGTGGGTCTGAGGTCATATTGCTGTTGAAGTTGCGAGAATGGTATCACTGTGTCATTGTCCCAAAGGTCCCCCACCGTGGAGATACCTATCAGATCCCACTGAGTGAATCCCTTGCATGCTCTAAGGTTACCCAGTGACTTCGTGTCCCACAGTGGCGTCATTTTGGTAAGTCTGCCCGCCCAGCCCAGGCGCGTCTGTGCCATGTGCCAAAGGGTTGCTGTATGCCGTGTCGGGCCATGCAGGTGTTTAAGCCACGGTTTATTATACAGTACCGATAGCATGGAATCTGTCCCCAATTGCGCCCAATCTGCCCTGTATGCTGGGTCGTTTCTCGGGGCATGAACCCATTGATTAATTATCTTAAGCTGAGCCGCCCAGTAATACATCTGAACATTGGGAAGCGCGATCCCTCCCTCATACCAACTTTTTACCAACTTGTCGTAGGCTATTCGCGCTGTACCATTGCTCCAGAGGAGATTGGAGACCAACGCCGCAATCTGTGTGAAGTATCGCGGAGGGACAAGATGTGGGGTGTTTTCCAGTATATACAGAAATCTGGGGAGTGCCATCATCTTGAATAAGGCTGCGCGCCCTAGGAGGGTGAGGGGCAGGGTCGCCCAGTGCTTTACATCAGCGCGCAGGCGGTCCAGGGGAGGCTTTAGGTTGTTAGCGAAGAAATCTGTTACCGAGTGCACAATGACAATGCCCAAGTATTTGAAGGAGGTCACCGGCGCCGATAGAGGGCAGTCGACCGGCAGCCTCGGTGCCGGACCCTTCAATGTAAAGAGCACCGATTTCGACCAGTTAAGGGTATAGCCTGAAGTCGCCCCTTGCGCGTTACAAATGTCCAGAAGGGCTGGGATGCCGTCATCAGGGTCGACCATGTAAACGAGCATATCATCGGCATATAGGGAGATCTTGTCTTCCCATCCCTCCTCCCACTGAATGCCCCTAAACAAGGGCGTGTGTCTGATCAGGATAGCTAAAGGCTCGAGCACCAACGCAAATAGCAGGGGCGATAGAGGGCACCCCTGTCTGGTCCCCCTGCTCAACGGGAACGCCGGCGAGATGTGGCCATTAGACACCACCTGCGCCACTGGATTAGTGTAAAGCAGTCGTATCCAGGAGATATATTTCGACCCGAAGCCCATACGTGCGAGCACCTCGAAGAGGTACTCCCATTCCACTAGATCGAAAGCCATTTTCGCGTCTAGCGAAAGGATCACCGCTCTTTCGGTGAGAAGGTGTGACCTCGCCATCACCCCATGAACCCTCCTGAGATTCAGCGCCGTGCTCCGATGGGGTAGAAAGCCTGACTGGTCGGGGTGTATCAGGGTGCTCAGGTGTGGCATCAGGCGGTTGGCCAGAAGTTTGGCCAGGATTTTGGCTTCTATATTTAACAATGATATCGGGCGATATGAGGTACATTCGTCCGGGGGTTTACCTGGTTTAGGTATAGCTACGATCGTGGCCGTACGTTGATCTAGTGGCAGTTCAGCCCGTTCCCTACTATCCAAATACATGTCTAGCAGGGGACCACTAAGGTCGGTGGCCATCGATTTATACCATTCCACCGGTAACCCATTAGGTCCCAGTGCTTTGCCTGATTGCAGCGAGTGAATCGCCAACAGGATTTCTTCCTCAGAAGGATCCTCCTCCAACTCCTGCGCAGCCTCCGGCGGTATGCCGGGGAGGGCAATGGTCGCCAGCGACTCCGCCGCCATTTGAGCAGTGACAACATGTTCCGGTGTATATATGGCGTGAAAATGACGTGCCAAAGCACGTACTATGTCCTCCGGGTGCGGTAGGACGTGGCCATCAGTATTAACGAGTCTTGGAATCCCTCTCGCGCCTCCTTCCCTCCTATCTAACCATGCCAACATTTTCCCCGCCTTGTCTCCTACGTCGTAAATTCTATGTGCAGTATTCGCCATGTAGCCCTTCTCTGTCATTCTCAGGTGTGCCTGGTATTGCTGCTGTCGCAACCTCAGCGCGTGTGTCGTGCTCGGGGAAGGGTCCGCCATGTGCGCCGTGTTAGCAGTGCGGAGTGCCATTTCTAGCTCCGCGAGTTCCTTCCGGGAATCACGCTTGTGTCCCGTAATGGCCGCTATCGCCGCCCCTCGCAGGACGGCCTTGTAGGCTTCCCACAGAATCGACGGGGAGGTCACCGAGCCACTGTTTTCTGCAAAGTAATGTGTCGTCACTAGTTTCAATTTCCGTCTTACTTTAGGGACCTTCAGGTAATTTGGGTAAATGGGGTATAGCCGTGCGGTTTTTTGTTCCCTAGTAGCGAGGGTGAGAGCGACCGGTGAGTGTTCAGATATGCCCCTCGGCAAAATGTCTATCTTGTCAACCATGCCCAATCCTCCCCCCAGGAACAGAAAATAGTCAATGCGAGATAGGCTATTGTGGACCGTGGAGTAGAAGGTGTATTGGGTCGCCGTGGGGTGTAAATGTCGCCATACATCAACAATGCCCAACGCATCCAGGAATTCAGGAAGAGGTGAAAGTCCTCTAGAGCGCGCTCTAGCGGGAAAGGCGTCTAACGCAGAGTCTACGATGGCATTCAGGTCCCCCCCAATGATAGTGTCACCCTCAGGGAGGTCTAGCAGAAATTTACCCAGTGCAGGCAATGTCACGGAGTGCAGTGCCGGGGGGACGTACACCGATACCACATTAAGTGGTTTACCCTCCCATTGACCCTGTATCGCCGCGAAGCACCCCTGGTCGTCAGTAGTATGGTGTGTGAGTATGAAGGGTGAAGACTTTTTCAGCAGTATCCCTGTCCCCCTGGACCCTGAAGTGAAATCTGCGTGCGTTGCCATCCTGTATCCGCGCCGATCAAGCGCTTTGCATGTTGACCCTGTAAGGTGTGTTTCCTGGAGTAGTACCACATCCGGGCTTTGCCGTTTAATAGCCTGCAGCACCAGGCCCCTCTTTATTTTGTCACCCAGACCCCTGACGTTCCATGTGAGCATGCGCAGAGGGGGTACCCCCACCGTTACCGCGGCATTCCCAGCGGGTGGATCCTGAATTAAGTCAGCCATGAGACCGGTTTGAGATTGCTGGCAGCAATGTGTCGGTGACTGGCGTGATGAGGACGAGGAGTATGCCCCGAGCTAGAGTGACTTCAGAACGTGTGAAATGTGTGATGACCAATACCAAAAATACAAACAGTAAAACTTTACCCCCTTCCCCCCTCCCTGCTCCCCTGCCCCACGGAATTCCCGCCCGTATCCCCAACTTGGCAGAGTGCTTAATCCCATCCCTATCCACCTTACTTGCTCGTGGGGTGGTGAGACCCCCACAGGCATCGGCCAGTGCCCGCCCTACTCAGCTCCACCAGCTTCAAGGTCCCAACGGCTATAGCAGGCTGACACTCAAGCAGTCCAAGCAAGTCAGCCCCGAACAGGCTGTCCAGAATCAAGTGGGTCTCTTTCAAGATCTGAGTCTAGTGCCGTTGCTCCTTCTTCGTGCACGGGGCTTCTTGACGGTCGGTCCGGCGGCCCGCCGCTGCACTGTCGTTGTCTGTCTCGGTGCGGGCGTTGAGGTCGGCCCACCTGTCTCCAGCCATCAAGCCAGTCTCTAGCCACCTCTGGCATGTCAAAGAACCACGCTTTTCCTTCGGCCACAACTCGCAATTTGGCGGGGAAAAGCATTGAGTACTGTAGGCCTCTGTCGCGCAGTGCTTTCTTGACCTCCGTGAACGACTTCCTACGCCTGGCCACCTCCGCTGTGTAGTCCGGAAAGAAGGCCAAAGTTGAGTTCTGGATTTTCACAGGCGGGGAGATCCTTGCAGCTTGCAGGATTGCGTCCCTGTCCCTAAAATTGAACAACCTGGCAAGTACAGGCCTCGGAGCGGTGCCCGGTTTGGCCGTTCCACCAGGAACACGGTGCGCCCTCTCAACAGAAAAGAAATGGGACAGACCTTTAGGTTTCAGCTGGTTTTTGATTAGGTCCTCGATGTATAGGTCCATTGCTGCTTTACCCTCCGATTCCGGCAGGCCTAGGATGCGGACGTTGTTTCTCCTGGAACGCCCTTCCTGGTCATCAAGCTTCTCCTGTAGTTGCTTCGTGACCTTCTCCATGCGCTCCATGGCAACCTGTAGTTCTGAGGTGTCCTCAACGAGCGATTTCGTTACCACCTCCACTTGCGACACCCTCTCCGCCATTTTCTGGAAGTCCGCCCGAAGCAGAGTGACCTCGGAGGAGATGGAGCCCACTGTCGTTTTGACCTCAGTGAGGGTCTTCATAACGTCCTCTAATGTCACCTTGGGAGCACCTCCCGTCTCAGTAGGCACTCCAGCAGAGTGGCGGCCGCTACTCTGGGGTGGCCCCTGATGGTTGAACGCAAATTTGTCCAGTTTCGCCTGCGTTGACGCACTTCTATTGCCCTTGCCGGCCATCGCTTTGTGGCGACTATGGAGGTAAATGTATCCGGCTGTAGGGTCAGCCCTCAGCTCATAAGCCGTTCAATCCCCGCAGATATCTGGCAAGCGATCGGGTGTTGCACCGGTGTGAAGGGGGCGCCTTGTATCCCCCACAGGTCTCGGAGATGTCACTGCCGGTCTTTGGGAAGCGTTAGCGCCGCCCGCTGAGAGGATGAGCCCGCACCCCCTGTAGATCGTGGTGCGAGCAGGTGCGGCGTTGCGGCGTGTTCACAGTCGGTTCCTGCCGGTGGGCCCCCTATGGCTCCTTACCGTCCTTCCCCGTGCTCCACTACTGCTCCACCAACGCTGGATTGTCCGCACAAGTAGATCGCTATTCAATGATGCCCCCTGCCAGGTTATTGGGGCTCCGACTAGCCCCTTCGCCAGTGTGTGGTTAGCCTCAGAGCAGCGGCCCCCCAGGTATAAGGTAGGGTTCCTCAGTGTAGATTGTCGCACCCAGGCGCAAGAACGGCGCGTTCGGCCGCCCGGCCTCCGCAAGATGGCGCCGTCCGGGACCCAGGGAGGCTCTCGACCCCACCGAGAGCCGTGTTGCCTTCAGGAAGTATTCCGGTCGGTTCCAGTCCCAGCAGTACCCCCAGTCCACACCGGGGGCACGTTCCAGACCAGTGGTGTGGTCGGTCAGCCTCCGTGTCAGAGTGCGGCGGCGGCCTCCCGCCGCCACCACGTCCGGGCCGAGAAGGACGAACTTCCGCCCGGGCTCACCAGCTACTCTAGGTCGGTGCGGCCAGGCAGGCACAGGCCCCAGCACGTCGACGCGGAACGGAGCAGTTCCCGGCGTCCGATTTTCACCGGGGCTGAAACAAGTTGCGCCGCTTGGGTCCCTGAGCCAGTGTCGCTCCTTCGAGCGGGCAAAATGACGGATGTAAATACGGATACTTGAAGCGGGCCGTGTAGCCTGCGAGAGCTCCCGCTTTAAGCTGCCATCATGGTCGGCAGTTGGCCACGCCCCCATTCTTTGCCTTTTTGAAGAAGTGCATGGGGAGGGTATCAAGTTCAAGGTCATCAGAGATCAGTTTCCAGTGTCTGTTAATGGTATTTTTGATCTCATTGCTTTTAGTGGAAAGAGTAGTCACAAAGATTAGTCGTTGTGTCTCCTTATCGTCCCAGTCTCTGGTTTGCAGGAGTGACTCTTGAGGGCTAAACCACGCTCTTTTTCTCGCTCGTTTCACTCATCGTTTGGGGTAGCCACGCTCTACAAGACCCTTCATTAGCTCTTCAGATTCTATCATATAGTGCTCTTTTTTGGAGCAGTTTCTCCTGATCCGCAAGAATTGGCCGAAGGGCAGATTGTCCCTCAGGGCTCTGGGATGGTGGCTGGAGTATTGTAGGAGCGAGGTTCTCTCTGCCGGTTTTCTGAATAAGGCGGTACATAGGGCCTCTTCTTCTACATAGATGGAAAGATCCCGGAAATTGATGGTTTTGGAGTCAGATTGGGTCGTGAATTGAATGTCACGAGATCTCATATTCAGCCAGGTATGAAAGGCTGTCTGTTCATTTTGGGTGCCAGTCCATATCATTATGATATTGTCGATGTAACGCATCCATATATCTATATTAGACCGGATCGGGTTGGAGTTGTTCAGTATGAGGTGGCGCTCAAAGGCTGCCATGAAAATGATCGCCAGGTCCGGGGCAAAGGCCGCCCCCATGGCTACTCCCTTGGTCGTAAATAAAAATTGTTCTGAACAACAAAGAAATTACGCATCATTGTGATTTTGAGAAGTAAAATAATGAAGTTGGTAGGGACAGGAACTGGAGCCTCACGTTGGTCTAAGGCCGAAGTAATCACCTCTAATGCCTCCTCCTGGGGGATGGTTGTATAAAGGGAAACAATGTCGCATGTGACAAGTAACTGTTTGGTTGAGTCAAAAGGAATGCCATCTATGATGTTGATAGTATGGGTGGTGTCACGGAGATATGTTTCCGTTGCCTCCGCAAAGGGTTTTAGAAAAAAATCAATATAGCGACAAAGGGGCTCCAACAATGACCCACAACCAGAGACAATCGGACGTCCAGGTGGGTTTGACATGTCTTTGTGAATTTTTGGCAGGGTAAACATGGTCGGTAAGCGAGTTTTTTTTTGGTTGAGGTATAGATATTCTGATTCGGATAGGAACCCTTGATCACAGCCTTCCTGTGTAACGCGTAGTATCTCTGCTGTAAGGTCTTTTGATGGATCACCAGGAAGTCTCTTGTAGCTGACACCATCATTTAACTGTTTCATGATTTCATCCTTGTACTGGGATACATCCTGTATAACAATTGCCCCGCCCTTATAGGCCGGTTTTATCATTACCTCCTTGTTATCCTTCAACGCTGTTAATGCCATCCTCTCTGTCTGGCTAATGTTGAACTTCGTATATTTCTTCTCAGCCAGAATTTTTTGTACATCCCGAGGACCACCATTTCGTAGGCTAAGATTTTTTGTGTTATTGTATGAGCTGGTGGGACAAAGGTTGATGGAATTCTAAGCCCTGTGTGGGACTTCATGGTCATGGCTGTAGAGTTTCTGAAAAAATATCGTAGTCTGATTTTTCGGAAGAACTTGTGCAACTCCGCTTGATGTTGAATTGGTTGGGTAATGCTGTGGGTACATACGATAAGCCCCTACTCAATACTTTGACTTCATTCTCAGTGAGTGTGTAGCTGGATATGTTAACGATGGGGGTCGGGGCATCAGTTACCACCTGTAATTCTTGCGGCGGGTGGACCTCTCTCTGTGTTCTTCGGGGGTGAAGCAGACTTGTTTCTGAGCACGTCCACGTCCACTGTCCCATTCCTCGTTGGTACCCTGTTGCCCCCGGGGTGGGCCTCTAGGTCTGTTGTTCCCTCTGCCACGTGGAGGTCTCCATGTTCCTTGTCCTAAAAAAGGCTGATGTGAAGGGTAATTGTAATCCTGGTAAGTGTATGGCGTGCTGGGACCGGCTTGTTCAGTGTCGCCCTCAGAACTATATGAAGAATCTGAAAGCGTGGTGTAGTTCCGTCTGCCCCTGAAACCACCACGTCCTCGGTTGGTGAATCGGCCTTGGTTGTCTTGCCGATAATAATCTTCTTGGAGGTAGGGGTATGTTCTTTTTTTGTGGTACAGGCGGATGTCTCTTGCCAGTTTGTTGAGTTTTCTTGTCAGTGTTGTGGTCTCAAATTCCTTGAGTGTGGCATCCAATTTTGTCAGAGCTTCCTTTGCGTTAGTCAGGGAAGGGTCTCCTGCAATGCAATTTCAGCCTTCAAAGCCGCAATCTCACTTGTGAGGATCTGTACTTGGTACGCTGCAGTCTCTACTCCCAGCACCATCCAGTGCCACGAGCAGTTGTTGGCCACGAAACTGAAGCCCTCGCGGAACTTGGGAAGGTCAACAAAGATTGCTGGTTCTATCCTGATTTGTAATACTGACAGAATGATGTTGGATTGCAGGTACTGTGTTAATAGATGCCCATGTAGTTTGGTCCTAATGAGCTTCTTCTCCAAACGCTCAAGGTGGGCGACTTTATCATTCAGTGTGAAATCAATTCCTGGGGTACTAAGTGAAAGAAAATTGTTTGCCGGGTTTTGTATAAGTTGATTGATATAGTCCTCTGTATATGACAGTACTTCAATGTGTACCATAGTGGACAGTGGGGGTTAAGTCAAGCGAGAAAGCAAGACCTCGCAGGCATGCGCCTGCTCTAAATATGTTGCAAGAATTTGGGTCAACCCAAAAAGTCACTGGGACCTGGGTATATAGTGGTATAGAAAAGGAAGAGTCCCAGAACATAAGGATGATTTAAAAAAAAACTGGGAGCAGGGCAAAGAAAAGAAGGGTCGTTGAAGCAGATGAGCCAAATGAGACCTTTATTATATGAACACTCAAACCTTTATTGTAGCTGGATATGTGAAGCTCTGCTTATTGCCTGAAAGGGTATCCAGGCACTGTTGTATGTGTATAGGTGTGTGGGTGATGCATGTGTGTGTAGTACACCTGTTATGTTATGTTATCTTTATTTCTATCGCGCACGACTCACCCTGGGGCATCTCGGCACTGCCTAGAAATAGTACCTGAGGCTGAAGAAGCCGAAAAATGGTTTAGATGCCAGATTTAGAACAGAAAAGCTTTTAATTGTTTCCTGAAAGTACTGTAAATGGTGATTTTATGCAAGGCCATAGTAGTTTATTCCAGTATCTTGGGGCAAGGTATGAAAACGCTTTACCCCCTGTAAGAATTAAGCGAATACCGGGTACCTGTAAAAGGCCTAATGTACTGGATCTGAGATTTCTCCATGGTGAGTATTTTAAGAGTTTCTTTTGCAGAGAGGACCTCTACCTTTCAAGGCATTATAAACAGCAGATTTAAAAAAAATTATCTCTTCCTTACTGGTAACAAGTGCAGCTCTCTGAGCAGAGGGGTCGAGGGGGAGCCTGCTGGGCGATTTAGAATCAATCTGGCTGCAGTGTTCTGTATCACTTGTAATTTAACAAGCAAGGTCTCTCCCACTTCGGCCAGCAATGCATTTCCATAGTCCAAACAGCTGATTACCATAGCCTGAACTAGAGTTCTACGATGGCTAATAGGCATATAAGGAAGGATTTTTTGGAGCAGACGTAAACTATAGTAACAGGAGCTGGTAGTGGCAGCAATATGGTCTTTCATAGTCAGCGCCTGGTCCAGCTTTAGACCTAGGTTTTTAACACATTGTTTAGGAACAGGGGCTGCTCCCAATTGTGAGGTCCACGATTCGTCAGACCAGATATCGGAGGCTTTCCCCATTAGCATAACCTCAGTTTTACCCAGGTTTAGCTGAAGGCAGTTCTCCGTCATCCAGCTGGAGATTGCGAGCATTCAGATATAGAATCGAGTTTTCTCTGTTTCTGGATTCGGGCCGATAGTAAACATAAGCTGAGTATCATCAGCATATAAGATTATCTCAAATCCTAGCTGTTCAACTATTTTTGCCAGAGGAGGCATATATATATTAAATAAAGTCAGGCTTAGGCAAGAGCCCTGAGGTACACCCCTATCAAGACGCATTTTTTCTGACAAGTAGGGCCCTAACATGATGGTTTGCGTTCTATCTGACATAAAATGTTGTAGCCATTTCATGGCTGTCCCTTGGATACCGCAGGTGATTAATCTCTCTGCCAGCTCTGAGTGCGAGATGGTATCGAACGGTGCGGAGAGATCTAAGAGTATCAGTACTACTGATCCTCCCGCATCTATTGTCTGCCTAAGGGAGTCAGTCACAGCCAGTATGGCGATCTCAGTACTGAAGCCCGGTTGGAAGCCAGATTGCGATGGATAAAATTTTTTATTAGATTCCAGGTATGAACTTAGCTGTCTGATTATAATACTTTGCAGCTGCTTGCCCAGTAGCGGTAATAAGGAAATAAGGCGGTAGTTACTGAGTGTTAGAGGGTCAGCTGTTGGTTTTTTCAATATTGGCCGAACAAACTCTTCCTTCCATGTTTTTGAGATAGTACCTGATTGTATTGAATAGTTATAGATATCTCGGATTGCATGGGCACAACTCGTGGCTAGGAGAGCCATAGTCTTTGGCGGACAAAGATCTTGGAGCGAACCAGATTTAGCAGTAGACAGACCTTTGGAGACCTCCTCAATCGAGGTTATTTCGAAACGGTCTAGGGTACTACATGCTGTCTTGTCTGAGCCCTCGGGTTTAGTAAGAGATTGAGGGTTAAAAGGAACTGGGGATGGAAAGTTCGCATAGATATTGGATATCTTTTCTTGAAAATAGGTTTCTAAAGAGTTGCAAAACTCCTGAGATTCCATTGGGGACTGTCTACAGACTTTTGGGGATACAAAGTCCCTTAATATATATTAAAAAGGGCTTTAGGGGAATTGCTTGCGTGTTCAATTTGGTTGATAATGAACTAACGTCTGGCTGCTTTTAAATTCCGATGATACCTGGACAAAGACTGTCTATACTGTAGTCTATTTTGAGGGTCCTTACTAGCTCGCCAGAGTCTTTCCAGTCTCCTACATTTAGATTTTTCATTAACTCCACAGTAACCCAGGGGGTTGAAGGCCGCCGTTAAAGAGAACCATACTTTTTTAATGGGATCACGGAGTCTAAAGCTGTTCCGTAAGCGTTCTTTTCCGGTTCCATGGAAAAAGCCTTGTTGAAGGCTTCTAAAGAGAGATTTCCCCATAGTCTGTGCGACTCTTGTTTTTGTCCTGAATTTTGTCCTTAGCTTATCGGATGTGGCTGTTGAATGGAGAACTTAATCATGAAGTGGTCTGTCCATGTGAGGGGGTCAGGAGGGTTGCAACTCAACTGGTTCTGTGTTAGAAAAAATTAGGTCTAGCGAGAAGCCAGCCAGATGTGTTAGGCCTTTAACTCTTTGAGTGAGTCCAATTAGGTCAAGGAAAGAGAGGAGTTTATTAACATCGGGGTTAGTAAGATTTTCGGTGAAAAAGAGGGGGAAATCCCTTGGTGGACACACTCAAATCAAACAAATGGTGTACTACTTACACCAATGTTAGCCCATGTATTAGAAATGGTCTCTAACATTATATGATACACAATCAATAAGTTCTATACATTTCTTTTTATTTTTTGATTAAAAACATATCCTAGGTATTACAAATTCTAAAAACAACATATTGCAATTCCGTTAAAAACATTTACAATATCATCACATTTGTGTTCATGTAAATTTCATCAATCTATTACAGGTACAATATAAAAACAACAAATTATTTCAGAACACTGTATTATAAAAAAGAGAGAGACAAACAACAGACACTCCTATTTGTCATAAAGATGCACATCAGGGAAACTCAATTTCCAAAAGCTAATCCTGGACACACTTGATTTATCTTGTCTGCAGAATAGACTTTGTCCCTTAATTGTGCGGATGTAGGCGTCGACGCGTTTCGATGGATGGAAATCCATTGAAACGCGTCGACGCCTATGACAATAGTTAGTTGTGTGTCTCTCTCTTTTTGTAATACCTAGCATATGTTTATTATCAAAAAATAAATGTATAGAACTTATTAATTGTGTATCATATAATGTTAGAGACCATTTCTAATACATGGGCTAACATTGGTGTAAGTAGTACACCATTTATTTGATTTGAGTGTGTCCACCAAGGGATTTCCCCCTCTTTTTCATTGTCTGCAAGTACTCTAATCCCCTGGTGTGTTAAGGGGTCTCTCTCAACCAATAACGCATTAGTAAGATTTTCACCATGAAAGTTGAAAATTCCCCAACAGAAGAAATGTATTTGATGCAAGCAAGTACATGGCTATTTGTTCCACCAATTGGTCCATGAAATTGGCTCTAGATTCTGGAGGACGATATTATAGTGCTCCATACCAACTGTCTGTAGGGATAGGATGAATCTTAAAAATTCCCAATTCTAAGCAATCATTACTTAAGGTGGAGACCCAGTTCATAGTGAAATGATTTTTAAAAGCTATGGCTATGCCACCTCCTGTTTTCCCTTCCCTATCCAAATGTAAGAATGTATAGTTCTCTGGGATAGCTACATTTATCAAAGGATGGTTTGAGGGATTTAACCATGTTTCTGTAAAGAAACATATTTCAGGGGAATGGGAGGTGATCATATCCCATATTTCAAAAGTGTGCTTTGCTAATGATCTTACATTACATAATATGCTGTTTAGACCGATTGCATCTTGATCCATGTCCTTCATTGAATCCAGTGTGTTAACTACTGTCAAATAGGCAATGCCTACAGGCTACAGGACCCTCCAGTATACTTGGGAACTTCTGGGTGCAACATACGTGGGCTCGGTGCTTGGATTGTTCATGAGTTCTAATCATAGGTAAAGATATAGTGGAGTATGATATAGCTAGGTGTGAAGTATTTACCTCTATTTGGACAGAATTGCCTTTGGCGCGTGCGCTGCGCACGTCCGCTGCACCTGCGCATTGACGCTATCATTTTATGGTGTCAGAATGTAGTGAAACACTAACCCACTACCCTGCAATACCCCCAAGATGTCTGCCGGCTCCAGCGGTAGACTTGGGACCACGATTTTTCTCCACCACCAGCTCCTCAGTCGGCTGAATTACGGTGAGAGAGGGTATACTTTGCCAAAAATGTACATTTTGTTTCAGTAATTTTAAAAAGTATGTGCAAGTAAAGCGGCGCAACGATGCATTAAAAGTTCTGCTCCCGGCTTTCCGCCTCAGGAGTATCTATTATCTAGGGTGGTGCGTCCGCGTTGGCACCATCATTTTATGGCGTCAGGATGTAGTGAAACACTAACCCGCTACCCTGCAATACCCCCAAGATGTCCGCCCGCTCCAGCTGTAGACTCGGGACCACGATTTCTTTCCACCACCAGCGCCTCAGTCGGCTGAATTACGGTGAAAGAGGGTATACTTTGCCAAAAATTAAAATTTCGTTGCAGTAATTTTAAAAAGTATGTGCAAGTAAAGCGGCGCAACAGTGCATTAAAAATTCTGCTCCCGGCTTTCCGCCTCAGCTTATTAGTCCAAGGTTTTGGATGAGAGTTGGAATAGGTGATTTGTGAGATTTTGCCTTATCTGGACAAGGCTGTTGGACATGTTTTACGAGTCTACTTAGGATGTCTAGCTCAAGTGTTAGCATCTCTAAGGTTAGTATGTGGTCCCAGGTTTCTGTCGCATTGGTGGTTTTGGTCTCAGTAGGAATATGGGGAAGAGATTGTTGCAGTACACAACAAATACACCACTGTGGGTGAAGCAAACCTGATGCTCAGTTACTTTTGATAACCACCTAATTCTTCCATAATCCAGGTATGTTGAGCTACGTGGCAACAACACCAAAATGCTGCATTCTGAGTCTTCATCATGTTTAGACAGCAGTATGCTAGTGGTAGGGAAGTAGTTGTAAAGTGGTAATACAGTTGTTGTAGCGATATGCAGATCCTCAGGAACAGACAGCATTGATCCTAAAATAACAAGGCTGGGTGCCTGCACACAGGTGTGAAAGAGCCCAAACCTGTGCTTTCCTTCTGGTCATCCATTTTGCACTAAAATTGTACTCTTTACAATGCACACACTAACTCCTGCATGCACTAGCTCAGTAACACTATGAGTCAGAACATCAGCTGCTGACAGAGTAGCTCAGAAGAAGCAAACAGCTATTGTCTTACTAGAGACTCCTCTGAGCAATTCTGAACTGTGCTGTCTACAGTGCATGTTTAACTAATAACACTCCCCCAAAAACGGGTCCTGAAAGTACTGGGCTATTTCATAAGTGCCCTTCACAGCCTATGGTAAACTAGCACACTTTCAGAAAATTAAAACTGTTAATTGTTTTATTGTATCCTATATTTTTCAAGCATTTCTAAATTCAATAACCCTGTTCCCTCCCTTGAGAACAGTGTACGTGTTTGCTTTGCTCCTTGCACTTCGACTTTGGGAATTGTACATGCAGGTAGTGGGTGGGACCAGTGAATTGTGTGGGCAGAGGGTGGTGGCCGTCTAGGAAAGATTTTAGGCTTCTGCACTTATTTCTTAATTTATAGGGTTATTGGTTTTTTTTACAAATTAAGCACTGACAGTAGTGCTTTGAAAATTAAGGAATCAGTAAGTCAGGAAAAATTACGGCACATTCAATCAAGCAATCGGATTTTAATAAAGACGTATGGTGAATACTTTGCTTTCCCAATTTGCCGTTCCCTCCATGGCAGCCAGTTTCACAGAAATTAATTTGACCAATTTCTGTACCCGGATGCCAAAATAGGAACCAGGTGGTAATCAATGTAATCAGTGAAGCTCTAGATTTATGGCAAAAGCCTTGCTCTACTTTTGCAGTAAGTCTGTGAAGATGTTTTTTGTAGAAAAGGAAATATTTCAGAATTGCTGTTGCCACAAACAAAGCAATTAATCTCCTGTTGATATATTTCATGGAATTATTAGGTTGTTTCATTAGTTGCATACAATTTGCTAAACGACAATGTCAAAACTGAATCCATGGAAGCAGTTTCAAAAGGGCAAATAACATAATGTTATAATGATGTGGGCTAATTCTGGCCTCTATATCTTTAATAAAATCAGGATTTTCCTCTAGTAACAGCCAGGAGAAAGTGCATTTTATGACCAGACCAGGTGCTTATACTTTCTTTGTTTAAAGTATGTGACAGCAGTCAGAAAAGCATTTAGTAGTGCCTTCAAATAAAATGTCCTAAAATAAAATCTTGGAACTAACCGACTGATCTGAAACTGAGAATATCCTCCAATCAAGTTGCAGTCTAAAATTTAGAAGCCTTGACCCCTCTATTTGAATGTGCACCAAACATTTTGTCAATCCCTACAGGTTACGTTATTCAGTCAGTCATAAAAACTTTATTCGGCCAATAGTTGCCAGAAAATCATAGATAATAGAAACATTACATAAATAAATAGAGCAACATTACGAAATTCAGGACATATTCGGGGATAATACTATTTTCAAGGAAGACACTACATAAGGTACATTTCAACTGTAAAATGGCATAAAACATGTACAAAAGGGTCTATTGGTCTCATGCTAAAAAATAAAAAGTTTTAAAAACTCAAAAATTTGATCAGATCCTAACATACATTTATGAAAGAGGTGTGGTAGTTATATTTGAGCCATATGTGTTTCTAATCCCCAGCGAGAGGTGGACAAAATTTCCATGTTTTTGAGATAGTACCTGATTGTATTGAATAGTTATAGATATCTCGGATTGCATGGGCACAACTCGTGGCTAGGAGAGCCATAGTCTTTGGCGGACAAAGATCTTGGAGCGAACCAGATTTAGCAGTAGACAGACCTTTGGAGACCTCCTCAATCGAGGTTATTTCGAAACGGTCTAGGGTACTACATGCTGTCTTGTCTGAGCCCTCGGGTTTAGTAAGAGATTGAGGGTTAAAAGGAACTGGGGATGGAAAGTTCGCATAGATATTGGATATCTTTTCTTGAAAATAGGTTTCTAAAGAGTTGCAAAACTCCTGAGATTCCATTGGGGACTGTCTACAGACTTTTGGGGATACAAAGTCCCTTAATATATATTAAAAAGGGCTTTAGGGGAATTGCTTGCGTGTTCAATTTGGTTGATAATGAACTAACGTCTGGCTGCTTTTAAATTCCGATGATACCTGGACAAAGACTGTCTATACTGTAGTCTATTTTGAGGGTCCTTACTAGCTCGCCAGAGTCTTTCCAGTCTCCTACATTTAGATTTTTCATTAACTCCACAGTAACCCAGGGGGTTGAAGGCCGCCGTTAAAGAGAACCATACTTTTTTAATGGGATCACGGAGTCTAAAGCTGTTCCGTAAGCGTTCTTTTCCGGTTCCATGGAAAAAGCCTTGTTGAAGGCTTCTAAAGAGAGATTTCCCCATAGTCTGTGCGACTCTTGTTTTTGTCCTGAATTTTGTCCTTAGCTTATCGGATGTGGCTGTTGAATGGAGAACTTAATCATGAAGTGGTCTGTCCATGTGAGGGGGTCAGGAGGGTTGCAACTCAACTGGTTCTGTGTTAGAAAAAATTAGGTCTAGCGAGAAGCCAGCCAGATGTGTTAGGCCTTTAACTCTTTGAGTGAGTCCAATTAGGTCAAGGAAAGAGAGGAGTTTATTAACATCGGGGTTAGTAAGATTTTCGGTGAAAAAGAGGGGGAAATCCCTTGGTGGACACACTCAAATCAAACAAATGGTGTACTACTTACACCAATGTTAGCCCATGTATTAGAAATGGTCTCTAACATTATATGATACACAATCAATAAGTTCTATACATTTCTTTTTATTTTTTGATTAAAAACATATCCTAGGTATTACAAATTCTAAAAACAACATATTGCAATTCCGTTAAAAACATTTACAATATCATCACATTTGTGTTCATGTAAATTTCATCAATCTATTACAGGTACAATATAAAAACAACAAATTATTTCAGAACACTGTATTATAAAAAAGAGAGAGACAAACAACAGACACTCCTATTTGTCATAAAGATGCACATCAGGGAAACTCAATTTCCAAAAGCTAATCCTGGACACACTTGATTTATCTTGTCTGCAGAATAGACTTTGTCCCTTAATTGTGCGGATGTAGGCGTCGACGCGTTTCGATGGATGGAAATCCATTGAAACGCGTCGACGCCTATGACAATAGTTAGTTGTGTGTCTCTCTCTTTTTGTAATACCTAGCATATGTTTATTATCAAAAAATAAATGTATAGAACTTATTAATTGTGTATCATATAATGTTAGAGACCATTTCTAATACATGGGCTAACATTGGTGTAAGTAGTACACCATTTATTTGATTTGAGTGTGTCCACCAAGGGATTTCCCCCTCTTTTTCATTGTCTGCAAGTACTCTAATCCCCTGGTGTGTTAAGGGGTCTCTCTCAACCAATAACGCATTAGTAAGATTTTCACCATGAAAGTTGAAAATTCCCCAACAGAAGAAATGTATTTGATGCAAGCAAGTACATGGCTATTTGTTCCACCAATTGGTCCATGAAATTGGCTCTAGATTCTGGAGGACGATATTATAGTGCTCCATACCAACTGTCTGTAGGGATAGGATGAATCTTAAAAATTCCCAATTCTAAGCAATCATTACTTAAGGTGGAGACCCAGTTCATAGTGAAATGATTTTTAAAAGCTATGGCTATGCCACCTCCTGTTTTCCCTTCCCTATCCAAATGTAAGAATGTATAGTTCTCTGGGATAGCTACATTTATCAAAGGATGGTTTGAGGGATTTAACCATGTTTCTGTAAAGAAACATATTTCAGGGGAATGGGAGGTGATCATATCCCATATTTCAAAAGTGTGCTTTGCTAATGATCTTACATTACATAATATGCTGTTTAGACCGATTGCATCTTGATCCATGTCCTTCATTGAATCCAGTGTGTTAACTACTGTCAAATAGGCAATGCCTACAGGCATACTTGGGAACTTCTGGGTGCAACATACGTGGGCTCGGTGCTTGGATTGTTCATGAGTTCTAATCATAGGTAAAGATATAGTGGAGTATGATATAGCTAGGTGTGAAGTATTTACCTCTATTTGGACAGAATTGCCTTTGGCGCGTGCGCTGCGCACGTCCGCTGCACCTGCGCATTGACGCTATCATTTTATGGTGTCAGAATGTAGTGAAACACTAACCCACTACCCTGCAATACCCCCAAGATGTCTGCCGGCTCCAGCGGTAGACTTGGGACCACGATTTTTCTCCACCACCAGCTCCTCAGTCGGCTGAATTACGGTGAGAGAGGGTATACTTTGCCAAAAATGTACATTTTGTTTCAGTAATTTTAAAAAGTATGTGCAAGTAAAGCGGCGCAACGATGCATTAAAAGTTCTGCTCCCGGCTTTCCGCCTCAGGAGTATCTATTATCTAGGGTGGTGCGTCCGCGTTGGCACCATCATTTTATGGCGTCAGGATGTAGTGAAACACTAACCCGCTACCCTGCAATACCCCCAAGATGTCCGCCCGCTCCAGCTGTAGACTCGGGACCACGATTTCTTTCCACCACCAGCGCCTCAGTCGGCTGAATTACGGTGAAAGAGGGTATACTTTGCCAAAAATTAAAATTTCGTTGCAGTAATTTTAAAAAGTATGTGCAAGTAAAGCGGCGCAACAGTGCATTAAAAGTTCTGCTCCCGGCTTTCCGCCTCAGCTTATTAGTCCAAGGTTTTGGATGAGAGTTGGAATAGGTGATTTGTGAGATTTTGCCTTATCTGGACAAGGCTGTTGGACATGTTTTACGAGTCTACTTAGGATGTCTAGCTCAAGTGTTAGCATCTCTAAGGTTAGTATGTGGTCCCAGGTTTCTGTCGCATTGGTGGTTTTGGTCTCAGTAGGAATATGGGGAAGAGATTGTTGCAGTACACAACAAATACACCACTGTGGGTGAAGCAAACCTGATGCTCAGTTACTTTTGATAACCACCTAATTCTTCCATAATCCAGGTATGTTGAGCTACGTGGCAACAACACCAAAATGCTGCATTCTGAGTCTTCATCATGTTTAGACAGCAGTATGCTAGTGGTAGGGAAGTAGTTGTAAAGTGGTAATACAGTTGTTGTAGCGATATGCAGATCCTCAGGAACAGACAGCATTGATCCTAAAATAACAAGGCTGGGTGCCTGCACACAGGTGTGAAAGAGCCCAAACCTGTGCTTTCCTTCTGGTCATCCATTTTGCACTAAAATTGTACTCTTTACAGTGCACACACTAACTCCTGCATGCACTAGCTCAGTAACACTATGAGTCAGAACATCAGCTGCTGACAGAGTAGCTCAGAAGAAGCAAACAGCTATTGTCTTACTAGAGACTCCTCTGAGCAATTCTGAACTGTGCTGTCTACAGTGCATGTTTAACTAATAACACTCCCCCAAAAACGGGTCCTGAAAGTACTGGGCTATTTCATAAGTGCCCTTCACAGCCTATGGTAAACTAGCACACTTTCAGAAAATTAAAACTGTTAATTGTTTTATTGTATCCTATATTTTTCAAGCATTTCTAAATTCAATAACCCTGTTCCCTCCCTTGAGAACAGTGTACGTGTTTGCTTTGCTCCTTGCACTTCGACTTTGGGAATTGTACATGCAGGTAGTGGGTGGGACCAGTGAATTGTGTGGGCAGAGGGTGGTGGCCGTCTAGGAAAGATTTTAGGCTTCTGCACTTATTTCTTAATTTATAGGGTTATTGTTTTTTTTTACAAATTAAGCACTGACAGTAGTGCTTTGAAAATTAAGGAATCAGTAAGTCAGGAAAAATTACGGCACATTCAATCAAGCAATCGGATTTTAATAAAGACGTATGGTGAATACTTTGCTTTCCCAATTTGCCGTTCCCTCCATGGCAGCCAGTTTCACAGAAATTAATTTGACCAATTTCTGTACCCGGATGCCAAAATAGGAACCAGGTGGTAATCAATGTAATCAGTGAAGCTCTAGATTTATGGCAAAAGCCTTGCTCTACTTTTGCAGTAAGTCTGTGAAGATGTTTTTTGTAGAAAAGGAAATATTTCAGAATTGCTGTTGCCACAAACAAAGCAATTAATCTCCTGTTGATATATTTCATGGAATTATTAGGTTGTTTCATTAGTTGCATACAATTTGCTAAACGACAATGTCAAAACTGAATCCATGGAAGCAGTTTCAAAAGGGCAAATAACATAATGTTATAATGATGTGGGCTAATTCTGGCCTCTATATCTTTAATAAAATCAGGATTTTCCTCTAGTAACAGCCAGGAGAAAGTGCATTTTATGACCAGACCAGGTGCTTATACTTTCTTTGTTTAAAGTATGTGACAGCAGTCAGAAAAGCATTTAGTAGTGCCTTCAAATAAAATGTCCTAAAATAAAATCTTGGAACTAACCGACTGATCTGAAACTGAGAATATCCTCCAATCAAGTTGCAGTCTAAAATTTAGAAGCCTTGACCCCTCTATTTGAATGTGCACCAAACATTTTGTCAATCCCTACAGGTTACGTTATTCAGTCAGTCATAAAAACTTTATTCGGCCAATAGTTGCCAGAAAATCATAGATAATAGAAACATTACATAAATAAATAGAGCAACATTACGAAATTCAGGACATATTCGGGGATAATACTATTTTCAAGGAAGACACTACATAAGGTACATTTCAACTGTAAAATGGCATAAAACATGTACAAAAGGGTCTATAGGTCTCATGCTAAAAAATAAAAAGTTTTAAAAACTCAAAAATTTGATCAGATCCTAACATACATTTATGAAAGAGGTGTGGCCATATGTGTTTCTAATCCCCAGCGAGAGGTGGACAAAATTTCCCACTGCCATGCAAATTTTCTCATTCGCCAGCCTTTGCAATCGCTCAAAAGTCTCCTTATGGGAGTTTGTATTAAAGGAGAGGAAAATAGGGCACAGAAATCGCTTCCTAGCATGAGTATACAGAGTGCAAAATACAAAAAAGTGCAATGTGTTTTGACTGGCAGTGTTATTACATGGACATCTAGGTAGTGGCACTATATTAGTAGGACAAGCAACTATCTGGTACAATAGGCTAAATTGTAGTCTTGTCAAATAAAGCCTGAGGTTCCCATTCAGAAACCAGGAGAGATAAGGTTCGCACCCCTGTGTCAAATTGATTGTGTTATAAATGCAGCTTACAAGCAGATAATCAAAATCTGCATGTTGGGCTCTATCTTGTGTATACCGAAATGCCTCCTTCACCCTGTAAATAGCCCTGGAGTCAATGCTTGCCAGGTTTTCGGCATGCTCCTGCAGGCCCAACTCTAGAAATTATTTTTTTATGAATGTAATCCAGAGTATATTGAGGGCATTGTACAGAGAAAGGCAATCCTCCAATACTTCCTTAGAGAGTTGGGCACCAGGGTTCCCCCAAATCCTCAGCCATAAGATTAGTGGTGCCAGCGTTATCCTGTCACCTACAGGGTTTAAGCCCAACTCTGGTATGCATATAAAGGCAAGGCATGATTGAGGAGCGGCCAATAACCTACGAATATACCTATTTTCTACCTGCTGAATTGGCCCGGGCCTCTTTAGCCCCAGACCTCTACCCCATAAGTCACTACAGAAGCATGTTTACTCCGATAATTCTCCCATCAGTTCTTTGATCGGTTTGTGCCCAACCTTCTCGCAAATCAGAACACCGCTTCCACAGCTCTTTGAGCATGATAAACCCTGGATTGATATAGTTACGTTATTTATTTTACCCAGAGAGCTAGTGTAAGTAAGGAAATAAGACAACGTTTACGAAATGAGATTAATATTAATGGTAAAGACGACATTCTTCAGTATACTGAAGATCTCTAATGTATGAAACCCATTCAAAGGATAGAAGATAAAGATGTGTTGTTAAGTTATCTGGCTTGGAGGAAAAGAATCATTTCCCTCTCACATTTCTCACATTAAAAACACAATTAGCACAAGGGGTATATCCTATTAAGTGGAGTAAAATGGTGGCTGAGGTTTGGACAGTTGATGTATATTAAGTGTTCTATACGTTTTCGTCTCAGTAGCTAGCCAAGTTCAGTAAGTCACTTATCAAGGTTTCCATCTGTTGCACACCAGCAGCAGAAGTATTTAAAAGTAGATTGATGAATTTTAGAGGCAGTAGATATCCGGGAGGTTTTGATGAAAATTGCTAAAAGGCTTTTGTAGACAAGAATGATTCAAAATCTTCCACGCTATAGGTTCTAGGAACCTTTCAAGAACCTTTTGTGTATAATACCTGAGAAATTGTGTAATTAAAATTCAAGTCTACTGGAAACCATTCTTGGGAGTTTTAGATGAAGTGATGAGAACTCCAAATGCAGCAAGTTGATGAGTCTATGAGGCTACCTGGAAATCATAACAAACTAAGGAAAATACTAATAAAAATATGGTCAGATGGGAATAGAGAATGACTGCAAACAATGTTTTGCCCCAGGAGTAAAAAAAGAAGCCATTCACTGTTGTTTAAAATACCATTGGATGTCGTCCCATCACTTTGCATAGCACTCCTGGAATGTATTCTGCCTTGACTAAAATCTTGCGATGAAGACAAAATTCCGAAATTGATTGTTAAGGTCCACCAAGAACCAATATTCTAGACCTTTTCCCTCTTATATAATGTATTTGTAGGTCTTGCCTGGAGACCGCTTTAGATATTTTGCTTGCCTCCTTTAAAACAAAAAAATAAATATCATAAACAAATACTGAATCTGAAGCATGTTGGTATGTAAGGTAGGATTGGCAACCTAAATGCTTCCTAAATAGCATCTTCCACAACTGTCCTTGGCCTTTACCTCAGATGTTTTAATACAGCCACCTCAAATCACTCCAATCACAGATAACACTGGAAAACGTGTTACGGTTCCTCTCTTAACTGTGTCACTTGTCAGTACATGGTTGTACAGCTGTTGGTGTTAGATCTGTTTATCTAGGTATAATTGTTTTGGGAACTTTTGCACTTATGATAGCACATTAACAAGTAAAATTGCTAGATTTATTGATGGTGTAGTGCACTGTTCGTCGACTTTAATATGGTGTAAATTAATCAAGTTAGAAGGTTTTTGCACCCAGAATTTGGGTTGTCGATAATTAGTAATTGGATGTCTACCACACAAAAATAATTGGTCTTCTCGACCTGTGAGAACTGTCTATTTTCTGCAGTCTATATCAGGGCTAGCTCTTGGTTGTTTCCACCATCTCTGGTAATCTCTAGGTTAGATTATGCACAAACCATTCACCTGGTCCTAGACTAGTACCAGATGAAGTGACTACAATGTCTTCGAAATGCTGCAATGTAATGTTTGGATGGCTGGTTTCAGAAACATAGCTCTTCATAGGATGTTGGATCGTGGCAGTGTAAAAATCATCTGTGAAAAACGACAAAAAATGCAGGACACAGCTGCCTGTCATCTTTAAGGAAAACAGCATAATACCTTAAGTATGTAAGAACTATACTAACTCTTAACATTTTATTTATTTATTTATTGGTTTTTTTATAGCGCAAGCTTGACCCAAAGGTATCAGATCGCTTTACAGAGTTAGCACAACAGCAATAACACAAATTACATAAAGATTAAATAAAAATACATATTAATAGTATAAAAAGAAGTACAGAATATACAGTAGGATATGTCAACGAAATAGCAGCATTTATACAAGTTACTTAAATAGTAAATAATATATATAAGAAGAATACAAAAGACAGTAGGCTATGTAAGCGATATAGTTTCGAGGTAGTTATGGGAAGGAGTTACGAGGGAGGGGAGAGTAGAGGCACAGTTTTTTCCTGAGGTAGTGATGCTCAAATTTACATGGAGGGTGTGGGTTGGGAGCATCAGGCAATCAAGATGTTCATGGGGAGGTAGGTATTTATTGATAAACCGAAGTTTAAATTTCTTCCTGAAATGAGGGAATGAGTGATTGCCATGCACATCCTCAGGCAGAGAGTTCCAGATTCTAAGAGCGTTCTGGGAGAAGGACCAGGTGTGAGATTTTTTGTTCTTATATTTGAGAGGAATCAGGAGTAGACTGTTGGAGTTTCGAAGAGGTCTCTTTTGTACTGCTTTTGATTGTTTGCGAAGCAAACTGTTTTTTCCGTGTAGAGTGCTTTGTGGGTTATGCTGGCAGTTAGGAGTATACATCTTATCTCAATTAGTAGCCAGTTGAGATTCTTGAGAGTGGGAATAATGTGCTCAAAGCGACTCTTCCCTGGATGTCTGACCACTTCATGGAGTTTAGCTTTCAAAGGGGCTAGATTTGTTACAGTAGTGCAGCTTGGAGAGGACTAAGGGTTACACCACAGTCTTTAGGTCTTGGATGGGGCTGAAGGATTTGATTTTTTAAGATGCTTCAACGTGTAGAAGGCACTTTTAGCTGATGCGTTAATATGCTCTTTTATGTTCAGGTTTTTGTCAAGTGTAATCCCCAGGGATTTGACAGAGTTCGAGATGGAAAATTTGCAGTTTAATGCAGTGAGGTTGTTGAGCCAAATATCTATGGGAAAGGGCTTTTATTTTGGTTGGATGATTAGGAGTTAGGTTTTGTTGGTGTTGAGCTTAAGATGGTTGTTATTCAGCATGATTTGAACCATGTGGAGCATGCTGTTTAAGTGCTAGATATCTTTCACTGACAATATTTTAATGTGGAGTTGGGTGTGATATGCGTTGAGATGATAGGCAATTCTAGCTTGTTTCAGGATCGTTGCAAGGGGTTCCATAAAGAGGTTGAATAATGCAGTAGACAGGATTGACCCTTGAGGTACTCCTTGTGAGACTGTTGTTGCTTTTGAGGAGGAGTTGTTTAGTTTGATTAGCTGTGAGTGTTGGTTCAGGAAAGAAGCAAACCATAGTAGAATTGTAAAGTACAATACATAAAGTGAGCTATGCGTCATTTCCATGAAATCTATGTAATATGGTCAAACTGTACAAGCAAAAGAAAAATGTGATGAACAAGAGCGCCATTTGTGCTTTTACTGATGGGATATTCAGGGAACACATTTAAATCAAAAGAGTTTATGTTTGTATCATCTCAAAAAGCTTAACTCTTTGACTACACAGACATTTTGTAGCAACCACAACTCTTGTTACAAAAAGAGAAAGTGTGCGTTTCCTCGCACAATTTTTTTTCTACCGCTACTTTAGTCAGGTCCACACACTTTATCATCTTTGAAATTTACATTTACTTCTCTCATATTACATTTGTAATTGTTATAAAATCTCCCATCTTTCTAAAGTGATTGCACATTTCCAAATAATCCTTTTGGAGCATAATGTTTGACTCTTAGAATATGTATGCTCTCATTTTAATTTCTACATATGGCTTATTTCTGATATCACTTTTTACTATGTTGTATAGAACATTGTATAACAACTGTGTTTTTACTATTGTTCAGTAACGGTTTCAAATCTAAAAAAATAGGACAATTTGAAAAAGCTCTTTATCGTATCGTACTTCTAGTTTTAAGATAGGGCATTTAAATACACTTTGGATTTTGAAGAGCTTGCTCTTTACGGTATGCATTACAAAAAAAAATTCTTTTTCGTATGGTGTGCAAAAATGTAGCGCCACAGCACTCTGACTAATCTGACAACCGATTGTCGCCATGCTGCCGGCGCGCCACGTTTGGACTAACAACTGCGCACTAGAAAACTTGAGAAATAGATGAGGTTGAGTGACGTCAATCAAATGATTTCCCCTCCTTCATTATTTTTTCCTCCCCCTCTGGAATGTATGACGTGAAAAAGCGCGCAACTTTCCGTTAGGCGTCGGTTGCCTGATCATAATTACCTACAAAGGGGTAGTTAGTGAAAAATCTTCGGATATTGTTGTTTTGAAACATCGTGCAAAGGCGGATTTGATACTGTTCCCTTCAGGCCATGTCTTAATCCCCATATTTCAATATTCTCCCAAAACAATACTCTCGGTACTTATTCGGCGAAGAGCTCGTTTCACCCGTACTTGGCCTGTAGCAAAGTAGTTTTTAAACGTTTAACTTATAGTCTATATTAGGCAGAAACTAAGTTGAGCAGAACCCATTAATGTCACCGTGATCGGTTACCAATGGAAATAAATAATTCATGATGAACGGAATTAGTCTAATTAGCAGGCAGTTTGAATCCTTTGATAAAACCCGTGAAGGGCAGGAAGTGCTGTCATCAGTCAGCCCTGAGAAGATTAGCGTCGATTATGAATGAGGTGAGACACCCTAGTGAAGTCATGTGTGTCCTGGAGACAAGCGTAGTATGTGCTCAAAAAAAGGACACAGTTTGTCTCTCCAACACCTCATGACTCCTGCTGGGCTTTTGTGTGTAGTAACAAGCAGACATCATTCGTTCTATCACTCACCCACTGTCCATCATCCCGACAACTGTGCAAATACATTCTCCACGCGGCGCTGCTGGGCCTCCCTGGAGACTGAGCGGAGCGTCAGGATATTGAAGACACAGGGAGCTTTCTCTCATCATGGCTCTGTAGGCAAAGAAACAATTAAAAATCCAGGCAAGCTGAATAGCAAGCACCCACACGGTATATCGCACAATTGCACGGATTGTAGTGAGAGCAAACGGTAAATTACCTGAACTGAGAAGAACATTCCTCTGCAAAACGAGTTTACATATTTTTTTGGTGGTCAGTTACAGGGATTGGTAGGAATGGCTTGTGAAAGAATTAATGAACGATTCCCCGCTTGGATTTTTGTCAATGGTAATATTTTTATGTGGTGAACATTCACAATATGAAGTAAATGTTTAAAAAAGTTTGTCTTGTAATTATATATTTAAGCCATGGCTGTGCAGTGGTACAAGACACTTGCCATTTTTAGATTTTGCGGACTTTCTCCAGTGCCAATTTTTTTGCAAAGCCGTACTAACCACCTCATCAGAGAATGAAGTACATTCCTCTTGAATAGTCTCATTGCACCTCCTCATAACTGTCGGGAAGAGACACATTTTTCATCCCAGATGAGTCAGAGAAAAATCTGCATGGTTTATCACGTGTAGGTGTAGCACAAATTCTTTCATCGGAAAAGATAAAACTGGATATTGCAACTCCGGAAAATTGTCACAAGTAAGCCTATGTACCTGCACGACATTCCAAGAGTCTCAGGTCAGGTAAAATCAAGGGCACATTTCAGAATCTCCTCAGGAACTCTCAGGCCAAAGGAAGCAAACATTTTCCAGGGAAATATTGCAAGACCTGCTAAACAATACAAGGAACTTTGAAAACCCCTAAAAATACTGTAAAATTCGGGAGCCCCTCTTGTGATGCTAAACACGACACATCATCATAATGCTTCCAAATGCTTACACTCAGGTTTAGATGTACGAAGCATCTTTGTGTTCGAAATCACGTTTGATTGTTTGCGAAGGCAAAAATGCTTTTCTGACGTACAAAGCCCAAATTGCAATGCAGTAACTTGTTAGCGAAACACAATTTGGGTTTTTCGATTCAGTATTTGGAAGGGACGTTTTGAGGGCATCCCTTCCTAATGCCGATTCATGGTGTTATGTATGAATGTTTCACGGCCAAAATGTGGTCACAAAACATTTGCAGTTGACTGCCAACTGAAAGTTGGTAGTAACCCATTCGCAAATGGGAAGGGATCCCGTAGGACCACTGCCTGCTCCTAAAAATATGAAACTTAAACTCATCCTCTTTTACTTTAAGGAAAATAGGGATGCATTAAAAAATAGTCGGTTTGGAAAGTAGGGGACCCCTATTCGCAAAACTAAACTAGTTATACATAGGGAAAGACATCTGGTATGAAACGGCCTATAACTAGTTATACAATACAATAACTGTCTAAAAACCCACTATGTACATAACTGTCAACGAATATATATTTTTCTTGATAGAATTTATTGTTTTGAAAAAATATGATGTTTTTTTATAAATTTGTCTATAAATAAATAGTTTTTTCATCACATTTCAGTGCAATACATGATATATTAGTATTATTTTTGGAGTTTTTCAAATATATACAGAATACATATAGTGAAACATTAAAAAAGAAAGAGAGACATGATGTAGGCAAAGCGGTAGATGCACTACGCGCGTTTCGGCTTGGAAGCCTTCATCAGGTGACCCGTCTTTGACTTAGAAAATTCCGTAAATGGGTAGAGGAAGGTAAAAAACACATATAATTGGAGTCCTTCAGTCACTCGTTAACCAGGCGTGGCTGTATGATGCGGACAGGTTCGAATTAGGATAAAGATATAAAGTCCTTTAACATCATGGATGTTGAATTATAAAAAGAGAATATTTTCTTGAGAGCCGATATTTTCCACCCAGTACCCGACGTCGTGAGGGCCAGACGAAATAAGAGGCATAAGTTTACCAGAACTATCGCAACTATCTACATAACTTACAGTCTGGCCCAAATTTATCGTCATACGATCGTGAACTTCAGATTATCCATTCACATCGATGACACCCTTGAGGATTCTATCTCCAGAAATATCGGCTCTCAAGAAAATATTCTCTTTTTAGTGCATCTACCGCTTTGCCTACATCATGTCTCTCTTTCTTTCTCAGAATCTGGCCCTTTGCGAGTCGATTTCGGCTTGATGAATCAGGCTGTTATTGCTTTATCTGAAAGCAATCACAGACATGGTGGTTTGCTGACCGTAGCAGGATACCATCTCTGTGATGGCAGCGAATCCTAATGGGTTAATGGGTCCCAGATAGCAACCCATCTCATTAATCTGCATGAGGTATGTCTATTTGCAACCCACTAGTAATCGCTAATGAAACTCAAAAGAGTTTCATATATTAGGAATAGCGATTTCCTAATTGCATTTCACAGCAATTTGTAATTAGGAAATCGCTATTCCTATCTTCGTACATCTGGCCCTGAGTCCTAAAAGGGAGCAGCCCAGCATTCAGTAGGGAATCCGGCTGTTGCCATGATTTACATTTGTATTGAATATGACCCTTACCAAGATTACAAGCAACTCTGCTCTCTTTTCCATTGAATCGATAACATATCTCAACTGTAAATGGCTACTGACCCACACATTTAGAGATACCACTGTCAACATTAACTTTTACACATTCTTGGATGGCTGTGCTCAGTTATTTCTCATATATGCATCCTTATATCATATCCAAACAACCTGCTACTATCGCTACAGCAATTAATTTGGGTCATGGATTTGCATAGGTATTAGGCAACAAAGTCAGCCCTTAGAAGTGACCCACAGCATGAGTCTCTTGCTATGCAACTCAAGAACACGTACAGTTCTGTAGTATGACACAAATAATGACTTGTTAGATGGTATTGTCTCAGAGTAGATGACCAAAGACAATGGTAGATAAGATGTATTGGCCTCTTTCATTGATAAGACAGGCAAACATGGGGACATCGTTTACATCGAAGGTGCTACAACGCATTCCATTACAACGCAGTCGTTACAACGACCGTGTTGTTACAACTCGAACCATAACATTGCAAGTCGTTTCAACGACTTGCTGTAGGGGGCGCACTGGAGTTGCACAAACTGGAGTAGGAATAGTAAATTATACTATTCCTAAGTATAGCACACCTCAACAGCAAGTCGTTGAAACGACTTGCGATGTAATGGTTCGCGTTGTAACAAGCCAGTCGTTGTAAAAAACGCGTTGTAATGGAATGAGTTGTAGCGCATTCGTTGTAAAGACATATATTCGGCAAACATTGTGAAAGGGTCTTTCCGGGTGAGGTCAACATATAGGAAATATTTATGATGCAACACCCGACTTGAAATTTGGTGGTATGTAGATTTGCTTCCTAGAAGTTTTTTGTGTCAATGGATAATACCTTTCTTTTTTTATGTTGTAATTCTTTATTAACATTTTGCAAAAGATTTCATCTTGAAAACAATAGCCTCGGCCGCACACTTATAATGGCCAGGTGAACAGTCAACGAGAACTTTGTGTGACGTGTGCCTCTTAGGGGCTGAGAAAAGTATATATTGGTATATATCGGGTGGCGGGTATGGGGGATCCTGTAATCTGATAGGCATGCCGGTGCTAGCAGGACTAGTGTTGGCATAACGCATGGGGCCCTACGGGCGGTGATTCTGGTCATCAAATTGGGTTTTGCGCATGTACCGTCTATTAATCTTGCACATCAACTTGTGGCTCTGGGGAAATGTTCTCTCTATTCCTGGGTGTAGATACTATGCCTGGTGGGGAAGGCGGGCTGAGACTCGGGGGAGAGATATTATGGACCTCCTACTGCAGGTTCACTTCTCAGCATCTATGCAGAGCGTGGTCGCAATGTGTCTGAATTGCTGTATTGCTGCATTGCTGCAATGCTGCGCAGCGGAGCCAGTGGAGAAAGGAAATGGGAAGGAGGGGCGGAGGGGGAGTTAAGTGGGCGGGGGAGTAGGGACGGAGAAAAGGCCTGCAAGGAGATGGAAAGGATCGTAATAATACGCAGCTGAGGGCACAAGGCGGCTGTAGTCGTCGAGGATGTAGAGTGGGTGGTGGGAAGTAGACCTGCTGTGTCCATATGTGGAAGAGGGAGGGGAATTTGAGGTTCATGTAAGGCTGCATAAGCACTGATGGGACTAGTGGATAGGAGGGTGACCTTTTAATCATGGGGTCATTGCACTTGTTTTGGATTAGGTGGCCTCAGCTGATTTCGTTGCCACTGCGTGAGTAGGGATGTCTACTGTGGGGTTCTAATCAGTGTTACTCTCCGCAGGCAGGAAAGGTGCCCATATCTGAAGGAACAGGTCAGCCTTGTCCTGAAGTTGTAAATGACTCGCTCATGGGAGCCCGTGTGCATCATAGCTACCAACCATTCCTCTTGCGATAGTGGGGTCGGTGATCTCCACTCTCGCAGTGTGGATATTTTGGCTGTGGCTACTTCTGTGTGAAGGAGGTGGCATTGTGGCTTTGAAAGCTCTGGGGAGTGTAGCAGATCATGCAGGATAATAGTGGTGGGTGTAAGTGGGAGGTGTATAGGTATTGTGGTGCATAGAACCTGGTCCACGTAGGCCCAGAAGTGTTGCACCATCGGACATTCGCATATAATGTGGGTCGTGTCGCAGCCGGTTTTATTGCATCTCAGCAGTTAGCATGTGGGAGCAACCCTGCCCTGTACAGTTTTGTTGGTGACCAGTGCCAGTTGTGGAGCATTTTGAATGAACAGAATTTCACTCTTACTTCCCAGGTGCCCCTGTCCAGGTCATCTAGAATCTCTACCCACTCTTCGTTCTCATAGGAGACCAATATCTGGGTTTGCCATCTGGTGCGGAGGTCCCGTGATAGGGGCTGCGAAAAGAGATGCGATTTCAGTACTCTGTGCAGGCCAGACGTAACCCCCTTGTGTTTTCCCCAAATGTACAGATACAATACTACTAGCGAGGCTTGTAGCGAAAAAGGACGTTGTCCCTAACTTTTCTTCAGGAAGTGCCGAAGTTGCATGTACCTCAAGAATTGCTGCACTGGAAGGCCAAACTCCTCCCCTAATTGCGCTAATGTTTTGAGGTCACCGTTGTGAAGGAGCTGGTCTAGGGTTTGGATGCCGTTGCCAGGCCTTGCGCATAGCTGATAGTAATGGATTAGTGGGGTCGTGGCGGCTTGTTCCTGTCCCATATAGAGCTGAGAAGCCTGCCTCTGTGGACAGCTGGTGCCTTTCTATGTGTACCCATTGAGGCACATCAGGGGTTCCTGATAGCATGTACGCCACTTGGAATAACTGCATCTCAAGGGCGCAGTGTTCTACCTACAAGAGGCTCAGTCCTCCATAAGAGCAATGTGCTTTCAGTTTCACTGCAGCCAGACGAGGCCTTGCTGACCCTCACACAAAGGATTTTATCTTAGAGTCTATTAAGAGTAACATGGACAGGGGGACATGAAATGGGAGCATGCCAAGGATGTATACGAAGCGCAGGAGGCTGACCATTCTCATGGTTTGTACTCTACCCCACATGGAGATCCCCAGCGCCTTCCATTTTTCAAGGTTGTATTGCATCTGGGTGATCAGGGGGCTTAAGTTGTCTGCAACCATCCCCTCCATCCCCTTGTTCACCAAAACGCCCAGGTATTTAAGATGCGAGGGTTGCCAGTGGAAGGGGAACCCGTGTGGCCGTTTTTGTGGTTCCATCTGGGATGGGCAGCGCTTCGCTTTTGTCACAGTTTATTTTGTAACCGGAAATGGAGGAGAAACCATCTATAATTTGGAGCAGGGATGGCAGGGAGCGTGGAAAATCCGTGAGAGTAAGCAGGATGTCATCTGTGTACAGATAAAGTTTAGATTCTCCCGTTGGGAGGCTTATGCCTTTGACGTTGGCCGCTGGACAAAAGGAAGAGGAGTGGGGATAGGGGGCACCACTGACATGTTCCGCTGTGGATCAGGAATGGGTCCGATACAAAGCCTCCGCAGTTTACTTGTGAGATGGGGATATTGTATAGCAGTCGCACTTTAGCTATGAACTGGTTCCCTAGTCCAAATCATCCCAGTACTTAAAAAGGTATTTCCCTTCAATGCGATAAAACGTCTTCTCCGCAATGAGTGATAATGCCTGTGTGTCATTTGGAAGGCATTTGGCAGACCACAACGTGTGAGCTAAAGTGCGCAAGTGGCTCGTAGAGGAGCGTCCTGGTATAAATCCAACTTGCGTATGGTGGATCAGGGAAGGCAGGACTTTGCGTAGACGGGAGGCCAGGATGCTGGCCAGTATTTTGATATCAGTTTAACAACAAGATGGGGCGGTAACTGCTGCAAAGTAGGGGGCCTTTCCTAGGCTTGGGAAATACAGCAATCACTGCTTTATTAGAGAGGGGTCCTAATGAGGCCTTTTGTTCCGCCTTTTGGAATGCGGCGTACAGAGTGTCAATTACCTTCTCGCCTGCCCATCGGTAAAATTCAACGAGAAAGCCGACTTCCCCCAGGGCCTTTTGGTAAGGTATGTTACCTATCACGCACAAGATCTCCTCCCTACTGATTTCACCTTCAAGAAGTTCTCTGCCTTCATGAGAGAGGCGGGGAAGGTCCACCCCTGTGAGGAAGGCAACCATCTTGTCCTCATCAGCCTGTGTCCCCGGGGTGTAGAGAGACTTATAGAACAAAGCAAATTCATTCACAAGATCCTGGGCTCAAGTGAGCGTGGTTTTTCCGATTGACCATATGGCCAGTATGTCCATAGCAGCTTTCCTTCAGCGTAACAGTGCCGCCTGCAGCCTTCCTGCCTTTTATCCCTGTTCGTAGTGTCTCCCTTTCATTCTTTGTAGGGTGTACTCTGCTTTGGTCGTGAAAAGGTCATTTAACGCCATGCGGGCCTGCTCCAAAGATTTGCAGTGCTCTATAGTTGGCTTTGCTGTGTATAAGCGAGTATAGGATGCAATGTCCTGTTCCAGCTCCTTCTGTCAGGCAGCATTTTGCCTGTTGGCTTGTGCTGCGTCCTGCATAATGTAGCCACTAATGGTAGCTTTTGCTGCAGCCCAGAGAGTCCTACTTAAGTCTATGGACCCTTGATTGGTGGAGAGGTAGTCCTGAAGGTGTGCTCGTAGTTGGGATTTACCCTTAGGGGTCCTGTGGCACTGAATGTTCATGGGCCAGCGCTTCTGTTCTGGTCTGGCCAGTCTTATTTCCAGTGATAAATGGACCGGAGAGTGGTCAGAGAGTGCTGCTTCTAGGATGTGGGACTCCTGGACCAGTTGCACTTCTTTTTGGGAGACCAGGAAGTCATCTAAGCAAGAGAGCGTGCCATGAGTAGGGGAAGAAAATGTACATTCTACATCAGCCGGGTGCAATGGTGCCAGTGATCTACCAGTCCGTTATCCACCAGTATGTCACCCATCAGGGCTCTGTCCGCACATTGCCCCTCTCGAGGGGGCCCGTTTTGTCCTGGACTGGACCTTACACCAGGTTCCAATCCCCACCTATGAGGTACTGCGAGGTGCCGATTTCCGCTAGGAAGCGGTTCAGTTGGAGAAGGAACTATTTTTTCATTCCTGTCGGGGCATACACTGTTCCCCTATTCGCAGCTTGGTGAATGCATATCGTCCATCTGGGTCTGTCCATGTCTTTGACACCATGGCCGGAAGGGATTTGCGGATGAGGATCGCTACCTCGTATTTGCGGATGAGGCCCGTGTCCGGGGTTCCCCCTACACTGTTATGGATCACCCTTCCCACCCAGTCCCTGCGCAACTTGTCAGACTCCAGTGCATCTAGGTGTGTTTCCTGGAGTAATCCATATTCACCTGCTTTCATTGGAGATAAGAGAGTACTTTTTTCTTTTTCATGTAGTGCGTGAGTCCATGAACATTCCATGTTATTGTGCATAGAGGGTGAGTGTTGCTCATGCCAAGGAGGACAAATGGGGTGGGGGGAATCCGTGTCAAGCAGACCCTGAAAGTGTGAGGGGGGGTGCGTGAGGTTTTGCCGGCACTGCAAGGGAGAAGGTGCTGAGAGTGTAAGAAAAGGTATGTGGGCAATAGGGGCCCTGTCTCACAGCAGAGATATTACAGCCCGGTTGGGTGGCCGATGCTGGTGGTGGTGGAGAAGACAGCCCGGATGTAGGTGGTATTGTGGCTTACTAGGGGGGAAGCATAGAAGAAAGGCGGGTAGTGATGGTGATAGGAGAGCAACTAGGAATGGAGACTGTAGGCTGCCGTTCAGCAGCAACCGGGATCCTAAGCTTTTAACCGCGGGTCTGGGCTCACTGGAACACCACCGCAAGGGATGCTCCATCAGAAAGGCAGGATGATAACTAGGGCACAACGGAAAAGTATCTGTGTCCTGCGGGCTAGGATGTGTGCAGTATTGGCTACTGGCTAGGTGAGGTGCATCATGGTGTAGCATGGTACTACATGGTAGCATATTTGTCACTTCAGAGAGTACAAGGAAGGGTTGCATGCATACTGCAGGTGGGGTTGGCAGTGACATCAATTGCATCAGTTGTGTTATATATAACAAACATAGCGAAGGCCATATGGGCCATATCTGTGGATAGCATATACTGTGTACATCCCTGATCGGGCTTTTAACATAGCTAGCACATTTACCAAGTAAGTATAACACATTAAGTATAATGCGGGCGATACTCAGCTGTCCGGAGTCTGGGTGTCTTCTTTCTTCTCATCGTATTGTCCACATCCCACTCTGTCTCTGGTGTTGGGGGCCCTGACTATAATCATGGCAATGACCCTAACTATAGATGTAACTGTAACAGCAGTTTGGCCTTCCTTGGTCTCATTCCACATCTGATTCAGGCTTTACGGGGGAGCGAGATTTGTCCCTGTGTTGTTCCTGCCTGAAGGCAGACACTGTTTGGAGGGCTGAGGCCTTGTCTAAATGATTGCGGGCGGATCTTTCAAGTTCTCTGCTGCGGTGCCGGGAACCACAGGTGTTCTATCGCTTGTTGCCTGGCATCTGTTGGGAAAGTCCGGGGTGAGGTTGTGGCTGTTCCTTCGAGGTATGGTGTGTGTCCATATCCTGTGGTCTCATGCGGTCCAGGAAGTGCTGTAGGTCCTTGGGGTCATAGAAGTCCTTTGAGTCCCAATGCTTGGTGATCCAAAGATGAGCGGGCTCGAATAGACGATATTTGATTTCCATTTGTCGCAGCTGGGGCCTCATAGAGAGGAATGCTTTTTGACAGTCATTAGTCTCCCTGGAGAAATCGGCTGCCATGTGGATGCCCAGCCCATCCAATGCATATGGACCATGTGCTCATGCTGCAGCCAGTAACTGTCTGGCCTGTTCGTGCCTAAGAAAGCAGGTGATGAGGGGTCGCAGGTGTGTTGCAGAGTCTTTGCATGGAGGGCTGATGCGATGTGCACGCTGTATTTCCAGTGCTGTATTTCTAGTGTAGGATCAAAGGCAAAGCCAACTAGTGTCGGAAGGATGTCATGCAGGAACGTTCTGACATTCTGACCTTCAGCTTTCTCTGGGAAGCCCAAAAAAGCAGACGTTGTCCCTCCTGCTGCGATCTTCCAGGTCGACCAGCTTGCTGCGGGGGAATAGCATCTCCTGATCCCTGCCTTGCACTGAGTCGAGGTGGCTCTCCACCACTGTTAGCCGCTGTTCCAGCTCTTCTGCTCTTGTGTGGAACCCTACAATGTCTGTCCTGATCGACTTGGCCTCTGCTGCCAGGGAGGATATGTTAGCATTCATACCTTCCAGTTGGCTCACAGCCGAGATTTCCTGCAGGATGTGGTCAATTGTCTCACCTTGTGCAGGGGCTGTAGTGGTTGCAGTGGCTTGGGGCAGGCTGCTTGCAGGAGGGGTAATGCCTTTCGTAGACATATTGCGTGGTTGTTTGAGCGCTTCTACAAAAAGGAGTCGTGTGGAGGACTTGCTCCCGTGCTTTTTGCTGGACATTCGCACTTAGACTCAGGACGGTGCACTGTGGGAGCGCAGAGGTGTGTTCCTTTGCTCTCCTGTTTTGGACCAGCCGTGTTTGAGGTCTGTGGGTAGTCCGGGCATATATGGCAAACTCCTGCGTGGACCTGTCCTCTATCTCGGTCGCACTGATACTCTGGTGGGGGGGGGTATTGTGACAGTAATGCACTTTTTCTGCCGGTCTTTTTATTTTCATTCTCATGGCCCAGTCCTGCCTCGGATGCCCCTGCCTCGTGTCTTGGCACCCTCCGCTGTGGGTGTTTTACCCTTGGGCTAATGGGGTTGGGGAGGAGAGTTGTGCTCTTGATCCCTCCTTCCTGGTTAGTATTTCTGCGGTGATGCCTGATAGCGTGCCGCCCAGAGGGTTGAGTGTCAGGTTGTGTGGGGGCGATTAGAGGGTGTCTGCTCCTTGTGCCTGTGGCGCCTTGGATGCTATGGGTAGCTGAGAGTTTGGCTTGAACTGCAGAGCCTTGAGTGCTGCCTTGTTCCTTAGTTTTATCTTACAGAGTGTGCTAGGCGATAAATGATGAGCTGAGTGGATCTGGCGACTGGGCGTGTGAGAGCCTTATTTGCTGGCCTCACCTGCCTTGTTCCAGCTGTCAATCTGATTTTCATTCAGAACCTGGGAGGCCAAGCTCGTGTATGTTATTGCCCCTTGAGTTTGTGAAGGGGTCAGTCTGGAGGCCTCCGCTTTCCTTCACGGCTATCAGGTGGTCCAAGCGGTGGGATGACCATTTACTTTAGAGGCCAGGGCTGTTGTCAATATGGGGTCGCTGCTGTGTTTCTGCCTAGTGCCGCTGTTACTTCAGGGTGGCGAATGCCCTCAAACAATGCGGGAGGAAAGACAGTGCAGGCTAAGGCATTCAGACGCGCCTTTAGGCCCGCCTCCCCCGCACGCTGCAGGCCTCTCAGGAAGCCTGGGTCTCCACACTGACTTGTTGAGTGAGGCACTGTGGAGCCTGGAGCTCAATGCTGCTGCTTGCTTCCCCGGTAGTTAATCCCGGGATCACCACTATTATTTTTTATTTATTTTTTATATTTCAAAATACTTTATTGATTTTCACAAGGTATACAGAAAGCTTGAAGCAGGGTAAGCATAAGGTATCCAAGGCAAGTTTTACATATATAGTCAACAGTGAAGTTAATGCGCTTTTGTGGATACCATAAGACTAACCCAAGCAATCAATAATAGGAGAAGAAAGGACAGGCAAGAGAAAGGAAAAAGAAAAGAGAAGGGAAGGGAAGGGAAGGGAAGGAAGAGGAGAGGCTAGGCGGGATCACCACTATTATGTCCACTAGGGTCGTGAGGTAATCTATAAGCGTGGAGGGCAGCTGGTTTGGAGGATGAGGCAAGTTGCCCCGTAGGGGGCGCTGCTCCTATCGTCATCTTCAGTCGCTGGATCCTGGTTTCTTCAGGGCCGCTGACAGCAAAAGTGAGGGGGAAGCCGGTGCCTTCTCACTGTGTTCCACTGATGCACCCAGGTGACAGGTAATCTCTACAGGTGCGGAAGTGGAAGGTGTGGGCCTCTGAGTGACTCGATAGCCAAGGCTGGAGAAGTGCCTCAAGGTCCGGGGTCCATTTACTTTTCTACAGCCCTTTTCTCATTAGCATGGTCCTTATTTTTAGCAGACACCCGGGCTAGCCATGTCTTGAGTTCTTGATGTCACGAAGGATGTCGATGAATATCACTTTTGCCAGTCGGTTTATGAGGGACACTCTGTCTTGCTCGACCTTTCAGTAGCAATCGAGAAGGTTAACTATTCTGAATTTCTAGGGGGACTACAGGAATTGGGGATGATAGGGATGGATCCCCCTATGAAATTTTCTGATAATATCTGTCAGACCATTCTACATATGTTAAATCTGATGCTTTTCTTCATCTCCCACCCATACTTGTGCCCCCCCCCCCAGTGCTCCACTCTGCACACTCAACGCTGACTCTGCAGTTTACTAATTCTGATCCACGATGCAGATGTGCTTCTGGCAGGCACATATGGCACTCAGGAGGCTTTGTGGAAACCAGGAGAAGCACACAAAGCAATCCAAACCAGAGCAGCAGACAACGTCCCAAACAGAATAATTCAAAGATGCCAAAGTAAGCAAAACTAAAACAACAGCAAATGCATGGGTAATGGGGCTGGGTGCCGTGTACCACCCATGTACAATGAAATGAAAAGAGCCATGGGAGTCACAACTGAAAAGCAGCTACAAGTTAAAATAAAACACAAAGTGTGGTGAGCCCACACAGTTCTGCAAGATTCAGTAAAATGGCCTCAGAATAGGACCATTAAATATTAAACCAATTGAGAGTATGCTTCAGACTGGTATATATATATATGAGTTAGGAATGATGTGGGAACGCAAATGACAAAACCCAGAGTGGCTGGGAGGAGGCATGTCATGAGGTGTGGCTTGTTTGCTTATTGCTTGGCAGGCGAGAGGGAGAATAGTTCAAACCTGCTCCCGCAGAGTCCATCTCAGAGAATGAAAGGCTTGCAGTCTTCCCAGCCTGTCTGTGTTGTCTAGGATTTTTTAAACCAATTCTTATAGATTTTTTGGTCACAATATGCACATCATACTATGCCATCAAAGAAGGACGCTAGTACAGGACTACAGATGCAATGAATATCAGTCTACGACAGGAGTACATGATTCAATATGAAATATACTCAATATCAAACAAACTAAACCAGATAGCAGATCACATTTACAGCATGAATATTGATAATTTTCGCATACATTATATATTACAGTCCAATCATGGGGTGCTCGCCATGACATCCAGCATTAAAAACATAAACAGTATTCAGCATACTTCAATGTTTGATTCCAAAACTCTCCCCTGCCCCCTCTTGGGAAACGGAGACAACAGGCATCCAATTCATCAAGCATAGCAGGACAGTAGTACTGCCTCTTTGAATTTGCCATACCCTATTAGGTCACCAGGTGAAGTTCAGGGGAACCCGAACTCTAATAACCATTATCTGTCTGGGGGAATATTTTGTGTGTCCTGTAGTCCTGTAGTTCTTGTAACATATTCTCCCAATAATCAGCAATAGGAACCTTATGGAGACTCCTGGCATCTTCCCTCCGCAGCACAACTGCCTCGCCCTTGCCCCATTTAAGTGTTGCTGTGCACCAGTGCTATATTGTCAGGAGTGTGGTGGCTTATCAGTGCATCACAATTTCATGAGGAGAGATGAGCATTGCCAAGTCTATGGATCGGTTGGTGACTATTGGGCTGTGCTGTCTAGGATGATGCTTTGTTGTATGTGGACAATGTACTACTTGATGGTGCCCTAATGATAAACTCTATTTCCAGGAGGTCCTTTCACGTTGTTTGGAGATAGTGCTAGCCATCTTGAATGAGCAAGTATAACTTCCCTCATGTTCCACGGCATCCTTGCTAGGAGAGTTTGATACAATCTTACTGCAGCCAGGCAGAACCTTGCTGTGCGAATAAGAGTTCTTAGTAAGGAATATGTGAATTGCTAAGATAGGAACCATGCAATATTAATATGGTAATTACTGTTTGAATGCCCCAAAGAGTCAAGTAGAAATTAAGCTAATGTTCAACAGAGAGTGCATAGTTAAAGCTTACTAATAGTAAGACATATATTTAAGAAACACATCTCTTTTATGTTTTAGTTTCATAAAAAATAAATTCATAGGAGAACACACAGAGAGTTGATTGCACGACGGTATAGCAAAGGTATATCCTTTCACTTTTACAGTTAGATGTGCAACTTCATGATAGGGTACTCGGATATCTCGTAATGACTTTTGCTATTCACTGTGACCTGCGGATATCAGTGTTAAGCAGAAGGGAAGAGTCAGAGTAGTGGTTTGAGGTGTCTCTGTTGTCTGACGTATCCCAGTCCTGATTCTCTGTTTATGCTACTGGCTTTCATATTCTTGTTGTATATGGTCAAAGGTGGAGGATGCGAGAGAAGAACTCATTACTCCTGTTGGAATGGGTTAGATCTTGCTGGCAGTTACAGACAGAGTAACCAGGCTGGCAGACCAGAGAGCGTTGCACACTTCAAAAGGAGCAGTACAGGGAATCTAGCCTTAAGCTATTTCCCGCTTTAGTCTTATGTATCAGTATCAAGATCAGGAAGTAGTTTGTATGAGCTCTTTTGGTGGTTTTTACTTTGGCAGAGTAGTTTTATCTGTCATTCAACTCTGTTGGTGCCTGCCTGGACACTTCTCTCTCAGCCCTCCCTTTTCTTCCAAAGCTTGATCTGGACTCTGTCCGCAGTGGTATTAAGTTAGGCTTTGTGAGGTTGAGTTGGTATATCACCAGAGAAGGTGACTTTCAAAGGAGTTATCTCGCATAGTTCATCAGCCAGGAAGAACATATGCATTGCAGGAATTTTGTGGGCACTAGAAAATCTACCAGGGAATGTATGTGTCTACAGCTTTTCACTATCTGTCACAGGAATTCTACTCTTTAGTTTCTCTCAGTATGGCAGATACATGCTACAGTTCTTCAATAGGTAGCATGAAAAAGGGGAGAATTGGAGATGCATTGTCTGGTAGACTGTTACATTGTTTTTTCCATGTTTCATTCTCTTTTAGGGCTTACCTTACAAATAGCAGTATACTCTCCAATAACTAAAAATAAATTGATTCCAATTTGGAGGAAATTTGGATTCTTTTCTGATGCTAGATTTGTCTTTAAACTTTTTGTCCACTTTTCAAAGACCTGTAAATTTAGCACCCCGACATTAACGCATTGTCCCTCTTCAGGTGTGGATAAATACCAGCATTGTGTTGATATGCTGAGGGCTATACTAATTTATGGGGAGTTAATATGGACACTCCAAAAGTCTGACATCTTGCCTGGTGTGTGAAGTGATAAGAAGGATTTGATTTGAATTGAGTTTATATAGCGCAAACAAATACTCTGAGATCGAATTAAGCTTTAGAAGAGAGCCAAGTGTTTAATAACTTATGAAAACATCAAAGAAAAGAAGCAGATTTTATCTCTAAAGGGAAGGCAATTCCAGTAGTTAGTCGTACAGCGCATGAAGCTCCTACTTCCCCAAGAGCAGAGCTTGTAAGATGGTGCAATCAGATTACTGGCTGAGCAGGACATAAGCGTTCTATTAGGGACGTACCATCTGAATTTTTCTATAAAGAAAGTAGGGTCTTGTCCCAGTAACGCCTTATACGCAATGCAAACCGTTTTGAACTTAAACCTTATGGTGCAAGAGAAGCCAATGAAGGTTCCCCAGAGTGTGAGAGGCAACTGAGACCTCAGGATTTTCAGCAGCAACCTTGGCACTGTATTTTGCAGAGTCTGCTTCTATTTTTCAAAGGAGCTTTGAGTAAACTGACATATAGTCCATTGCAATAGTCCAATTGGGTCATTACAGGTGAAGGACCACTGTTTTCAGGTTGTTTGGGGGAAGAAAGGGTGCAATTTTTCTAACACTCCACGGCATAAAAAAGGCTGTTATTGACTTGTTCTTTATATGTTAATTTATCATCAATCAGGATCCCCAGATTTTTCACCTTAGTCACTGGGACCGTTAGCAAGCCCAATTCAACCGGCCACCATGAGGGATTCCAGAAGGAGGTATTCTTCCCAAATAAAATGACCTCTGTTTTGGTAGAATTTAATTTAAGACTATTTGCATTCATCCATACACCGACATCCCGTATGCAATTCTGGAATGATTAATTTAAATTGGGACCCTTCCTTGGAAGATAGACCGCAATTGGAGTATCATCCACATACAAGATGATGGACAAACCAAATGATTTTACCAGGGTGGCCAGCGGGGTAACATAAACATTAAAAAGAGTAGGACTCACGGAGGAGCCCTGAGGGACTCCACACAGCAGGGAAAAAGGTTTAGATGTAAAATCGCCTATGGACACAGTCTGATTTCGCTCTGTAAGGAATTATCTAAAAGGGCTAGCACTTCCCTTTCTATGCCCAATTCCTTAAGCCGCTTCAGCAAAGGATCGTGGTTGACTGTGTGATACCCTGCGGCGAGGTCAAGAAGAATTAGGGCAGCTTGGTCCCCATAATCCACTGTGGCCTGTTACTGCAATAAGGGCAGATTCAGCTGAATACCCCTTACGTAACCCTAATTGGGAATCATCCAAAAGCTGATTGCAGTCTAGAAAGGCAGGTAATTGACAATGTATTTCCTTCTCTAGTATTTTAGCTGGAAATGGCAGCCTAGAGATAGGTCTATAACTGTTGGGCTCAAGCACATTCAGGTTAGCTTTTTTAAGCAGTGGTAGAATTGAGGCAACTTTCCAAGAGACCAGTCCTGAGCGCATCATTAAAAATGGGAGTCAGATTGACAGCAACCTGGTCAGGGGTAAGCTGTACGATTCTGGGAGGGCAAGGATTGTGAGGTGAGCCTGATTTAGTGGCAAGAATCAGCTGTTTTACTTGATCCACTGAAGGAGGGTTAAACTCAGCAAAAGAGATCTTCTCGCAGTCCCTAAAATGAAAATCCCTCCTACTGGAAGGAGCTGTTATATTTGACGAAAACTTGTCAAAAATCACCTCTACTTTATTCAGAAAGAATGAGGCTAGCGAGTCACAAAATTCCTGGTTAATATTATCTGTGTTTGTAACTGCCGAGGATTAAAGTTTGGAAACAGCTTGCAAAAGTGCTTTGGAGGTACAGCTGGCTTTTTCAATAGAATGAATAAAATATAGTGATTTTTCCTTCAAAATGAGCTTTTTACATTCCAATAGTAAGGATTTATATTTATCTCTTTCTATATTATCATACTTTTCCCTCCACCTTCGTTCTTTTTTACAACACCATTTTTTGGCAGCCCGCAACTTTTCCCCGAACCACGTGGCTGTAGGTTTACTTCTTCTAGGGACCATCTGTTTGACTAGAGCCAGGGTATTCCCGGCTCCTGCCAACCAAGCGGAATAATTAGATGCCATTTCGTCTGGGTCATCGGACACGCCAGGTCGAGAAGTAGAGAGAATTCAATTATGATCTTGCCCTAAAATCTTCTTCCATGCCCGAAAATTAATAAACCTCTTAGAAGCTTTTTCTTGGACAGTCCTATGGGCCAAAGGAATATCCCAGGTCACTGCACAGTGATCGGACCACGCAACTGGCAATATTGCTAAATTTACCAGTTTGCTACAATTAGAAAAGATACCATCTAGGGTATGGCCAACGCGATGGGCTGGTCCCATCACCTGTTGCTCTAGGCCAAAACCAGACAGAAGGTCTAACAGAGCCATTGTGTCAGGGTCGCTACATTTCTGTAAGTGAAAATTAAGATCCCCAGTAAGGTAAAGTTAGAAGTAAATAACAAGGATTCTAATGGCTGACCAATAGCATCAAGAAAATTAGATTTAGCACCCAGAGGTCGATACAGCAGGAGCCCATTAAACAACAGGGTCTTTCAAAGCTCTACTTTAAAAACTAGACCTTCAAACTGAGAATTGGGAACGGGGGGGGGGTAAAGTTGCTTGAAAACTATCATGGTGAATTGCAGCAAGACCCCCACCCCCAGGATTTCATAGTCAAACGGAGAACCTAGGAATGTGGAGCACCTCAGCCTTATTCATATCGGAGGAGATTCCCACTTGTTAGTGGATTCAGGCAATTTCCATAGGAGGGATTGCTTCTCCTCCCCTAATTTAAGAAAGAGAAACAAGTAGCTCCTCATACTTTTGTATACCACTATAGCAGAAAGCTCACTATATTTCTGTTATGGATTTTGGAAGTTTAAGTGTTTGGAATTTGTATTCCGCATGGTTGTGAATGCATTTTGTTTTCGTGATTACTTTGGAATTTGTACAGGATACAGAGGGCAGGGATAGATTTATTGTTCATACTCCAAACTATACTTACTTCTCAAAACAAATTACATTTTGAGTTTATTCCTACAGTATCTTTTTTATTTTCTTCCACTGATAAAACCCATGTATTAAACCTATTTCAGAGGACAGACTCGATGTGCATTGGTGTAGAACATGCCTTGTTACAGCACTTGATGTAGATTTTCTGAGTGTTTTAACAATATCTCCTAATCAGCAGCAAGAGGAGAGGACATATCCATCAACAACAATATATTTGGTCTAAGTCAACTATAAAACAAAGTATAACATTTTGTTTTGTAGGTTGAGTTTCCGTTTTTAGCTTGCCTATAATGAAAATTTGATTAATGTCTGCCCTGTGTGTTATGCTTTAATATATTTAAAATCAAGATTTAATCTGTGATTTGCTTACCGGTAGGCGTGTGTGAGCCCCTGAAAGCTTGATATATATATATATATATATAGGTGTTGGCGTACTGTGAACCCCTCTCGGTCTGGTGTGACATGGATTTACCTGCTAATTCCTTGGTGTGCCGCATGAAACTGCAACTGTGTCACCCCCCCTCTGTGTAGGAACCAAACCACATGGCGATCACTAACAGAGGGGAGAGAGGAGGCAGTATTTTGCTGCCTGATTAAGGGGGACGGAGGAAGGATTTTTAATTTTCTGCACTTCGGCCGCTTTTTGGGAATGTGGAACGCCGTCCACCATGGGTGGAACCATCACTTGATGTACAAGGTAAACCCCTCACTGTATGGGTCCCTGCGGTGGACCACAATCCCCAGTATGCAGCGGTGGAGCAGACGAGGCGCTTCAAACTTTACACCTGCGAGGCAGGAACAGGGCGTGGCCACAAAATGGGAAGTGGTCACAGCTGTTAAATCATCGAAGCAATGGACCCTGGCTTATGGCAACAGACTGAAACGGGCACTGAAGATTCCTATCAAAGGATGAAACTCGTCTGCCTAGCGTTTCAGGAACTAACTTGTCTGTCAGCGCTTTTAACATCAATAAAAGCAACCTTTGTTCCCCCGGAGTTGTTAACACTTTCTTCTTCACGCTGATAGGAGAGAGACTGGTATGGATATATATATATATATATATATATATCTATATATATATATATATATATATATACATATATATATATATATATATATATATATATATATATATATATATATATATATATATATATATATATATATATATATGTATATATATGTATATATATCTATCTATATAGATATATATGTATATATATGACATTTAGATCCATTTATATTCATTTAATATTTGATTTTAACCTTTCAATCCAGATTGTAATGGGATTGTAATGGATATATATATATCAACCACTTCAATTGCTGCTTTCGTGGTTCACCATCCAACGGTGTCGGTGCCTGCTACGGCAGCTGCCGACTTAATATATAATCACCAAAACGTCTTCTTCAGAACTCCAGACAAGAAAAGCAGGCGGCACACCAGGGATTACTGCACAATTATTTTAATGTGCACCAAGACAACGCGTTTCGGCATTATATGTATATATTTACACAAACAAGATTTCACATCAGGTACAGGGCGAAAAACGTTATTTAGGTTTTGTATACAAACCAAATTATGTCCCACAAACGTTTTCTGCAGTTATAGTTATCTCTTAATTTTATTGTTTATGCACCACTTAAACACCTATTTCTATCTTATTTGTGCCAAACACACCTTATGCTACAGAAGCATATCAGCTACACAGGCATATCAAATTCATTATTTATAGTTATCTTTTGAAATGATCTTTTAAGCACCACTTTCATATTACCATAATTCGTACTTGTAACTCACATTTATTATTATGCACCACCTTTCAATGAATGTCATTCAAACATGTCCGTACACAGTCTTGTCGCCTCACTCGCCACTTTACATTAACTATACCTCACCCCTTCTCCATGCACTACCTATACCCTTGGATATTTCCTAAGTTATAACATGTAAAATTATTGCAGCAGATAAAACATTTATGACATTAGAAATTATATTATTAGCTGGAACATATTGCACGGTACAGTGGCGAGTTATAATTAATCTAGTGATGGCGAGGGAGGTGACAAGACTGTGTATGGAAGTGCAGGAATGACATTATGCTGATTGGCTAATGACTGCCTTTACAAAAGTTGAAGGCAAACATGTTGTTTTTAGGTACATCTTTCTCGTGTTCTGCATTACCGGTAAGTCCTTCGGAGATAGGTAAGAAATTAGTGTTGTGTTTTTGCCCTATCTATTAACAATTTACTAAAGTGATAGTTGGTTTTGCAAAATATTTTTATATTTTTTCATATAAATAAGGCGTTGCACTCTACTACTGCTTTACCACAAAAATATTTTGTAAGGTTACCATCGTTATTTCTAAATTTCTCAATATTTTAGTAATATATTAGTAACACTCTATGGTCACTGTGTTTTATTTTATGTATTGCCATATTTTTTTGTAATTAATGCGCTACTCTGTACCATTTTTCAGCATATTTAAATATTTTACAATTGGAAAATACACTTCAGTTCACCATATTTACAAAATATATTGTCCTATGATGTTTTTCTATTTTTTTTTATGTTTCTTTACATTGCGGGTACCTCGGGTTACTGCGTACTACAGGGGCCACAGATATAGCCAAAAATAAACCTTAAAACATATGAAACACTTACCCTACTTATGTGCAATACCCCAAAGAATCATCTGCACACTATAATATGTAATCCATCCACATTTTGTAAAAATGCTACTGACGGTTTTCGCACTCCACGATATCCAAAGGTCTATGTAAAATGCATTGGATTACATGCCTGTTTTAGGACCCCCTGGTTTTTCTTTGCACCCCGTTGATGAAATGCTAAAATACTTTTAGGACTCTAAGAATAAAACGGGGTAGTAGGTCTGCAAAGTTTCATGGTCATTCGTGAAACAGGTGTAAAGTTATTAAGGGACAACATTTTAAAAATCTCTATCCCTGGTCACCCTAACTATAACTACATTGTCTACCACTGCTCTGCAAAAAGAAATATATATATATAAAATTTGAAATTTAAAATAATTGAAATTTAATATCAAATCACTGTATATAGAAGGAACTTGATCTGATTGTAAATACTTTATTGTTATTGGTATAGGGTTACCTTTGTACTTCACGCAAATTGTATATATTCATGCAAAATGACTACTAGTATGTACCAGCCATATATCTACTATGCAGGGTTGGTGGTCTAGATGACCATGGAAATAGTAGAGGGTACTCACACATATCACTATATTTAAGTAAGGTCTAGACCGAAGGACTCTATGGTCCAGTTGAAGGCAGGAGCCGAAACGCGTAGACTGTCCATTTGATACACTTTCTTTTTGCACATGGTGTGTAAATAAAAATCGTGAAGAAACCATCTGTTGCGGTGCCGTGTCTTTGTCTACGAACTTGTAGGAAGAAGAAGCTGTGATAATATATATATATATATATATATATATATATATATATATATATATATATATATATATATATATATATATATATATATATATATATAAATATATATACTATTTTTTTTGCACAGGGGTGCAATTTACATATCAATTCAATATATGAGAATGTATTTATTGACACTGATTGGTCTTTCAGACATATTTCAATGTAAGGTTATGAACTATCACTGCAAACCTTATGAAATGACCTTTGATATTTTTATCATATCTGCTATATGTGTCGTATTATATATATTTGATTTGTGATTCCAATTTGCACATATGTTGTTTGTTGTTTATATTTTAATGCACTATGCACTTTACTGAACTGCCTCCTTTACAATTATGTATGGAACGAAACATGTTATAAGATGGCGGCAACATTTTTAGTTTCTGTTGAGGTCCTTCTTTTATGTTCATGTAGTCTACGTGACGTTTCACGATTAGAAATGGCCGCACATTTTGCACAACAAACTGACACTGACGAAGCCGTGAGGCGAAACGCGTCTGTCGGGGGGGTGAGGAGTTTGCAATAAAGCATTTTTGTAAGGATACCTGCGTGCTCTCTGCCTTCAGTGCCGATCAAGCTGACAGTGTTGGAATATACATATATATTGGAATGGTGTGGCTCACTGGTTAGAGGCGGCAGACCTGTAAGCAGGAGTCGTCCCGGGACCAGGGTTCAATTCCCGACGCTGCAGGGGTCCCACTCGGCAACTCTGGGCATTAGCTTGCCTAATCTCCACAACGGCCCCATCAACGCCGGGGATGCCTGGCTTCACCTTGGGGACTCCCAGTAGGGATCATCCCACAGGGAAAGCCAGGACGGGTTCCCCAGCGGTATACCGCGCCAGGATACTCCGGTAGTAATTGAGCGCATTACAAAACAGCTTATAACATAACATATATATATATATATATATATATATATATATATATATATATATATATGTATAAACACGAAGTTGTAGCTGTTCCCCAGCCTCGATCTCGGCGGGCTCACGGCAGGGGTAGCCACCCCCTTAAATAAATCACGTTGTCACCAGCGTTATTCTTCCCAGTATTCGCAGAAAAGAACTACACAGGAGCCGTGGCCTCAGTTACAGTGCAGGTTTATTTTCCAGACACAACGTCCTACGCGTTTCGGAGTGAAACTACTCCTTCATCACGGGCAAAGATTGTGCATTTCAACAATACTAATAAAGTAAAATAATGTGTCACGTGATACAACAACATAAACAAAATACTCATACTTTCGTGTGAAAAATTCATTCTTGACATTGTACGTTCCTTTGTACGTGAGTGACAGCTTGCTAATGTATTAAGCAATCATATTAGGAAGTTGTTAAAACAATGCTGCCGACCAAGATAATGTAAAACGTATTTATAAGCAGACTTTAGAATCCATGGTTTGCTGTTAGTTACACCCGTAGTGCTAGTATTAAGCCTGTCATGGCTGGATTTGAAAATCAAAATGATCACCTTGTCGGCATGCGCGAGACTCGAACCCTCGGTCTCAAAAGACAAGTAGTTTCAGCAGTCTATTAGCTGCTTGCGCTAAACCGTTTAACATGAGACTGCCGTCGTGTCATGGTGGAACACTTAAAGCGATTGCAAGTATTGCCCAAGTGGGCTAAAGCTACTCATCTGTATGTTCCAAATAAACACTTCTATGGTAGCTAACTCAACAAAACAAATGAAACAAAATAAAAAAGAGAGGTAATGCCCTAGTGGGCCAAAACTGCTTTTCGATAATATCCTGATCGAGTCAAACAAAATCATGCCCCAGTGGGCTCATGGTCTTGGTCAGCAAAGTAGGTTCTCATCACTCACTCTTGTACATTCATCGGTAATATCTAGAAAGATAAGATAAAGTCCTGTTAAAATCTTCATAGCCAAAAGAAAGGTTTCTGAAGAAGAAGCACAAAATTCTAAAAAACAGCAAACGGTATAAGCAGCAGCTACTGATACTTTACAAGTGCTAGAACTAACTTTAATGCAAATGTACTGATAATTCTTCGTCCATGTTCAACCCATGGGGCGCGATGCTGTTGAATCTGATAATAAATTTGGACTCAAGTTTCCTAAGTTCAAGTAGTCTATTACCCCCTCTAATGTTGGGAGGAACACAATCAATAGATGCAAATCTGACAAGATTGGCATTGCTTTTATGGTACTCTTGAAAATGTCGGGCTATTGGATAAGTTTTATCATTATTACTGATAGCCCTTAAGTGCTCTAATACTCTCTTCTTCCCCTTATGGATGGTGCTCCCGATATATTATTTGGAACAGGGGCATTTAAGGGTGTAGATGGCATATTCAGTGTTGCAATTAAGGTGTTTTTGTATGACCCATGAAGCCTCATTGTCCTGAAATTTCAAGGATTTAACACTACTGCTGAGTTTGCAAGCCTTGCATTGATTACAAGTAAAAAAGCCTTGTACTGCATTCTTTTTTATTGGAGTCGGGATCATATTGCTACACAACTGATCACGGAGTGATTTGGGTTTTCGAAAGGTAAGGGATGGATAATCACCTATACAGTCTTTCAGGTCACTGTCAGTTTTTAAGACCTCCCAAAACTTTTTGAGGCTCTTTCTAACTTCCCACGCGTGAGTATTGTAAGTTGTGATGAATCTTATTGTTTCCTTGGGCTTGTTTAAGGGTTCATCAGATTTAGGAAATAGAAGCTCTTGACGTTTAAGAGCATCCACTCTATTGATGGCTTTTTTGACTATTTTAGAGCTATATCCTCGTGTCATGAATCTTGCACTCATAATGCTTTTCTCCTGTTCAAATTTCAAGGTAGTACTGCAATTTCTGCGAGCTCGTAATAGCTCACCGTAAGGTATGCTCTGTATAAGATTGCGAGGATGGCAGCTGTCCGCATGTAGTAGACTGTTGCCAGCCGTTGCTTTTCTAAATAGAGAGCTCACAATAGTGTTATTGTCTATCTCAATTTTGAGATCAAGGAATTCCATGGAGTCTTTACTTATGTGATGCGTAAATTGGAGATTCATTTGGTTGTTATTCAGTATTTTCACAAATTCCAATGCTTCTTGGTCAGTGCCACTCCACACACAAAAAATGTAATCTATATAACGCAACCAGAGGACGGCGTGGTCTTTGAATAGTCCGATCTTATGGACAACCTGCTCCTCCCACCAGCCCAGGTAGAGTCCCGCAAAGCTGGGGGCGAAGCAGGTTCCCATCGCCGTCCCCTGGGTTTGTCTGTAGATGTTTTTGTCGAATAAGGAAAAATTGTTAGTTAGACATATCTCAATCATTTTCAATAACATGTCAGTATGCTGAAAGAAACCCAAAGGTCTATTCTGAAAAAAGTGTTTGCAGGCTTCTAGACCTAGCGTTTGTGGAATGCTTGTGTACAAGCTACAGACATCTAAGCCTAGCATTAAGTACTGGGGGGACCATTCAATGTCACTGATGTGTTTCAGGAAGTCGCCTGTATCGAAGACAAATGAGGGAAGAGATTGCACCAAAGGCTGTAGAAAGTAGTCTACATACTTCGAGGTGTTTTCTAGGGCACTCCCACAGGAGGAGACAATCGGTCTCCCAGGTGGTCTTTGGGCATTTTTATGCAGTTTGGGAAGCAGGTACAACACAGGCAATTTTGGATATTTACAAGCCAGATATGAAAATTCATCAGCACTTAATATGCCTTCATCTTTCCACATAGTAATTTGATTGGCAACATTTGACATAGCTTGATTATAAACTATTCTGGTTGTCTGACAATATCTACTGGTGTCAGACAATTGAGAATATCCTTCCTGTCTATACATCTCTAGGGGCCAGATGACTACATTCCCACCTTTATCACTTTGTTTAATTACAAAGTCACGGTTAGATTCAAGACTGTTCAACGCTTCTTGTTGTTTTTTAGTCAAATTGGTTCTCATTTCAAATTTGCGTGATTTTAACTTTTTCAATTCATTGACCATTCCTTTCTCAAAACAATTGATTGCTTCACAGTTGATTTGAGGTATGAATATTGATTTGGGTTTAAATGGAGTCACAGCCATCAAATCCAAAGTCAAATCATTATTTGTTACATTCAGGATGGGCTCTTCCACCCTCCCCTCGACACCGGCCAGTTCATATACCTCATGTAAAGTCTCGATATCGCCAATGCGGAGATCTGGTTGTTCATTAAACCACTCCGTAGTTTGTTTCTTGGGCTTGTTCGAAAACCATTTTTTAAGTTTCAATTTTCTTACATAATGGAACAAGTCAATTCTGGATTCTGTGTAATTAAAACTGGACGTAGGGCAAAAAGATAAGCCTAACATTAAAACATCTAGTTCATCCTCACTTAAAATGTAATTTGAAAGATTTACCACAGTCTTGTTCTTCATGTTTTCTTGGCAAACTTGCCCCTTGTTCTTGTTCCCACCGGGCTGTCTGACTGCATAGAATAGTTTTGCTTTTTGCCTCCTCTTCCTCCTCTTCCATGCCCTCTTGCCGGGCTGTCACTGTTGGCCATCGTGTTTGATCTTTCTTTTGCCAGCAACTCGTACTCCCTTAAAAATCGTACTTTTAGTAATTCCGCTTCATTGTCATGTCCTTCCGGTATTGATTCAGAGTCACACTGCATGATTTGTTCAGTTAGTTGGGATACAACCCCACCGGAAGCTGTGTGTTCTTCTTCTCCCTTAGGTAATCCCTCACTACGTTGTACTTGGGTGGTATGTTCATTCCTTAATTTTTCAAACTTTTTTCCAAAAGTTAAAATTTGACCATTCTTATAGTCAATTTCGTCTCTCTCGAACTTAGATAATTTTTTCATTTTGATTTCTTCCTCTAATTTCTCGAGTCTTTTGTTCATTTTCTCCATTTCGGTATTGAATTCATCATCCCCCAGTAGTTCTTTTAGTTTGGCAATTATTTCTTCACTTTCTAGTGTTAGTTTTACACTTTCCTTTTCCGCAGATTTAATCAGTAGCTTCAACATGTTCATTGAACAGTTGTGATTATTTTCCATCCATTGTGTTATTAATTCTGGATCTGGTTGTTGTAATGTGGGGGTTATAAAGATGCGTAAGCCCCGAGGTATTCTGTTACAATCCACATAGTGTTGTAGGGCCGTAGCCTCCCACCACTTGGATTGCTCTTTTTTGAGCACTTTCCAGAGATTATCCCATAATTTCCGTTTGTCCTTCCCTATATTGGGGGCAGTTGTAGTTTTGTCGCCGCCATTGTCAGTGCGGGCAATTTTGTCAAATAATAATGTTGCTGCTGCTTTTCGTTTGGTGTTTCTTGTGTCCGCCATCTTTCTTTTACGGTTTAATGCAAACACGTAAATCCCGATGTATTTTTCGGGCTGCACGTCTTTTTGGCAACGTGAGTTGTATTATCACTCACTCGCTCATCCGAATAACACGATAGTGTTTGCCATTGGTATGCAGCACCCGTGGCGTGTTCGCCGACTCACCAGCAAAGTCCAAGTTAGGAGATCGCAGCTCCCTGCTCCTCCCTCTCGTTGCTTCACCTGTGCTCCGGTTACACAGTCCTTCCGCTGCTTCAGTCCAAATGGCGTTATCGTGTGGGTAAGGGTTTTTAAAGTTTATAAACACGAAGTTGTAGCTGTTCCCCAGCCTCGATCTCGGCGGGCTCACGGCAGGGGTAGCCACCCCCTTAAATAAATCACGTTGTCACCAGCGTTATTCTTCCCAGTATTCGCAGAAAAGAACTACAGAGGAGCCGTGGCCTCAGTTACAGTGCAGGTTTATTTTCCAGACACAACGTCCTACGCGTTTCGGAGTGAAACTACTCCTTCATCACGGGCAAAGATTGTGCATTTCAACAATACTAATAAAGTAAAATAATGTGTCACGTGATACAACAACATAAACAAAATACTTCATACTTATACTTTCGTGTGAAAAATTCATTCTTGACATTGTACGTTCCTTTGTACGTGAGTGACAGCTTGCTAATGTATTAAGCAATCATATTAGGAAGTTGTTAAAACAATGCTGCCGACCAAGATAATGTAAAACGTATTTATAAGCAGACTTTAGAATCCATGGTTTGCTGTTAGTTACACCCGTAGTGCTAGTATTAAGCCTGTCATGGCTGGATTTGAAAATCAAAATGATCACCTTGTCGGCATGCGCGAGACTCGAACCCTCGGTCTCAAAAGACAAGTAGTTTCAGCAGTCTATTAGCTGCTTGCGCTAAACCGTTTAACATGAGACTGCCGTCGTGTCATGGTGTAACACTTAAAGCGATTGCAAGTATTGCCCAAGTGGGCTAAAGCTACTCATCTGTATGTTCCAAATAAACACTTCTATGGTAGCTAACTCAACAAAACCAATGAAACAAAATAAAAAAGAGAGGTAATGCCCTAGTGGGCCAAAACTGCTTTTCGATAATATCCTGATCGAGTCAAACAAAATCATGCCCCAGTGGGCTCATGGTCTTGGTCAGCAAAGTAGGTTCTCATCACTCACTCTTGTACATTCATCGGTAATATCTAGAAAGATAAGATAAAGTCCTGTTAAAATCTTCATAGCCAAAAGAAAGGTTTCTGAAGAAGAAGCACAAAATTCTAAAAAACAGCAAACGGTATAAGCAGCAGCTACTGATACTTTACAAGTGCTAGAACTAACTTTAATGCAAATGTACTGATAATTCTTCGTCCATGTTCAACCCATAAATTTGGACTCAAGTTTCCTAAGTTCAAGTAGTCTATTACCCCCTCTCATGTTGGGAGGAACACAATCAATAGATGCAAATCTGACAAGATTGGCATTGCTTTTATGGTACTCTTGAAAATGTCGGGCTATTGGATAAGTTTTATCATTATTACTGATAGCCCTTAAGTGCTCTAATACTCTCTTCTTCCCCTTATGGATGGTGCTCCCGATATAATATTTGGAACAGTGGCATTTAAGGGTGTAGATGGCATATTCAGTGTTGCAATTAAGGTGTTTTTGTATGACCCATGGAGCCTCATTGTCCTGAAATTTCAAGGATTTAACACTACTGCTGAATTTGCAAGCCTTGCATTGATTACAAGTAAAAAAGCCTTGTACTGCATTCTTTTTTATTGGAGTCGGGATCATATTGCTACACAACTGATCACGGAGTGATTTGGGTTTTCGAAAGGTAAGGGATGGATAATCACCTATACAGTCTTTCAGGTCACTGTCAGTTTTTAAGAGCAATATGATCCCGACTCCAATAAAAAAGAATGCAGTACAAGGCTTTTTTACTTGTAATCAATGCAAGGCTTGCAAATTCAGCAGTAGTGTTAAATCCTTGAAATTTCAGGACAATGAGGCTCCATGGGTCATACAAAAACACCTTAATTGCAACACTGAATATGCCATCTACACCCTTAAATGCCCCTGTTCCAAATATTATATCGGGAGCACCATCCATAAGGGGAAGAAGAGAGTATTAGAGCACTTAAGGGCTATCAGTAATAATGATAAAACTTATCCAATAGCCCGACATTTTCAAGAGTACCATAAAAGCAATGCCAATCTTGTCAGATTTGCATCTATTGATTGTGTTCCTCCCAACATGAGAGGGGGTAATAGACTACTTGAACTTAGGAAACTTGAGTCCAAATTTATTATCAGATTCAACAGCATGGCGCCCCATGGGTTGAACATGGACGAAGAATTATCAGTACATTTGCATTAAAGTTAGTTCTAGCACTTGTAAAGTATCAGTAGCTGCTGCTTATACCGTTTGCTGTTTTTTAGAATTTTGTGCTTCTTCTTCAGAAACCTTTCTTTTGGCTATGAAGATTTTAACAGGACTTTATCTTATCTTTCTAGATATTACCGATGAATGTACAAGAGTGAGTGATGAGAACCTACTTTGCTGACCAAGACCATGAGCCCACTGGGGCATGATTTTGTTTGACTCGATCAGGATATTATAGAAAAGCAGTTTTGGCCCACTAGGGCATTACCTCTCTTTTTTATTTTGTTTCATTGGTTTTGTTGAGTTAGCTACCATAGAAGTGTTTATTTGGAACATACAGATGAGTAGCTTTAGCCCACTTGGGCAATACTTGCAATCGCTTTAAGTGTTACACCATGACACGACGGCAGTCTCATGTTAAACGGTTTAGCGCAAGCAGCTAATAGACTGCTGAAACTACTTGTCTTTTGAGACCGAGGGTTCGAGTCTCGCGCATGCCGACAAGGTGATCATTTTGATTTTCAAATCCAGCCATGACAGGCTTAATACTAGCACTACGGGTGTAACTAACAGCAAACCATGGATTCTAAAGTCTGCTTATAAATACGTTTTACATTATCTTGGTCGGCAGCATTGTTTTAACAACTTCCTAATATGATTGCTTAATATATTAGCAAGCTGTCACTCACGTACAAAGGAATGTACAATGTCAAGAATGAATTTTTCACACGAAAGTATAAGTATGAAGTATTTTGTTTATGTTGTTGTATCACGTGACACATTATTTTACTTTATTAGTATTGTTGAAATGCACAATCTTTGCCCGTGATGAAGGAGTAGTTTCACTCCGAAACGCGTAGGACGTTGTGTCTGGAAAATAAACCTGCACTGTAACTGAGGCCACGGCTCCTGTGTAGTTCTTTTCTGCGAATACTGGGAAGATTAACGCTGGTGACAACGTGATTTATTTAAGGGGGTGGCTACCCCTGCCGTGAGCCCGCCGAGATCGAGGCTGGGGAACAGCTACAACTTCGTGTTTATAAACTTTAAAAACCCTTGCCCACACGATAACGCCATTTGGACTGAAGCAGCGGAAGGACTGTGTAACCGGAGCATAGGTGAAGCAACGAGAGGGAGGAGCAGGGAGCTGCGATATCCTAACTTGGACTTTGCTGGTGAGTCGGCGAACACGCCACGGGTGCTGCATACCAATGGCAAACACTATCGTGTTATTCGGATGAGCGAGTGAGTGATAATACAACTCACGTTGCCAAAAAGACGTGCAGCCCGAAAAATACATCGGGATTTACGTGTTTGCATTAAACCGTAAAAGAAAGATGGCGGACACAAGAAACACCAAACGAAAAGCAGCAGCAACATTATTATTTGACAAAATTGCCCGCACTGACAATGGCGGCGACAAAACTACAACTGCCCCCAATATAGGGAAGGACAAACGGAAATTATGGGATAATCTCTAGAAAGTGCTCAAAAAAGAGCAATCCAAGTGGTGGGAGGCTACGGCCCTACAACACTACGTGGATTGTAACAGAATACCTCGGGGCTTACGCATCTTTATAACCCCCACATTACAACAACCAGATCCAGAATTAATAACACAATGGATGGAAAATAATCACAACTGTTCAATGAACGTGTTGAAGCTACTGATTAAATCTGCGGAAAAGGAAAGTGTAAAACTAACACTAGAAAGTGAAGAAATAATTGCCAAACTAAAAGAACTACTGGGGGATGATGAATTCAATACCGAAATGGAGAAAATGAACAAAAGACTCGAGAAATTAGAGGAAGAAATCAAAATGAAAAAATTATCTAAGTTCGAGAGAGACGAAATTGACTATAAGAATGGTCAAATTTTAACTTTTGGAAAAAAGTTAGAAAAATTAAGGAATGAACATACCACCCAAGTACAACGTAGTGAGGGATTACCTAAGGGAGCAGAAGAACACATAGCTTCCAGTGGGGTTGTATCCCAACTAACTGAACAAATCATGCAGTGTGACTCTGAATCAATACCGGAAGGACATGACAATGAAGCGGAATTACTAAAAGTACGATTTTTAAGGGAGTACGAGTTGCTGGCAAAAGAAAGATCAAACACGATGGCCAACAGCGACAGCCCGGCAAGAGGGCGTGGAAGAGGAGGAAGAGGAGGCAAAAAGCAAAACTATTCTATGCAGTCAGACAGCCCGGTGGGAACAAGAACAAGGGGCAAGTTTGCCAAGAAAACATGAAGAACAAGACTGTGGTAAATCTTTCAAATTACATTTTAAGTGAGGATGAACTAGATGTTTTAATGTTAGGCTTATCTTTTTGCCCTACGTCCAGTTTTAATTACACAGAATCCAGAATTGACTTGTTCCATTATGTAAGAAAATTGAAACTTAAAAAATGGTTTTCGAACAAGCCCAAGAAACAAACTACGGAGTGGTTTAATGAACAACCAGATCTCCGCATTGGCGATATCGAGACTTTACATGAGGTATATGAACTGGCCGGTGTCGAGGGGAGGGTGGAAGAGCCCATCCTGAATGTAACAAATAATGATTTGACTTTGGATTTGATGGCTGTGACTCCATTTAAACCCAAATCAATATTCATACCTCAAATCAACTGTGAAGCAATCATTTGTTTTGAGAAAGGAATGGTCAATGAATTGAAAAAGTTAAAATCACGCAAATTTGAAATGAGAACCAATTTGACTAAAAAACAACAAGAAGCGTTGAACAGTCTTGAATCTAACCGTGACTTTGTCATTAAACAAAGTGATAAAGGTGGGAATGTAGTCATCTGGCCCCTAGAGATGTATAGACAGGAAGGATATTCGCAATTGTCTGACACCAGTAGATATTGTCAGACAACCAGAATAGTTTATAATCAAGCTATGTCAAATGTTGCCAATCAAATTACTATGTGGAAAGATGAAGGCATATTAAGTGCTGATGAATTTTCATATCTGGCTTGTAAATATCCAAAATTGCCTGTGTTGTACCTGCTTCCCAAACTGCATAAAAATGCCCAAAGACCACCTGGGAGACAGATTGTCTCCTCCTGTGGGAGTGCCCTAGAAAACACCTCGAAGTATGTAGACTACTTTCTACAGCCTTTGGTGCAATCTCTTCCCTCATTTGTCCTCGATACAGGCGACTTCCTGAAACACATCAGTGACATTGAATGGTCCCCCCAGTACTTAATGCTAGGCTTAGATGTCTGTAGCTTGTACACAAGCATTCCACAAACGCTAGGTCTAGAAGCCTGCAAACACTTTTTTCAGAATAGACCTTTGGGTTTCTTTCAGCATACTGACATGTTATTGAAAATGATTGAGATATGTCTAACTAACAATTTTTTCTTATTCGACAAAAACATCTACAGACAAACCCAGGGGACGGCGATGGGAACCTGCTTCGCCCCCAGCTTTGCGGGACTCTACCTGGGCTGGTGGGAGGAGCAGGTTGTCCATAAGATCGGACTATTCAAAGACCACGCCGTCCTCTGGTTGCGTTATATAGATGACATTTTTTGTGTGTGGAGTGGCACTGACCAACAAGCATTGGAATTTGTGAAAATACTGAATAACAACCAAATGAATCTCCAATTTACGCATCACATAAGTAAAGACTCCATGGAATTCCTTGATCTCAAAATTGAGATAGACAATAACACTATTGTGAGCTCTCTATTTAGAAAAGCAACGGCTGGCAACAGTCTACTACATGCTGACAGCTGCCATCCTCGCAATCTTATACAGAGCATACCTTACGGAGAGGTATTACGAGCTCGCAGAAATTGCAGTACTACCTTGAAATTTGAACAGGAGAAAAGCATTATGAGTGCAAGATTCATGGCACGAGGATATAGCTCTAAAATAGTCAAAAAAGCCATCAATAGAGTGGATGCTCTTAAACGTCAAGAGCTTCTATTTCCTAAATCTGATGAACCCTTAAACAAGCCCAAGGAAACAATAAGATTCATCACAACTTACAATACTCACGCGTGGGAAGTTAGAAAGAGCCTCAAAAAGTTTTGGGAGGTCTTAAAAACTGACAGTGACCTGAAAGACTGTATAGGTGATTATCCATCCCTTACCTTTCGAAAACCCAAATCACTCCGTGATCAGTTGTGTAGCAATATGATCCCGACTCCAATAAAAAAGAATGCAGTACAAGGCTTTTTTACTTGTAATCAATGCAAGGCTTGCAAATTCAGCAGTAGTGTTAAATCCTTGAAATTTCAGGACAATGAGGCTCCATGGGTCATACAAAAACACCTTAATTGCAACACTGAATATGCCATCTACACCCTTAAATGCCCCTGTTCCAAATAATATATCGGGAGCACCATCCATAAGGGGAAGAAGAGAGTATTAGAGCACTTAAGGGCTATCAGTAATAATGATAAAACTTATCCAATAGCCCGACATTTTCAAGAGTACCATAAAAGCAATGCCAATCTTGTCAGATTTGCATCTATTGATTGTGTTCCTCCCAACATTAGAGGGGGTAATAGACTACTTGAACTTAGGAAACTTGAGTCCAAATTTATTATCAGATTCAACAGCATCGCGCCCCATGGGTTGAACATGGACGAAGAATTATCAGTACATTTGCATTAAAGTTAGTTCTAGCACTTGTAAAGTATCAGTAGCTGCTGCTTATACCGTTTGCTGTTTTTTAGAATTTTGTGCTTCTTCTTCAGAAACCTTTCTTTTGGCTATGAAGATTTTAACAGGACTTTATCCTATCTTTCTAGATATTACCGATGAATGTACAAGAGTGAGTGATGAGAACCTACTTTGCTGACCAAGACCATGAGCCCACTGGGGCATGATTTGATTGACTCGATCAGGATATTATCGAAAAGCAGTTTTGGCCCACTAGGGCATTACCTCTCTTTTTTATTTTGTTTCATTTGTTTTGTTGAGTTAGCTACCATAGAAGTGTTTATTTGGAACATACAGATGAGTAGCTTTAGCCCACTTGGGCAATACTTGCAATCGCTTTAAGTGTTCCACCATGACATGACGGCAGTCTCATGTTAAACAGTTTAGCGCAAGCAGCTAATAGACTGCTGAAACTACTTGTCTTTTGAGACCGAGGGTTCGAGTCTCGCGCATGCCGACAAGGTGATCATTTTGATTTTCAAATCCAGCCATGACAGGCTTAATACTAGCACTACGGGTGTAACTAACAGCAAACCATGGATTCTAAAGTCTGCTTATAAATACGTTTTACATTATCTTGGTCGGCAGCATTGTTTTAATAACTTCCTAATATGATTGCTTAATACATTAGCAAGCTGTCACTCACGTACAAAGGAACATACAATGTCAAGAATGAATATTTCACACGAAAGTATAAGTATGAAGTATTTTGTTTATGTTGTTGTATCACGTGACACATTATTTTACTTTATTAGTATTGTTGAAATGCACAATCTTTGCCCGTGATGAAGGAGTAGTTTCACTCCGAAACGCGTAGGACGTTGTGTCTGGAAAATAAACCTGCACTGTAACTGAGGCCACGGCTCCTGTGTAGTTCTTTTCTGCGAATACTGGGAAGAATAACGCTGGTGACAACGTGATTTATATATATATATGTATATATAATCAACATGCAAATATGTAAATTAAGATTAGTAAATCTAGAGTTACCTATCTATACTTTCCTTCACAATATTTCTGTAGTCAATATACTGGGAAAGAGTACTTGTAGCACGATGTTGAAAAACATATTCTGATAGTAAAGCAATCAGAGCAGCAAAACAAAACTATTTGAACCACTGCGTAGTACTGGTTTAAAATGAAGCATCCATTTAAGTTACCAAGCTAAATAGACACTGCATTTTTTATTTAGATAATTTAAGTGATGTTTCAGCTGGATGTCTGGCGAAATCTAAAAAGTCTGCTGCCACAGTTTGATGCCCTATGCTCTCATAATTCTCAAAGCCCTGCTCAGTAAACAAGGATAAACCGAGTGTAGGTAGGAGTGATGGGGCTCGAGGAAATGAAACAAACTGACCCGGATGCATTTTTAAGCGACACGCGCCTACGCCTTTATGAAATATGCCCCTGTCTCTGTGCAATGACCCCTGTTTTGTCTACTGTGTCATTTGAAGTAACGAAGGCGAAATTAATGTTCCTGCTAAATTGGATTGCCTAATTTCCTGACAAAGAGCGGACTATACATTCTATCTACATTTTTAATTAGGGCAAAAGTATTTAATCATAATCGTAACCTGTACTACGGGTTCGGTGTCCAGCCAGTGCGCCAGGAGTCTCCGGAACAAGAATATTAAGTGCAAGCGCATGAAAATCGCCTAATATTCTGTCTCTGGAATGCACGTGCTGCCTGGGTGATGTTGGTATTCAGAGTGCTCAAAAAGTTAACAATAAGCTGTTAATGATGTGTCCCGATGGGTTTGAATTGATTTACTCCGACTGAACTGAAGCAGGCAAGAATGACTCTAGTCACCACAACGTGTGATTTTATAGAAACGGAACAATGGAGTGCTCAAAACTCTCACTTTGCAGTCTAAATAAAAGGTAACAATGGAACGCTGATGGTCTACGCAGCAAGGCTCATAAACGTGCATTGTGCCAGACTAGATTCTTGAGCAAGAACGCAACCATTGCTCGCCTGTTTTATAAAACAAAAATATGACATTCAAGCACTCATTAAATGCTTTTCATCTATTTGAAATTTATGCTTCGTGTATATGTAAGATTAAGAGGGCTTCAAGACTGGTTGTTTGCATTCTTTTAAGAAGTAACTAAAATCTGCCCGTCTTCTATGTGAAGGGGCTTTTCCTGATGGCAAACGGCAGTCTTTTACTTTTATCAAATGGTTTAGGCGACAGCCTCGCAGCTGGGCAGACTGTTTGCAAAGTTTGGGATCTAAAATTAATATTTTACGTTGGTTTTATCCTGAAGTGAATCTTGGTAGCATTAAACAGTAGGCCTCACATCCTCAAGTGCCTGGCGGAGTGAGCTAAAGAACGGTGATGGATTAAACCCAGATCAGTTGACTGGGGGTGAGTGTTTGTATTGTCAACGCTCCGTCCATCACCACCTTTGGTTTTTCTAGGTTACTTTATTCAGCAGCAGTTTATTAATAACGATTTCAGGACCACAGATGTTTTGGGAATATGTGAGCAGTTGTGCCCCGATGCCCATTGGAAGCTGATTATCTGATGCCAGTTTCCTCTGTGTTATTTATCAGAAAAAAATCTATTTGCTCTTTTTAAGAAAACTAGTAGATAAAACTGACAGGTATGATATTCTGTTTGCTCTTATACCGGTGTAAATTGGTGTTTTTGTAGATTTGCGAAGATTAAAGAGGGCATGACCTGGGAATGCCTATAAGAACCATACACGAAGAGATTCATTTAGAAACAACTTGCTTTAATACAAGCATCATAGGACAAAAAGAAATGGTATATTATTTGTGGGCTAGAGCAATCATCCATCGTTTATCTCTGATGCAATTGTCCAATTTAAGGCTCCTCACATGACATTGTAACGTAACAAAGGCTGAGGCTTTCGTTAAATGCCTAACATAATGTAATAGAGTTTTACATATATATACATCTGCTTAACAACGTGTTTTCCCAAGAGGATCCCTTTCATTTTGCAAATAGGTAGCACCTCCTTTGAGGAGTCGGTAAACTTTCAATGGCTTGAAACAGGAAATGCAGTTGTAAACCATTGATACACAGCATTCTGAATCACAGTTTGGAAGGAATGCCCTAAACAATACCCCTTCCCCAAAGTTGTGATTCGTATGCATTTGTAATTTCATTTTGCACTTCTACAAGCACTTCCCAAATTGTAAAATGGGTTTATAACGTACTAAGAAGTCATTTCACGTTTGTTTGGTTGTTTTTTTAATTTTTAAGTCCTCATCAAGCAAAAAAGGTTTAGATTGTGGAGGAGTCAGAGGCCCCGTTTCTTAGTTTCGACCCATTCTTCTCATGGGGGGGAGCGGTTTAACTTGTTCTCCGTGGCCCCCTTTTGTCCATATCTAGGCACATGATTGTCGGGGGGAGCTAGTCATTATGACTACTCTGTTCAAGACTCTGCTTGAAAACGATGTTGCCTTTGCCTTAATCATTGGACCCCCTTTCGGTTGCCGAATTTGTATGTTTCCCAAATACTCCAGAGCTTGTTTTTCTTGCTCTGCCTCTCTTGTTTAGCCAGTTTGTATACCCTTAAAATTGAGTTTAACCATTCTGAGTGACTTGGAGGTGTTTGTTTTATCCAATTTATACATATTTCCCTCCTGGCTGAGGATTAATAAAAAAAGGATACTTTCTTGACCCTTGAACATTGTGATACTATGCGAGTTATTTCTGGCCCCAAAGATAATTAAGTCAATGCTTACCTCGATGTGTTGTTTTAGAACCTCAGAAAGTGTCTTACCGATCTGGTCCCAGTAATCCTCCAACATCACGCACTCTTTGAACATATGTTAGTCGTCCGCTTTCTCTGTTCCACACTTTGGACACTTCTTTACTGTACTGTTTTTAAGTTTTGACAGCTTTTTTGGGGTCCAATACGCTCTGTGTATTGTGAACAAGTGTTTTTTTTTTCAGCGGAGCAGATTTTACGACCCTGCCAGCAATGATGTTCGAAGATTCCCAAAGGTTTGCAATGTCGAGGTCTGGCATTGATTTTTCCAGATATCTTGAGGTACTTTGTAGTCTTCCTCGCCTGATCTTATCAAGCCCAATACCAGTAAGATATCTCTTTTTTGAATGGCTCTGTGTTCAAGAGCTTTTATTCTATGATTTCATCTCCTTGTAAATCCTCTTTTACTCCTTTAAGCCAGCTGCTTAATTGGTAGTATTTAAATCTAGATAGCTTCCCCTGGGCTTCTCTATCTAGGATCCCCCAGTCTATGATCTTGTTGCCTTTTATCAATTGGCCCCAGAAGTTTATATTGGCTTCCTTTAGAGGATTTATTAAGCTATCTTTTAGACATTCCGGTGTGCCTGGGGATTCCCAGATTGGGGAAGATTTACTATAATACGGTATTGCCAGGGTGTTTCTTATGTCGTACCAGGTTCTTGCTGCTGATCTTATCACTTTTAGTTTGATTTTTTTGAAGTATTTGGGGTGACCAAATTTGTATAGGTAGTGATCTTTTCCAGGTCCGATTAAAACTCTCCAGTGCATAGGCCACTTTTCACTTTTGCCTAGCAGAATCCTGATATTTTTGAACTGGAAAGCTTTATAATACTCCAATATGTCGGGGCTGGCTATGCCGCCTTGCATCTTACTTCTTCTCAATTTTTTCTAGCTAATCCTTACTCCTTTTGAGGCCCATATAAAACCAGATATCTCCCCTTGCAGCTTCTTGATCTCTACCTTGTTAACCACTTGGACGCTCATGACGAGCTCAGCTCATCATGAGTTGTGCCGCTCGCACGCTGATGACGAGCTGAGCTCGTCATGTAACGCGGCTTTTTCAAAATCGCAGCGGGCAGCGGGAAAACCGGTAGCGCGCATGCGGTTAAACTCTAGGGCGAGCGAGTTAAACAGATAAGTGCATTTCGGCAGTACTTTATTAGGTTGGACTTACCTAAGAAAGAGAGATTGAGGCCCGACTAAGCCTTTAAGAGAATGCTTATTTCCTTGTGTATTCTCTTGAAGTTTAAACTAGCTACTCCTTCAATGCTTTTGATATACTCAATTCCCAGATACTTTATTTTGTTCTTTACTAGAGGGTTCCCAGACTCGCCATTCCACTCCATTATTTCGGATTTTAATTGATTTACCTGGTAGCCTGACACCGCCCCATATTTACTTATGATATTTTCTATCTTTGGAAGGGAGGAGGTTAGGTTTCCTGTAAATATCATTAGGTCATCTGCAAATAATGCAACTTTCTTCTCCCATCCTTGATATGTGAAAGGAATAATCTCTTCATGACTTCTTAAGAGACATGCTAGGGGTTCTATTTAGAAATTAAATAATGGGGGGAAAAGGGACAGCCCTGTCTGGTTCCTCTTTTTATTTACCAATATTCTAGCTGATGGGTTTTTATAGATGTTCTTAACCGCATTTTCAAAGTTCTTCCCTAGGTCAAACTTAGCCAAAGTGGCACTCAGGAATGGCCAACTGACCCTGTCAAAAGCTTTGGCAGCGTCAAATGTTATGACTGCCAAAGGTATATTATGTTGGGTCGCGATGTCTATAGTGGCTATGAATTCATGAGATAGTTCAGATTTTGTCTGCCCTTAATAAATCCTCCTCCTTCTCAGTTATTTTTTGGTTCAGACCTGTCTTGTGTTCCTGGGAGGTTTTAGGAATCTCTTTTTTGTCAAGCAAGCACTGTATTTGTGTGCCGGAACAGGTGGATTCTTCCGTATACAGCTTTGAAAAAAATTCTGCAAATACTTTCCTTATTTCATGGCTTTCTGAGAGTTGTCCCTGATGGCCTTCCTTTTGTATTCTGTTTACCCGGTTTCTGGTTCATTCCGTTCTTGCCTTCCAAGCGAGAATCTTTCCGCATCCTTCACCATATTCATAGTGCAAGAGTTTGCTGGCCTCCCATCTTTCTCTAACTATTGTTTCCAGGTAATCATTCAGTTCCATCTTCTTGGATTTTATTCTTCCTCCTATTTCTTCACACTCTTGAGTAGTCCTGGCCCTTTTTATTTCTACGTTGAGCCCTTTCAGATCACTTTCGATATTTTTTAAGAAAGCTTTTTTCTCTTTATTTTTATGGGCCATTATACTCGTAATTTTCCCCCTTATATATGCTTTATATGCATCCCACGTCATTTGTTTGTTGTTCCTTCTTTGTTTAGGACGAAGAACTGCTGAGTTTCTTCCACTAGATTAGCCACAAAAGATTCATGTAGTAGAATTTTCTTATCCACTGTCCACCTTTGTGGAGAGGGTAATTCAGGTAGCATCAGGATTAGTTTTACCGCGGAGTAGTCTGAGATATGTTCCGGAATGTGTTCCACATTTATTGTAAGTTCAGCAATGCCACTGCTTATTAGAAAAAAGTAAATTCTGGAATCGTGTCCAAGCCTTTTGTTTTTAAACGTGAATTTGTGCTGTTTATTCCCTTTTTCTTTCCAGATGTCTACAATCCCAAGGTCCCTCATACAGATTCCGATCCACTCTCTGATATTTGAAGCTGATGGTAATTTTCCTATCGGGTGTCTGTCTTCTTTTGGGTTTAATAAGATATTGAAATCGCCTCCCATTATTATGGGTGAATCAACTAACAATAGATGGGAATACAGGTTTTGAAGCGGTTCAGGGTCGTCCACATTTGGCCCTAATAGCCCACCACCGTGTATAAATTGTTATTGATTTTTGCCTTTACGCATACCCATCTTCCCTTCTTATCTACTTTTGATCCCTCGATCACTGCTTTGAGGGATTTCTTAAATATGATCGCTACTCCTTTAACATTGCAGTTTTGATTTGTTCAGATGCAGTGCTCTATCCAACTTTGATTTTTACACAACTGCTCCCATTCTTCTTTAGTTAAGTGAGATTCTTGGATTATTATTATCTCACAATCACTGTTTTTTAGAAATTCCAGAATTCTCGATCTACGTTTTCTTATTCGCAGCCCATTTAACATTCCATGTTAATACGTTAAGCTTTTTTCCTTTACCTCCTATTTTTGTGTTGGTCATTCTTGGTCATTTTCTTGTACCTTATTTGGCGGCCACTGAACTCCTCTTGGCTTGCTTTTAAGACTTTGATTGTTTTTTTTGGTTTTGCCCCAATTTGCTCCCCACCCTGTGAAGAATTTTTTTTTTTTCAAGTTTTCTTGGTGAGAAAATCTGTGGTGGGTTCCCCCCCACCCCCCGGAGAAGCCTCCCTCTTCTTTCTTCCTCTGGGCATGATTGCCCGTTATTTGAGCTCCCTGTCTTTTAATGTTAGTTTAGTGATCCTTGTATTCCCACCTTTATAAAACTACTGAAGGTTAGCCGCCCTTTATTTTTTACATGAGTGCCTTGTTATGGGTGAGGGTGAGGGTGTGTATGAGCACGGTCTTCCTGCTGGGTCTTGATGTGCTCCATGAGTTTTTCCACTTCCTTTGGGTCTCTTATATTGAACATTTTATTGCTCTACATGATCCTTAGAGAGGCTGGGAAACGCATTTGGACGCTCGTGCCTAGTGACCTTAGCTGTGGCATGAATTGGCCCAACTCCCACTGTCTATCCTGGGTAGTTCTAGAAATATCCAATCTAATCCTGCAGGTCCACCCATCTTTGGAGAAAGACACCGCTTTTAGACCTTCGCTCAAGATCTTTTCCTTTAGTCCGTACGTCATGAAGTTGATCAGTATTTTTCTTGAATTTTTCCTTTGTTTGTCTTTCCTGAATGGGTCGCGATGTATCCTTTGGATATCTTCGGCTAGATTCGATGATTTGGTCCAGGGGATTAGTTCTTCCAGGAGCTGGATTGTAAATCCCTTTATGTCCTCCCCTTCCAAGCCTTCCGGAATATTTAAGATTTTAAGATTATTTCTTCTAGCATGGTTTTCCAAGGCCTCCATTCTCTCACTGATCTCTGCCTCTCTGGTTTTGAGTTTGTTTATTTCTTTGAGGTTCGCTTCTGTTTTTCTGTTCAGAACTACTATCTCTCCTTCTACGTGGGTGACCCTTTCAATCAGAGTGTTAATTTTTTGGTCTAGCGTTTCATGCGCCTCCTAGATCTTGGTCTGGTTCCTTTCCGATGTCGCGAATTTGTCTCTTAATTCTTTCATCATCTCTCCCATCTCTCCCAAGATTTCTTCTGCTTGAGATCCTCCCGTGCCATCAGCATTAGACCTGTTTATGTGGACTGGCTCTAGTCCTGGTACTGCTTTAGAGGAAGATGCTAGATCTTGAGTTTCTCTTGGGTGGTTTGCCACTTCCGAGGATTCACCACCACACTCTACATCTTGGGTTTCCAGAGTTTCGAGAGCTTGATATTGGTTACTTGTTGGTATTCCATAACCTCCTTCTTTTGATTTTTCTGCCATATTTGAACCTTTTTGTATAGCAGCTGATATTTGGGGTTCTCTAGTTCTCTCTTCGCTGGCGCTCTTCTTCTCCTGTACCTTGAAAAAGGTACGGAGTGATGGGATGATTTTTTGAGCACTTGTACCTCTTGGCTTTGTTAGACTGAGCCTGGTGGCCCGTGATAGAGGTGCAGCACACTTCTTGCTTCTCTTTTTGAACTCTCTCGGGGTGATGTGGGTCTTGCCTTTTCCTGTATCTTTGTCTTGGTCCTTATCTTTATCCTTTTCACCGTCCCTGGCTAGGTTTGCAAGAGTATTTATATCTTTTGTGCTTTTTAATCCCCTGGTATCCTTGGGTTCCTGATGGCTGTTTTTCAGACTTCTCAAGCTGTACCTCCCACTCCCCCAGTGGGTCTTCCTTCTCTCAGACACTTCTTTTCCGTGAGGGGGACTTTGGATCTATCCAGTTTTACCAGGTTAGGCACTTCCTCCCCCACTCCTTCACCCTCAATACTCACTGCTGCAGTCCTTAGATCACCCCCAAAGCACCCAGCCTCCCAACTTAATGTATAAGAGCAAACAGGGGTAACACTTACCTGGGGTCTCAGTGGATTTCCCGCTTTACTCGTCCTTTTCTCCCCTTCAATGCTCCTAATTCTTGCAGGCACGATACTTTGGTTGTTGGAAAAGCAGCCTCTCTTTCCTGTTTTGTAGTCCGGTGTTATTCCCCCTCTAGATGCAACACGATGAGCAGCTTTTGTGTTTTTTCTGTGGGCTCGGGCTGCTTCTGCCCATACCACCGGCGAGCTCCTCTTTGCTCCAAGGGGCTCCGCCGGAGTCTCCAGCGCACCTCCTGTGTGCTCTTCCTCCCACTGTGGCACTGTGGCACTGTGGCGCTGTGAGGCGTTCCCTCTGCAGCTCCGCTCTGCCCGCCACCACCTCTATAATCCGTCGGCACGAGCGGCAGTGGCAGCACCAGGTTCCCGAGCTGCTCCCACCACCTCCACCACCTCTGCGCCGGGCAACAGGGGACAACAGCGACAGCAAACACACGCGCCCGTAACTAAAAGCCCGCAGGAACCAACACCCTCCTCGAGGAGCGCCGCCTCCAAGACCACCGAGGGCCCTTCACTACTCCCGGCCAACCGACCGGTCCAAGTTCACCGCGACTCGTCCTCCTTTCCCCTGCAAGGAGCGCTGACTCCTAGACCGCCGAGAGCTCCCCACCACAGTCCCGTAGTCCTGCAGTCCGGCTCCAACGCGACTCCCCCTCTGTGGCCCCCAGCTCGACACCCTCGGTAAGAGCACCTTAGATTGTGCTACATATTTTACTTTGCCTGCATTGTAGTGGGAATTTCAATAGTCAAGGGTTCTGTGACAGGGAGCTTCTTAGTCAGCCGCCATCTTCTCCACCAACGTCACTGCAGCCTTTGGTTCTGATTTCACCAAAAAACTGTTTTTCTTCAACAGGTGTCGTCATTTCACGGTTACATAATCTGTGACTTAGCAAACTGTAGGATTTGCAACTGCTAAATGGCTTGTACGTCTGGCTTTTTGTGAATAATTTATTTAAGTGGAGAGTGGGATGGAAGCTAGACCTAAGTGAATATAACTATATTCTGCACTATATAATGGAGATAGATTCCCATCAATGAATAGGCTGTGAAATATTGAATCAAATATTCTTTGCCAAAACACATTATTAAAGTAGTTAACTTTTCTGGAGGAGTTCTCTGTTAGTAGAGATTGATCCTGCAAAATAACCTCGATGATGATGTCTCTGTCTATCTAGGAATGTGTAGAGCACAACTCTTACCACAGTGGGGTTCGTAGCACTATTCGACACAGCCAGAATTGAATAGACTTGCTAATCACAATGGGAGAATAGACAAGTTTTCATAGACTTCCTGAACTGTGCATGAATAGACAGAGCCCTAATAGAGACAGGCGTCAGGTTCCAGTGTTTGTCTACCAGGTAACGAAAGGCACAGCACACGAGGACCGACTTCCTATTCTTGGACATGCAAAGGATGTAAAGAGGAGCTTAGCGAAGATAACGAACAGGGATATAGTAGGTTGGAAAATACTTTGAAAGTAAAAGGTGGTTGTTTTATAGTTTTCTTGATGACAAATTCAGAGAGCGTTGAACAGAATTTGTTTCCCAGTAGGCAGCCAATACAGCTTGGGCAGGAGATGAGACAGTGATGATTGCCTTGGAAGGCTGTACAGGACGTGCATTTTGAGTATTAGGGCCCAGATTTAGAAAGGGCTTGCGTTGCCCTAGTGTCACACAAGTTGACACAAGGGTACGCAAGTTCTTTAGAAGGATTTACTAGGTGGCCTTGACTGGTTCAGCGTGGCCTAGTAAATCCAGAGCAATGCAAGGTACTACAAATCGCTACCTTGCGTTAGTCTGCGCGGGGAAGGCGTTCCATGGATGGAGCATGGGCTTTCTTTTGCATCCACCCACGGATTGTGATACAATCCCAGATTTACTGAGGTTAGTAAACTTTCAATTGCGCCAAACTGGTACAACTTCTCAACATAGGCGTAGTGAAAGAAATATATTTATTTCTCCTTGTTATTTCCACATTCTGCAGCAAACGTAGGAAGAGAAAAATGTCTCAAATAATTGTTTTTGTGCAGGAAGGTGTGGCTTCCTGCATAAAAACAATCCGGCCTGTAACATAACATAGCGCAAGGGTGCCTGCATTGGCTCTATGTAGCACTCATTGTGCCAGCACCGGAGAGAGAAGGAATGTGCCATATCTTAGTAGATGTAGCGCATTTCTCATTTCTCCCTCTCACACAGTACAGCTGCGTTGTGTTACATGACTTTTAGATACTCCCGCCCCTTGGTGTCAAAAGGAGGAGAAGGTAAAATGAATTAATATAGTCAAAGCAAGAAAGGATAGATTGACAGTTTTTCTGCAGCGCTCAAGAGAAAAAAGGAAAGATTTGCACTCTTAACAGATATAATACAAACAAGAAGCTGATTTGCAGGAGATTTGAAGGGGAAAGTTAAGGTGTCATCACACCATGAGACAACATTTTTACTGAGGTGGAAGGTTGAAATGGAGGCCACATATCAGGTGGCCACCATAAAGATGTTCAGATTGTAGGGACTATACTTCTGAATATTGATGTGAAGAATATTGTGGTACAAGAGTATCGAGGACAGAATATTTAGGAACAAAATATTGAAAGGTAAGCTCATATGGGAAAGTATTGATTTACTATTCCTAACTCCACATCTACATACCTTGAAGATATATGTACTGGTTCCATGTTTAAATATCGATAACAAAAATATAGTTTACAAAAATATAGATGTAAAAATATCAATTACAAAAATATCGACTCCCTATACTTAAACAGGTAAGTACAATAATATCGACTCAAAAATATAGATGTAAAAAATATAGATGTAAAAAATATCGACTTTAAAAAATAATATAACTTAAATTAAATAATTAAATAATATTAATATTATTAACAAAATTAATTAAATTACATTTATAGTTTAACTATTTATAACAAATACACTTAATTTGATCACTATAAACATAATAAATGTGTACATATGCATATATTTTCTTAAATACATTTTATTATTATCTTTATTTAATTTATAAACTTTAATAATTATATAAATATAAAATAAACACATATATAAAACATTTTGAATAAAATAAAATATTCTATACTTAATTAACACATTAAAGTATTAAAAAATATTAATACATACATTTAATAACAACATAAAAACATTAGTAGTTAAAACATTTGATAGCGAAGGGGTAAAAATTACTATTCCCACTCCAGTGAGTGCAACAGTAGGGAAAGCGCTGGATAGCGTAGGGGTAAAAATTACTATTCCCACTCCAGAGGGTGCAACAGTAGGGAAAGCTTTGGATAGCGTAGGGGTAAAAATTACTATTCCCTCTCCAAAGGGTGCAACAGTTGGGAAAGTGTTGGATAGCGTAGGGGTAAAAATTACTATTCGCACTCCAGAGAGTGCAACAGTAGGGAAAGCGTTGGATAGCGTAGGGGTAAAAATTACTATTCCCACTCCAGAGAGTGCAACAGTAGGGAAAGCGTTGGATAGCGTAGGGGTAAAAATTACTATTCCGACTCCAGTGAGTGCAACAGTAGGGAAAGCGCTGGATAGCATAGGGGTAAAAATTACTATTCCCACTCCAGAGGGTGCAACAGTAGGGAAAGCGTTGGATAGCGTAGGGGTAAAAATTACTATTCCCCCTCCAAAGGGTGCAACAGTAGGGAAAGCGTTGGATAGCGTAGGGGTAAAAATTACTATTCCCACTCCAAAGAGTGCAACAGTAGGGAAAGCGTTGGATAGCGTAGGGGTAAAAATTACTATTCCCACTCCAGAGGGTGCAACAGTAGGGAAAGCGTTGGATAGCGTAGGGGTAAAAATTACTATTCCCACTCCAAAGGGTGCAACAGTAGGGAAAGCGTTGGATAGCGTAGGGGTAAAAATTACTATTCCGACTCCAGTGAGTGCAACAGTAGGGAAAGCGCTGGATAGCATAGGGGTAAAAATTACTATTCCCACTCCAGAGGGTGCAACAGTAGGGAAAGCGTTGGATAGCGTAGGGGTAAAAATTGCTATTCCCACTCCAAAGAGTGCAACAGTAGGGAAAACGTTGGATAGCGTAGGGGTAAAAATTACTATTCCCACTCCAGTGAGTGCAACAGTAGGGAAAGCGTTGAATAGCAGAGGGGTAAAAATTACTATTCCCACTCCAGTGGGTGCAACAGTAGGGAAAGCGTTGGATAGCATAGAGGTAAAAATTACTATTCCCACTCCAAAGAGTGCAACAGTAGGGAAAGCGTTGGATAGCGTAGGGGTTAAAATTACTATTCCCACTCCAAAGAGTGCAACAGTAGGGAAAGCGTTGGATAGCGTAGAGGTAAAAATTACTATTCCCACTCCAAAGAGTGCAACAGTAGGGAAAGCGTTGGATAGCGTAGGGGTAAAAATTACTATTCCCACTGCAGTGAGTGCAACAGTCGGGAAAGCGTTGGATAGCGTAGGGGTAAAAATTACTATTCCCACTCCAGTGGGTGCAACAGTAGGGAAAGCGTTGGATAGCGTAGGGGTAAAAATTACTATTCCCACTCCAAAGAGTGCAACAGTATGGAAAGCGTTGGAGAGCGTAGAGGTAAAAATTACTATTCCCACTCCAGTGGGTGCAACAGTAGGGAAAGCATTGGATAGCGTAGGGGTAAAAATTACTATTCCCACTCCAAAGAGTGCAACAGTAGGGAAAGCGTTGGATAGCGTAGAGGTAAAAATTACTATTCCCACTCAAGTGGGTGCAACAGTAGAAAAAGCGTTGGATAGCGTAGGGGTAAAAATTACTATTCCCACTCCAGTGGGTGCAACAGTAGGGAAAGCGTTGGATAGCGTAGGGGTTTAAATTACTATTCCCACTCCAAAGAGTGCAACAGTAGGGAAAGTGTTGGATAGCGTAAGGGTTAAAATAACTATTCCCACTCCAAAGAGCGCAACAGTAGGGAAAGCGTTGGATAGCGTAGAGGTAAAAATTACTATTCCCACTCCAGTGGGTGCAACAGTAGGGAAAGCGTTGGATAGCGTAGGGGTAAAAATTACTATTTGTAATTTACAAAATGAGGGGCACACCTCTAGTTTTACGGAAATATTTTATAGAATTTTTAGTTTTTTTAATTTTTAAAAAACCATGCGTGCAGCAAAAGTGGCACGTTTGTCCAAACGCCGTGCCTCTGAATTAAGCAACCTATCTAGAGTGGTGAGACCACTCAACTTTTGCGCACTGTTGCTCCTGGTCAATGGGTCAGACCAGATTCATCCTTCATTTTTTTAACACAATTTCTACATTCATAAACTATTTACAAAATTTGACATAACCATCTCAACACAACAAAGTCAATATTTACTTTTTAATTTGCAAAAATCATCAAAAATAATTTGTGTCATTCAACTGTGATATTAACAATCAATGACAATTCACAAAAGAACTACATAATCTTGCTTAGTAGTAGACAATTGTAGTGGCCCTTGTAATAGCCCGATGCATTTCGAGTCCCGTGGGACTCTTCCTCAGGGGCCTGTGAATGGGAACCAATTTTTAAACATAAGTATGCTTTACAAACATTCAAGATTCAAAGATATCAGGCAATGAAATGCGAAAACAACAACATGCATTTAGAATTTCAGGAATATTGTCAAAAACATGACAGAACGGATACTGAAGTGTACCTCACACACAGTAAAGCCGCCACCACACCACTGTGAAAAAACTAAACCAACCTCAAAGTAACTCGTACTCACATCAATTGTAAACACAGTCCGCCCTGCCTGTGAACAAAGAAATGGTAAATAACCCGCTCTAGCCAAAAGAAATGTAACTGTGAACCTTCTCAGTGGAAACCTTACCTCGGTTCTTTTCACTGCGCACTACCACGTTTCCGCCTGTTTACCACAATACCGGGTTATGTCTGTGAATAAACATAAAAAACCGTTCTCAAACCTCTCTCCTCTAAAGTTTCCCTCCACAATAAAGGCGCACATCGCCAAAACTTCCTACGATCAATGAGGTAGGAAGTTTTGGCGATGTGCGCCCTTATTGTGGAGGGAAACTTTAGAGGAGAGAGGTTTGAGAACGGTTTTTTATGTTTATTCACAGACATAACCCGGTATTGTGGTAAACAGGCGGAAACGTGGTAGTGCGCAGTGAAAAGAACCGAGGTAAGGTTTCCACTGAGAAGGTTCACAGTTACATTTCTTTTGGCTAGAGCGGGTTATTTACCATTTCTTTGTTCACAGGCAGGGCGGACTGTGTTTACAATTGATGTGAGTACGAGTTACTTTGAGGTTGGTTTAGTTTTTTCACAGTGGTGTGGTGGCGGCTTTACTGTGTGTGAGGTACACTTCAGTATCCGTTCTGTCATGTTTTTGACAATATTCCTGAAATTCTAAATGCATGTTGTTGTTTTCGCATTTCATTGCCTGATATCTTTGAATCTTGAATGTTTGTAAAGCATACTTATGTTTAAAAATTGGTTCCCATTCACAGGCCCCTGAGGAAGAGTCCCACGGGACTCGAAATGCATCGGGCTATTACAAGGGCCACTACAATTGTCTACTACTAAGCAAGATTATGTAGTTCTTTTGTGAATTGTCATTGATTGTTAATATCACAGTTGAATGACACAAATTATTTTTGATGATTTTTGCAAATTAAAAAGTAAATATTGACTTTGTTGTGTTGAGATGGTTATGTCACATTTTGTAAATAGTTTATGAATGTAGAAATTGTGTTAAAAAAATGAAGGATGAATCTGGTCTGACCCATTGACCAGGAGCAACAGTGCGCAAAAGTTGAGTGGTCTCACCACTCTAGATAGGTTGTAAAAATTACTATTCCCACTCCAGTGGGTGCAACAGTAGGGAAAGCGTTGGATAGCGTAGGGGTAAAAATTACTATTCCCACTCCAAAGAGTGCAACAGTAGGGAAAGCGTTGGATAGCGTAAGGGTTAAAATTACTATTCCCACTCCAAAGAGTGCAACAGTAGGGAAAGCATTGGATAGCGTAGGGGTAAAAATTACTATTCCCACTCAAGTGAGTGCAACAGTAGGGAGAGCGTTGGATAGGGTAGGGGTAAAAATTACTATTCCCATTCCAGTGGGTGCAACAGTAGGGAAAGCGTTGGATAGCGTAGGGGTAAAAATTACTATTCCCACTCCAAAGAGTGCAACAGTAGGAAACAAATTAATTAAAAGTAATTACCAATTTAATATAATGTAATAATTAATCAATTAAAATTACAATTAATTTTTACTATTAGTTACTTATTCAAATTAATTACAAATTAACAATTAATTAATTAACAATTAAAAATTAATTAACAAATAATTCAAATTAACTACAATTGAATTAATTAATTTATTTAATTAATGATGAATAAATTACTTCACACCCTATTCCCCTATAAACTCACAACCCGCTACAGAAAATAAATTAGTAAAATTAACATAATTAGTAATTAATCAATTAAATAAAAATAATTGGCAATTAAAATTTAATGAATTACCCATAAAAAATTAATTAACAATTATTTATAAAAAAATACCAATAAATATTGTTACATATTTAATTAATTATAAATAAATTACTTCCCACCCAATTCCCTATAAACCCACAACCCGCTACAGAAACAAAATTAGTAAAATTAACATAATTAGCAATTAATCCATTAATGAAAATTAATTGCTAATAAAAATTTAATTAATTACCAAATATAAATTAATTAACAATTAATTAAAAATGAATACCCATATATAAATGTACATATTTAATTAATTATAATTAAATTACTTCCCACCCTATTCCCCAATAAACCCACAACCCGCTACAGATTTAAATTACGCAAATAATAAAAAAAAACAATAATTAAAATTAATTATAACATAAATACACACTTTTCACACATATAATAACATAACAAACACTATAAAAAATTAGATATTATTAAAAATTCGATAATTTTAATAACCTATATTATATACTTCGATATTTTAACTTTCTATATTTTTAACATTCGATATTACATTACTTACCTTCAAAACGATATTTTTGATGTCTATATTCTGTCCATTGAATATTTTGTGTCCAGCCTATATTTTGTACTCGATATTATGTCCATTCGATATTTTGTACTCGATATTATGTCTGTTTACCGTGTGTGATGTGTGATGCTATGAGCTCCCACAAAACAGCAAAAGCTTTCTGTAAATTAGCCCTAAAAAGTAGGAACCCTCTGTACATTGGAACTGTTCTTTCTGGAGTTACAGAAAGTGGCAACCACTATTTACTGGAGTTGGCGGGGCAGGGGGATGAAGAAGGGGGGTTGTAAATTAAATAAAAATAACAACACTTACCTTCAGGCCGGCCAACCGCCACCTCTCAGTCCGCTCACCACCGCCTCAGAAGCAGGAACCACAAAACACCCAGGTTCCTGACTCCACTAGCCAATCACAACTCTGCAGTGCAGCGTTGTGATTGGTCTGAGCGCTGTGGTTCTGTGTTCTAACAGGGAATGGGGGCCTGGGCATGTTCAGCACATAGGCTGTAATGCAGCTTGGGTGCAGAACATGCAAAGTTTACATGACTGTGATGGTTGACCCGAGAGGGCCGGTCAAACAGTTTTGCACACTTTAGACTGGAGCAGCCACTCCTCCCAAAGGCCCCAGCTATGGCTGTCCATCCCTGCCCCGCACGGCCGCACCAGGAAACAGAAAACAGAAATTATAATAACGCTGGCTATTATCACTTTAGTTTTCTTTTCCACTGCTCGGAGAGCAGTGGGGTGATGCTCCTCCGCCTCAGCGTAAGAGTCATGTCAATGATAACTATTTTATCCTTACGAAGTTGCACCTGTGTCGGGCAGCAGAATTAATTGTATCACGGCTTACCCAATATTAGATTGTGAATGTCAGCTAACTTTCTTAAGCTAACTGAGCAAAAGAAGAACACTTACTTCCCTTTTGGAAGACTGTCTTTAACTCACACAATGAGATGCTGCCTGTGCCTTACTTCCTTTGTTAGGGCTCTTTACATCATAATAGCTGCCATCCTCACAATCAAAACCCACGTGTGACATGAGCTTTACCACTCTGTTGACTATCGGTGGACAATTAAATTCAATTTAAGACTATACATATTAGTCATTGTTTTCATATGACGTCAGTCCTTCCTTTCTCAGAAAATAAATGTTTCATTGACATCGTTTGCACGTTAAGAGAACCTTGTTCTGGAATTCTATGGGTCGCTTGGTTTGCTATGACTAGACAGTAGTTCCAGAGGGCCATAGATATCTGGACCTTCGATCACTAACCATGGACCCTCTTCAATTCTTGCGTCAGTATCAAGAAATAATCGGGAATACTTGGACTGATGAATAATTAGGGAAAGAAGAAACAAGTAATCAAAATTGTTATCAAGATGAGCTAGATGTTAAAGCCCTAACTCTGGGGAAAATATAACTTAAACCTCTTTTATGCTTCAGTGTGGTTATGTTATTAATAAATGCCAATTGCTTAGCAAAATCCAATTTAGACTAAACATCTGTTATGATCATCAGCAAGCTTCTAGCCAGGGTTAACATTCCACTTTTCCCAACCCACTTTATGAGAACACTGTCACTGAAACATCCAAAGAAAGTGTCAAAAGAAAGAAATAGGCGAGGATTAACTAACCGATTATACGCCTTCTGGAGATTCAACTACTGTCCTGATTTTGCCAAATTGTTACCATATTTTCCTTGATGGTATGGCAGCACAATGTAGGAATTTACCAAAAGACACAGATGACATGAGGATTTTTTTTGATCATTTAATGATGCTGATGCGGTTTACAGTATACTCTTCAAAACTCCCACTTGAAGCTTAAAACTATTTAATCTGTTTGATCCCATAATAACTTTAAATATCGTCAACTAACATTTCTTATATTGCAGCCCCAAGTGAAATCTTCAGTCAGTCAGTTCATTGCTTTTGCTCACTCAAGTGTCAACGAAGTGAGTGTGAAATATCAACAGAATGAAAAACACTACAACTACACAACACCCAAAAGCTTCCTAGAGATGATCAAGCTGTATCAGAACCTATTAAGCAAGAAGAGAAAAGAGCTCGTGCAAAAAATGGAAAGACTTGAAAATGGGTTACAAAAATTACAAACAACTGCTTCTCAGGTAGGTTTAGAAACCTTTCAAATGCATGTTTTAAACATCAGAAGGCCAGTTTTGATTTAGTGCTTCAAAAGAATTGTAGCAATTATTATTGCTTTTAATACTATTATTATATTATTAGAAACGGTATTAATGGGCCTGATTCACAAAGGGCCTCCACAATCGTAGCAGAGGCCCTGCAGTCGTGGGGGAGTCTACGAACTCAGGGGGTCATTACGATGCCGGGACGGCGGTGAGGACCGGTTTTCAGGGTGATGCGGATTTCCTGCCATCACCCTGAAAATTTCCACCGCCTAATTAGGATGGCGAGGAAATGTGAAAGGTACCGCGGCGGACGGAAAGACCGTCTGCCGTGGTTCTGCAAGGTGGGCCTTTTCCGCCCACCTTGCGGGACCCTGTACCATGGGGCAATGGAGGCGGTGTTGCCGCAGCCAAAAGACAGGTGGAGAATGCCTTTGGTGGCCTATTGCGGGCCCCCAGGGGGAGGGGTATGGGATGCTGCATGTGGGGGGTACCTATGGTTCCCGCCTACATATGCATGTACAAGGGGGCAGGCACCGCACGGTGCCTGTCACGTTGTACATGCATATGCAAAACATGTATTTTAACATTGTGGCGGGTGCTGCCACCCGCCGCAATGTTAAAATACAGGATGCGCCAGCCAGTGTGGCAGGTGCATCCTAATTCGTTTTGCGGGACTGCGGGCGGTCCCTTTTACACCAACAATCTCCGCAATGGGAATTCCCCTCCCCCTGAGAGTGGAGACTCCCTCACGACTGTGGGGCCTCAACCATGAGTTTGGCGGCCCTTTGTGAATCAGACCTAATGATTGTAAGCTTAGTAGAAGTAATAGTTATGCAATAGTAGCATTATTGGTAGTATTAATGTTATTGTTTATTATTTTCATTGTTACTATTCTTGAAAAATACACTGTTACATGTATCAAAAATATAAAAGATAACCACATTCAATATTTATTGGAGATTAAACTAGTTCCCCACACGCAGTCAAATTTCTTCCATTTCGGTACTGCCTGTAGAAAGCATTACAATCATGTGATAGTTTCAACTGATTTTATTGCTATATTGCTACATAATTTGACCTGTTCATGAAAAGTGTCTCATAAAAAAAATAAAAATTACAATTTCTTTTTTTTTTGTGTCTACATCTTGCCGTCACTTTCTCGCTAGCGCTGATTTCATTCCCTTGAAGAAGGGGTTGGGGATAGTCTGCCCACACAAGAATATAGCTGTACCGATGTGACCTCCCCGGTCTCGAAGAGAGGAGAGAGACAAAGGGATCCAGCTGACTTGGCTTAATCATTGCACCTGCTTGTTGCACACCAATTTACAAAGTTTTTCCAGACCCTCTCCAGGCTTTGAGGGTCACACGCTATATCCCTCTCGCATATTTGCTTGATACTTGTGACACAGGGAGTGAAGAGTGGACCATTGGCTGATTTTCAAAGTCTACATATCTCTCGTCTTGCTAGCAGAGTCACATAAAAATTAAAATTTGTTATAGGGGAGATTTCCTCAAACCCTGCATCTGGACTGATCCCAAAAAATATAAGTTGAGGGCTTACCTCCATTTGGTGTCCAATCACCTCGGTAATGAAATAACATATTGAAGTCCAGAATCAGGCAATCACCGGGCATTGCATAAACATATGTATATCATCTAACCTTGGAGACCTACACTTCAGACATCTGATTTCTCTCCCTGCTATTCTCAAAAGCTTACTTTGTGGAACCGGCTTTTTGGAGACCCCTCCCCCACTAGGAGAGTCAAAGCCAGCGGTGCAGGGGACACCTAGAATCTACGGGTTCTTCTTGCTTAAATCATACATTACCAAAGAGACCAGTACAACCAGCCGCGGAGGGAAGTAAGTTATTTATTAGCTTGAGCTAAGGACAGGGTCCCAGAATGGTACAAAGACAATTCTATGGAGACTGCTGCTTTACTCCGCAACCTACACATATTTATAGCACTAGCCACGCTCATTTGCACAGTAAAAGTTCCTTATTCAGATAAGTTCCTCATCTCACAAGTTCTTTGTCCGTCTTGTGTGGTGCAGTCGCGGCCAGGGGACATCTGTCTCTGATTGCACAATGTACACACCCCAGTGCTTCCTCTATCAGTTGGTGTAGTCACAGTGCACAGCCTTGTGCTTCCTCTATCAGTTGGTGTGGTCACAAGGCACAGCCTTGTGCTTCCTCTATCAGTTGGTGTGGTCACAGGGCAGCTGGTCGTGACAGGCTGAGTTACCAACAATGGACAGGGTGTGGCTGAGTCTCTGGCACAACTGGGGGGGTGAGGCACACAGGCAGCTTCTCGGAATCGGCTCGACCACAAGGAGCAGGGAGGGTTGGGCAAGTTTTGACAGGGACGTGGAAAGCAATTCTTCACCAGGTTGCCGAGAGCATGGCAACACAAAATGGAGTCATGTGGATCATTTTAAAATGCAGTTCAACAGTCCCTCATTTTGCCATGCAGAGGCAACAATCAATCGTCGTCTAGATCAATGTCCATCATTTCCTGGACCTCTCTCTCGATCCGCAATGCACTGTACTCCAGGACATCTTCATTACCTAAACAACTTAACTTGGAGTTTAATATATATATATATATATATATATATATATATATATATATATATATATATATATATATATATATATATATATATTCACTGAAAAAACCATAGGTTATAGACCATATACAGTTAGGAATTAGCATTTACAAAACCTTATTTTACTCACACAAAACCATTGAAATTCCATATATAGTTAGTTGTACTAACTATATATCGCGCACCCGCAATCCACTGCTGATCATGTCACATATTATATCATTCATGACATGGTCAGTGACATCACTGATGACATCACTGATGACATCTCAAATGACATCACTGATGACATCACTGATGACATCTCAAATGACATCACTGATGACATCTCAAATGACATCACTGATGACATCACTGATGACATCTCATTTGACATTACTGATCACATCACTGATGACATCATTCATGTGATAATACGATGAACCTCTTCAGACTCTAATATAACTTTAGATATACTCAGTGTAAACAGACACTCACAGACTGTCACTCATCCATGGAGTTACTCACACACCTAGTCAGTCATGCAAAGAATCAATCACACCTCCATTTCCTCAACTATACAGTTATACACACCTTACTTATTCAAACATATACTAACACATATTTACTCTCTTTTACAATGCCTGATACAAGTTCACAATGATCCATACAGCCACTCACACATTCACTGGCTCTTATGCACAGTTATTTATATATGTCAACTGTCACATGTACTGTGTTTTACATATGTACTTACTTTGACATGTAGCACTGAGATATCCATTCACTCACCAATGCACTCAGTCAACCGCCCATACAGGTGTTTCTACATGCACTTTTGAACCCATACATCTAGTGAATCAACTGCTCACACATCTATGCACAGAGTCATACACCTCCCAGCCACCCACACACACACACTCAGTCTCCCATACAAATACTTGGGCAACCAAACAATAACCCATATACTTACTCATATAGCTACTGATCAACGCATGCAGCAGTTTACAGAACAACAGACATAATGATGCACAAATTAAGACAGTTTAGTCACTAACCCATGCACTCAGTGACACACATTTATTCACTCACTCATACAGTCAGTCATGCACCTACTAAATCCTTCATCCAGACACTTATACATCCACTCATTCTTCAATATGTAAGACATATTTTAACTTTACAGAAACATACAGTCACTGGATGTTGTCATCAGTGATGTCATCAGTGATGTCATTTGAGATGTCATCAGTGATGTCATCAGTGATGTCATTTGAGATGTCATCAGTGATGTCATCAGTGATGTCACTGACCATGTCATGAATAATGTAATATGTGACATGATCAGCAGTGGATTGCGGGTGCGCGATATATAGTTAGTACAACTAACTATATATGGAATTTCAATGGTTTTGTGTGAGTAAAATAAGGTTTTGTACATGCTAATTCCTGACTATATATGGTCTATAACCTATGGTTTTTTCAGTGAATTTTCAAGGTTTTGTAAATGCTAATTCCTAACTATATATGGTCTATAACCTATGGTTTTTTCAGTGAATTTCATTGGTTTTTTAAAAGCTAATATCTATAGCTGTAAAATGTATTCTTCTTTAAATCAAAAAATATATTTTATATGTTTATTAATAATTTTTTTATTATTTTTTTTTGTTTCGCTCCCGGTCCGCGAACCGGGTCGCTTCCCGTTAGCTCAAAATGGTGCCGCGACCCGGTCCGCGAACCGGTAAACGTTCCGTTTGCGCAACTGCCGCGTTAGAAAACAACATCGTGACGCGTCGCATCAGCGTGACGTATCGCGTTGTCGCGTGAAACGTCATATGACGCGCCGCGTTAGCGTACCCGGAAGTGAACCGGTACGCGAACGAGGCGCGAAGCGCAGCTTCCTGGAAGCGATCCGGGACGCGGCGCAAAGCGCGTAACGTAAACACAATAGGTCATGTGACTTGTTAATAACACTTTTCATTGGTTCATTTCACTTTTGGTTTCCTAATGATGTAAGACTAGGTCATGTGACCTAAAAGTAACACTTTTCATTGGTTTAGAAGTATTGTTTTTCCCAAATGATGAAAACCCCTCCTTCTTTCCTCACTCTGACTTTCATCTTTGTGAGAGGAAGACCCTTTGTGATCACTGAGCAATGGCTTCATTAGTAGCTTCAGCTGGTGCACCCCCACCACCTCCACCACCTTCAAGGAAGAGAGGACCACCTGCTGAAGTTATCATTCAGCAAGAGGAGGAAGAAGAAGAAGAAGAGGAACAGCAGGAAGAGAGGCATATTTTGCCTGAGGAGCCCAGGAGGTCTCATCTGAAAGAAAACTTTATTTGGCAATTTTTTAAATATCCTCGGGGCCAAAAAAAAGTCAATGCACGGTACGTAACTTGCCTGATCTGTAAGAAGGATTTGTCCAGAGGGACAGATAAGAAGTACAGTTACGGGAATTATACTATGCATCGCCATATGGAGAGGTGGCATCCTATCAACTACAGTGCTGCACAGTTACGTGACCAGCAAGATAATCCCCCTTCTATGGCCAGAAGATCAGTTGTACAGGAAGTGACGGGACCAGAGGCGAGGGAGACGGTCCCAAATATACAGATGAGGTTCGGGGAAGTGAAACAAGTGTGCGTGCGTTGTAACCAATTAATTTGCTACAGAGAAAGTAGCATCACTCTGATCAACAGAGCTATCGACAATCATGATTGTCCAAAACGCCCCAGAGAATAAATTCTTTTTTTTTTTGTTGCTCCTGTTGAGCCCTTTACAATGAATCGTTTTCGTTTCCCCCCCCCCAAAAAACCAAAAAAAATATAAAACCGTTCAAAAAATACAAAAAAAGTAAAAAAAAAATCAGAAAAATAATAAAAAAAATTTAAAACAACAAAAACAATAAAAAAAAAGTTCTTATCAGAACTACCTCCCCTTTATAAAAAAATTGGTAGAATATTTAGCAATCTGCCAACATCTATTTCTTTTGGTTCGCTTCCCGGTTCGCTCCCCGGTACGCGAACCGGGAGCGAACCAAAAAAATTGTTTTTTTAAAAAAAAGAAGAGTAAGTATAAGGGAAGTAAACAGAGAGTAATGTTAAAAGAAAGACAGCTATAGGGACTAAACCAGAGATACTGTTTAATAGATTTATTTACCGAAGAAAAGATGGAAGAGGATATAATTGTGAAAAACAAAATAGATAAGGAAGTGAAAGAAAAAAAGGAGAGTAGAAGAATAACAAAGAAGAGTTTCTTAGAGAATGTGAGTGAATGTTCAAAATAAGATTAAAACATGTGGAATAACAGAGAGAAAAAACAGAAAGCAGAAAAGAAGAAGTAACAGAAAAAGAATAATTGAAACAGCAAAGAAATCTAAATAACATAGGGGCATATTATCAACATAGGCAATAAAAGTTTTGAAGCTTTTATCGGCAGAAATGTGTCGCTAAAGCCACTTTTGCGGCAGAAAACTGCCGCTAAAACCGCTTTTGCAGCAGTTTTCTGCCGATAAAAACAGCAATAATTTTATTGGCTGTGTTCATAATATGGCCCTTATTGTTCTTCAACTACACAGAGAAAGCATAATGAACAAGTAGTGAAAGAGTGATCAGTCAGAGACACTAAGAGTAATAGAGACGGAGTGAGTGAACAAGAGTGAGGAACTATGAGAAGAGAGGGACTGAGAAAAGGAGTGGAAGTAGTAGAGTAAGTAAGTAATAGAGAAAGGAATGAGGGAAGTAGCAAAGGCAGGAAAGTGATGGTTAAAGAAATGAAGCAGTGGAACTAATAGTAGTTAAATGTGATAGAAATGTAACGAAAAGAGTACAAAACATTTACCTTATAATTGTCGTTAACTTAGTCACTTGTTATTTTTATACTTTCAATCTGTGAAAGAGAGAACAAACATTTGAAAAATATTAAAACATGTATTTAAAAATTAGAAAAGACAAAGGAAAAGATTGAAGGACAAACAGTTTTTCAACAACTTTGACACTTACAGAAGCTTCTGCTTCTCCAGGCCCCCTACACAGTCCTAAAGATATACATTTTAAACTAACAGTATCTTGATGCAGATGAAGTGAGGCCTATCTTGGAACATGGTGCATCTTTTGCACTGCTGTTGTCTCACAAAAGTGACGCAATGGCAGCGCAAAAGAGGTGCACAATCATCATAAAACTGTTCTTAACATTTTAAATGATTGTTTCAGGATGCCAATAAGGTGTGTCCTATCCAGACGTTGGTTTCAGGTGAGGCCTACTCAGGGTTGCAGATGAAATTTAGGCTTGTTGAAGAGTATAGAGGAGATAATACATGTGCAGGCCTAATAACGAAGTGAGTCATGTCCACTGCACTCTTGAACAAATGTCAGACCTCCTCTGTCTCCTGGAACAGGCCTAAACCTCATCTACACAATGTGATGTGTAATGTTAGGAAACACAGGTAATATAATTGAAAAACGTGCAATTTTTTTTGCTCATTCCACAATCACATCACCTGTGTTTCCTTCGCTTAGGTATCTCATTGTGGAAATGTAGTCTATCATATGAAAGACTATGTAGAATGTGAGCACTGTATGCAACAACTTTGACACTTACAGAAGCCTCAGCTTCTCCATGTCTACTACACATTTCTAAATGTAGATCATAAGTACAAAAAGTACAGAATTAATTATACATGTTAAATGGTTTATTTTTGCTGTTCTCAGAATTTATCAAATTTCACTAAAAACAGTGACTTGAAGGTATTCATCATATAACAGCGGGGAAAAAAAAACACAATCAAAATGATTGTGTTTAAAAACCCCATATAACATAACCAATCAGAAATCAGAACTCCTCAAAAGTAACTTACTTTCCATGACGTCGAAGGATGTCCTATGAACAGCTTACACTCGGTTGTGCTGTTTTTATTTTCAGCCCGCCACTTTCTGAAAGAAAACCTCCATCGTTTTGAAAAATATGTTACATACAATAAATGAGTTCTCGCTCTCTACCACATGTTTCCACAAGGCCAAATCATGTAAGAGCCATTTATAACTCTTGGAATTCTTGTAAGCAAATCCCGTCATTTTGTATTTCCGCAACTTTCAGAAAGAAAACGTTCAAGATCACTTTCACAATCCTGGACTAGTAATATCTTACCCTTCTTGCTCACTCATGTTCTACATTTCCTATGACACTGATACTGCTTACTATGAAGCAGACTTACACTACCTCTATGACTACTACAATTATTTAATTCTCTACATCACTTTTAATCACAAAGCAATATAAAACAGTAGATAAAATTATATCAACCCCTAGAATCATTATACGCCAGTTACCTACCCTAAATTCTCTTTTCTGAAAACAGAAAGTAAGAATATTTTTAAATAAAAAGGCAACATTGTATCGTAGTCAAATGGGAATAATTTCCGAAACAGCAAATTTTTTTACATTTTCAATAAGCTGTGTAATAAGCGGATCTTGTCAAATGACCATCATGCCATATAATAGCTGCAGTTACAAATGTTCTTCCTAAAATCAACGACTGTGTAGCCACAACATTTGTAATTAAAGTTGAAGACTTACTTTCATCAGGTTTATATAGTTGGATTTTTAAAATGACATTATAATCAAAAGTTTGGACCAATAATCTAGACAGCATTGCAGACTTACATTCCCTCTACTCCATGTTTTGATTGGCTGCTTGAATTAGCTTATAAAAAGAAACAGTTTTTCTGAACTCATACAAAGTGCAGTTATTTTTCCATGACGTCAAGTGTTATGGTAAGAACACCGTTTGCTTTGGGAAATACTCTGTTGTCCTTCAACTAATCTCTGCCCACCACTTTCTGTAAGAAAATCTTCTTTTTTTCCAGGAACTATTTAAAACTCAAAAATAACTTTTAACTCTGTACTACACTTATCCTCAAGGCCAAATCGTGTAGGAGCCATTAGAACCTCTTGAAATTCCTCAGAGCAAATCCTGAGATTCCTTCCCTAAAATTTTGGTTTTAAAAACATCAGGTAAGAATTTTTAAGGTCAAAAGGCAATTTTTTTTTAAGTTAAAACAGAATCATTGCAGAATGACCAGCCATTTCTAGACTTTAAATAAGCTGTGTAATGTCCTGATGTTATTGAAGGACCATCATGATATATAATTGCTGCAGTTACAAAAGTCCTTCCTGATATTGACAACTGTGAAGCCACAATTTTTTTTATTAAAGTTGTCAATTTTGTTCCATCAGGCCTACATCGTTGGAACATTAAAATGACATACTGGCCATATGTTCGTATAAATAATGTTGACAACATTTCAGACTTACATTGGCTACACTCCATGTTGTGATCAGCTGCTTTTACTAGCTTATTAAAGGACACTGATTTACTGTCTGGCAAAGTTAAATATATAAATCTTTCTGAGTCTACACTAGTAGTACTTGATACCCTACAGTTCTCGCAGTCATGCTGCCATTGATAAGAAAGCCCAAACAGGTGATCTACATCTACACCTTCAGCATGCAATACATCAAGCATATACATTAAAAACTCCTGACAATCTTGCTGAATATTTTGAGAGAATTGTGTTTGACCTGAACATCTGTCTAACAGATTTCGAATTTCAGACACACTTTCTATTTTTGTTCTATCAGTGCTACATTTCTCTAACACAGAATTTAACAAACTGCAAAATCTTTGATCAGAATTGACCACAATCTCTTCTTTTACATTTTCTAGAGAAAACAAAACATTAACCACTACATTAGCATAGCAGTTGACACCAGAACTGTTTTCAAATTGAAAACCAACAACATCTTCAACAGAATCCTTTTTCTTTCTGCTTATAATTTCAGGTTCATCGACTTTTCGTCTTTTTGCTACAACCTCCCTACTATTGGTCACATTTCTTCGTTTCCGGCCTACCACACGTTTCTCAAACAAAGGATATTGAGGCAAATGTGGCGCATACTCTCTTCTTAACCTATTGTATTCCTTAACACAATCTAGATCCGCACAAATGTTTGTGACATCACACTCAATCAAGTACAATCCTGATAAAGTTCTAACTCGTGACAATGCCACATATGCCATACCCTCCTTGAACACAGAACTGCCAATATTCACCAATGCACTGTCTACACTTAAACCTTGCGATTTATGGATTGTCACCGCATATGCCAAGCAAACAGGAAACTGCTTACGGCGAACATATAAGTCTTTTACAAGCAAAAACCTAGCAGAGCAACGACCAATTAGCTGTACTTCCTCAATGCCATCAAATTTAATTTTTAAAAATTCAATTCCATCTCTATTTCTGTATTTCACAAAATCAACAACATTACCCATTGATCCATTTACCAGACCTCTTTCAACATGTAAATTCCTTCTTAAAATTATACGGCAGTTTAAGCACACATTCAGAGTCTTTTCAAAACCTGCAGTTTTAGATATAGTCTTCTCTAATGAATCCAATTTTGTTTTCAAATTCTCAGACAAAATAATTGTTGATCCCATATGCTCTACTCTGTCAATAGCTTCCAGTTTCACAATCTCTTGGTTTTCTAAATGCAACATTTTGTTATTGAAGATGGCACATTCTGCAAGAGTTGGCATCAAACATATTCCAGATTTCTTCTCAGTAATTTTCTGAAAAATATTCTCAGGCACAACGTCTTGTTCTGGATATAAATTTGACAGTAATCGTGCATGTAAAGCTTCTTTCCCATGCTCGGTCACTTTTCCAATTCTAACATCTTGTAGAATATTCTTGTAATCTTCATCCTTTGCCTGACGCATATTTTCATGCATTTCAGCATAATTGAAGTTTAACCATATATTGACGTTGCCAATGCTCCCTAGGCACTTCCTGGTATCTTCATGTGTGAGCATTTTGAACACAGGTTGTCCTTTCACTGGTGTCAGCTGCAGAAGATCTCCGAAAACAATGATGTGTTTGCCACCAAATAACACATCATACTCTGTTTTAAGAACTTCTTGCATTCTCAAATGCACAAAGGCAAGCATGACATTAGAAACCATGCTTACTTCGTCAATGATAAGAAGTTTCATTTTCCTCAAGACTCTTGAAACTTCACAACAAGCATCTCCAGATAACTTGTGGTATTGTAATTTGTTATCATGCTCCACTGGCAGCATCAATAGACGATGCAAAGTAATACCTTTAATGTTATGTGCTGCCAGTCCAGTTGGAGCGGTGACAACACAAGACAGCGATGACTCAGTCCTTTCCTGCAAATAACATGAAATTGCTTTAATGAGGAAACTTTTTCCAGTTCCCGCTTCTCCACTCACGTACAGTCGGACAGGCTTCAACGACGTACATGAGCACTCTTTCTTCTCATGACTTAATCCATGATCAATTTGCTTGGTAACTTCGTCATATATTTTCCTCTGCTCAACGTTGAGTTGTCTTTCCAAGTCTTCTAAGTTAACCACATCCTCCTGAGCATGTGCCATGGCTCTTTCCACTTCATTCATGGCAGTGGCAGCTTCATTTTTGATAACAGGTCCTCCTAGTGGATCCTGACTCAATGAAACAGAACTCTGACTGTCCTGAGAACTGTCTCTGGCAATCTCGGCTGCAATCGTTGCTTCCTGCTCGATTTCCGCATTCAACATTTCAAGATATTTGGGAAAAGCAGGACATTCTATGGTCTCCTTGGCGGCAGTGAAAGAGTCTTCGTAACAGAGGAAATCTCCAAGCAGTTCCTCTTCTGCACGCCAAGGCTTAAAAAGTTGCAAAAGTGCTAAATAGAAAAACTCCTTTTTTTCAGGAGATTCGCCACTCAATTTTCGATGGTTTACCAAGTGGCATTTTCTTTGCTTGACCAGACATCCCTCACTTCCAATTACAGCATACACTCCTTTATCAATATCTTCGTTGATGTTCCTCTTGAATATGTAATTTTGTAGAACCTCATACAGACAAACATTCTCGAGGTGACTGCTTCGATTTGGATAATATGTATCCAACATGTTGGTCTTCAAAATATCGGTACTGTTTGGCTCCTTTTCCGCCAAATACTCAATTTCCCGCACAGGTTTCAGAACTCGATTACGCGTTGCAGCAAGACCAAGACTCGCCCAAACGATACTCCTAGATTTGGTATAGAGACTTGCTGAAGACAACCGGTCAGAACATTCGTAAGCTCCGATTTCTCGATGCGACAACATCTTCAGACTGAAACTGTACAACTTCTTACTGAGGCTCTTTTCATGGGAAATGTCCTCCCACATATCCTTCAATTCTGTCTTTTCTTTTTTGGTGATGTAAGATGTCACATACCGAGCCACAGCCATACAGTTATCAGCCACAAACTGTATATCCATGTTAGCATTCCACATGGACAAAATCACTGGGTTGTAGTCGTTGATGTACTTGGAGTCTTCGTTCCTTTTCAAATTGTATGTGTTTTTAGGTGATTTCTTCATCTCATTATGTCGCAGCGAAGACATCAAACTGTTTACTCTTCCTTTAGAAATCACCGGTCGTGGAAAGCCGAAACGACATTTGGTGTAGAACTTGTCCTTGTTTCTGAATTTACGACGACAGTACTTTCCACAACGATGGCTTTGGAAACGTAGAACTTGTTCTCTTAGGCTTTTCTTCTCCTTTGCGTTTGGAACAGCACACGTAGAATACTGTTGTATGAAACTCATCACTAAGTCTTCTGGATCTGTTCCAAATTTAGGTGCATCCTTGATCCACAGCAGCATATGTATATGAGGAGCACCTCTTGCTTGGTACTCCTTTCTCCAGAAGAAATCCAACACCTCTCCAAGAGGTGGATTCTTCTTATTCATGATGAAAGACATCATAGCTTCAAATCTATGATTGAAGTACCTGCATACATTCACTGGATCCAAAGAGCACAGTTCTCCGGGTGTCTTGAATTCGATGTTTTCAATGTTTCCATTTGCCTCTCGTAGAAATTCAAGTAAGTCTTCCCAGCCATACTCGGCACAGCTCAGAGTGAGGAACCATGTGGGAGTTCCTAAGTTCCTCAGCATACATTTTAAATCACCATGACGACGGTACCAGTACTCATTAGTACCACGCTGACACGCCATGAGATTAATCAGGTGACAATCCAAAATACTGTCTTGGACATTGACTTTATCCATAAAGTCACTTGCCGTGATGTTTTGCATCTGTATACCACTTTTCAAGATGTGGTTCACTGCATATGACAGTCCAGACAGATCGCTTTCAAACAGGAGATGAAACAAATAGGGAATGCATTGTCGAAACCTAGCATCTTCTGCATACAATCGTAAAGTCCGGTATTCAGAAGCAGGAATTTGATGAGGTCGCTCATCATATCTTCCTCCTTGACCTGTTGGAAATAGCTCTGGGAAACACCGAGCTTCCAAACTTTCCTCCCAAACACTAATGGGACTCCCTTTGGCTTGTTTCATTTGAAACAACTCAATAGCATTCCCCATGACTTCCTTGGAATGCAAAGGATGAACACTATAATGTTCATATATTTCTTCACTTTTAGAGGGTTCTACTTTCTCAATTTGACCAGCACACAAATCGCTATCCTCTTCCTCACTTACTTCCTCTTCTGGAACATATACATTCTTATAGTACTTATTATTTTTTTTCAAATACAATGTTGCCTTTTTGACTTTCCTAACATCCACTAAATCTTGCCATATTTTCTTATTCTTTGTCGGAACCCCATTAACTAAGATAACCAGAGGTTACTCTTCCACTTTTTCTACTCCAATTGTGTTAATGTTTTTCTTCAAATCTAGAGGCAAATAAACAACTCTTCCCTTTAATCCTCTCTGTAAATCTGATGGAGGCAATTTCCCTGTCTTTGGCTCCATTCTTACAATAGCCTAAAAGGGATGGATACTTTGAATCAAAATAGATTCATAAGTATTTAAATCCTTCAATTCAGAAGGAATCTCAACCAATTCCAGATTATTATGAACCGCTCTAGCAGGCATCTGGTTTTGATTTAATTTATTACAACAATAAGTACACACACGTTGATCCAATCCCAAATCAAAACAATTTTCTACCATCAAGTATGTTGCAAAATCCTTCCATTCACTATTATTTTCCCTTTCACTTTTTGCATATAAATCCACTAACTTAGTCTGATTCTTATAATAAGTGCGTCGACAACACACACAAGTGAAATTAGGCCTCTCACTTGATTTCACCTGAAACGTGGCAATTTCCTTCTGAAAATTATCTGTACTGGAAACCTGTACACTATCTTCCACATTACCCTCTTTTTGTGGGTCAATTTCAACATTCTCCTCTTTACTTCCAAAGTAACAAAACTCAATTTCTTCACACATATTCTTCACATCTATTTCAGAACCATGCAAAAGAGCAGCGCATAATTGTTTAAGCATAACTGCTGGACTCTTAGCATAATACAACATTCTAACTAATTTCCTCACTTTATTATGATGCACTGCTAGCATCCTGAAATGATGAAAAACACTCTGGCATACTCTCCTGGAAAGACAAGCCAGTGAATGACTATGCAAACCTGTCACTTCTCTCACTCTGCAAGGATCTAATTCTTGCAACAACTTCATTTTCTGCTTCAAACTTTTCTTATTAAATGTCCGTACAAAATCACAAAGCAAATTGATGGAATCCTGTCGCACACTGCAAATACTACTACACTTCCAGGTGTACACAGGTTCCTTAGGACGTCTTCCTAAAACCTCATTACCTAACATCTCTTCTGCCTCTGTTGTCACAAGTTTTTCTTTTTCAACTGGACAACCATCTTTCACCTCATAAGCTCGACCACTGGTGTCAACTGCATGCACCAAATTATTATCCTGGAAATAACTCTCCTCATTAAAAAATGCCTCACAACTTGAACTATGCATCCATTCTCCTGAAAAAAACTTCACAAAAATTACTACGATTAACTGTTCTCTTCCATCTACTATTTGTTTTGAAATCATAAATTGCCTTGTTTAGCTTCCTAATTCTATTGATTATCAAAATAAATAACTTTCGCTTAATGTCCCTAAACTGTTGTTTCCTTCTACTATCATGCACAGAGTTATCTCTTGCTCTAGCAGTAACATTTTGGATTGGCCTTTCCTTTCCGTTTAAATTGCTTCTCTTTTTCTGGACTAAAACATTTTCTGTAGTACTACTTTTTTTTTTACAAATGTTTCTTATGAATGCTTTCGTTCTCTTACCCGGTGCTTTGTTGGTGACTTGACGATTTTTTATTGTAGAGGACTGCTGCAGTAATTGTAGAACCTGCTGTCTTTGACGTTTTGTAGCCTTTCTGATTCTATCCTTAGACGGCATTCTCAAATTTTGAAATGATCTGCAGTTCAATCTGTGGTAAAATATAATAAAAAATTTTATTAACCACTATTACCAAACAGTAAATCAATAACAGTCATCAAAAACTTAACACACTACTTGTCATTTTTACTTAGAATAATTTTTAGTGCATTGGCAAATTTAGTATTCACAAATAGTAGCAAAGAAATTGAATGCTTCTACATTTTACCTGTGCTGTTCTATATGTGAATCTGATCTAATTTTATGAGCATATTTTAATATTTTATTGAAGACACTACACATAACCTGTTTTTGAAGGTGTGTTTAATTTTAAATGAAACGGTTTACATTTTTACTTTTCATTTCTTCTACATTTTAAAAATAAATGTTTATAGTTCCATAGGCTCAAGCAGGTCAGCTTCCCAACCTATGTCATATAATTCTGACATATCGGCATCCTCATCATAGTCTTCATCATCCTCAGGATTTAAATCATCTAAGGGATCCACTTCCACTGACGTTTCAATCACAAGTTCAACGATAAGATCAAGATCAACTGATTGCTCATTATCACTCATGCTTGATGTTGTCGTTATCTTTAAAAAAAGAGAACAACAATGAGATGTTGCAGAGTAAGGCACAAATCTCAGAGACTATAATAGTAAAATTGTTTAACAAGAGTAACATTTTGAAGCTATTATTTAGCCATGTCCAGCGATGCTGAAAAGGTGAGACCTATGTCCAAGTTTTCAGTAAACAGGACTCATCTCTTCTTAACCTTGGATAAGCCTCACCGACTCTGTGTCCCCTGCACATACTTAAATGTAAAGGGGCAAATTTATGTTAACTGGCACATCCCCAGGGATGCACCAGTTAACGTGCACCGCTGCTCTGCCACCCATGGTGTGCCGCATTTACAATGTGGAGCACCATTGAGTAAAAACAGCACAGATGCGTCATGCATCTGTGCCGCAAAAGCAGCACATTGCACGAATCACGTCGTAAACACGACATGTCTACTGCAATGCACAGGAGGAAGCCACACATTGCATGGTGCTTCACTCCTTATGCCTGTTTCAAACAGGCGTAAGGATTTGATTCAGCAATGCTATAAAGCTGACTCAGTGAAATCTTCTAAATTTCACTGTGTTAGTTTTACAGGGCTTTCATGCAAATGAATACCCACCCTGCAACAAAACACCTATATGAAACCTGACGCAGGTTTCATGTGGCACAGGACTTTACAGCATAACACATCTGCCTAGATGCATCAAGTTGTAAATATGTCGCCACATAGCAAATCTTTTGCACCGCCGCTGCGTCACAAAAGTCACGCACAGTGACGCAAAATAAGCTTACACCTATCATAAATCTGTCCCTAACATTTTAAATGATTGATTCAGGATGACGATAAAGTGTGGCCTATCCAGAGGTTTGTTTGAGGTGAGGCCTACTCAGGGTTGCAGATGAAATTTACGCTTTTTGAAGAGTACAGAGGAGATAATACATGTGAAGGCCTACCAATGAAGTAAGTCATGTCCACTTCACTCTTGAACAAAGGCCAGACCTTTTCTGTGTCCGTGGACAGACCTAAACCTCATCTGCACAATGTCATTCGTAAACTTAGGAAACACATGTGATGTAATTGAAAAATGTGTAGTTTCTTTTCCTCATTTCACAATCACATCACCTGTGTTTCCTTTGCTTAGGTATCTCATAGTGCAGATGGACTCTAGCATATCAAAGAGTACACATAAGTTGAGCAGTGTATACAACAATTTTGACATTTACAGAAGATTCAGCTTCTTATCTTGTTGGAGATTAAATGAGGCCTGTCTTGCAACATGGTGCATGTTTTGCATCACTGCTGCATCGGTTTCATGTGGCACGGGACTTTACAGCATGACACATCTGCCTAGATGCATCAAGTTGTAAATATGTCGCCACATAGCAAATCTTTTGCACCGCCGCTGCGTCACAAAAGTGACGCACAGTGACGCAAAAGAGGCATACACCTATCATAAATCTGTCCCTAACATTTTAAATGATTGATTCAGGATGACGATAAGGTGTGGCCTATCCAGAGGTTTGTTTAAGGTGAGGCCTACTCAGGGTTGCAGATGAAATTTACGCTTGTTGAAGAGTACAGAGGAGATAATACATGTGAAAGCCTACCAATGAAGTAAGTCATGTCCACTTCACTCTTGAACAAAGGCCAAACCTCTTCTGTGTCCGTGGACAGATCTAAACCTCATCTGCACAATGACATTCGTAAACTTAGGAAACACAGGTGATGTAATTGAAAAATGTGGAGTTTCTTTTCCTCATTTCACAATCACATCACCTATGTTTCCTTTGCTTAGGTATCTCATAGTGCAGATGGACTCTAGCATATCAAAGAGTACACATAAGTTAAGCAGTGTATACAACAATTTTCACATTTACAGAAGATTCAGCTTCTTATCTTGTTGGAGATGAAATGAGGCCTGTCTTGCAACATGGTGCATGTTTTGCATCACTGCTGCATCGGTTTCATGTGGCACAGGACTTTACAGGATGACACATCTGCCTAGATGCATCAAGTTGTAAATATGTCGCCACATAGCAAATCTTTTGCACCGCCGCTGCGTCACAAAAGTCACGCACAGTGACGCAAAATAAGCTTACACCTATCATAAATCTGTCCCTAACATTTTAAATGATTGATTCAGGATGACGATAAAGTGTGGCCTATCCAGAGGTTTGTTTGAGGTGAGGCCTACTCAGGGTTGCAGATGAAATTTACGCTTTTTGAAGAGTACAGAGGAGATAATACATGTGAAGGCCTACCAATGAAGTAAGTCATGTCCACTTCACTCTTGAACAAAGGCCAGACCTTTTCTGTGTCCGTGGACAGACCTAAACCTCATCTGCACAATGTCATTCGTAAACTTAGGAAACACATGTGATGTAATTGAAAAATGTGTAGTTTCTTTTCCTCATTTCACAATCACATCACCTGTGTTTCCTTTGCCTAGGTATCTCATAGTGCAGATGGAGTCTAGCATATCAAAGACTACGCAGAAGGTTAGAACTGTATGGAACATGGCTATGTAAGTCAAATAATCAAAATCTAAATTTGCCAAGCACACATGGGGGCGTATATACAAGGACCTTGCACCACAGGGAAAGGTCTTAAATTAAAATGGGAAAAATAACATCAGAGAGACTCAAAGGCCTTATAAATATGCCCCAAGCAACCTATGAAGCTCTAGCATTACATATCAAGAAACCTAATTGATTTCAAAAATCGTTTTTAAACACATCATCTAAATAAATTATATACCTACATTCATCGGGAAGTGACTTAAAATGCCCTAAGACACATGAAAGCGTTTTTTTAAGCCCTTGCTCCATTTTTAGATCACTTTTAACATGGCTATGTAAGTCAAATAATCAAGATCTAAATTTGCCAAGCACAGATGGGGGCGTATTTACAAGGACCTTGCACCACAGGGAAAGGTCTTAAATTAAAATGGGAAAAATAACATCAGAGAGACTCAAAGGCCTTATAAATATGCCCCAAGCAACCTATGAAGCTCTAGCATTACATATCAAGAAACCTAATTGATTTCAAAAAACGTTTTTAAACACAACTTGTAAAGCAATTATATTCATACATTCATAGGGAAGTTAGTTAAAATACCCTAAGACACATGAAAGCGTTTTTTTTAAGCCCTTGCTCCATTTTTAGATCACTTTTAACATGGCTATGTAAGTCAAATAATCAAGATCTAAATTTGCCAAGCACAGATGGGGGCGTATTTACAAGGACCTTGCACCACAGGGAAAGGTCTTAAATTAAAATGGGAAAAATAACATCAGAGAGACACAACGGCCTTATAAATATGCCCCAAGCAACCTATGAAGCTCTAGCAGTACATATCAAGAAACCTAATTGATTTCAAAAAACGTTTTTAAACACAACTTGTAAAGCAATTATATTCATACATTCATGGAGAAGTGAGTTAAAATACCCTAAGACACATGAAAGCATTTTTGTAAGACCCTTGCACTTTTTTTGCATCAATTTTAACATGGCTATGTAACACAAAGAAACAAAATCTATTTGTAAAACACTTGACACAAAGCAACATTTTAAATACACAACTTTCTTCATAATGTTCTCCCTAAACCATACTATTCTCTATCTAAATTAAATTAATCTTTTCTCACCTTAGCAAATACTTTATGAGTTTCAAAACAGTCTCAGAAACACACCAAATTGTCTTTAGCAGAGCAAAAGGTATGCACTCCAGAGTCTGCAGCCATAAAAAGCACAGAAAAGCTGTAATTCATCACACATATCTCTCATGTCACCCAATCAAAACTCTTCCCTCACTTTTTTCAAATCAACACCCTTCCCCCTCTGCCCTTTCTGCCTTTTTTGCATAGCAACCACCTCCTGAAAGACCTCTCATGTTTGCAAGTTCACACAACAATGTTTCAATTGAACTCTGAACTCTCAGTACACCTGCGTGTCCAGTGCAATCTTTCATAAAATGATTTTTTCTTGACCATCCAAATTACATCTTTCAAAGAACTCATCCATGCACCCTAACTTTCTGTTTTCAGCAATCAAAATCCACCAATCACTGCTACTGCTTCATTAACACAGAAACTCCACAGTTTTTTTTCATTTTAAACTCTTATTTTTTCAACTGTCATTTCATTGCCACACTTCATCTGACTGCAGCAGCACCTTCTCTCACCATGTTTTCTGTCTGGATTGTTGGACATAGTTACATCTACTGGGCTCAGAGGTATGCTGATAACAGAAATTTACCTAACCTCAATTTACAAGATGTGGAAATTAAGTGGTTTGGCCACAGAGGATTAAAATGTCACCAATTGATACCATTGGTGAAAACCTTTATGCATTTGCCTAAACCTGACCTGTTAATTGTGCACTGTGGAGGAAATGACTTGGGCACTTTGACTGGGGTAGGTCTGGAAATGCTTTTAAAGGACACCTTTGAGCAATTGATGGCACTTTTTCCTCAAACTGCCTTGGTATATTCAAATATATGCCAAAGACAGAAATGGAGGTGGTCAAACCAATTTTGTCCACAAATTGAGAAATCGAGGAAGCATGTAAACAAATCTGTTTCAGCTTACATGAGAGACCATGGAATGGGCTCCATCTACAACAATAACTTACGTTACTACATGCAAGATATCTACAGAGGAGATGGAGTTCACTTCTCAGATGAAGGGAACAGAGTTTTCATTCTGAATTTAAAACTGTGCATTGGTACCTACTTATAAGTACCTAAATGTACCATAAACCCAAAAGCTCTTTTCAGAGCTACCCTACATCTGATCACTCACAATTATTATTTTACTCTAACTTTTTTCACTAATTTTCAACAAAGTACGCTCCCCGGAGCGCTACCCGGTACGCGCACCGGACGCTAACCCGCGAAAATTGGAAAAAAAATGTTTTTTTTTTCGCACATATGGACTTCCTCAGCCACCCTCAGAAAACCTAGGGGGTCAGGATACGTCTACCGTGCCCCCTTCTACCCATTCTGAACATTATTTGCCCTCCATCTTGTATCTTTATTCGACCGAAACACAAAATGGTGGACTCCCATAACGCTGCCGGTTCGCGTACCGGGGCGCTCACCGGGAAGCGCTCCATTAAAAAAGGTGGGAAAGTAATTTACAGAAGAAACCCTGGAGACACTTTCACCAAATATAGATTAGCTCATACTACATACCAATCCCTACCATTTTCACAAATTTGGTTGGAATTCCATTTAGCCATTTAGCCTGTAGACCTCTCTAAATACCCTGAGGTAAATTACTTCACAAAACACATCTGAAGTGTTAGAATTGACAACCAATTAAAATGTTACTTTCATTTTCTACTTTTTTTACCTGACATTTGATTGGTTATGTACCTGAATATATATTAAAAAAAGTGAGAGAAACACAGCCATTTTGACTACTACTTCCTGAACTACATTGCAAGATCATTTTCACTCACAACTTAAACTTGTTTTTAAAAGGTAAGATATTATTTTATAAATTTGAAAACATTTTCAGATAGTTATATACTATCCCTCTGTAAGAGTTAGACATTGAGAAAGGCTTGTTTATTATAATTATGGATTGATTTAGGTTTCTGTGGTATTATTATGAATTTACATAGGCTTTCTCACAGGCACTTTTTAATAGTACTACTTCATGCCTCAAAAGTACCTGTCTGAACTTAAACCCAACAGTGCCCTATCTCTACTGATATATTTATTTTTTTATTCAAATTTCAGCACAAAAATGCAAGGAGAACAGAACGTTTCCTTTCAAATTGTCCTAGACATGAATAATGAGGAAATAATTGAACCCATTGACTTGGAATTCATGGATGAATCACGAGACCATGAACTTCTACAATGTGTAGAATCTGTGGATTATTTACTTCATTATGATGACGGTCAAATGTGGGAAGTTATGTTCACTCAACAAGAGGACATATCGGACAGTCAAATGTTAGACGTTCTATTAAATTTTGAAAAAGAATCAGAAAAATAAAATTATATTTAATATTTAAAAATTGTTTGAGTCTTTAATCATTTTTATATGTAATTCATAAACTAGTACCAAATTGATTATAATGTAAAGTCAGACTTATAGTATACTGTGCACAATTTCAAAAATACATTTATATTTAATAATCATTAATACTGCTACTTAAATAAAAAAAATAAAAAACAACAAAAAGAACAATCAATAAACATACAATATTTCAAAATATCATAGTCTATCATTCTTTTTTCCTTATAGTACGCTCCCCGGACCGCTTCCCGGTGCGCGTACCGGGCGCTACCCACGCAAAAAAAACAAAAAAAAATTTATTTTTTTTTGCCCCGCGGGGCCCTTTTAAAGCCTCCACATCAAACCTAGGGGGTCAGGAAGGATCTACTATGCCCCCTTATGGTCATTTCCCCCTTTCTTTTGGCCTCCTCTTGTCTCTCGATCCTACCGACCGCCAGTAGGTAATACATACACATATATATATATATATATATATATATATATATATATATATATATATATATATATATATATATATACCACCATAATTAGGTCTCTCAACCTACACACATATAACTTGAATAGGGACAAAACCAGATCATCTTTTACTAATCAGAATGGGAAGCAATCCATGGGCCTTACAGCTAGTAGATACTATCATTACTCCATCTGTGTCAGTCCTTTTGTGGTATCAAACGGGCCATAGATATTGTCAATGCTTTCAGGTGAAATGGTGATACTCTTTGTCTGAGTACGGGCTTGATACTGTTCTACTAAACAGAATACTACTCTTAAATGATGCCAGCAAACAGTAAGAACAGTCACACAAATTCACTTCTGTTGGACCATTACGATGATAGAGGCGAAGCCACTTCCTCTTCCATAGCAATTTAGTCAAATGGGAACATATCTAACATTCGCTATATATCATTCCACTGGAATTGCTTGTGAAACTATGCCCAAAGTCCGTTCTAAGCCTCTTTGGTAGGCTTCTATCGTCCATCAAATCTGCTTCCATTTTCTTCTTCCGCGTTGGGCCTCTCAATCCAGGCCTTTCCATGAAAATAGTGCGTCTTAGTATCTGTTGGAGTGCCCTCCTGGCAAACACTCACAGCTCACTCGAAAGTCTCAATGTCTCAAGGCAGTGCACCAATATCTCTCCTCTGCGGCAGGCACTACAGATACCATGCTCTTCGGTGGTCGTGGGCGCAGATCATATCGTGCAGACCCAAGTACTGTTAATCAGGAAAGAGCACCAGGCTTTCACGTTCAGCAACTGTCTCAGGCTCCAACACTTGTTATTCAGTGTCAGAGGACGCTCGGGCTGCTCTTCCATTCTAATTTTCCTTTCAACATAGGTATTACAAATGTAGTGCCTTTTGTCAATCTTGGATCCTCTGGTGCACTGCCCTTCTGTTGGAGAAGGAAGGATGTGGTGTGGTCAAAACTTAGGCCAAGGGGGTCAAAGAACCGCACGCTGTCAGAGGTTACCAGCACATGACAGGTAGAAAACTGAAGCCTCAAACCAGCCCTGCCGTCAACAACCGGGATCCTTCTTTTGCGCTCCTTTGCACTAAAATTCTTGTTCTATGGCAAACAGGGAACCAGCTCCTCTTTCTTCTCTGATGTCCAACGCCATCTGATGAAGCAAATACAATACTTTTCAAATGCCATTGATGATACGCTGGCAATCGCTGTCCAGCCTTGCTACTTTCTGGGTGCTGGGACTGTAGGTCCAAGACGTCCGCCCCTCATCTGTAGCTGTCACTGATGGGAGTTAGGACTCATCTTTGTCACCGTTCTGCAGGTTATTATGACTCTTCCTTTTACTCTGGTAGATCCCGCAGGACCTAGTGATGTAGGAAATGTGACACAGTTGTTAGTTTCCTTCAAATTAACGAAAAAACAATTTATTGTATTTAACAATGGGACTGCAAGCAGGTAACCTGCAATCTTCAAGGGAGTGTCCAGACGCCATGGGACAGTCAGACTGGAAAACATCGAAGTGGGCCTAAAGAAAATTCTTGAAAACCAGCCTGATCATACAGAAGGGATTTATACATAATATGTGGGTCCCTGGTACAACACAGCATTCTGGGAGTGTGAACTTGAACAATACATCAAGAATAATAAAAGGGCTGGTGAAAGGAATACGGAAAAGGGAAATTGGACTAGGACACAGCTAAAATCCCCAATAACTAGGCACAATGTGACATCGATCAGGGGAGAAGCGGCAAAAGAAAAATCTATAGAAAGAACAAGAAATTACTTGGGTGATAGTCAGGCATGTGACACAGCACCAAGAGTACGAGTGATACACAAAAGACCAAAATAGTACACAAATTTTAACTCTACCACCGGCTGCTACACTATATACTGTAATCCCAGCTACTGATCCAGTTCAATCCCCGGGGAAAATGAAACTTGGTTTACTTTGAGGAACAAAGCCATACACTACCTAGGAAGCAGAACAGGATTAACTAGTGCAATATCATGAGAAAAGTTTAGGTCACCTTTAGCAAGAGCCACAGATTTATAGTTCCTCCTTAGGGTCCAATCAGGGAGCATGTAATCAAGGGCCGCCCGCCCCTTAAGGGAAGGGGCAGTAATGTGACTAACTGCAGGCGACACGCATTTAATCCTGTATAACTTTTTTTATTTTCCTTCAATACCATTATAGCCAAATAGACATGCACTGGTGAAGTGTTGTCTCTCATGTTCACAGCATGAAATATCATAAATATCATATCTGTGGAATTTAGTAACCAGAACAAGTCCAACCAACTGTTGCGTAGCGATAGGCATTGTCATGACCATCCCCTCACAACACAGGGGAGCTTGTAATAGTATAAAAAGTAAAATTTGTCAAAACAACGCAAAAACAAAAAAAACACGCATAAGATAAAAACTCACATGCCAAGCCATCAGGTATACTTGCTATATACCAAGCATAAAAAGCATGAACAAATTACAGTAGCACATGCAAATGAGCGGTGACACACAATACTATGTCATGCACTTCATGCACAGTGAACCTGCAGCCCAAAACCCAATATTTTGGCCTGCTTAATTTTTCAGGTTTAAAATCAGAATTCAATTTCCTTACTTTCCTCACCCTCCTTTTGACAGTAGGTCACCTTAGTGGTGATCGACTGTCAATACAACTTACTGTGTCGCTTCTGACACACAGGACCAGCAGGAACAATTCAAAATGCACAAAAATACAAAACCACATGAACATTTCTTTTCAAAGGAGTTATGCAAAAAACACATCTTTTTTCAACATACTGCTGACAGCACCCTTCTTTTTGCAATTTGCATGTTGATTAGGTCCCACAGGTACATATGGAACACTCGTTCCACCACCTCGTGGAATGGACCATCACTGATGCGTTTGCTGTTGACCTCTGCTTTTCCACTACTTCCCTACACCTACTGTAACATTCTTGGTCCGTTCTAATCTTCTTTTACCCTGATTTCCTACCTATAGTCATTCAGGGCGCACATTTCACCTTTTTCCTCTCACAACTATGATGTTTTATTTTTTATTTTTTAATCCAACTCACGTGTCTTGTCAGCCTTAAAACCACCCAGAACAATCCATGGATAATATGATCTGTGGGCAGAAGCAATAATACACAACACACAAAAAAAGAAACACTTCTCATAACACATAAAAATATCAACTTAACTTTTAATCAGGAGACTAAACATAATACACATTAACGGAACACAAAATAGAAAATATACTTAACTGTAACCATCTTGTCAACTTTGCAATGACTAAACATGTAAGCATGTTAAGCCACCTTAATTCTGACTTTCTAAAAGCAAAACTTTTTCACAGACACTTTGTGTTTCCCTTGCGCCACAATTTTTCCTGTGAAAAATAAATCTGAATTTGCTAATCGTTTTTAGCTAGGCGTGTAGCCCACACAATTCTAAGAAAGAGCTTCATCTAAGACTAATGCAACATTTTATTTTCTGTTAAATGAAGGCAACCATGAACCCACATTTGTCTAAAACCTACCGGAGTGTCAGTGTTGCCATCTATGCCAACAACGCGATCTCTCCAGACAGGCTGTACCTCCCTAATTGGAAAACCCTTATTTAACAGAACACCAGATAAAGAGTCTCTGTAGGCTACTAGCGTGATCAGATCGCATAATAGTGCTGGGCCCTGTATGTCCCCTTTGTCAACCTTATGGCGAAGGTCAGACAGACCTGGGGGTGGATCCAATTCTACAAAATCCTCCCACATTTGGATCAGTATGTCACTCATTTCACAAAAAATATCAATCTGTTGGATGCGTGTCCACTGACCCATCGTCATCCATATATCCTGAGCGATGTACATAGTGTTATTTTCCATCCACCTACGAGCCTTTTGACTCATAGCTAGTTGTTCCTGTGTATTCCATATCAGTCTGCGCAAAGTGCGTCATCTGGGAGTGGGTGGCCTAGGCGGAGTTACATAAAGGATATAATCACGGACCACTGACCAAGCATTCGCTAGTAGCCCTACACTGGGGGAAGGTGTCAGACGACTGTCAACAAGGAATGTGTTAGTTGCAACGGGAGTTGAAGGCATATTAAGTTGGGCAGGCATGGGACCAGTGGAAGGTGCAACAAGGGGAAGGGAAGGGTGTACTTGCATTGGTACAGTGGCCTGAATAGGCGGGGCGTTGGGAACAAGTGGCTGAGGAATAGGACAAACCAGGGCATGGGCAGGGGCAACAACTGGAGCAGTAGCGGGAGCCAATTATGCGGGATCAGGGGCCGGATACATGGCGGGGGTATAGGGTGGAGGGGTGCTCAACATAGAGGAAATGAGAGGGTCATCCTCCTTGTCCCGGGCCCTTTCGGGAACCTTCTTTGTAATGTAACATCCATCTATCTGCATTCGATGTAATCTGTCATGTATTACTATATCCTCTTCTATTCTCTGATTATCGTGATTCTGGGCTTTCTGAATCACACTCATACGTATTATTTTATTTTCGTTCTTTTTGGGTTTGATTTGTTTCTGTTTGGACTCCTTGCGCCAAACCGAAAGGAATCAAACATCGCAGGTTTAGCTTTTCTTTGAAACTACTGCCAAAGCGAGCAAAACATAATTTGGCCGACCCATCTTTAGCATAAACTTCATGATTAGGGGTCACCAAAGGAGGAATCGGACAAGATTCCTCCAATGCGAAGTCCTGTGTACAATAACAAAAACACAATTTCCTAAACTTACTAAATCCAGGCATCTCTAGATGTGTATCCTGGTTCCAAATATCAAAGGGTGAAATCTAACATTTACAGCATATAACTGTACTTACCCTTTGGTTTTTGGCTTTTGCCAAAGTCGAACAATACCCAAAACAAAGATACAAATCACCAAAGGAGTGGGCCACTCCCACTCTTACCTGACCATTAATCTTCCATCATATGGCAGGTGTTCGAAAGGTCCCGATCTCCCAAAACTAGGAACCAGAACTGGGGCATCAGTCGGGGCCGCAGTCGGGAAGCCCACTGGAGGGAGGAATCACGCAACCGGAGACCTCGACCACAAAGACAATTTTCAGCCAGTGTAGTGGCGCGCCTCCCTTAGCGTTCGGTCACGGACTCCTCACGACCACCAGGCTCAATGATGACCACCGAAGACGCCCCATGTTGGGAGCCAAATTGTAGAACCGGCTTTTTAGAGACCCCTCCCCCACTAGGAGAGTCAAAGCCAGCGGTGCAGGGGACACCTAGAATCTACAGGTTCTTCTTGCTTAAATCATACATTACCAAAGAGACCAGGACCACCAGCCGTGGAGGGAAGTAAGTTATTTATTAGCTCGAGCTAAGGACAGGGTCCCAGAATGGTACAGAGACAATTCTATAGAGACTGCTGCTTTACTCCGCAGCCTACACATATTTATAGCGCTAGCCACGCCCATTTGCACAGTACAAGTTCCTTATTCAGATAAGTTCCTCATCTGACAAGTTCTTCGTCAGTCTTGCGTGGTGCAAGCGTGGCCAGGGAACAGCTGCCTCTGATTGCACAATGTACGCAGCCCCGTGCTTCCTTGTCCAACTGTTGTGGTAATGGGGCACAGCCTCGTGCTTCCTCTATCAGTTGGTGTGGTCACAGGGCACAGCCTTGTGCTTCCTCTATCAGTTTGTGTGGTCACAGGGCAGCTGGTCGTGACAGGCTGAGTTTCCAACAATGGACAGGATGTGGCTGAGTCTCTGGCACAACTGGGGGGGTGAGACACACAGGCAGCTGCTCGGAATCGGCTCGACCACAAGGAGCAGGGAGTGGAAAGCAATTCTTCACCAGGTTGCCGAGAGCATGGCAACACAAAATGGAGTCATGTGGGTCATTTTAAAATGCAGTTCAACAACTTGATGACTAGTAGGCCTTGTGTGTTGTGAAAAAAATATTTCTCTTGAGTGAGGCAGATTTCACAACAGCATATAATGTGGAAAAGGATAACTACCATAACCTCCTTATGTTTCCTACCACAATTTGCCCTTCCCAAATTGTGTTTATGTCTGGCATATTTTTGTATGTGATTACATTTTATGAGGAAAATAGCAATTACCATATTCTCATATTCAGGTACGTAGACACCATGGAATAGGAGTACTTGGCCTTTTTGAACACTACACACAACACACTGGCTGGCTCCCCACTCCCCTAGTTTCTAGTGTTCCCCTGTCACCACAGTAGCTCTGCAATATCTAGGCTTGGGGATCAGACGCCTCCAGCCACCTTAGCCAGTGCGTAACGAAACTTGAGGTGCCCCTCCCCCTGCAAAGTACATGGAGGGGCCTCACCTCCGGACTCACTCACTCAGGAGCTTTCAGGCCAGGGTACTGTGCTGAGGGGGGCCCTGAAGCTCAGGACCCCCTAAACACTGCAGGGGCTGTGTGGGCCTTTGTTACACCACTGATCTTAGCCCGGTTCACTAACCATATAGCGTTCAAATTATGTTGAATGAACACCAGGGCTCTGAGTTCCATCACAACCAGCACTGTTCATTTTCTTGCCCCTTTAAGACAGCACGTTCCTGCATAGTGATGCCCAGATATACCAATCAGGACTTTAAGGGTTAAAATAACACATGCACATCCACAGAGCTGTTAAAGTAAATCTACATGCTGTCTATTTTGTCGAGGGTGTCTCTACATAGCCCAGGAGGGTCCAGAGTGGGGAGGGAGTTACTTAACTGGCAGCACCACAGCACAAGAGCACATTTCTTTCTTTGTTAATTTTTTATCTATATGGAGAGAAACCTCTTTAGCCCAACACAACCCCCACGAAGTTTGGGGTGTTGCCTTTTCCTTCACATCTTGGAAGGAGACTTTGCTGGAGCAACTCTCTGACCATTTCCCTGGCTAGAAAGGAACTAGGGTAAGTTTGTGAATGTCAGGAAACTCATGAGTTTGCAGGTGTTCACAAAATCTCCAGGTAAACTAAATTTTAATTCATCCACTCCCCATCCCTTGCATTGAGTTCATACTACTGTATGCATGTATTTAGATGTGATGTACAACTACATACTGTAGTAGTGTTTTTCTTGGTTAGTATTTTCATGGAAAAATAGGAAAGTGAATAATGATTTTTATGTGAAATCCAATACGCACATGCTTAATTATTATGATTGCAGTTGACACAAGTTCAATACGAAAAATAGAAGGGTGTTTATTAACATGGTTTCATTATGACACATTTTTACATGAAGCACCGTCCTAGACTAAATGGATGCTGTTCTTTCAAGGCCCTTCTGCTGTAGTTCCATTACTAAGCCTTGAGCTTTGCTCATGAGTGCAGACATTCATTGTCAAAATGTTTCATATTAGTTTGAATATTGTCAGATAGTAATAACATTGAAGATGCTGGATGCTTTCTAAAAAGTGGGAAATGCTTATAACTTAGGCAGTGATGTACTCTATTCTGATTTGCATAGAGAGTTGTGTGTCTCTTAAGAAAGGCCACATAATTTGGGGGACAGCCGATATTGTCAGAAAAATCCTCTAAGGCAAGGCGAGAAAAAGAAGTGTGGATAGTGAAGAGGCGAATGATCAGGCGGCAATGAGCACTGAAAAACAGAGCTGAGCAGGTCCTAGACCTGACTGGTTCTTTGTTTTTTTAAAAAGACTGGCATGAAGAACATTCTAAATATCAAAAATGTATAGCAAATTGGTGATGAACCAGATAAAAAAAAAAATTCTAATTCCATTGCAGCACACTGATCATGGAGTCTCAGCTCCTTATATTATGGGAACTCAGACTATGAAGCATTTCAGTTATGATATGAGGTAGGATCTACAAGTGACTCACAGAGTCAAAGAGGCCTTAGGCAGAGTCCCTTGTCAGTCGATATGAGAGCCATCTTGGTAGACCAGATTATCTGTCCTGGAATGTACAGTGACATGCACATAGGACATCAATTTGGACCGGCAATTTCTCCTGCCAGTAATCACCCATATAATCAGGCCAAGAACTGGTAAACACAGATTAGTGATGCCATCCTGGCGCTGAACTGAACCACTACACTGAGGAGGTTTTGCTTCATATTCCAAAACAGAATATTTAAAATACAATATTCCGGCAGGATACTCACAAGGTGCTATGTTCTATGACGTCTGATGCCATTTTCAGATCTAAAAATCCTATAGAGGATTCCCTTTTTCTGAGCGATATATTTCTCAACAAAGGTGGTCAACATTAAGCGATGTTCAATGTTACCCACAATTAGCATAAAACAAGCATGAGCTGGTAAAATGTTGGAATTAGAATCAAGCCATGTTTGGAAAATTAATAGGGTTACTTTGAAACATTTCTGTGGTGTATCAATTACTGAAATGTGACGATAATTCTTCCTTTCTTAAAGATTGGTAAAAATATAGCACACTTTTACCTCGGGGGGGGGAACTTCTCATAATCAATATGCTGTTAAAGGTAAAAAGTAGGATTGACACCCATAAAATAGCTATAGAAAAATCTGTAGGTCAGGGCCAAAAAACAAGAGATCTTCAAAGTGTTTCTTTATCGCAATGACAATTTACGTTTTGTCCCATTTGTGCCAGTAAGTCCGCTTCTTGGATTGATAGATGTTTAGCTTCAACTACTCACTTGATCTTTCCTAAATTAATAAAATTGTACAAATGGTCAAAATGACTGGAATAAAACAACTGGCAGGTAACAGAAGAATCTATTGTAGCCAGCAATGAAAATGTAGGGTTGATCAGTTCATTTTCCCATCTTAGAAGAGGAATTGCTCATAGCATTTGCAGTGTGTCAAAGGGTCAGATTAAAGTTTGGGAATGTCCACAAATGTACAAGTTTGTGGATTATCCCAAATTTCCAAGGCAGACTTTGCCTTGGAACACCCCTTTCCTATCCATTGAGTGGGATTTATGAGCGTGGATTTCTCTGCCCTTGTGGCTGCGATGTTCTCAATTTACCTTTGTGTATCAGGCCCCTAGTATATGAGGGGCATGACTGAGATGCTCAGAATTTACCTTTGTCAATCAGATCCCTAGTGTTTAGCGGTGCATGGCAGAAACGGTTGTATGATAGTACAACGCGGGCTATTACCACGCGTGCTATTACAACGCTGTTTTTACAACCCAAGTCGTTACAACGACTTGCGCTGTAAGCGCTGGATAGTGGAATAGTTTAATTTTCTATTCCAACTCCAGCCCACATTACAGTAGGGAAGGTGTTGGAATAGAAAATTAAATTATTCCTTGTCCAACAGCGCCCTCCAGCGCAAGTCGTTGAAACGACTTGCGTTGTAAAAGCAGCGTAGTAATGGCAGCGCGTGGTAATGCCCGCTGTGTAAAGGCTGTTCCCCTGCAGATACACATGCACTGTTCCGTCCAGCATATTAAGAATGTTGCACATAAAGGCCCCTTTAATGGTGAAGTATTCACAAATGAAAAGAGTTTATGAACAAGTTACCCTTTTCTAAAAACTTGTTGTATCTCTAGGAATGATCTTGTTTTTACCCACATAGAAATACTGTCACAAATTTAAAAGGCATCAAAGCAATTTACACTTATGAGTGGTAGATGGGTGCAAGAAAAACAAATGCACCGAGAATGGTAAATGTGCAAAATAATTCAATGATATTCCATGGGTCATGCCTGTCTTGATATAGACAGGTGTGACCTATCCCTATATTTCTAGTATCCAGCTCAAGACCTTTGTTTCGTAGGATCTGACCTCTAAATGTTGATTACAAAGCACGCTGATGTTTTCTGAAGGAACATTTCTTACCTTACACCATCTGCTCTCACTAATGAATTTGTTTTTGGCACTCAAAACAAAGTATTGGGGAAAACTACACACACTTTCTTATTTCCTGGTAATGATGTTATGTCACAAGCACAGTAGATTTCAATTTCTAAGCAGCAACAGAGTCTTAGGGGTTGATCCAGTTTGGAAGGGCTCCGGATTGGATTCGGGTTTGTCGAATCCAATTCGGATCCCTTGTTTCTGATCGAATGGTACACAGTTCCCAATGACTGATTACGAGGCCTGTAAATCTATAGGGCTGTCCGAATTGGTTCCGAAAGGCATTCGGACAGGTTGCGTCTTTTGGACCCGAATCATATAGCTGTATGGACTTGGTTTCCAAGTGAGCGATTACGATGACCGATTTGGACAGCCGTTCCGATTCGGTTGCTTCGGAATGAATCGGCTGCTGGAATCTGTAGTAGCCCCCTTGCACCCGGGGCCCTCTGAATCGGGTCCGTGGTGGTACCCAAGGGTCCCCCCCTTTCTGGTTAGAAAGCGGGGTTGGAAAGTGTGGCAGGCACCATGGGTGCAAGGTTTTCCCCAGCCACCCCTTTCTTCAAGGGGAGCCTGTGTTCTCATTCGGGACACATGCTCACATTGAAGTCGATGGGAGTTCGACCGAATCGTATCTGGACGCATCGGGATACATCCAAATCGCTTGGTTGTACTCACCTAACCCAAGTCGTCTGCAAAGCATTCCGGGACCGATTTGGTAGGAATGCTTTCCGGACGAGATCGTAATCGGTCCCTAAATAGGAAACCCTGTATTATCAGTTGCCTGTGAAAGTGACACTCTGCATTTAGGAGAGTTTTCCTTTAAATGGACAAGCAACAATTGGTGAATAAAAAAGAAAATAATAGTAATACTACGTAGTGCAATAATCAATCAATTGACCCGAATATTATCCATAAGGCTTATGGTTCTAGGCCTACTGCACATCTTTAAAAAAAATATACATACATTGCCCTTCTCTGGTAGACTTTGCCAAAACATGAGATGTCCATCCCCTGAGAGCCTTCTTCGATCTGCTTCAGGGCCATTCTGCCCACAGTATATATATATGATATATATAAATATATATATATTGCCAGACCTTGTCAAGAGCTTCCCATGGCTTTTTGGCTAGGACAAACCAAACACTGGCATTGTGTATCTATGTGGGTGACTGTGCACCAGTTCTGGCATTGAACAGTGCATTGAGAACATTGATCTTTTAGCTAGACTTGCTGTCTTCCCATTCCTGCTTCCAGTAATAACCACTCTACCTCTAGCAAGTGCCTCACACATGACAAACACCACCACCTCAGCAGTACAAGTACAAAACTAGGACTTCTGCACTACAAGTCACATCATACTATTACTACTTCTTACAGCAAAATTAGGGGGAGATTTGCTAAGATTTTACGCCGTGTTTGCATCACAAAAGTGATGCAAATTGGCGCAAAATCTTTTTTTTCCAATTTACTTTCCAGCACTAAGATTGTTTAGCGCTGGAAATGATGTGAAAGTAACGCAAAGAAGTGCATAGTGTTGCTTTGCATTACTTAGCGCCAAGGGGGTGGAGCATGGGCGTTCCCATGCAACCACCCAAGGTTTCTGATGGTAACCCCTATTTACTAAATAAAGTAGACTGGATGTAGCATCAGAAAGCTGCGCCCTTTTGAAGTAGGCGCAAGGAAGTAGAAATGTTTTCATTTCTCCTTCCTTTTCCAATTTTGTACGTGTGCTGCACTTTACAGCACACATAGAAAGAGGGACAATAGTTAGTCTAAAGTTAGTCTAAGTTAGTCTAAAGTTAGTCTAAGCATGGTATTTTGTACTGGAAGGGTAACCTTACAGTACAAAACCTATGCTAGACCAAAAGCAGACACCTTTGCAACATGGCGCAAAGGAGTCTTACCTTCTGACGCAGTGCAGCACAGCATTTGCGGCAGCTGCACTGCGCTGTGTAATCATTACATAACCAATATCACTCAGTCGCAGCACTACTTCACTCACTACTACAATACAATGCATTTAAATAACTTTATTTCACTCATTGTTCAGTGTGTTATGTTCTTATTGTATTAGTATACATTTCAGAACACGTGTTAGCCATTTAAATCTAAACTTGAAACCTCTGCCTGTGTCAGTCTCTTCAAAGAAAGTTTACAGCACTCGGGGTGGCTGCCATCTCTCATGATTTCGTAGCCTAATTAGGTCCCAGGTCTTTCTGTATTGTGCCTATTTTAGTATGATTTTTCTTAAGAATAATAGTTACATCAGTGACACAAAAATGCCATTGGATATGAGGCTTATTATCGTGTAAAATCTATTTTCCTGGCTCCGAGGCAGCACTTTTATTGAAACATGATTGTATAATCTCTAGAGGGGCGCCAGTTAATACCCAATGCTAAGTGAAGCCGTCGGCAGTGTTTTTTTAAACGAATATTGAGATTAGTTTAAAGCTTTCAAAAACATAAGTAATTATTTTTTTTTTTTTGCAAAACCTCCAGGTGGAAGATCTGAAGTCTAAACTTGCGACTCAAGAGGTAGAACTTCATCAGAGGAATAAAGACACCGAAGCACTTATCACCAAGATAGGACAACAGACTGAAAAACTTAATCAAGAAAAATCCGTGGCGGATGCAGAGGAGCAGAGGGTGTGTACTGCATACTCAGTTTGATATTTTATTCAGTAGTGCGTCTCGTGGTTCAGTTACATTTTGGTTGCAATAAATAGCGTGTGTATGCAAATGATATGTACCGAATGGATGTCTTTTTATTCACACGTGTAATCTGCTCAAACCAATAGTTTCTTAATATAAATGGGACAAGGAACCGTTTACCTTACAGTATGAAAATACTGAAAGACAAGGAGGAGTCCATGACCTTTAATAGGAAGGAGGCCAAAGGGTAAGTTCATAAAACTCTAAGATGACTTGCAATGTCCTTATAACATAGGTTGAGGATATTTAGGGGCATATTATCAAGAAATGGCGTTAAAATTATCGCCGCTTAAGGGGCAGGAAACTGCTGCTAAAGCGGCGATAATGGGCTTGATAATATGCCCTTGTAAATTCCCATAGAAGCCCATGTTCTGGTGTGAACATGGGCTTCTATTGGAATTCTCAAGGACATATTATCAAGCTCATTATCGCCACTGCCGCTAAAGCGGCGAAAATTTTAACGCCATTCTTGATAATATGTCCCTGTATTCCTTTTATCGTGTCCTTACGCCATTACAATCCCCCACTGAGCGTAAATCATTGGTGTCCTGCACTTTTATATGACCAACATAGAATGGTTACTGATATGTAGAACACATGTAGAATCTGTAGTGTGAAATCAATCACACCAATGTGCAGCTAGTAATTTGTAGCGTAACTATGTCATTTTCGTAAACTACAAGTTTACTGGTGTCTCTGGGCCAGTAATTATCAGGTCCTCAAACTGACTACTCGATAATTCCAGTTCTTCGTAAACTTGTCCGAAGACTTGAGAGGGGCTCTGGGCAGCTGCTATAGCCCCTCATAGTTCAGCATGGTGGGCAGCATAAAAACCTTTCCACGGCTGAAGTAAGTTACTCTGCCCTCCTGACACCTAGGTGAAATTCTGTTCTCAGCTGAAGGAAATAAAACTCTTCCCACACGCCACCGTCCCCATTCCCAGAGGGCCCCAAAAAAAGAGCTGCCAGTACATTTACAACCTGCTTACAGCAGGTGGTAAATGTGTCCAGATTTTATCCTGTTATTTCCCCCATAAGGGGGAAACATGCAGAAATGGACCCAGTACTCCTGGGTCATTGTGTTAGTCCCCATTCTTGTGGAAAAAACTCATATCCCCTGTTAACACAGTAGGAGGTGCCTGTCAGAATCGTTAATGCTGGCCCCAGTACCACACCACAGAGTTACTTTTGTGCTTTATTTATTAAGATATTGCGACAGAGCAGGTCTCTGGTAGCCTTTGAGAATTCAAGAGTTACACCTGCTTCTTACACCATATTCACAAATATTACAACTGGAGCACATCTACAGATATCAAATTATCTGGGAGATGCATTTTAACAAATCTCTGCAAATTATCTCATGCACTAGGCCTAAACAGGGATGATTTTGCACCGGAATAAATCGATGCTAAGACAACCTAAAATAGCTGGAGTAAATCTAAGATACTCACAGGCATCTTCATAGTTGCTCTTTGTGAACTTGTGTCCATTGTGACATTATGATACAAGATCATTTCTGGTATCCAAGCTATCTCTTACATACATCGTCTGTAATCCCTGGTGTTCAATCCTAACACTTTGAGGAGACTCTTTTAGCTCTCACCTTTTAGTGTGCAGGGAAAGCATCAGCTATGAAACACCACTATCATGAAAATGCTTGGTTACAAACCTATGTACACCAATATCACATTGAGTACATGAATATAGTATTTAGCTTTTTTGCAAATCTGGCATCTTTTAGTGCGTGATCTTCAGCGTCAATGGCTTGGTTTACAATTAAAAACACACCCAAACAGGCAATTCAAGCTATTCCTTTCTCTAACACATACCTTATATCGGCTATGGTTACCATTTAATATGTGTTATGATAAATACGAAAACCAAAACCAGTTAATTCAATGAAAAATCATGTTGATGAATTGGCTTCTGTTCCGCTGAAATGTAATTGTAGATGTAAAATATAAACAACACAAATGTTTGCTAACTTAGCACTAGGTGATAAGCTTACACAAACACTACATAGATTCTACCATTAACGCCTTAGATGTATTATTGGTCGCTTAACTAGCATAACAGAATGATGCACTTTAGCTCTTAAAAACAAAACACACCCAGTATTTAAATTCCTCTGGAAAAATTCAAATCATGTTACATCACCCCACTTAATACAATTGTTCCTTGCGGTTGTTCCGTATGATGTCCAGAGTGGGAGCTGCTAGTACAACCTTAGGTGTTACTTTCTGTCGAATTAATGAAAAATTATTTTGTATTCTGAACTGTACTGGGGACTCTGGAAGCTGACAGACTAACATGCTGTTAGTGGTGTACATATGCAAAACCGTTTATATGTTGACAAACTATTGTTTGTGAAAAGTGTACCTCAATCAGTTTTGATAGTATAATACATTTGATAGGAAATATTAATGCAATGTGTGTTTTTGTTAAATTATTTTCTCCTGTGCTGTATCACCCACCTCAAAACGTAGGTAGACATTTTTTCCTGTATTTAAAAAAACTGGTTACTTTCTGAAAAGTCTAAGAACTATTAGATCAGAAAAAAATCTGATTTTGGCTATGCAGCTTCTTAAAACGGGACTTCCTTCAAATACACATTCCTTTTGATATGCATTGACCATGCTAGATTCTCCCCTTCACATGTATTGGTATCGGACATTGACCATCTGCTATGTGCTACTAAGCATGAATGTGTGTCAGAAAGTATGTGCAGAAGTTAGTGGAGAAGCGTGGCTCAGTGGTTAGAGGCGGCAGACCCGGAAGCTGAGATCGACCGTGGACCAGGGTTCGATTCCCCGCCTCGGCGGGTCTTGGGCTCACAAAATTCCACGGACTCGACAATTCTCGCTCTGGTGCCTACTCAACTCACGGGGTCACACTCTGCGACTCTGGGCAATAGCTTGCTTAATCTCCATTACGGCCCCTCGCGGCGGGATGCCTGGTTTTCACCTTGTGGACACCCTGCCGGGGTTTCTCACAGGGGAATACCAGGACGGGTTCCCTAAGCAAGCACCGGGACGCTCACGGGCAGCCGTGTGCTTTACAAATCCAGCACATTTATATTTACAAGTCTGAGAAAAACTTTAGTGACCTGTTTAAAACGTTTTAGAGGAACAGTTTCTTTCTTTTTTAACATTCTCTTTTCTTTTAAGTTTTTTCTTAACCACTTCCGCGCTCCCTAGTGCTGCGAACGGCCAACAGCCGTCACAGCCCCGCTCACCCATTAGAACGCCCGCCCCGCGGCAGAATTGCCGCTGCGGTTAAGGGGTTAAATGTAGATAGGTGTTGCAGCCACATTGAATACAAAAGAAAAAAACAATGAAATTCAATCAATAATAGATCCATAAACCTTTCCACGTAAAAGGGATCCCACATCATCAAAAACTGAAATGTGACTGAGGTACTAAGGGGCATATTATCAAGAACGGAGTTAAGATTATCGCTGCTTTAGCAGCAGGAAACTGCCGCTAAAGTGGCGATAATGGACTTGATAATATGCCGTAGAGAGTTCCAATAGAAGCCCATGTTCACACCAGAACATAGGCTTCTATAGGAATTCACAAGGGCATATTATCAAGCCCACTATCGCCGCTTTAGCGGCAGGAAACTGCTGCTAAAGCGGCGATAATTTTAACGTCGTTTCTTGATAATATGCCCCTAACTCTTGAAAGTGGTAAACACCTAGGCTTTCATATTGTCACACTCTGACAAGCAGTGTAATGTGATCCTTTCAATGGCGGCCAACAATACAAACTGTGACCACAATTCCGAAGAGTAATAAATCATTATTGACAGCCTCTGTCATTTGGCACTGTTGTATTTTCCATGGAGTCTTTTCAAAGTCAAAAAAGGGAGTGATACGTATACTGAGAAATTATTGTAACCATAACCAGACTTATCAGGAATTTTGTAAACCCCTAAGTTGGTACAAGAGCTACCGTCAGGACCATTTTGCTAGCTAGAAATTGATTTAAAAAATTGATAAATTAGAAAGGAAAGATTGCAAAAACACACTGAAAAATTTCAACTAACAGGAAGGGGTCCTCCTACCATGTTGAATGTTGGGACATATTAAAATACCCTCTGAACGGTAAATAGCAAAAATAATTCCTGCCATGGAGTCAAAAAGTCTTCTGACAGATTGTACGAAGAAGTGGATTCACCATCACAACCTCCACGGATACGTGATTGCTGCCAAAAACAGACTACCCAGCTATGTTTCTTATGGCCACAGGCAAACATAACAAAGACAATTTAAGTGATACCGCACATCACAGTGTTAATCATATTCAACCAACACAACAGTGACAATGATACATTTTCCAACTTTCACAAGACTTTAAAGGCAGCCATGAAGATGGGGTCGTAATTAAATGAATATATTTTAGTGTATTGATTAGTAGTTTAATACCTGCGTGTTAGACCTGACACCATTGGCGTGGGTCTCCCTTCCATAGTTTGCTGCTGCCTCCTGTGTTTTTGCTGTGTGTTGGACTCCGTTTTGCTGGTCTAGATGCTTAGGGCACTTTGTCACGGCTGTTCAGTGCCAAAGTGCAAGTGCTCCCTTTGTAAATTGTTATTATGGATTAGTGATACCATGATTGGCATATTTGATTTACTTGTCAGACCCTAGTATAGTGCACTATGTGCGCCCATGGCCTGTAAATCAAATGCTGCTAGTGGGCTGCAGCATTGACTGTGCCACCCACCGAGGCAGCCTGTAAAATGTAACTCTGGCCTGCCATTGCAGAGCCTGTGTGCAGTATGGGACTGCCATGTCAACTTGGCAAGTGCACACACTTGCCAGTCCCTAAACCTTCCCTTTTCTAAATGTTAGTTATCCCTAAGGTAGGGCCAAGGTACTCCTGTGGGCAGGGTTCATTGTATGTGAAAGGTAGGAAATGCACTGATAGTGAATTACTGCCAATTTTGTTTTTCACTATTGCAAGCCTACCTGTTCCCACGAGGACAGATTGGGGAGTTTGTTTACAACATCTTATAAACATAACTGGCCCTGGGAATAAGGTAGAAAAATAAAGTTTAGTATGCCTGAACTCAGAATGATAAAGTGCATCTTTTAGTTAGGGTGACTTTTTCATTCAGTGTTTGAAACTACCACCTATAGAAAGTAGGTATTTTCTTGCTTAACCATCCAGTGTGCCTCTGCTAGGTTTGTGTATTGCATGTCTGGATTTTAGATGACACCTGCAGACGCCATGTCGCATTGACTCCAAAGCCGTCATTGAGGCCGCTGCCTGCACCGGATCACTGACATAATATCGACTACAAAAATATAGGCATTTAAAATATCGACTCCAAAATATCGACTACAAAAATATCGAAGTCCTATCTACAAACAGGTAAGTACAAAAATATCGAATCAAAAATATCGTTTAAAAATATTTACTTTGTAAAAATATCAAATTTATTAAAATTAATGTACAATTAAAAAAATATTAACAATAAATAACTAAAATATATTTAAGAATACTTAAATAACCTTAAAATTATTAAATAATTAATTTAAGTTATAAAAAAATAATACAATTTTATTTGTTAAAACATATATATATATATAAACATAATATTATTAAAAAATATACTATATTATTACCGTAGCATAGCAAGAGTGTTAAAATTACTATTCCCACTCCAATGAGTGCAACAGTAGGGAAAACGTTGGATAGCGTAGCGGTAAAAATTACTATTCCGACTCCAAAGAGTTCAACAGTAGGGAAAGCGTTGGATAGCGTAGGGGTAAAAATGACTATTCCTACTCCAAAGAGTGCAACAGTAGGGAAAGCATTGGATAGCGTAGGGGTAAAAATGACTATTCCCACTCCAGTGAGTGCAACAGTAGGGAAAGCGTTGGATAGCGTAGGGGTAAAAATTACTATTCCCACTCCAGTGAGTGCAACAGTAGCGAAAGCGTTGGATAGCGTAGGGGTAAAAATTACTATTCCCACTCCAGTGGGTGCAACAGTAGGGAAAGCGTTGGATAGCATAGGGGTAAAAATTACTATTCCAACTCCAAAGAGTGCAACAGTAGGGAAAGCGTTGGATAGCGTAGGGGTAAAAATTACTATTCCCACTCCAAAGAGTGCAACAGTAGGGAAAGCGTTGGATAGCGTAGGGGTTAAAATTACTATTCCCACTCCAAAGAGTGCAACAGTAGGGAAAGCGTTGGATAGCGTAGGGGTAAAAATTACTATTCCTACTCCAGTGGGTGCAACAGTAGGGAAAGCGTTGGATAGCGTAGGGGTAAAAATTACTATTCCCACTCCAGTGAGTGTAACAGTAGGGAAAGCGTTGGATAGCGTAGAGGTAAAAATTACTATTCCCACTCCACTGGGTGCAACAGTAGGGAAAGCGTTGCATAGCGTAGGGGTAAAAATTACTATTCCCACTCCAGTGAGTGCAACAGTAGGGAAAGCGTTGGATAGCGTAGGGGTAAAAATTACTATTCCCACTCCAAAGAGTGCAACAGTAGGGAAAGCGTTGGATAGCGTAGGGGTTAAAATTACTATTCCCACTCCAAAGAGTGCAACAGTAGGGAAAGCGTTGGATAGCGTAGGGGTTAAAATTACTATTTCCACTCCAAAGAGTGCAACAGTAGGGAAAGCGTTAGATAGCGTAGGGGTAAAAATTACTATTCCCACTCCAGTGGGTGCAACAGTAGGGAAAGCGTTGGATAGCGTAGAGGTAGAATTACTATTCCCACTCCAGTGGGTGCAACAGTAGGGAAAGTGTTGGATAGCGTAGGGGTAAAAATTACTATTCCCACTCCAGTGAGTGCAACAGTAGGGAAAGCGTTGGATAGCGTAGGGGTAAAAATTACTATTCCCACTCCAAAGAGTGCAACAGTAGGGAAAGCGTTGGATAGCGTAGGGGTTAAAATTACTATTCCCACTCCAAAGAGTGCAACAGTAGGGAAAGCGTTGGATAGCGTAGGGGTTAAAATTACTATTTCCACTCCAAAGAGTGCAACAGTAGGGAAAGCGTTAGATAGCGTAGGGGTAAAAATTACTATTCCCACTCCAGTGGGTGCAACAGTAGGGAAAGCGTTGGATAGCGTAGGGGTAAAAATTACTATTCCCACTCCAGTGAGTGCAACAGTAGGGAAAGCGTTGGATAGCGTAGAGGTAGAATTACTATTCCCACTCCAGTGGGTGCAACAGTAGGGAAAGTGTTGGATAGCGTAGGGGTTAAAATTACTATTCCCACTCCAAAGAGTGCAACAGTAGGGAAAGCGTTGGATAGCGTAGGGGTAAAAATTACTATTTCCACTCCAGAGAGTGCAACAGTAGTGAAAGTAAATACTTCATATAATATTTAAAATAATATAAATTAATATCTATAAAAAATTAATTAAAAGCAATTACCAATTTAATATAATAAAATAATTAATCAATTAAAATTACAATTTAAAATTAATTATTACAATTAGTTACCTATTAATACAAATTAATTACAAATTAACAATTAATTAATTAACAAATGAAAATTAATTAACAATTAATTCAAATTAAATACAATTAAGTAAATTGAATTATTTAATTAATTATAAATAAATTACTTCTCACCCTATTCTTCTTTAAACCCACAACCCGCTACAGAAAATAAGTTATTAAAATTAACATAATTAGCAATTAATCAATTAAAAAAATAAATTTACAATTAAAATGTAATTAATTACCCATAAAAAATTATTTAACAATTAATTCTAAATAAATACCAATAAATAATGTTACATATTTAATTAATTATAAATGAATTACTTCCCACCCAATTCCCCTACAAAACCCACAACCCGCTACAGAAAATAAATTAGTAAAATTAACATAATTAGCAATTAATCAATTAATTAAATTTTATTGCCAATTAAAATTTAATTAAGTACCAAATATAAATTAATTAACAGTTAATTAAAAATAAATACCAATAAATAAATTTACATAATTAATTATAATTAAATTACTTCCCACCCTATTCCCCTATAAACCCACAACCCGCTACAGAATTAAATTACGCAAAAATTAAAAAAACAAAATTAATTAATTAAAATAAATTATAACATAAATACACACTTTTCACACATATAATAACATAAAACACACTATAAAAAATTCGATATTATTAAAAATTCGATAATTTTAATAACCTATATTATATACTTCGATATTTTAACTTTCTATATTTTTAACATTCGATATTACATTACTTACCTTAAAAACGATATTTTTGATGTCTATATTCTGTCCATTCGATATTTTGTCCATTCTATATTTTAAACTCGATATTATGTCCATTCGATATTTTTTACTCGATATTTTGACTGTTTACCGCCTGCACCGGAGCCAAGGACACCACTCGTGTCGTCCACGACGCACCATCCCGACTTGCACCACAGTCCCTTCTTCATCGACCCCAGCGCTTCATCAATGCGGGTCCGATCCTCCACGTGGGTGACTCCCGAATCTATTGACATCGTACCGTCTTAAGGAACTGATGCCTTGCCGCCATTCGTGACATCATCTCCCTGTCACACTAAGGAACCAATGTCTCACCTCCCCTGCGCAGCTGTAAGAAACAGAGGCATCATCCCCCCTGGGGTCGTAAGGATCAGATGCCGCAGGGGCCAACGAAGCATCACCTCCCCGACGTCGTGCACCGTCTTTGCTTTTATCAATTCGAAGGTACTGTTCTTTGTGGGTCTGCTTGACTCCGGGCCAGACACCACCCACCTCACGGTCAACGGCGTACCTTGAGATTTTCATCTATCACAGCGTCGTTATAACTCCAGGTGGAGTTTTTTGTTACTACAAGGTTTATTTGAGTGAATAACCTATTTTTAAGGACATATTGATAACTGTATTGTGGATTTTTGTCATTTGGTCTTGTTTTGGTGTGGATAAAGATTACTTATTTTTCTAAACTGGTGTGGTGTCTATTTGTAGTGTTTTCACAGTTTTACTGTATGTGTTCATAAATGCCTCACACACTGCCTCTGAGATAAGCCTGTCTGCTCGCGCCAAGCTACCAAGGAGGTGAGCAGGGGTTATTTTGGTAGTGTACCCCCTTATCCTGACTAGAAGAAAGCGGCCCTATTTGGACAAAGGTGCCTACCTCTGCCAATGAGAGACCCCCATTTCTAACACTACGTATCTAATCTGCTCTACCCCCGAGGGATCCTGACCTTTAACATTATCAGTTATCAAGTTCTGAGTTTTCAGTATAAAAAGTCATTAACCACAGTATGTCCCAAAGTTAGAAGCAATAGGCTCAACTTTCCCTAATGTTGTATATACCTGGATTTGTGGAATAGATTAAGATATCATCTGCACAAGTACCTTGGGCGATGAATTTGCTCACTGAATTGAAGGTATGGTTAGTGATTGGAAAGAGACAATGTGAAGCGTCCATGTACAGAAAAATACAGTGCCAGGGAGCGTGTATACCTGTGATGTGTACCCTGCTAGATAATGAATGCAGTAGAGAAATAGCTACTGAATCAGATAATTACGTAAGTTATTTGGTACAACACTTGTATTTATGTAGGACCTCAATATCGAAGGGGACCTTGGTGATTACATACTTGGCTAACCCGCACTTCAGGCACCCTTTTGAGGCCATCTTACTGGCAGGGGTGAACATTTCTAAAAAGCCAGCTACGGGGGTTGATGCTTCTAACCAGGTTTCTTGCAGGATGAGGATATGACATTTACGCAGGTAGACACGAACATGTTTATATAGCTTCTGGTGCAAACCTGGCACATTCCAGGAGCAGATGTTGAGTGAGGCTTCATGTCCCGGTACGGTGCTGAGAGGGTTTCCGTGCTCCACTGGGTCTCCTAATCAGGCTGAAGGATCAGAAACCGGAGTGACGGACGGCCAAGCCCGGTCTTGTGTTTTGCTATAGTTATCGCCCCCCGAGCTGTTAAATCAAATCAGCATATTTTGTGACACTGGTCACTGTCCATTCATTGTTTCGAATAGTTTGGCAGTGATGGGGTTACGGAGGATGGAGTACAGTTTTAATTATTACATGTAATGCTATTCCCAGCCTTCCGAGTACTCCCCAAAGATATGCCCATGCAACCCTTTTTGAAGCCTTCTTGACACCTATGGCTATGAACGTAATGTATTAGCTGGTGTTCATTACTGAGATATGTAAAAAGGCTCATATTAACCATAGTGACGCACCCTGAGACAACGCCAAATTGTGGCTTATTGTTGATAAAGGTGCACAGATTTTAGCATCAGCACACATAAACGATATTGGTCTATAAAAGGCTATGCAATGGGAGATTACCCTTGTAAAAAAAAATTTCTTTTAGCAATATTCCACGATGGGGATAATCTTGATCTCTTAAGAATGTCACTTATCACAGTTAAAAGAATAGGGAGGTATATTAGCAGAGTAGTGAGTCTTACATTTTGTGCTAAACAATTCTCACTGCCTCTGATATTTTTCTTGAACAATATTTTTTTGATCGATATTCTGACATACAGCCAAATTGTGGCAGGTGTTCTTTATTTAGCGCAGACTGAATTCCACTTCAGTCAGGCTCCTTACCGTTAGAAATTGCGTTAATAGCATAAAGCAGTGAATTAGTCAACAAAGCAAAAAGGCCTTCTCACTGGGCTGCTAACAACTCAGGTAAAGTAGTCTGATCTAAAAAAAAAACCACAAGAATCTGAAGCATCCATCTTAAGCAGGCCTACCTTTAAACCATAGAGGCTCTCGTAGACTTGTTTAGAAGCAGAACAGCACATAAGATAGGCTCCTCACACTGATTGTTATGAGATACTAACAATAAAATAAACATTCCACAAAAATGCATCAAGGGTTAACAGTTTTTCCGGTTTACGACCTTCACGCCATTTTGTTATTGGATTATATGGTTCCAAATCTTCATTCACAAGGGTCTGTTTCATGTTCATCATGCTATTTGTGAAGACACCATTTTTGAATGTTTTCCACCCCCGTGCACGGTGGCTGATTCAGCAGCCTTTTCCTACAGCCTATTACCTCTAGGATACTGTTGAGGCAGCTTCCACCATAATGCGCATCCTTATATTTAAATAAAAACAATGCACTAAAAACAGTGATTCAGGTTTTTCAAAACCTCAAGCTGTGTTCATGTAGCTCTGTTTAATCCTTGCCGTTTTACTGCAGGTGGCTGCCATTCAAGAAGAAGTTACCAAGCAGCAGCAGGAATCGGAGAGTGATCTTGCCAAAGCAGAGCCAGCGCTGATGGCTGCAAACGCTGCCCTAAACACTTTAAATAGGGTAATGGACCTTAAAGGGCAGTAGTTCTGTATGACAACCTTTGAAAGAATCCAAATTAATCATTCATTGTGTGAATATGTGTGTTTTTTTTCCCAGTTAAACTTGACTGAGTTAAAGACCTTCCCCAATCCTCCTGCTGCAGTTACCAACGTCACAGCCGCTGTCCTTGTTCTTCTTGCTCCCAATGGCAAAATTCCAAAAGACAGAAGCTGGAAGGTGGCAAAAGTGTGCATGAGTAAGGTAGGTGGGACTGAGACTTGACCTTGGGCATGACAGGGCATCAGGCAGGCGAGCAAACTCTCGATCCTACGCATACACGATAGGGAGATTGGACACAACTTCTGGCGTTGGTAACGGGGTTCTGGGGAGGAGGTTGGGGGCGACAAGGGTAGTCTGGGGGTTGTTGGGGTTGAAAATTCGGAACTTTACTTGAATAGCGATTTTGGTAATACAAACTGATGACCGACCATGCTGTATTGTCACGGGGTATGGGATGGTGAGGGCGATATTAATGTCCATGTATGTTATGTGCAAGAAAATCAATAAACTACGTTTTGAAAAAAAAATGAGTAAGGTAGGTGGCATGGGAACAGTGGCACATTTCAGAATCAGGGTCTGTGGCACTGCGGCAGGAATGTGTGCTTGATGCGAATATTATGTCATCGGATACTGGATCCAGACACATTCTGGCTTCCAGGAATACTGAAACAATCCATGTCCTGCCCAGAAATGTAATAGACATATCTGCTCTCCCAGTTCACACCTTCTGCCTGGAATGGGCAGCGATAGGAAGGGATGGAGAAAGTGGGTTGTAAATGTCAAGAAAACAGCAGAAACTGTGCTCACAGAACAAAACAACATGCACTGCCGTCTCCACAGCTTCAGACCAGTGGCATAATTTTTATCAAAGTCACATGGGTAGCAGCAGTGACAGCACTGATCCTTTAATGGCATCATAAGAAAACATTTCACACAATTATTGGGCTGCTAAGCTGTTATATGATATTTAAAACATCAACCATTATTCAAAAATTGAGGTTACATCTTGTTCATTAACACTAATTAATAATGGAAACAAACAAAATCAAAACCACCTGTGCATGACAGAAATGTTTAATCTACCAATCATTTAATCATTCGGGGTGTTTACTTTGAGGGCTCTCAGACACACAAAACAACCAATGGCTAAAAAGAGACTTCAATTGTGTACGAAATTCAGATGATCACATAGGGCGTCATTTGCAAAACAATGACGAAAAGTTCACAGATGCGTCATATTAACAGCAATATGACCAATCCGTGTGCTTTCCCCTGCCCGGATGCACGATTGGCTGCCATGCACCAATGCAGGCACCCTTGCATCATGTTGCAAGAGTGCCTGCGTTATGGGGATGATCAATCATTAATGGCATTTTCCTCTTTCTATTCTGCAGCACACATAGAAAGAGGAAAAATGAGCAGAAATAAAAGTATTTCTACTCCTTGCGAAACTCCTACACCTCCCCTGGGGAGGCGTAGGATTCTGACGTATTCCCAGTTTTACAAAATTTTGTAAATCTGGGAATGTGTCAGGTTCCATGGATGTTGCGTTGGAAAACCAACAGCAACACTTATGGAATGCCCCTTTCTCGCAGAGTAATATGTGATGTGGGCCCATATTTACAAGGCCATGAAAAGTCACGCAGGGTGATTTTACGTGGCCTTGTAAATATGGGCAGGCACACTGAACCACCAGTGCACCAAAAAAAGTGACACACTGGTGTTGAAATGTCCTTGTAAATGAGGTCCATAGTTGTTAGTTTACGTTATTAGTGACTGTCTTTATGTCAAGGGTCAGTAATATTTAATTAGTCAGTGGCAGGCAGGCAGAGATGCACACATGCACACTCGCTCACATCCATACACACCTGCACACACACACCCCCTTTTGCAGCAAGCACTCACAATTACACACACATTCATACCTACATTCACTCACCAAACAAAGTTTTCATGCTGCAGCATCTTGGGGAGGGGAGCCTTTGTGGTTTATTGGCAATGAAAGGAGGCGGCAGTCCATCACTCGTCATAGAGTAGGATGGAGTCAGTGAGACTGCTGACCCCACCCTACTCTGTGATGAGGTGTCACTGATAGACACTCTGTCTGGGCACGTCAGGGCATACATCCGAAGCTCGCTCCTAGGTCCACGGCTGTCAGTGACACCCCCATTGTCTTGAGGAGGATGTCTTCAAAGCTCTTTTCCAGGCTGATGATGTCCCAGCCCAGCAAAGTTCAGGTCAGGCAGCCAGGGGCCTACGCAGTTAGCATGTCTAGTGCCTGGCTGTCTAACCTGAACATAAAGAGTGTCTGTCAGGCTGACCTTTGCTCAGCCTAACAGACACTCGTTATGTCGGTCAAAAGGTGAGGGGGTGGGGCCCTTCTCCACTTAAGGACGGGCCGTTGCTGTATTTAGTGTAGGATAAACACAATCTTGCTGTCAACTAGTGTATACTAAATGATAATAATAATTTCTTTAAAAATTCTAGAATGTGCAGTGGTGGCATATTTATCATGAGTGCAGTTTGTACTCTTTTAACTTGACATCCCTGCCGTTGTAGTCCCCCAAACATTTTGCCTTTACTTGTACTGTTTTGCTGAATTTGCCTTTTCTGTTGGCATTAGAACTCTGATCACTTTACCATTCCTAGCCAGTATTAAAGTGCTTGTACTCTCTCCTTCAAACACGGTTTGTCCTTTCCTCAAAGACAGTGACACAAAGGGGGCCATATGTGTGCAGGATTGACATCCTGCCAGGATGGCTAAAGGTGGAGCTGTGCCTTGCCTTACTGAGGCATCAAAGAACGTGCCTCCAGCACATACAAAGAAACCTGACACTAGCCTTTTGTCACCCCAGACTTCTTAGATACATGCCAGGGGAAGGAAGGGAGAACTTTCTAGAACCAGATGTGGTGGTAGGACAGGATGATGCCTCACAAACAAAGGCTGGCACAAGGTATAAATACTGGACCCTCAGATCAACTCTTCAGAACACCCTTGGATCTGTAGACATTACAGAAGAATATCCAGTGCTACCAGAGGACTGCCCTGTTGTTTGAGGACTGCCTTTGATCTCTGAGAAGGAAGACTGGACATGGTTCCTTCATCACAGGATAACCTGAGTGACTCCACAGGTAAGTTGGCTGACCTGTCTGAGCTACAGGGACACAGCAAGCTCCAGATGCCTTCCTGCAACTGCCCAGCTGACTGGCTGCACTCGACCTGGAGGAGCCATGGGAGCCTCTACTGGAGTGTGTTCCTGATCCCCAAGAGGTCCTGCACCCTTGACTGGAATCATTGAGCTCCTCCTAAAAAGAAAGGTGAAATCCTGATGTTTTGGGCTCTTCCTTGTGGAGCGTTGTGGCCAGTTGATGCCGAGACTCTGCCATCTGTGAAGACTGTCAACATGAAGCTGCGGTGGACCCGACACTTCACACTACAGTGACCGCTAGCGATGACCGGCAATGCAAAATGTGCACTTCTTGCTAGAGCAACGACAGCCCGTGATGTCATTCAACACAAAGCCAATAATCAAATGAGGGAGTTGCCCCAAACCAAGGGATAAAAGAGATATGAAAGAAAGGAGAAGAAAGAGTAAAATATTATTCCTTTTTTAGAAGTACCTCAGGATTCCGTGCGGATGGCTCCTAGGTGGGACGGCTGGCAGTCCGGTTTGATGATGGTTTGACAATAACTGACGCCCCCCCATGGTTTCCAAGGGGCCAGACTGATTTTAATCTATTATTTACAGTACCTTTCACAGAAGGCTGAAAGGCGTACCGTAAGTACGCGGTATGTTATATGTGTGACTTAGAGACGGGTGCACCTTAGCGCGTGCATACCCCTCATGTCACGAATTTGGTCCTGAAGAAAGCCTAGCATTGTCGTTAAAAGGCTGAAATATGTAGACCGTGTCTTGTCTCACAAATGTCACTGTCCAGATGCCCCAGGTCAATCTAACCTACTCAGGGGTCTTTTAATCGTGTCTTATTGCTCCATATTAAAATGTATTGAACAATAAAGACAATTTTAACTCACTTTTCAATTCACGCATTTGTAATCTCGCAGGGGATTGGGATTGTTCCTCTATAAAAACCCTTGCTCTCTTGTTGTTGATTGGGGATCCAGCACAAAGCGCCAGCAGCGAAAGTACGCAACGCGCAACGCCCAACCAGCTCTTCGCTCTACAGTGATGGCAGCTCACTCTGCCCAGCCTGCTCTTCGCGCTCCACCACCGTTAACAGAACTCTTTGTGCCTCACTTTGAGAAGGTAAAATTATCAACAGGACTAGCCTGGTCCCTGTATCCGTGCCCACACTCCACCGAGGTCAGCCTGAACTTGTGACTTTCTCCTGGTTTACCATGATGAGATGACTGCGAGTGGTGCTCCCCGCTTTTAGGTGCTATTTTCACTAAAAACATTAAATTTGAATATCTCAGGTTTTACTGATTGGATTTTGGGAATTCTGGTATCATTTTATTAATTAATATTCACTCTATTTTTCTAAATTGATGTGGGATATTTCTTGTATAGAATTGTCCCCTTTATTATTGTTTGTGTGCTGCTTATTACTTTACACATTGTATCTAAAATAAGCCTGGCTCGTTTGTGCTAATCTAGCTATTTGTAACTGAATTCTAAACAACCCAAAATATACGTGCATGTCTGTTAGTTAACACGTTTTTCCTTCCTAGACAGGAGATTCATTTTCAACTTTTTAAAATAATGTAAGGAAAGAAAATAGCAACTCTATGTGTAGTCCAAGTGGACCAGGAGACAATACTGTAAAGTAATACCAGTATCTGCTCTGAATCTCGATACAAATTGCACGCATTCGGCATGTGTTAGTTCATGGTAAAGTAGGCTCAACGTTTTTGTGCTTTGAGGAATGGCAATAAGTGTTTACTAATTAAGGGCTCTTTGGGCAAAGCCCTACCAAGTATAAATGTTTCTTTATTTGGAGGTCTACGTCTCTCCTCACAATCTTATGCAACTGGGTGGTCACTGACCCGAAGTTCTTTCATCTTCTCCCTCTCACACATCAAGCAGTGTAAAATAAATACAAAATATACGAGTATTGCATGCTTCCTGCCATGCTCAAGCCTACTTGTCAGCTGATGATGGTTCTGTAGGTTATGCAGCAGGATCTTGTTGCAGTTCTTCTGTGACCCCACTTATGCCTCGCAGCTCCAGGAAAGTCATTCAGATAGCACTCCATCCAACATGCATCCTTTTCAGCATTCCTAGCTCCATTCTCATCAAACGAGCATAGATTCCCATGATAGATGGCTGGCAGTGAGTGACTTAAAATGACCCCCTCTGATTAATCACTCCCATCAAGTAAAAGAAGAAGACTTTATGATACATTTAAAAAAAGATGGCTATTACGTTCACGTTTTTGTTCTGCTCCGACCTCTTCTTTCCCTAAATTAAAGACATCCCCTCACTTTCAAACTACATTTATATTTCTTATTTTATACTGAGTCAAACAGTAAAGTACAGGTAAAGATAAGACATCCAGTTGCCACCGCATTCCTAACTGCATAGGCGAGGGAATTAGCTATTATCCTGGAGCAACCACTTGTGGGTGATTATTGTTTTTAATGAATACATGTGAGCAATAATTGTGCTCTGCATCCAGTGCTTCCTTTCCTGCTTGCCAGGTGAGCTCAAATACTCATTACTGCCTCATTCAGGAGCTGTTTATTATTCAACTAATTGTTCTTTGGTACAAATAAATATTTTCAATAATGAAATAAGGCAGCCGCATCATTGTTGTCACAGTTGGCGGTCTAGTGGCCAACGCACACACACCCAACACATCCGCAGGCCAGGCGTGGCCCACGGAGAACTAATAAAAGGAAGGCTGCCGCTCCGGGCACGTCACTTCCAACTACCACACTAACGTAGTCCGTGTGCCTTCATTGTGCGTCCCAACCCCTGCGCTGGCCTGGGCAGAAACAGCCTCCGACCTGGACTTTGTGACCGCCACCCCGGCTGGTTAGCGGGCTCTAAGGGTTGACAGGCCACTTAAACGAGGTGGAGGGGTGGCTATTATTCTGAGGGAGCATTTCCTGATCATATTTTACTCCGCCTCTACACCCTTTTATGAGGCCTTACATTTTATAATTGAGCTTAGCTCAAAGCAGACTTTTAGGGGTATTTTACTATATCGGCCGCCTGGCTTCAGGAGTAACTTCACATCTAACTTAGATAGCCTCCTAGAGCCTACTCTGCAAAATGATGAATTTACCATTTTGGGAGATTTTAATTTTTATCTCGAAGATAGGGATAACAGAGAGACAGAGGCACTACTGGTAACACTGGGCGTAGTGGGTCTTAGGCAAATGGTCCAGAACCCTACCCATGAAGCTGGCCACACGTTAGACGGCATTTTTACCTCCGTCCACGGCCTTATCTCTAGTGAAACCCTGCCTCTAACTTGGTCCGATCACTCGTTTGTCAAATTTACTCTCCCAACCACATCTTTCGGACCTAACGGGACTTCCAAGACCCCTGTTATGACTAAAAGAAACTGGGGCTCATTGGATAGAAAACCCCTCCGCACCCAGCTAGAGGTCTCCCGTCCGCAGCTACATGGGCCCCCCGAGACTACAGCTCCTAAATATTCCAAGTGGCTAAACAATGCTTTTAAAGCCTCAGTACCCATTAAAAAAATAACAGGAAATAGGCAAAACCCTACAGCTCCTTGGTTCTCCGACGATCTTCGGAAAGAAAAACAGAAATGTCGACAATTAGAAAGACGTTGGCATGCCAACTATTGCCCGAACGAGAAGGGCTTGCAATGTGAAGGCCTGTGTTGAAGATGCATCACACAGCGGCAGTTCTACTGGGGCCACAGCTGGGCTGGCAGATCACCTTCAGGCCCACTGCCAAGAGTCAAGGACTGGGATGGCGCCACTTGGAAGGGCAACACTCACACCTGGCAGAGCCCAGGAGCTGGGTTCAATTTTGTTGGAGCCTGTTCTGTCCCTGAGTCTCTGATCACGAGGCCAGCTGACTAGCCCTTTCAGTCACTCTGGTGGTCCAGTGTTCAATTTGTAAGTCCAATCTTTTTCACTCAGGCAGGAGGGCAGTAGGGCGACTCAGCAGGGCAGTGCAGTGAAAGTTCTTCTTGCAGCAAGGCAGCACAGCAGTCCTTATTCTGTGTCTTCCGCAGGTCCAAATATGTACTGAAGAGCTGGATCTGAGGGTCCATTATTTATGCGACACAAAAAGATGATGGACGGAATGTTGAATATTGTCAAACGTTCACTCCCAGTCACAGATCTGGGTTTAATCCATCGTTATTTTGCTTGCCACTTCCTTCCAGTTCGGACCCAGCCATATGCAAATCAGCCTTGACCCTGCTCTACATGGGAACAGTCCAGTCCGAACTGCCATGCCACGTCCTCCCTGGACCGGAAACTAGCATCCTGGGACCAGTTTAAGGGCCTCACCTTTCATCAGCCAGGCTAGCTTGAATCCAGTGGTGTAGTGAGCACAGGATGCATGTCTGGGCATACCCATCCCACTTAGGGAGACATATGCAAAAGAAACCATTGATGGACGGAATGCTGGACAATGCAAGCATTGACCCCCAGTCACAGTTCTAAATTGCAGTGGCATGGTGAGCAAAAGAATGATGGATTTAAACCAGATCTCTTGACTGGGGGTGAATGTTTTGATTTGGACTGCATTCCGTCCATCAATTGTGTGTCTTTTGCTTTCTCACCCTAAGTGCACTGGGTATGCCCAGACGTGGGTCCTGGGCTCACTGTGCCACTGGATTCAAGTTGTCCTGGCTGATGAGGGGTGAAACTGGGGTGGTGTGTTGAGCAAAAGAATGATGGATTCAACCCTGATCCTTGTGACTTTGGGTGAATGCTTGCATTGTCCAGCATTCCGTCCTTCAATTGTTTCTTTTGCAACTTTCTGAGTGTGGCATTCTCAGAATTGTGACTTAAAATTGGTGCAAGGGTGCCTACATTGTTAGCAGGATTATTTTTGTGCAGGAACAAACACCTTCCTGCACAAAAACAGTCCCCTGAGGCATTTTCCTCTTTCTATGTGTGCTGCATACAAAGAAATTAGCAAAAACAATGAGTAATAAATATATTTCTCTTTGTCAGGCTTCCCCTGGAGTGCCTAGCATTTTGGCGCATTCACATGTCTGCCAGTAATGGTAAATCTGGGAATGCATCAAAAACCATGGGTGTTGGATGGGAAAACCCATGCACCAACCTATGGAATGCCTCCTTGAGGCAGAGTAATGCAAAGCAACAATTTACGCTGCGTTGCTACATATTTATCAAGCCACTCAGGGCTGCGCAAAACGGCCTTGCATGGCTTCATAAATCGAACTTAAATATTGCGTCACGCTTTCACCGCATTTGGTGGTGCAAAAGCGATGCAACCCATTGATGACTAAGGCTCCAAGGGCCAGATGTAGGTAATTCCTATTTACCGACTCTTAAATACCGACTCATACCGAATCGGTATTTAAGAGTCGGTAAATAGGAATGAGGCAGATGTAGGTAAAAAAATCACCGATTCTGTAAGAGTCGGTATTTACCGAATCTGTAAATACCGATTTGGTATTTCACATTGATTCCTATGGGCCTTGAAGCCCATAGGAATCAATGTGAAATACCAAATCAGTATTTACAGATTCGGTAAATACTGAATCCTGCAAGGGTGCAGGGGGTGTCACTTTGACACCCTCTAGCACCCCAAGTACAGGCATGTGTGCCATGTGGCACACATACATGCCCTAAGGGCATGTCTGTGTGTCATATGACACAGGAGTGCATGCACAGATGTGCATGCACACCTGAATTCGGTATTTTACCACCCAATAGGATTGGGTGGTAAAATACCGAATCTGAAGGGTCTGTGGCCCTCTTAGGAGTGTCACCTACATATGGATTTACAGAATCTGTATATTTACCGATTCGGTAAAATACCGAAGTGGTAAATTTACCGAATCGGTAAATATACCGATTCTGTAAATTCAGACCCACCTACATCTCAAAAGCCAAATACCGGTCGGTAACGGCCGAATTCGGCCGTTACCGACCGGTATTTGGCGACCTACATCTGGCCCCAAGTGCCATTGTTTAAATGACTTGACATTTTAATAGGCTCTTAGAAAGATAAGGACAGACTACATCTGCATCACAGGCAGACATGTCAGTGATTCTGCAAAAATAGAGAAAATTGAGTCTCAGTGGAAAATGGAGTCATGCCTTATGGACTTTATGTAACAACTTTGATGCAGTCCGTGGCATAACTAATGTTCCTCACAACACTGATGATGATAAGGAGTTGGGAAATCTGCTGTGGTGCTCATTACACTGGTAAAATGAATTTATTGAGGAAAATTCTTCAGCCAAGTCTCTCTTCACCTCAGACGCTATTGTTGTTTAACAAGGCCCTTGCAGCCACTCTCAGGACTACTTGATCTAAACTATGCTTCACCCTTCAGGTCAAGTTGCACTAGCCCGCCCCTGGAAACCCTGCCTTTCTGATGAAACACCCAATGCCTGTGGGCCTTGTGGTGGAGGCATCCACAAGCAAAGTCAATCCAAATGTTTTTCCTGTGAACTCCCAGGAATGGGAATCGAAGCATAAGAAACGGTTTCCATTGGTTAACTTAGCTTTCAGATATTTGAATGCAGTATGCATTCTGGTCAAGTACTCCCATACCTTATGAGAGAGAGATTGTGCTGGCCATCCCGGCGGACCTCAGAACCTCACTGACTCAAAAGATATATGCATGTGTTGCATGCATAAAACACTCACTTGTATAGGCTGTAGTATTGGCACCAGTGCATTGCTCAGAATGCATGTCTGATTGTGATCAACAAGGTTGTCAGGGAATGTCACAGTGTCTCTCCTGCACAGGCACTTGGATGGATCTAGATAGTTCAGAGAGAAGAGTGACTTGGCACTGAAGCAATTCAAACACTGCGCACCACTGCTCCATCCTTGGAGTTATTCTCCCTGCCACACAATGTTACCAGAAATGTAGATAGTTTAGCAGCTATTCCAGAGACCTAGCTTACAACAAGCATCAGACTTACCAGTTGGTGCAGCAGCTAAGTCAGCCCTTTCAGGGAAGAAGGTAAGGTGGTGGCTGAGGGCATTCATTTCAGCAGGGACAGCAATCCTCCAAGACTTCCTCCCCTGCTGCAGTGGTCCCTAAGCTTCTTTTATTTGCCCTCTGAGGACCATCTGCTAGTGAGGGGCAGGATATGAGATTTCCTTCCTGGCTGGAAATCCATCACATTATAGCAATGGGTCATACAAATTGTTCAAAGAGGCTAAGCCCTGCCTTAATTTATGTCCCCTCCTCCTATTTCGTTCACACCAGGGCAATTTTTAGTGGACTACACCTCTATCATGATGAAATCGATACAGCCCCAACTAGTCGAAGTGGCCATCAAGTGGGTGCCAGAATTGGAGGAAAGGTCGCTGTTGCTGTTCATGCTACTTCCTCATGCCAAAGGACAGAGGCATTAGGTCTATTATGGTCATCCATCCACTGAATGCCGTTCTGAGGAATGACAAATTCAAACAGTTCTTTCTGATTCAAACCCTTCTGGCTCTGGATCCAGGGGACTTGATGGTGTTCCTGAATTTGCAGAATGCATATTTTCATAGTCCTGTCCTGCTGTCCAACAGGCGCTACCTGCGGCTCACTGTGGATTGTGAATGTGCTATACTGCTCTTTGGCCTTTCTTTAGTCCACTGAATGTGCATGAGAGTGATTCAGTTGTTGAAGCTCATTCTCAGAGGTCAGAGATACATATGTTCCTATACCTTGATAATTGGCTCGTCAAGGCAGGTTTGCTCAAGTCAGTCACAGTCCATCTCCTGAAAAGGTAGTAATCTTGACGTCTTAGGAATTGTCCATCAACAAGCCAAAGTCCTACCTGAGCACTATTACTTTCAAATAGGCTATCCTGGAGACTGTGGTGTTCAAGACCTTTCCACTGCCACAGCATGCCCAGGATAGTCAAGTTATGATCTAGAGTTTTTTAGGTCTTAGTCCTAAAGCTCGGTGAGGTTGGTTGTAAGGATTCTTGGTCTCCTGACCTCGTCCATCCTCCTCTCCTGTTGGTACCCATACTTTAAGGTAGTTATTGAAGTGGTGGGGGTTGGAGCTCAGACGCATCTGGTCTTCAGTGGAGAGCCAGCCCCACATTAGGCTTTTGAGCTTTGATAGATCCTTCTGGCCTTCTTACTGACCATCAAAGGAAGCCTTCTGAGCAACCATCTAGGGAAGGCTGGTGCAAGTCCTGACAAACAGCACAACCAGCATGTAGAGCAGCAACAAACAGGGTGCAGTGGTGTCCTGGATCCTGTATTAGGATGTATTGCGTCTTTGGTGGTGGCTGGACCAACAGAAGATCTTTTTGTCATGGTGAGCAAAAGAACGATGGATTTAACCCAGATCTCTTGACTGGGGGTGAATGTTTTGATTTGTTCCTCATTCTGCCCTTCAATTGTGTGTCTTTTGTTTTCTAGCCCTAAGTGCACTGGGTATGCCCAAACGTGGGTTCTGGGCTCACTGTGCCACGAGATTTAGCTATCCTGACTGATGAGGTGTGAAACCCCGAAACCGGTCCCAGGATGCTTGTTTCTGGTCCAGGGAGGACCTTGCTTGGCAGTTTGGGATGGACTGTTCCCATGAGGAACAGAGTCAAGACTGATTTGCATATGGCTGGATCTAAACTGGGGTGGCATGGTGAGCAAACAACTATGGATTTAACCCAGATCTCTTGACTGGGGTGAATGTTTTGATTTGTTCCACATTCCACCCATCAATTATGTGTCTTTGGCTGCTGAAATTTGAGCCATCATGGATTTTGGAAGAATGGTGCTTTCAGGTACAAAACGATGCCACACATTAGAGGAAGTAGTCATGCGCCTGAGTAGGACCCTGCCGACAATGGGTCAGGGGTGCCCTCCTTTTGATGCCCAGAAGCTGAGAATAAATATGTGAGATGTGCATAGCCTCTCAGTTCTGCTGCCTGAATTTACAAGGAAAAGAAGGACTGACCTGCTCGAATCTGAATTTCCACCCAAAGGCCTGCACTCTGAATGACTTCAGCTGCTGCACAATTTGGGACTACAGCCATGGGGACTGTACCTTGCTTCAAGAATACTTAGGGTGTCTGAGTCCCTGGGTACGCCCCTTCTTCACATGTATGAAGAGAGTAGGGTGAAGGGAATTTTGCCCGCAGACCAACGGATGGCGACTATCGTCGCTATCCCGAAACCGGGTAAGCCGCCCAACGACTGTAAATCGTATAGGCCCATTTCCCTCTTGAACCCGGAGGCCAAAATAATAGCGAAAGTGCTGGCGAACAGACTTATGCCATGCTTAAGTCAACTGATCCACCCGGATAAGTCCGGCTTCATGCCGCATAGAAGCACGGCCCTTAACCTTCGCAGGGTACACAGAGTTGTGGCACGACTCTCAATGTTGCAAGAACCAGCAGCGATACTATCGCTGGACGCCAAAATGGCGTTTGATTTGGTGGAGTGGGGCTACCTCTTCGCGGTGCTGGCACGGATGGGCTTTGGCCCCGTCTTTATTTCCTGGATAAGGATGCTTTATAAGGATCCTATGGCCAGGATAGTAGCGAATGGCCACATTTCTCGGACCATATGTCTAGGACGTGGTACACGACAGGGATGCCCACTATCACCCCTCCTTTTTGCTCTGGTCCTAGAACCACTGGCAGTCACTATCCGCACTACGCAACTTCTGAGGGGGATACGATGGGACTCACAATGGGAAGACAGAGTGTCCCTTTACGCGGACGATATGTTAATATACCTCACAGACCTAGAAAATAGTCTGCCCAACCTCCTAGCGATTTGCAACTCACATGGGCGCGTATCAGGCTATACCATCAACTGGGCGAAGTCGATACTTTTTGAGCTCAGGGGGCCACTCCCGCCGCTGCCAGACTCCTGTCCGCTGGAGGTGGCTCCCTCTTCCTTCAAATATCTGGGCATCCACATCACTCGAGATGAAACAGAGTTCGCACGACTCAACTTGTTGCCTCCCTTGTCCCGGCTCCGTAGCGATGTGCAACACTGGAAGGAACTCCCACTGACATTGCTGGGCAGGGCAGCGTTATTTAAATTGATGGCCCTGCCGCGTTTCTTATACGTCCTTGAAAATACCCCACATTTGGTACCCGCAGGTTTCCTACAGAAAGTGACAGCGCAGATCTCGAGTCTGCTCTGGGGGAACCGGCCAGCTCGGATTTCGCACGCAAAGCTGAATAGGGGCTGGTATGATGGAGGCATTGCACTGCCCAATCTGCAATTCTATTATTGGGCGGCCCAACTTAAGATCCTAAACCAGTGGCTGCACGCCCCGCAGGAGGACCCGGCATTCAAAGCAGACAGGGTACAACTGGGTACAAATAGCTTACTGGCACCTCTGTATCACCGGGGCATTGCGGCGAAACTCATAGGGCCCACTAAACACACCGTTCAACTGTGGTACAAGGCACAAGCGAAGTTACAATGGGGAGGGACCATCACAAAGCTCACGCCTCTGTGGGACACCAAAGCGCTGGGTCATCTACGGCGCACTAAGGGATTCACTCAGTGGGACAACATTGGGATATCGACCGTGGGAGATCTGTGGACTGGGGAGGGAGTGATCTCATTCGCGACCCTTCAAGAACAGTACGAACTGAGGGATAGCGAGCTATATAGATACATACAGATTAGGCACGCCCTACAGGCGGCAGTCCCACCAGATACATCTCCACCTGAATCCTCCCCACTGGAGGACCGTCTGCTCACAGATTTCATGCAGGAAGGCGCAACCTCATTAACATATCGTAAAATACTCAACAATGTACCTGACCCGCTGCAGAAGCTAAAAGACAAATGGAAGACCGACGTCGGAGACCTAGACGAGTCCGACTGGAATGCAGCCATGGCGTCTCCACGTGAGGCGGGTATATCATCTAAATTCCGCTTGGTACAACTTAAAATTTTACATAGGATTTATTACACCCGCACAACACTACACAAACTGCAGAGAGCGGATCATCCGTACTGTCTTAGGGGCTGCGGGGACGAGGGCACGTTCCTACACACGCTTTGGAACTGCCCACGCATTGTTTGTTTTGGCAGCGGGTACTACGCACTATCGCACAAACACTCCACACCTCACTTACAATGGACCCAAGGTTGTGTTTACTGAATATATGGGGGCCTACAGAGCTTACTTTCTATGAGAGGGCGTGGACCACAATAGGACTTATCACGGCCAAACGGGATATCGCACAGAAATGGGGGACGGCAGATCTCCCCACGCTAGCACAGTGGATCAAGAACATGGATATGCTTATGTTGACAGAAAGGGCAGTCTATAAACTGAGAAATAACCCGCGTAAGTGGAATGGGGTTTGGCAACCGTGGAACGCGTACAGGGGAGATATCTGTGAGCCATTGGCAGGTGAGGACCTTGAAGGTTCTGATGACGAGGGGGATACTGATTAGGGGTTGAGACCAATGGTGGACACTCTACATGCACGGGGAGGGGCTGACCACATAGCGGTGGGACTTGGTGGAGGAGGGTGGCGCGGGTGGAATGTGACTTTGAGAGGTCCGCACGATTGGTCCCTTACGGGACACCTTCGATGCTAGATAACATGCTAAGAGTAACTCATTACCGTACTGAGTCATGTGTGCAGTTTTGTTTTGTTCTATTTTTTGGTTTAAGTTTAAATGGGAAACGGACACAAAAATTATAAAAAGCAAATTGTATTTTCCTTGTGCATTACATTCGTTTCACGCAATCGATCATCCTGTTGACAGAAGCCGTCTCTGCAACCAGACGAGGCTACAAGGTCTATGTACTGCTTATCTTTATCCCATGCTGTAAGCCGGCCTCAGGGTTGTAGGTATTTCTCTGTGCTGTGATGATACTGCTATATAACTTTGCAATAAAAAAAAAAAAAAAAAAAAAGAATACTTAGGGAGTGGACTCCCTGCAGCTACAGGTTAACAGAGCCCACCTGCATCATCTCCACCCGGAGTCCCCATCCTGGAGTGCATCCACTGGACTTTTAAGAATTTGGCCAGGTGTATTGTGGTTATTGTGGTCCAGAACTTCCAAAGACCATATAGGAGAATCCAGTCCTTTGTATTGGTGTTGTGGACACTTTGAACCTACAAGGAGGGCTTCAGATACCATCTCCTGACGTTTGGAGAATCTTTGGGAAAATGCTCCATTGGGTGACCGATCCAACGCAAGAGTCAAGCCAGCCTCTTTCAACCGCGACCCGGCCAGGATTTCAGGTTAGTCCTGCTGAAAAGGTCCTGAGCTCCGACTTCCAGTTTTTGACCAGGAGCGCTTTGAAAAATCAAGCCAGCGAACCCTCCCTGAATCCGGCCTGGTGAAGACCATCGAGGGCCATCGGAAGAAAAAGCTCAAATAAAGTTTCCAAGTATGAAGGCAAAATTTTGACCAGGGCCTACTGCTTAGTGTATCCGACCAGGGCTCCATCGTAATCGACCTGAAACTTTGACTTTGTCCCGGTCAAGCGCGACCAGATGTCTCAGAGTGGCGCTGTAGCCTTTTAAGCACTATGAAGTGGTTAACCTTTAAAAAATAATTTCTCCGATTTCCTACATTGGATTTTTGTCATTTTATTGTCTATTTGTTCATAAAAATATTTACTATTTTTATACATTTTTAGTGTGTGTTGTGTCTTATTTATTTGATGTATTGGTGTCTTTAAATGCTTTACAGAAATGTTTCCTAAGTTAGGTCTAACTGCTCAGTTACAGCTACCAAAGGTTGAGCAAGGGACTCATTTATTGAGACTTTTACTGGACCCTATACCGTATTAGTGGTCTTTTTACTGGTGGTAGGTGCATACTTACCCCTACTAATAACCACTTTCTAAAAGTGTTAAACTTCAATTTCATGAGGCAATTTTTCCCCAAGTTAAGGTGCCTCTCCGAACATCAAGTTAGCAGAGTTAAACAATTTTAAAAGTAATAGGGACACCACTTAATGATTTGAGTTCTAAATCAATGAAAAGTGAAAGGGTTTTATTACAAAATTCAAAATAGGCACTACAGAATTAATGCCATGAAGGCTCTCAGAAGCAGAGCTATACAGAGTATTTAAAATCTGGAATTATTCTTAGTCCCAATGAGCAGATAAATCAGTATATAGTCTGGCAGTATCCCTAGTAAAGTTGGAAAGGCTTCTTTCTCAACCCCAAGTCATGTGGTTTTTATACACAATTCTTGCTGAGAAAATTAGCAATTTTAGCAATTTCATCAAGGTGTGAGCAAAAATATGATTACTTTAGCAAATTAGAACAAACACAAGAATAATAAACATCATTGTTTTAAGACATAAGCACCATCCCAATTCTTTGAATAATTGTTCAACATCCTCTATGCTAATGTCATCCAGAGATATTTAAAGGAATATGAAACATTTAACAAGAAGTATTCTCTGAATGAGTAAGGCCAGTGAAGGAACAGAAAACATGGATACTTGTTATATTTCTACATCCTCACCATAGAAGATTGAACACTAGCAGGACAACTACTGCAGTGAAAATAAACTGTTATGCTATCAGCTTGACTGTACTCTGTGAAGCCTGTGGAGAAAGGATGTGCGTAGAGGGGAAGCAGGAGTGAGTGACAGAGATGACAGCCATCTTATTCAATATGGAGACTTACATAGATATGTGGCCTAACCAAAATACATTAATAACTTCACTTCTATACACCATAAAAATAATTTAAAATGCAATAATGTAATTTCATTCTATACATGTAGAATCATGTGTGGGCAGGGATAATACACGTTATTATTGATGCACGAAATATAAACTCAAAAAAAGCGTTTTACAGTCCCTTTAACCCAACTGTAAAGAGGACAGTGATTCTGCCATTGGTGGACATGTAGCTGAAGAACCTGTACAAAGACTAAAACTGGTTGCCTTTGCAAACCATGTTTTTTCGGGCCCTGTGTGTTATGTACCTAGTCGTATGTCTTTTTTTGCATATTGCCTTATTAAAACAAATTTAAACAAGCAACTCATTAAGAAGGCAGGTCAAATGAAATGACGAATATATACAGCGAGGTTCCTGAAAATTAGGCAGTGATGAAAAGTGGTGGAGTTCATTAGCATTCCTTGTGTGCTGTCATGTTAAAGGTTGCCCTCCAATTAAAATGTACAGCCATGTATGCACTTTTGATCAAATAATGGAAACGAATCATAAACATGCCCGACAAAGAACGCGTAGCAAAGGACTGACTTGCAGGTCACCTTTTCGTGGTATTAATTTCTGCGCTTTTAACACTGTTTCACCTCTGAAATCATTAAACCCCAAAATAGCATGTAGCTTGAAATTTAAAACCTTGGCGGTCCCCAGGCAGGGTTCGACCGTGTTCCCTGATGTTTGTCCACGCCATTGTGGCCTTGTATTTCAAGAGATTAAGGCTAAGATTAGGCTCAGTCACTTCAAAACATGCCTGTCTATTGTGCTCGTGTATTACTGCAGATTATAGCTCGGGTCGCATCTCGTTACTATACAGACAGGGTGAAAGTGCAGGCATCTTTCTGCTTCGGAACCTGCTTGGATCCATTGTTAGCAGCTCTGCCAAAGCCCAGTTCCGAGCTCATTTAGTACAATTATGGGGCAGTCGCACAATGGGCTTTGGAAGCTGTATTGTTATTATTGGTATTATCATTTATTTATGCAGCCCCGATCGCGCACAGACACAGGGCAGATAATAAGGCAGGGGGGGCGACTGCCTGTGGAAATGTCTCCGTCGCCATCTGCGCCCAAGCCGAGAAGGGGCACCCCCTAAAACCGAGCCGCAACATACTCACTTGTCATGTGCGCTGTTGTCCTTTTTATGTTGAAATCTAGCTCTTTGCTTTTTTTTCTTGTAACGTGTATTAAATTAAAGTACACTTCATTTTTATTGGCATCTGCTGCTAGCGATACATAAAAATGCACTAATGCATTTTGCAGCGTAAAAAAACTACAATTACAGTGTTTCCATTTCAATGTACACAATCTTAGTTTTCATATTTAAGCCCATCTGTTAGTTTTAAATAATTGAGACGTGCTAGGTTAGAGGTCACTGGTTGTTGCCATGCTCCAAAACGGCTGGGAAAAGAACACGAGCAGAATAAAGTTCAAATATCAAGTGTTATTCAAATCGGTCGATTTTTCCTCTATGCGAGAAGTTCCCTTGTACTGTTTTTGATGTATTTCATTCAGTCTCTTTACTGTTTAAAGCAACAGTCACTTTTGTAAAGGCGAATCTTCCTACCGCTTGCAAATCTATACTAATATAATAAAGAGAGAGCCCAAACCTTTGAGGCGGGTAATCTCAGGAACCACAGCACCAATCACAACACCCAATACAGCGTTGGAAAGGGCAGTTGCAGCAGAAGGACATAGGCTATGCAGACGCCCACCATATACATTTAAAAGGTAAAAGAACCGTGCCAGCAAAGTAGTCCCTTGTGGGCGTGTCTGCGTTGTGCTGTGGGCGTGAGCTGGGGGCGTGACAAACGCTGGGGGCGTGTGGTACATTCCGCCCTTCATGCCATGTCTCATATCGTGTGCTAATCCCACCCTGCTCCCTTTAAATACCCCTGCACCCCATAATCATAACCCACCCTTACTCCTTAAAATACCCCAACAGCCTTAAACACTAACCCATCTTAACCCTATAAATATACCCTGTACCCCAAAACCCAAACCTATCCCTAAACCCTAAAAATACCCCTGTATCCCAAAACCCAAACCTAGCCCTGAACCCTATAAATACCCCTGTACCTCAAAACCCAAACCTACCCCTGAACCCTAAAAATACCCCTGTACCCCAAAACCCAAACCTAGCCCTGAACCCTAAAAATACCACTGTTCCCCAAAACCACCCCTGAACCCTAAAATACCCCTGTACCCCAAAACCAAAACCTAGCCCTGAACCCTTAAAATACCACTGTAACCCAAAACCCAAACCTACCCCTGAACCCTCAAAATGCCCCTGTACCACAAAACCCAAACCTAGTCCTGCACCCTAAAAATACCCCTGTACCCCAAAACCCAAACCTAGCCCTGAACCCTAAAAATACCCCTGTACCCCAAAACCCAAACCCAGCCCTGAACCCTTAAAATCCCCTGTACCCTAAAACCCAAACCTACCCCTTAACCCTAAAACTACCCCTGTACCCCATAACCCAAAACTATATCTGAACCCTTAAAATACCCTAACACCCCAAAACATATACCTCAGTACCCCAAAACATATAACCCTATACCCATACTTACCTTATCCAAACATTTTTTTAAAAACACGCTTTTACCATTCATGCATTTACAACGAATTTCATATAAAATGTAATGCCATGCGTTATAATGGCATTGCGGAGTCATGGTACTTTCGTAATGGAAGTATGCGGAGTGATGGTATGCGGAAAGAAAGTTGCGGAATAATGGGTGTTTACCCTCCCCCGGTAAGTTCATTGGTGGCACGGCGGCCTACATCTCCAGCAACATACTCATATTTTTTCACCACCCATTTGAAAAATGCACAGGTCTCTCTCATTGATGGCCAGCACCGACATACACTTTTAGACACACCTCCCGCCACAAGTTCTAGAATTGTGAACTTTAGAGCTGGGAAGCTACGTTCGAATCTCGGCATCAGCTCAACATCGTGTGATTTCAGGCAAATCGCTTTGTCTCCCCGTGCCTACCACAAATGAATGTGTTCTTCTGTAATGTAAATTGTGCTCATGCCATGTTGTCGAGTTCGCGCTATATAATATTGCAAGGAAAAATAAAGTAGGGAAACTCGAGTTCACACACTACTGAACGCACACTCTTAAGTGCATCAGCAGTGCACTGTGAATCGGAGCGTTTCACAGGCCTGTCACAGATAAGAAATGCTATCAAAACGAAATCCTACAAAACAATATACTACTGGCCTGCAGCAATTCATACCCGGACAACGTCGGGACGGGCTGCTAGTACATTAATATGGGCACTATATGTAGCCAAATCCTGGTACATCCCATCTCAAATATTCTTTGGCCTTAACTCGCTAAAAGTGTTGTAAGCAAGCCCCACAAAAGATACCACTGTAAAAGGCATACTGCATTTTGAGGGACATAGAAAAAGGGCTTGTGTCTTTTCTAGGCCAAGATGCTTGAAGCAAGTGTCATCAAAGTTTTGACAACTTGATCACGGGCCAATGCAAAAAGCACCATAATGTCATATACTATTCTGTGTTTCCTAGCATCATAGGACAGCACCAGATAAAATAAATAACTGGTTGCCTATCAGTAGTGTGGCGCCTGGATGTAGTTTCACTGAATTTCGCCCTACATTGCCAGTCATTTAATAGTTTTCTATTCCCTCCGTAGCTTCACATTACCAGCCCCAAGATGCATGCCTTATGACCCAGGCAACATTGTGCCACTTAACACTTCACAATTTTACAACCGAAACATAACAACAAATTGTTTGCGAAGGCACGCAGAGAAAAAATATACAAAATAAGTGAACTTGACCAAGTCTAGCATCGCTATTCATCGGAAATATCAGAGGATCTGACTAAACCAACTATGAAGAAATATTTTGGGGAGGGCATCTTTTCAGCTCCAAATATCGCGAAGGAATTGCTAATTTCAATTAGTGAGCTTAATGCAACACACGCGATTACCTCTCCTTTTAATGCATTTATAGATCTGTGGCAAGGACAATGCCCATGTTGTTATGGTTAATGTCAGTAAAATAAAAGCCAGCAATAGAATCTAGCCTTTCGTTTCCCCGAAGCATTTCCTCCATTCATATTGGTTGAATTTCTAGACCTTCTATTTGTCACTTTGGACACATTTTAAAATAGTCATTTGGTATATTTATTGGCACCTAGCAGGTGTTCAAGACAACCTATTCATTCATATGCAGGCATATATTGAAAGCCTTGGACTATATAATTGGCTGATCACCTAGACATGTGGTTGTCTGCCTGCTGGTGCCAGTCAAGCAGAATTGACACTGCTAAATAAACCTACCCTAAACCCGGCAGATTTCTCATACTTTGCCCCCCACTTCTCTTCTCCTGTACTCAATCTCAGTTTTAGAAAGTATCTCTCTCTCTATATATATGTATGTGTGTGTGTCCCATTTGGCCACACAACAGTCTCTCCAGGGCCCAGACTGCAGTGGTACGTTCACGTCTGTGTGTGCCCATAATATACAGTCCAACTCCTCAAACTGCTCTTGAAGAAAATAATTCACTCACGGAACTTTGCTGTGCCACACTATATTAATACGAATCCATCCAATACCACGTGGGATCCCCAATGCTTTTCGGGTGATGGCGATGCCTTTTTCATGGGTAAGGAGTGACCAATAAACAATGCTTTTAAGTTCTCATAGTGTAAAAATGGAAAATGTACAATGTAAACAATGCAGTAATATACATCAGCGCCATCTTAGACTGTGTGGTAATCATATACACACATATGGTACAGTACATGATAAAAACCAATGACAACAGGATCAGGTAGAACATCATACATAATGCATCAAATAATATGATTCAGAACTATGTTATGTAATTAGTAAAGAAAACACATGATCATTTTACCCCAGAAAAGTCCTTGTACTAGATGTGTGCACTGTATTATAAAATCACGTAGCAGAAAGACCTTAATCATGCCAAAACCAGAGCGTTACCGAAAATGCTCCAGCGTGAAAGAATCCTGGGCCCGGTACAAAATATTATCTGACTGCAGTAGTTGTCCATACAAGGACCAAAACAAGACGTGGTGTACATGCAGTGACTGAATACCGAAGAATGTTCAGAAGCAGCAGTGAACATGAAGCCCGTCCTTTCTCACTCAATGAGGGGATAAAATCTGGGCTTCAAGAAAATGTAATGGATATGCAAGATAGTTGCAAAGACATATGTCTGTGCAGAGTGTCACCTGGTGTTCAGGGAAAAATAGTCCAAATAGTGATAATTGTGTGTCTCATTAAGTAAGTAGCAGGGAATGTCCAATAGGTACTATTAAACTGATCTGCTGAGTACAAAAGTGTCATGAACAAGTGGGCTTATCTCAAATTAAAGAGTAGAAAATTAAAGACACATGGGACCGAAAAAATCTAACATTCACTGAAATTTCAACTTAAAAGATTATCATAATGGCAATGGTCAAGAAAGATAGTACAGAAAATTCCATTGTTTGTCTGTAAGGGTCCATCTCTTTAGAGACATAAAAAACAGCTACCTGGCAGAAGAGCAACTGTGAAAAAAGTTAAGTTAAAAAACAGTGTAAAAAATCCAATTCCAAGAAGGATGTCTCCTAGGTATGCGAGCAGTAGAATATGATACATTTTTCAACCTAGATGTAAAATCAATTCTTTGTCCCAGTTTAGCCCAATGGTGTCCTTGTACCCAATATTATGATATATCTAGACTCTAGTCTGTGCAATTTGAGCTTTCTGTCGCCATCATGAATGCTAGATGTTCAGGGGCGTAACACAGGCCCCCACAGCCCCCCCGATGCGGGGGTCCCCAAGCTCCAGGGGGCCCCCTCAGCAAGGCACTCTGGCCGGAGAGTTCCTGTTTGAGCCCAGAGGGGGCCCTTCCACATACCTTGCTGGGAGGCCCCCTCAATTGTCGTTACGCCAGTGTAGATGCTGTCAATAGCAAATAATGAAAGTAAACTGCTGTTCCCTCCATGTACCTCCTTTAAATGTCTTACTACGGATTACTGCTTGTCATAACTGGTTTATTTATTTATTTATTTAATGCGATTTTATATAGCGCGAACATTACCCGAAGGTGTCGGAGCGCTTTACAAAAGAACCAGTTGCGTTACATAAGGACTTTGGATTACATGAGTTACATAAGAGATACAAACAGAAAAGAATTGCAAATACACAAGGTGTAAAGTCACTCAAGGAAGAGATAAAAACAGAAAAAATTCCACATGTACAAGTTAAAAGTCACTCAAGGAAGAGATACAAACAGATAAACTCTAAAATTACATGGGAATGGTAGTAAGTACAAAAGTCTACTACATATACTAGTGGTTAGAGTTCTATATAAACAAATAGTAAATTCACACAGGATTACATTTGAACAGCAATTACGATTGGATAATTATATAATACATATTTATATATATATTTAAAGCCCCCCAGCAAAAAGAGAAAAACGATCAAGGGTTATCAGGAGGAGTCCTGATGGAAGAAGGAAGGGAACAAAGGTCAGACAAAATGTCGGGTCCGGGTCGTGGGTATGGACGGAGACCATCTCAGGCGGGAAGCACAAAAGTCAGGAAAGTCAAGAATCCAGAAGAAAAACACAGAGAGCAGGATTCCATGGAATAGAGTCAGAGGGGCGACGCAGCATAGGAAAGGATTCCTTGGCGAGGGACTGGCTGTTGAGATGGTCCGGAGTGTTCAGGAGGCATTATGTCCTCCTCAGGCGCCATTTTGGAGTCAGGCAGCGTCGATTTCAGAGTTCGGGGGTGTTGGTATATAAAAATTATTTACCTGCATGTCCCGCCCGTTTCTGTGTCCGCTGCTGCCCCCAGATAGCTGCCTCAATGCCTACCTGGGCATTCCGCTTCTCTCCCCACGCTGTTCTCAGGTGCGTCGCAACAGATGCGTTTCACTTCCACCCGGGCCCCAGAGCGCCGGGCCTGCGCCCTCATACACCACTCCGTAGCTGTCTCGCCCGATCTTGGCCAGTACAGTGCAGCGGGACCGGGAGGGCGCTGGAAGGAAGGTCGGCGTCTGCGGCCTCTGCTTCTGCTGCTGCTTCACGACGGTCTCCATGGCTTCGGGCTCCGACAAGTTCACTGGCCGGGACCCTGTGACACAGGCGGGGAATCTCGAATTGGCGCATGGGAGCCCCCGGTGCTCACGGCCGAGGTGCGCCACTTCCACAGAGGCGCCAGATCCTGGGACCAGGAGCTTGGCCTCAGCAGTCCTCCAGATGTCCGGGGGAGGCTTCCGTAGTGCTGTTCGGAGAGCGATCCGTCAAGGCGGAGGGCGAACAGTATTATTGCCAAGAGGTGGGTGAATTTGAGGCCTTCGGCTAAGGTTGTTGTGGCTCTGGGCAGTGGGCACTGTTTGCTTGGACAGCTATATGCATAGATGGACATGTTAGAATTACAAATCAGACATATTTTATTTTATGTGGTAAGGTGTCATGGGGTCCCGTATAAGTACTGATGTTACTGATGTTCCTACATACCTTGCATTTCCCACAGATAAAGAAACCCCAGGGTGTGTTCACAGTCATCTGACCTTTATTCTCACAAACAGCATTCCTACTCAGGATGTTTATAAGTGACTTGCTACGTTTGTATGTGATCTTAGGATGATCACCTATGAACTTATTCAGTGAGCCGTCCGATTTCCGACTTCCCCGATCTTTATTAAGGAGGCCCCTTATGTTTCTTGCTCCTGTATTGCATTTAGAGATATAATGGACCCTTCTAGTGGTACCCTCTTTGTCAGAAACAGTAGGTGGAGGATTAAGTAATACCACCCTTTTCAAAGTGTTTCTAGCATGCAACAGCTGCATTCATTTTCTTGGGGGTAACCCCTCTCTATAAATCTCTGAAGCATAATCTGTTTCTCTGATTCAAACGTGTCATCTGGTCTACAATTGCATCTAGCACACTTTAGTTCACCATAAGGTATATTGTGAATGAGAATGGGGTTGGCTACTCTTTGCATATAACAGGTTATTGCTTGCTGTACAATGTCGGAACAGGCCGGGTCACTCCCCTGCTGCCGCACAACTCCATCTGTGTGTCAGCGCCTCCCTCGCTGCCGCTGCCACTCTACTGTGGGTTCGTCTCCGCTGTCTGCCGTGCCTCGCTGGTCTAGTATTCTGTTCTTGTCTCCCTGCATTTGTATCTAACCTTTGTGCCTCTATTTGTGCCTGTATTTATTTTTTGTGCCCCTGTACTGTACCGTTGCTCTCGCTTTTGTCAGGGACTGTCCGGGACTATGTGGGGAACACAGTCAGGGAATCGGACAAGGACTAGGAACTGGGTAGAAGACGTACACAGAAAGGAGGAGTACAGTGCTGCCCATGATCATACAGGGAGTCAGAGGAGAAAAAGGGATCCAAAGGGGAAGCCTGTACAAGTGAACAAGATGGGTAAGACTCAGAAAGGAAGGGCACTCACAAGGCAATTTAGCATTCAGACTAACTACACCCAGGAAGAACGTGCAAGACATATATATAATACAACATTAACAATAAAGGGGGGTGTGGGATAAAGCACTCAGGAGCTCCACATGGTAAGACTGAAGCTCAGTAAGTTTCTTACCCGCAATTGCTGTTACAGATACTGACTGCAAATACCCACATGTAGGATATGCCTGCAAAGGCAGGGTCTGTGGAGCTTATACCTATAGTGATGTTATAAATGTAACTCAAAGACAAAACTCACAGTGAACAAGAAACACCACCTAGGTAGTCAGCTGAGCCCACGGATCCTGGCGATCAAACAGGAACGCGTAAGGCAGTAACAGCAAAGGGGTAGAACTAAACACAAGCACAATTGACAAGGCGCTAGCAAGGAGGAGTGCTTTAACAGGAAAGGAAGGAAATGACAGGGCACACTTGGCAGAAAGCAGGTAACAAACATACAAGGTAACAGAAGTAAGACAGCAGAATAGAAAGGCAGCAAACTAGAACTGGAACCAAGGAAATGGGAAGCAACGCAGGGACTGGAAATGGATATACAGAAGGAGAGGCTACAAGGGTATACTAGAATAGTGCAGGTTAAGGAATAAAGAAAACAAAGTAGCATGTAAGGCAGTGCTGGGGCGACATCCTCATCATTGGGGACATTCACAGGGAAGATGGCGGCTGAGTAGGAAGCTCAGTCGGAGAGCTCCCAGAGCGCCCGTGATTGAACAGAATGTAGTGGTTGGTGAGCACCTGCAAACGGAAAAAATGGACGGAGCACCACGAGAGTGATATCAAAGGCAATAATCTCCCTACCTTGCGTAAGAACTTCTCCGGGAATGGTGTGTTCCCTTGGTCTCCTCTTTCCCACGTCTGGCTGCGGGACAACGAGGGAAGTCCTGTGCCCGCCACGTAGAGGTAGTGAGGAAGCCGCCATCGTCCTGTGTGAGCTCCGCTGTTTGAAGCTCCGGGTGACGTTCACGGACGTGGGTGAGAGCTGCGGACCGGGGGGGATTGAGTTGGAGAGTCGCGCCGGAGCGGTGAAGCAGTTGCATCGGTGGGACGCTGCAGCAGAGGCAAAGTCGCGCTGCCGCCGTGCCTCCGGAAGACTGAGCTATCAGTTCCGGGGCACAAGCGGGAGAGTCAGAGGGGAACGCTCTCAGATCTCCGAGGCTGTCAGAGAAGCGAATGGAGCGAATATTGCCTCAACCGGAGAAAGCATAGAGAGTGCTAAGGTTACATCACAGCGCCGGCAGGCAAACGAGAAGACAACAGGGGACTGGAAAATAAAAAGACACAAAACTGCAGCCTCTCACAGAAGAAAAATAAGGGAAGTAAACAAAATCAGGCAAATAGAGAGGTTTTGGATATCAAACAAGGTTTTTTGTATAACGCCACAAAACACTAAATGCAAAAACACTAATTGCAGCAATTTCAACAGTCAGCATACTGCTTTATCCCTCCATACTGATATTCTGAAACAAAAGATATCTGTAAACTACCTGCCTATGAGTAAATCTACAAAACCAGCACAGGAGGACAAGGAGGAGGCATATCAAAACTTAGAGGAGACCTCTGTAAGAAAAAATCGAGTGGGAGTTAAAGAATCACTAGAACCTCAGCAATCAGGAAATCAAGATAAACAAGTAAAATCCTTCTACAGTTTGCGCAATAGAAATTTCTTAAGCCAAGAGCAATTTCCAAAGGGTATTTCACCGAGAGTGAGTAGAAAAAGACAAAAAACCATACCAAAAGATCTCAAGATCACCTCAGAGAAAGAGAAAGATAAGTTGGCCTCCTCACAAAGATTAAAAATAAAAATCACTCCCTCATTAAGAACTTACTTCAAAATTCAGCAGCAGGGGTCGAAGTCTGAGCTTCAAGCTTCGATACAACCACAGTCTGCTCTAGAATCTCTGAGGGGAGAAAAAGAGGAGGATATCAAACTACCAGACAATCTCTCTTTGAAAAAAGGAAACCTGCAGACACCCCCCCCCCCAAGTCGGAAAAATAGGCTCAGGCAATTTAAAGAGAAGGGGAAAACCCAGAAATAAGAAAAAGAACCTATCAGAAACAAAGAGCTTGGAAGATATCTGGAAAACCAGCAAGGGAAGCAGAGCAGTAGAAGGCGCTGAAGCCCAGGAAGTACATATGGCGGAGGGAGGTACTGAGCCCGCTGGTGCAGCAGTACATATAACTGAAGAAGACAAAGAAGAGGACGATACTGGTTCTTTAGAGAGTCACAAGGAAACTTAAAAAAACCATACAGACGAACTCCTGGAGAAGATATGGGCAGAAATGAAAGAGAAATTCTCCATTTCAGAAGCGAAGCAAAATAAAATTCAGGAGGTATGCGAAAAATTAGACAACAAGTTAAACGCGTTAGGAGACAGAGTCACGGCAGTGGAGAGCGAAGTTGTTGTCTTAGACAAAAAGGTTGAAAAAAATAGGAAGGAAATAAGCTCCCTAAGGTTAGAAAACAAAATCATGAACGAAAAAATTGAATCCTTGGAAAATCAGGCAAGAAAAAACAACATCAGGGTTCTAAATGTGCCGGAGAACCAAGAGGGCAAGGACATTAAAACATTTGTAGTGGCACTTCTGGCAGAACATTTCTCATGGGCGGATAAAGAAGTACTGGAAGAAGATATACAAAGAGTGCATAGAGACCCCTTTGGAAAGAGCAAAGAAAGAAAAACCCCTAGGAAGATCTTAGTTAACTTCAAAACGTATACGCTGAAGGACAGGATCCTGGGAGATGCTCTGAAAAAAGGAACTTACAACAAGGACAGTTGGACTTTTAAAATAAGATCTGACATGTCAAAGGCCTCCCAGACCAGGCAATGGGAACTGGGAAACTTAATGTCAGAACTGCAACAACTAGGTGCCACGCTGCAGATGAAATTCCCACCATCATTACGCATCATGTGGCGGAATAAAATGCGAAACATAAGAGATCCAGAAGAGGTGAAAGCCCTGATAGAGCAAATGAAGGATCAAGTACACTCAGAGGAACCCCTGAACTGAGGGAACTTAAGTAAAAAACATACCACAAAATGGAAGAAAATACGTAAATCAAACATATTCAGGTGCAAAAGTATAAAACAAACATGAAGGTGTTAACAACCAAATAAATCCTTTTAATTGTACATAGGCAGAAATCACGGGAACGGGAGCTAAAAGGGTTATGAAGATAACCGAAGGAAAAGAAGAGGGAGGCTTCCCCGGGGAGGGTAATTCTATAGCACAATCAAGAAAACATAAAATCACAAGAAAAAGGGTGGGGAGCAAAATAGGGAAAAAAAACAAAAAATACCTCATCTGCGAAAAATTAGGAAAAGAAAACAAATTGGAGTTATATCTCACAAAAAATCGCAAAAAAACGCAACAAATGAAAAAAAAAAAATTGTAAATGGGGAGTACAAGTAGAGGCGTAACAATTTTATCTTGGAACGTAAATGGCCTGAGGACAAAAAGTAGGAGAAATAAAATCTTGGAATATATCAGAACTGAAAAAAGTGAAATAATAATATTGCAAGAGACTCATCTTTTAAAAGAAGAATGGGACCAAATAACTAAGAACTTATGGTGGGTAGACTCCCATGTATGCACTACACAACAATGCAATATCAAGGGAATTGTGATAATTTTTAAAAAATCTTTAAAAGCGACTGTAATTTCCTCAGAAGTAGACAGTAAAGGCAGATGGGCCATAGCTAGCGTCAAAATAGGAAATTCTCCCCTTACCGTCGCGGGTTACTACGGGCCCAACCTTGACGATGCCGATCCCTTGCGAAAACTATACTCGCAGTTACTACTAACCACTTCTCCCATAATAATGGGAGGCGATTTCAATCTAGTGATGGACCTAAAACTAGACAGATCACCACCGGGAAGACAGACCAATTTGAAAGAAATGAGAGAATGGATTGGGATTTACAAAAGAGATCTTGACCTAGTAGACATCTGGAAAACAAAAGGAGATAAAACGCACCCTTTCACCCTGCATAACAAAAAGCTGGGGCATAAATCTAGGATTGACTACTTTTTGGTCAGCAATGAATTAACAAAGAACGTGGAAAAGATATCTCACTTACCAGCTCATTTGTCAGATCACTCGGCTGTACAACTAGATATGCAAGTCACGGTAAAAGTAACGGAAAGAAGATTTACAGTCGAGAGAGCCTTGCTACAAGATGAACAGCTAATAAGGGAACTGGAAGTTGAAACAAATAACTTCTTTGAATTAAACGCCTCAGGTACCACAGAACAAACAACTTGGGACACTTTTAAAGCTGTTATAAGGGGTAAACTTCTGAGTCTAGGGGCTCGTAAAAATAAGCATTTAAAACAAGAGATCTCAGATTTGGAAAAGAACATTGATTCTCTAGATATCGCCATTTCTATGGAACAAGAAGAGGCTAGGAAGCAAGAATTATCCAAAAAAAAACAGCAGCAAAAAGAGAAAATTGATTACATCTTGGAAGAAAGATTGAGAAAAAAATGGGACGCCAGCAAGCTAGCAAAGCACGAATATGGTGAAGGATGTGGAAAGTGGCTGGCATGGAAACTCAAAACTGACTTGGCCAGAAACAAAGTGAGAAGCATAATTCAGGATGATCAAACGGTTCAAAACACTGACGAAAATATCATCAGGCAAGAATTCTGGAAAAAATTTTAAGAGCTTTATACGGAAGATACAAATCCACAAGATCAAATGATCAATTCCTACTTAGCAGATGTTGCACTTCTAAAACTAACGGAAGATGAAAGAGAAGTTCTAAATAATGAAGTCCTCGAAGGCGAAGTGGCGGACGCCATTAAGAGCATGAAAAAAGGAAAGGCAGCGGGGCCCGATGCGCTACCTAACGAACTATATATGGCAATAAAAGATTCTATACTTCCTCACTTGACCAAACTAATCAATATAATTTTTAAACAACATAAAGCAATACCAGATTCCTGGAATGATGCCATAATTACAATCATCCTGAAACCCGGAAAGAACCCTGCCAGATGCGAGTCATATCGTCCGATATCACTGCTCAACGCAGACTATAAAATTTTTACCAAAATAATGGCAGCTCGGTTAGGGAAAGTATTGCCAAAACTGCTGCACCAGGACCAAAAAGGGTTCATCAAAGGGAGGAATCTACATGAAGTCACACAAGAATTATTAACTGCAATAGATATCGCAACACATGAGAAAACTCCTCTCACCATACTTACCGTAGATGCCGCAAAGGCTTTCGATAGGGTCAATTGGGCCTTCCTTGAGAAAGTTATGGTCAAAAATAACATAGGATCAAACTTCACACATATGGTAAACCAAATATACAAGGATCCAAGATGTAAGGTCCTAATAAATGGTAGTCTCACAGAAAACATAAAGATAAGCAGAGGAACGAGGCAAGGTTGTCCGCTTTCACCTTTACTTTTCAACTTATACATTGAACCGCTAGCGAACAAGTTAAGAAATAACAATAAAATTACTCCATTTAAACATCATACATGGGAGAAGAAAATCGCACTATATGCGGATGACTTAATGATCTTTACGGACGACTATCTAAGAGCCAAGGACACAATTGGAAAAACTATAGAAACATTTGGGAAAGTTTCAGGATACCTTGTAAATCAAACAAAAACAGAGATGATGACATGGAATACTCGCTTTCAATGTCACAATATAAAAAATGAAATCAGATATCTAGGAATCTTAGTAAATCACGACATAGGAAAGATACCACAACGCAATCTAAACAAGGTAGCTGGAGACGTAAGGAAACTACTCAAGGCTTGGTCCTCTTTACCACTCAGTTTGATAGGGAGGTCAAACATAGTCAAGATGACCATCTTACCAAAGTTCACATTCCTATTCAATGCAATACCGCTGGAGTTTGGAAAAAAGGAGCTAGCACAAGCACCGAGAGACATCACAAGCTTCATTTGGGCAGCAAAGAGCACGAGGATTGCTTGGAAAAAAATTAGGAGGGGGAAGAAAGATGGAGGACTAGCTAGCCCGGACCTGGTGGAGTATTGCAGAGCTTTTCAATTCAAGAACATTAGAGCACTACTAAAAAGTCACGAAAACTACCCAAAGCATTTACAAGCAATCACAAAATCAGATGACCATGTACTGTTTAAGTTTGGACACCCCAAATACTTCAAAAAAATAAAACTTAAGACACTAAGGGACGCAGCAAAGATGTGGACACAAATCAGAGGAATCCTGAAAATACCGTATTACAACAAATGGGCCCCTATTTGGGACTCGCCAGGAACCCCAGAATGCTTCAAAGACATACTTGCTTCCTCATTAAAAAGAGCTAATGTAAAATATTGGGGGCAAATACTAAACGGATCAAACCTGAAAACATGGTCAGAGCTTCAAGAGCTGACAAGCAATACACTATCTAAATTCAAGTACTACCAAATTCTAAGCTGGTCTAAGACTCTACCCAGTGTTAATAACATCAACGAAAAAGTGGAAAAGGAAATGGTCAAAACAACACGAATACCAAAAGAAGTAGCGAAATGGTACTGGGCTCTGATAATGGCCAACGACTCCTACCCCAACATAGAAACACAAATTTGGGGGAAAGACTTACTAATAGCAGATCTAGATTTAATTTGGGAAAAATCCGTGGCGAAATGTTGGTCAACTCTAAAATCCGCGGCCTTGAAAAGGAACCACATGTATACCATTCATCGCGCATACTGGACACCAAGAAAGCTCTCCAAGTTTAAGAACGCAGGAATAAAAAAATGCCCAAAGTGTGGAGAAGAAAGAGCAGACGACATCCACATGTTCAAAAGCTGCCCCCAACTGAAAGAATTTTGGGACCAAGTTGGTAAGACCGTGAGCATTATCTTCTCCAAGCAACTAACTGTAAGTACAACTCTTACCCTTTTTGGGATTGTAGATCAAGGAAATGAAGAGGGGCTTACTAAAGGGCAAGAAAATCTCCTTTTTGTGTTAATAGTTCTTGCTAGGAGGGAAATTTGTATTAAATGGATAGGGTCTTCTAGCCCAACCCATGCAGACTGGTTGAACTCGGCCATAAGAATTAACAAACTTGACAGGACAGGAAACGCAAGTAAGAGATTTAAGTTCTGGGAAAGTTTCGAGAGTTTCCTAAACCCTAAATAGATCTAAATGTAAGTCCTATGATTAATGCGATACACCTTCTGGTGAACAAGTATGGTACTTGTTGAGTAGTCAAGCTGACTAGCTCCCCTCGCTCCAAATCAGAGGCAATGGTATGTAACGGGTAAAGGAAACTCCTCAAAATCATACCAACAAGAGGTTGATAAAAACTCCCCAGACAAGAGAGATCGTGGGGCAGTGTCGGAAAAGTGACCAGAGGTAGATACCTGATACTCCGTATTCATACAGATATCGCAAGATGAGGACAAAAAAAAAAAGGCAGTGCTGGGGCAGAAACAAGAAGTGAGCTAAGGCTCAGGAGTCAAGGCAGCACTGCAGACAGTGCTGGTTCAGGAACAGGGAACTACCAAAGCTTCAGGAGTCAAGGTAGCACTGCAAGCAGTGCTAGTTCAGGAACAGGGAAATTACTAGAGCTCAGGAGTCAAGGTAGCACTGCAGGCAATACTGGTTCAAGGAAACAGGACATAGCTACAGCTCAGGAAACAAGGAGTCAAGAGAGCACTCAAGCAGTGCAAATCAGGAACAAGAAATAGGTAAGCCCAGGAACAAATAATCACTATAGCTCAGGAACTCAGGAAACAAGGTAGCTCTGCAGGCAGTGCTAATTCAGGTACAGGGAATAGTTATAGCTCAGGAACTCAGGAAACAAGGTAGCACTGCAAGCAGTGCTAATTCAGGCGAAGGGAAACTGCTGCAGTTCAGGAACAAGGAATACTAAGGCTATGGGGTCAGGGTAGCACTGCAGGCAGTGCTAATTCAGGAACAGGGTAAACAGCAGCAGGTACGGAACAAGGCATAATTAAAGCTCAGGAAACACTGGAAACAAGAATAGCAAAAGCTCAGGGAACTCTGGAACCAAGGATTGGTCTCACCGGTAAACAGCTACAATGACCAACCTTTGCCTGAAGGGAGCTGGGGCTTAAAAGAGCTCACAGTAATCACATGCAGCTGGTGTGAGCAGGCTAGCAGCAGCCAGCCACAGGTGAGCTGAATTTCTCCACTCATCCTTGTCCTGCAGGGGTGAAGACAAAGCAGTGAGCAGGGAATTCTGGGTAATGGAGTTTCAGGCATGAGTAGGCTGGCTTTAAGTCTAAGCAGGCTGGCTTTCACAAAACCCGGCATGGTTTGGGAATGGATGTCAATTCCCAAATAGTGTCCAAATGGCTGGAAGTCAAGATATGCATGCAGGGGAGTGTCAGGGAGCATATTAGAACACTGGAGAGTCCCACAGTTCAGCCCCCTGGTGGTGGACACGAGAACACAGGGAGCGAATCGTGACAGTACTCCCCCTTCATAGACCGTCTCCCCGAGTCTGGAACTGGATCTAAAACCTTTGCTCCTAAGAATTAAGTCAATTCCCATCATAGATTCAGTGCACGCTATCAGAGGACTGAAGGTAAATTGTGATGTTCTGGAGAGTTGGATAATACTTTGTAAATTAACAGCAGTATTGAAGGTAGAACTTAAAGAGTCCAAATCCAGTGACAAGGGCTTAGAAGCCTGCATTAAATGTGTTTGAAGTCCTGATGATGACAGGCTAGAGTAGCACTCTGAAAACAAAGGCTGATTGAATGTAGGGTCAAAAGCAGATAACGGATTGGCAGGAGGCACAGAGGTCAAAGACAATCTGGCTGAAAATGAAGGAGGTGATAGGAAGCAGACCTGAAGTTCTGGCCCCGGAAGAAAACATACTAAAGATACACATGCAGGAGACTTAGGAAGCAGGTATGCAGGAGACCCAGGCCCTGGAAGCTTACATGTTGAGAGTTTTGTCTCTGGTGCTGGAGGTTCAGTCACTGAATGTATATGTATTGAGGCTCTGAAGGCTGGGAAAGTCGAAGCACAGGTTCAAAACGTTGGCACAGTAGAAGCTCAAGTCCAGAAGGCAGGGAGCCTGGAAGCTCTGCTGCAGAAGGCAGGGAGCCTGGAAGCTCTGGTGCAGAAGGCAGGGAGCCTGGAAGCTCTGGTGCAGAAGGCAGGGAGACTGGAAGCTCTGGTGCAGAAGGCAGGGAGCCTGGAAGCTCTGGTGCAGAAGGCAGGGAGGCTGGAAGCTCTGGTGCAGGAGGCAGGGAGCATGGTAGCTCTGGTCCAGGAGGCAGCAGGCCTGCAGGTTCTGGTGCTGGAGGCAGCAGGCCTGCAGGATCTGGCTCTGGAGGCAGCCGGCCGGCTGAGGACTCGGGCTCTGGAGGAAGGTGGTTTGGAGGCCCCGGTACTGATGGCAGGAGGGCTGCAGGTTCCGGCTCAGATATCAGGTAGGCTGCAGGCTTGAGCTCAGATGCCAAGCAAACTGAGGATTCTGGAGACTCTGAAAGACGACAAGCTGATGGCATAGGGGCACAAGGATGATAGGCTTTAAATTATGGAAAGGGCGGTAGCCCTTGAACAGTAGCTTTCTTGTTGTCTGTAGTGCAATATTCACAGTTGCTTTGCACATTAAAACACGTGAAGTTTTTTCTTCAGGATGGCTCAGAATAGTGCTTGTCTTAGCGTCTGTGATGATCAGACTCCCTTTACTGTTTGGCAGTTCACATGTCTTAGTCAGAGGAAACAAGTAAGAGATCACTTGGTCTTTGGAAATGTTCTTATTTTCTTCTACATTAGAAGGTGGTACAGGTGCATCAGAGCATACAGTACTATCATTTCCTGACTTTTCAATATGTGGTGTGCTTGAAGGCAAAACAGCAAAGAAGGGGTCAGAATTTTGTTCCTTTTCAGCAAGGAGGTTGACTTCTGTCACAGCCATTTAATCAAGAGCATGGTCTGAGTCACAGGACATTGTCACATCAGGGATTATGTGCGGCATTGGTTCATGCTTTGTCTGTATGTTACTGGCCTGTCTACGGGTTATCTCTGAGATTGAACTGGCCTTACCATAAAAAGAAAGCAAGGAGATGTTTTGGGTCTTGCCTGAAATTTGGGGTTCCTCAAAGCTGGAGGGACACATCTCAGATATAGCACCTAGATGTAATTTAGCACCTGAAGACAAAACAGAGGAGTTAGAAAATTCAGGATTCAAACAAATACTTTCCTTAACTGCACTTTGAGACATGTTACTATGGCTGTCCTGAGTGGAATCTGAGTGATTAGCCACAGGATTATTTACACAATTACTAGACCAGCTCTGAGGGGACCGCAAAAGAGCACGCAAGGTTTCATTCTCCATTTCTAAGGAGGCTAACATAGAAGCTGAAAAGTAGTCTTGTACCAGGGTTTTAGATTCCCACTTGAACTCTGGGTTATAATTTTTTAACAGAGTCTGAAACATTTTATTCTCCATATGTAATTCCAAAATCTTCGCTTCAAATATATCCTGTGAAGATTGAAGATCTTTTTCTACAAGGACAGCGGTAGACTTTAAAACTTCATAACAATCAACAGAACTAAACCTTGGATTTTGTTTAAACTTGCTACTAGTGGTCTGTGTTTTAATAGGTCTTCTCTCTCTTTTGACAAACTGATCACAGTTTACTTTGAAAGTAGTATTTAACAAGGTTCCTCTAGTATTCGGTGTTGTGATCTGTACTGGACTAACAGACTGGGTAACATCATCTGAATGGAAAAAAGAGGTTATGAAATGAATCTGCTCTTTCTTTGGCTGCTGTGTGGTTAAGCATGCTTTAACTGGGGTCATTGAACTACCAGTTTGGTAAGATGCCGATAAATACGGTGTCTGGAAATTATCTTCAAAGAAAACATTGTCCTGACAGGGGGTCTCTGAGTTACAAACATCAGGAACATGTTCCCTAATAGTACCAATCTCTAAATTACTATTTTGTCTTTCTGCTGCTAACAAGGTTTGTAGAAATTCGTTTTCAACCTGTAGGTCACAGGCTGACATCAGGTGAGGATCAGGGTTACAGATGAAATAAAACTCTAACATAGACGGATCAGCTGACCACAGGGAATAATATTCAGCACGTAAGAGTCTGTTTTGTTCAATGAATCGATCTCTAGAGTCTAAGGACTTTCTACTAGGTTGTATAGAACTGTGATTTGGTAATGGATATCTGCCAACCTGCACAGCCTTTCTGGATCTGGCACTAAACATCTTGGCAAGGACTGACTGGGAGAGCTCTGAGAAAATAAAAGGAGGTAGCTAACTGAATGCAAAGAAACCTCAGAAGTGACCCTGGAAATGTGGGTTGGTCATTCTGTCAGGGACTGTCCGGGACTATGTGGGGAACACAGTCAGGGAATTGGACAAGGACTGGGAACTGGGTAGAAGACGTACACAGAAAGGAGGAGTACAGTGCTGCCCAGGATCATACAGGGAGTCAGAGGAGAAAAAGGGATCCAAAGGGGAAGCCTGTACAAGTGAACAAGATGGGTAAGACTCAGAAAGGAAGGGCACTCACAAGGCAATTTAGCATTCAGACTAACTACACCCAGGAAGGACGTGCAAGACATATATATAATACAACATTAGCAATAAAGGGGGTGTGGGGTAAAGCACTCAGGAGCTCCACATGGTAAGACTGAAGCTCAGTAAGTTTCTTACCCGCAATTGCTGTTACAGATACTGACTGCAAATACCCACATGTAGGATATGCATGCAAAGGCAGGGTCTGTGGAGCTTATACCTATAGTGATGTTATAAATGTAACTCAAAGACAAAACTCACAGTGAACAAGAAACACCACCTAGGTAGTCAGCTGAGCCCACGGATCCTGGCGATCAAACAGGAACGCGCAAGGCAGTAACAGCAAAGGGGTAGAACTAAACACAAGCTTAATAGACAAGGAGCTAGCAAGGAGGAGTGCTTAACAGGAAAGGAAGGAAATGACAGGGCACACTTGGCAGAAAGCAGGTAACAAACATACAAGGTAACAGAAGTAAGACAGCAGAATAGAAAGGCAGCAAACTAGAACTGGAACCAAGGAAATGGGAAGCAAGGCAGGGACTGGAAACGGATATACAGAAGGGGAGGCTACAAGGGTATACTAGAATAGTGCAGGTTAAGGAATCAAGAAAACAAAGTAGCATAGAAGGCAGTGCTGGGGCAGGAACAAGAAGTGAGCTAAGGCTCAGGAGTCAAGGCAGCACTGCAGACAGTGCTGTTCAGGAACAGGGAACTACCAAAGCTTCAGGAGTCAAGGTAGCACTGCAAGCAGTGCTAGTTCAGGAACAGGGAAATTACTAGAGCTCAGGAGTCAAGGTAGCACTGCAGGCAATACTGGTTCAAGGAAACAGGACATAGCTACAGCTCAGGAAACAAGGAGTCAAGAGAGCACTGCAAGCAGTGCAAATCAGGAACAAGAAATAGGTAAGCCCAGGAACAAAGAATAACTATATCTCAGGAACTCAGGAAACAAGGTAGTACTGCAGGCAGTGCTAATTCAGGTACAGGGAATAGCTATAGCTCAGGAACTCAGGAAACAAGGTAGCACTGCAAGCAGTGCTAATTCAGGAGAAGGGAAACTGCTGCAGTTCAGGAACAAGGAATACTAAGGCTATGGGGTCAGGGTAGCACTGCAGGCAGTGCTAATTCAGGAACAGGGTAAACAGCAGCAGGTCAGGAACAAGGCATAATTAAATCTCAGGAAACACTGGAAACAAGAATAGCAAAAGCTCAGGGAACTCTGGAACCAAGGATTCATCTCACCGGTAAACAGCTACAATGACCAACCTTTGCCTGAAGGGAGCTGGGGCTTAAAAGAGCTCACAGTAATCACATGCAGCTGGTGTGAGCAGGCTAGCAGCAGCCAGCCACAGGGGAGCTGAATTCCTCTACCCATCCTTGGCCTGCAGGGGTGGAGACAAAGCAGTGAGCAGGGAATTCTGGGTAATGGAGTTTCAGGCATGAGTAGGCTGGCTTTAAGTCTAAGCAGGCTGGCTTTCACAAAACCCGGCATGGATTGGGAATGGATGTCAATTCCCAAATAGTGTCCAAATGGCTGGAAGTCATGATATGCATGCAGGGGAGTGTCAGGAAGCATATTAGAACACTGGAGAATCCCACAGTTCAGCCCCCTGGTGGTGGACACGAGAACACAGGGAGCGAATCGTGACAGCTTTGGCCCATTCCCCCCCTCTTCTCCTCGGGTTCCCCTCAGCCCGTTCCCTGCCGCTGCACCCCTGCCGCCCTGTCCCCTCGAAGCCCATTCGCCGCCCCGCTTCCGCCTCCCAACTGCTCCTCCCTCCCTCCCGCCTCAAATGGCAGCCGCTGCGCGACAGCAGGAGTGACTCCTGACTCTGCTTGCAGGCCGGGTCGCTCCCCTGCTGCCGCACAGCTCCACCTGTGTGTCAGCTCCTCCCTCGCTGCCGCTGCCACTCCACCGTGAGTTTCGTCCCCGCTGTCTGCCGTGCCTCGCTGGTCTAGTATTCTGTTCTTGTCTCCCTGCAGTTGTATCTAACCTTTGTGCCTCTATTTGTGCCTGTACTTATTTTTTGTGCCTCTGTACAGTACCGTTGCCCTCGCTTCAGCCTGTTCCCTCCCCTACCCCCTCTTCTCTTTGGGTTCCCTGCCGCTGCTCCCCTGCGGCCCGACCCCTCGAAGCCCATTTGCTGCCCTGCTCCTGCCTCCCTGCTGCTCCTCCCTCCCTCCCCTCCTCAAATGGCGGCTCCGGCGCGCCCAAGGCAAGCCCGTCTGTACCCGTCCGCGCCTGGACTCTGCCCAGCACCAGAACCCCTGGCCCCCGCGAATGCCTCGACACCAGACTCCGCTACGACGCCAGCACCCTCCACGCACTCAACGCCAGCTAAAACCACAGGCTGCCCCAAAACGGACCCACGGACCCTTCTCTTGCCACACCTGCAGCTTCATCTGCGACAGAGCCACCAAACCTCCAAAGACGGGACCCAACCACCTTCGCTGCATACTCCTCAACACCCGCTCAGCATGCAAACACGCCATCGAGCTCTGGGATCTGCTCGACACCTCCGCACCAGACGTAGCCTTCCTGACCGAGACCTGGTGGAACGACTCCTCGGCACCCGACATCTCCATAGCCATCCCGGACGGCTACAAGATCACCCGCAGTGATCGAGCCAACGGAATCAGAGGAGGAATAGCCATCATCTACAAGTCCACCCTCAAGGTTTGCCACCCATGCAGACGACACCCTCAACAGCACCGAACACCTGAACTTCCGGATCCACACCGACCCCAACACCACCCTCAGAGGAACACTCATCTACAGACCCCCAGGACGCCGGGCTCAGTTCAGCGACTCCACTGCTGACCTCGCCAGCACCCACGCGCTCGCATCCACGGACTACAACAACAACGCCAACTCCGCCACCCTGATCGACAACCTCACCAACCTCGGCCTCAGACAACTCGTCACCGCACCCATTCACGCCGCCGGCCACACGCTGGACCCCGTCTTCTCCACAGGCACCCACATCGCCTTCGACCACACCACCAAACTCCACTGGACCGACCAACGCTGCATCCATTTCACCTTCAAGAAACCAACCACGCACCACTGCATGCAACAGCTGCCCCGCTGCGGCTGGAGCAAAGTCACCGAAGACTAGTTGATCACCACCCTCGGCCAGAACCCACCCACCACCCCCACCAGCCCAGACACCACAGCCCGCAACCTCAGATAGTGGATCATCAACTACACCAACACCCTCTCCCTGATCAAGAAACCCTCCATCAGCCACACCAGCAAGAGAGCCACCAGGTTCACCGATGAACTCCAGACCTCCAAACGCGCATTCCAGAAACTGGTGAAGATATGACTCCACGAACGCACACCGGACTACCACGCAGCCCACAAGGACGCCACCCGCAGACAACCACCTCATCAGATTAGCCAAGAGATCCTCCTTCAAAGACCGCCTAGATAACAACTCACACAACAGTAAAGAGCTCTTCAGCATCGTAAAGGAACTCTCCAACCCCAGCGTCAACGACATCCCGCCCTCACAAGAACTGTGCAACTCACTAGCCATCTTCTTCCACCGCAAGATCGCGGACATCCACGACCGCTTCAACACCACGACTGCCCCACTATGCCAAACTCCACCTACCCTGCGAAAACAACCAGCATCAACCGCCTGACCTCATGGTCCAACGACGACAACGAGACAACCAAGGTCATGAACTCCATCTACTCAAGATCTCCGTCAGACCCGTGCCCACACCACGTATTCAACAAAGCAGATGCAGGCATCGTATCCCAACTATGGAAGGATATCAACATCTCCTTCGATACAGCAACCTTCCTTGAAGACTGGAAGCACGCCGAAATCAACGCCCTCCTCAAGAAGCCCAAGGCGGGCCCCAAGGACCTCAAGAACGTCCGGCCCATATACCTGCTTCTGATCCAAACGAAGGTCATCGAGAAAATCGTCAACATGCAACTGGCCCACCACCTTTAAGACAACAACAACTTGGACCCGTCCCAGTCCGGATTCAGACAAAACCACAGCACCGAGACTGCCCTCATCGCCGCCACAGACGACTTCAGGCGGCAACTAGACAATGGCGAAACATCAGCCCTCATCCTCCTGGACCTGTCAGCCGCCTTCGACACGGTCTGCCATCGCACTCTAAAGACACGCCTCCAAGAAGCCGGAATCCCTGCGTGACCTCTTGTCATCTTCCGGTCCGCTCTCCCTGCTGGCACGCCCACCGCTCACCAGCGGATCCTCAAAAACCCTTCTCCACAGCTCCTGTCGGGATTGTGCACGCACTGGAAGCACGGAAGCACTTTGAAGCACTTGCCTTTTGTTCTCTTTGTTCCTGGTCCTGCACCTCGCCGCACCCGCTTCGCGGGTGCCGCAGCGCCTGCAAGTGAGAGGCGCTTGCCACCAGACCGCGGCAGAGGAGGTAGCGGTAGTACCTGCGGTCAGGGCTGCGAGTACCAGCGGGGCTGCGAGCGTAGCAGGGACTCCATTGACCAGGAGTCCCTGCGTGACCTCTTGTCATCTTCCGGTCCGCTCTCCCTGCTGGCACGCCCACCGCTCACCAGCGGATCCTCAAAAACCCTTATCCACAGCTCCTGTCGGGATTGTGCACGCACTGGAAGCACGGAAGCACTTTGAAGCACTTGCCTTTTGTTCTCTTTGTTCCTGGTCCTGCACCTCGCCGCACCCGCTTCGCGGGTGCCGCTGCGCCTGCAAGTGAGAGGCGCTTGCCACCAGACCGCGGCAGAGGAGGTAGCGGTAGTACCTGCGGTCAGGCCTGCGAGTACCAGCGGGGCTGCGAGCGTAGCAGGGACTCCATTGACCAGGAGTCCCTGCGTGACCTCTTGTCATCTTCCGGTCCGCTCTCCCTGCTGGCACGCCCACCGCTCACCAGCGGATCCTCAAAAACCCTTCTCCACAGCTCCAGTCGGGATTGTGCACGCACTGGAAGCACGGAAGCACTTTTAAGCACTTGCCTTTTGTTCTCTTTGTTCCTGGTCCTGCACCTCGCCGCACCCGCTTCGCGGGTGCCGCATCGCCTGCAAGTGAGAGGCGCTTGCCACCAGACCGCGGCAGAGGAGGTAGCGGTAGTACCTGTGGTCAGGGCTGCGAGTACCAGCGGGGCTGCGAGCGTAGCAGGGACTCCATTGACCAGGAGTCCCTGCGTGACCTCTTGTCATCTTCCGGTCCATTCTCCCTGCTGGCACGCCCACCGCTCTGACGCCACCTATATCCAGGGCTCACACTCCCGCAGCGCGGGGCGAAGACCGGGCAAAGAGCAGGCCGTTTGAGGCCGTTCGAGGACTTGAGAGACTGGACTGGGCCACCCCTCTGGACCAAATTGTGAGCACATGTACTGGTTTTAATTACTTTTATCTCATATATATTTTAACATGTGTTCACTGGGTACCCGTAGTAAAACTGCAAAGGGTGGGCTAAAATCAAACGGGACACTCGATGATTTCATTGTCAAGACTAATATAGCCATTGACTACGAAATCACAAAAATGCAGCACAGAGTGTCACTCGAGCTCGAGGCAGCGCGAAGACTATCCCAGGATATGGCATTTACAAAAAAATCATCCTTAGGCAATATTGCCTCGGCTAAAACCCCTGAACGCCTGTCTGGTCCACGGCCCTTGATAGTACAGGCAGTTATTCATCCCCCACCATCAACCCCTTCACCAGACCCCCAACCAATTTCATTGCCGACATCTCCTAAGCCCCCGCAGACTTTGATGTTAAAAACCCAATGTTTAAACCTAGGAATTTCCAAACAATTAGATACGTCAAAGCAGCAAGCTAGTGTTAACAAAAAGGATGCTGCACTTATAAGAAAACGTCTTGCCAGATCAGTTTTTGCTTGTAAAAAGGCCAAAATTGCGAGGGCACATTTCTTTAATAATCGCCGCCTCTTGGCCTTAAATAGAGCAGGTACTAGTGCCCCGCTGGCTAAAGCGTGCCCTACTGGCGCGGTCACTGGCACCAGTATAGATAGCACAGACCCAGACACAACAATGGGGGATTCACTCCCGATCTTAGTTGAAGGAGCCCCTGAGGAAGTGCTAGGTGAGTCTGGTAAGCTACAGGGGGGTGATGAAGAGTTCCTTAAAATTGTATGGGATACTTTGAAAAGGCTTCTGTCCCCCCTGGAACTCCGACTCTCACGAATTGAGAATAATCTTTTAGAAATGGACAAGACAATTGTAACTCTAGCTAGTCTTGGCTTAAAGCAGATGGAGGCAACTACCCTATTGGGTGTTGAGAGCATCCCACATGCCCCAGTGGAACTTACATCGGCCTTACCCCCGCCCAACCCTAAACCCATACCAAAACCCCGCACAAAGGTCCGCAATCCATCGGTCACTAACCCCCACCCTATCGCCCCAACCCCCGGCCCCCTACAAAACAAAGCACCCATTAAAATGAGTTACCAGGCTAGAACCCAGCACACAAGTAAGCGCGTAAACCCACGCACCTACTCTAATGGATCTAGAGATGGTAATAGACTTAATTTTCGAGGAGGCTATATTGATTTACCACCTGATGCCAGGTCTTATGTAGTTGTGTTGGCAGGCGTGCCTGCTTTGGAGCCTTGGTCTCAAGAGGATCATTGTTCGTTAAAGAACAAGGCTATTCATTGGCTTAACGTAAATAGACAACTACCGAACAATCTTAGAAGTAACATCTTAATGGTTCGCAGGGTTCCGTGGGTAGGCCCGTCATTCAAGTCTATCCCGGGTGACTGCATTGTTATTTCCTTTGCAGATCCAAAGACAGCCCACCATCTATGTTCTTGGAAAGTACGGGACGATAACTCTGGTATTACTGTAAAGCCACTCACCTTCTTTTACCCCCCACGACCACACATAAACCCAGGAGGGAATTGGTCTACAGTCCACAATACTACATGGGGTGGACGAAGGGAAGGTTGGCAAGGTCAAAATGGTTGGTGGGATGGGTTCCCACCTCAAATAGATTTGGTTGCCTCGACGAGGTTGATTGACTTCGGAGGGACAATACGCCAGCTAACTATCCTGAATCAACCCGTTTGACTGTGTTTTCTGCCCCTACCTCTTTAGAAGTTTGTGTAGAAAATGTCGTCTCTTCTGAACTAACAGGCCATGTTTCAAGACATGTAACCAAGCCTCCCTTTATTAATTTACATGCAACTCACGTTGTTGCTGATACACCCTTGGATGGCCCACTAACCGTTCTGAAACCTGTACTCGGCTCTATTGAGTTCAGAGCCAAAGAGGCAGGTTCATCGGAGGTGATACCAACTAGAGCTTTGGTGAGTCCACCAGGGGTGGTTTCATGCAACACAGCTGGGTTAAGGGGAAGTATAGTACTGTTCCCCGCCGTGCCAGTACGATTGATTTCTTCAGTAGTCCCCCCATTGGCTACACTAAATATACTGTCCTGGAATGTTGCAGGGGTTAGGGGCAGCTTGAAATCAGAAGATTGGTTGGACTTTGTGGACAGTTTTGATATCATTCTGCTGCAGGAAACCTGGGCATCTGATCCAGTACATAGAGTAGGTTTTGTAAATGTTTTCAAACCAGCCATAAAGGGTGCCAAAGGGCGTGCTTCTGGGGGTCTGTTGATCTGGGTGAAACAGTCATCTGGATATCATCCATCTGATATATCTGTAAACAATCCGGACCTCCTGGTAATTAAATTGAGCAAAGAGGGCCACCGGGACATGAATATTATTAATGTATACGCACGTGGGCTTCCAGGGGGCCGTTGCCCTGCTGTGTTGGACGTATTGGACCACCTTCTCGCAGGACAGGCTAGAGAAGATTTTGTCCTCCTGGCAGGAGATTTTAACTGCACTTTTGAGCCGTTATATGTAGCCGGTGACAGCTGGGGCTCAGCAGAAGACGCAGCCTGGAACATCCCAGATCTATTGGCAAACAAAACTGTTAAAGCTACTGAGGCCGCGTTGAATTGGATGGCTCTGTGCCTTACCTGGGGGTTCAGGGCTATAAATGGTCGGTCAAAATCCGATCTGGGTGCTAACTACACCTTTGATAATGGTTTGAGGAAAAGCAGGATTGACTATTTCCTACTGAAGTTGGAATTTTGGCCGCAGTTGGTGGATATGGAAGTTGTACCTCGCCCAGAAAGCGACCATAACCCCCTTTCACTTAAATTAATGTTTTCAGGGATGCAGAGATTAAAAGAACCCGAGACAACCCGGACAGGGGACGTTTTCTTGACCAATGACCGCAGAAGGTTGAAATGGTCTAGGCTAGCGGGGGATGAGACCCTTCAGGAGTGTGTTGAGATTGTGGTTTCTAACTCGTTAGGTGACATTATGCGTGAGGACTTGCAGGGGGGCGGATCTGCAAATACTGTTATCGACCTCTATGAGCGCTGTTTTCACGAGCTCAAATTCCTTCTTTCCCTACCAGGTCAGAGGGGTATTGCTAAACAGAATGCAACTCGCCAGAAATGGTATAACAAAAAGTGCAGGGAGGCCCACAAACATCTTGTTAAAGAGGTTAAGTCCCGTAATATTTGTGCAGTTAAGGCAGCAAGGGTGCAATACAAGAAAGCCCAGTGGGAAGCCAAACGTGAGTGGGAGGATATGTATTGGTCCGATCTCGTGGATGCCTCTACCTCAAATAACCAGCTTAAGTTCTGGAATTTAGTGAAATGGGGTAGGGATTCCGACTCACGTACCCCCACAAACCATGTCTCCCCAGAAGCCTGGGTGAGCCACTATTCGGCCCAATTCCGCGCGGAAACATCCGAATCTATTTTTATTTTGAATGAGGTACTATTGTCACCCATTCGCGGAGAGAGACTTATATTCACAGAAACCGAGGTAGAGTTAGCACTTGGTCTGTCCCAGCGGGGAAAAGCACCTGGTATGGACTTAATCCCTGTAGACCTGTTTAAAGCCAACCCCACTCTTTGGGTGCCCTTCATAACAAGGATCCCCAATGCCGTAGCTAATGGGGCAAAAATCCCTAGGTCGTGGAAGGGCGCGGAGATACTCCCTATCCACAAAAAAGGCGATAGGTCTAATCCGGGCAATTATCGCCCGATTAGCCTTATCGACTCCTTCCAAAAAATTATTGCACGCATGGTTCTAAGCAGGGTGCAAGGTTGGATTGAACTAGAGGACATCCTTTCTCCCATGCAAGCAGGCTTCAGATCTGGAACGAGCACCATTGATCAGGTGTTCAGATTTTGTCTGATCTACTGGAAGGTGGTTTTGCTCGGCGGTGGTACCCTCTTTGCCGCTTTTATTGATCTGAAGTCTGCTTTCGATCTTGTGCCGAGGGTTAAATTGTGGTGCGTCTTGAGGGACTTGGGCCTACCAAGGGAACTTCTTGAACTGATAGTCAAAATGCATGAGGACAATTATGCTAGGGTGAGATGGGGAGGCCAGGGACAAGTATCTAAATCTTTTCCCGTGACCCGTGGTGTCCGCCAGGGCTGCGTCCTGGCCCCAACACTCTTCCTGCTGTTCATTGATCAAGTGGTCAAGTTCTTTGCAGATACCCCAACAGACGCCCCTTCGTTGGCAGGGTTGAAGTTTCCAATGCTTATCTTTGCTGATGACACCCTGCTCCTCTCGAAAACACGTAGCGGACTCCAGCGGGCGCTGGACCGCTTTGAGGAGTTCTGTGCCATTAATGACCTTAAGGTAAACGTTGGCAAAACTAAGTTTATGGTCCTAAACAGGAGGCATTTTGTCCGGAGCTCCGTAAGTCTGAGTGGAGTTAATCTGGAACAAGTCGAGACCATGACGTATTTGGGGGTCACCCTGGACCGCCGCCTGGGTTGGAAAGATCAGGTTGACGCTCAACAGTTTAAGTTTGCTCGACTCACTGGTTGCCTTCTGAGTGAGCAAAGGAGATCAATCACCAAACGGGTCTCCCCAGCGTTAAAAATCTATGACACTAAGATCAACACCGCAATTTTATATGGTGCTGACCTCTGGGGTTATACTGATCTCTCCAGCCTATTCAGAACCCAGTGTATGTTCCTAAGGGGCTTGATTGGGTTACCCCAATCTTCACCTTCTATACCCTTGTGTTTGGATATGGGATGTAACCCTATCAATGAGATGGCTAGATTCAGATTGGTGGCCTTTTGGAGGCGCATATGGACATCCCCTGACCTTACCCCTTTTGCTAGGGAACTGGCCGAAATTAGGTCAATTGGGGGATCGGGGAGAATCCCCTGGCTAAAAAGTGTAAGAACCATCTTGAGTGAAATGGGTTTAGAACATCTGTGGATTTCCCCGAGCAGTAATGTTTTCCCATCCAAACAGGAATTCAAGGCACTGTACTGGGCCTCGGCCCGTTCATCATTAATTACTGCCTCCAGCTCCGCGGGTCTCACGGGGAGGTTCTTGACTTTTAAGCTGGATCCCTCCTGTGAGATCTACTGGGATATTATCACCAAACAGCTGGACAAGAAGCTTTACCATCAGTTTCGGGTAGGATCATTGCCATTGAACTCTTTTACTATAAAATGGGCTAACGGAACAACTGAATTTTGTAGTTGCTGTACAAGCTACAAAGAAACTGAGGGTCATTTCCTGTTTGCTTGCCCGCTCTATTCTGTGCCCCGTATAAAATGGCTAAAACCCCTGTTCCAGCATCTCCCTTGTAGAAGGTCCTCTGAGGCTATTCAGGTTTTAAAAACCAATACCTCAGAGAAGTTCGTGGTGAGTGTTGCCAAGTTCTTAGGGTGGGCTTGGGTTATCAGGGCAAGAAGCAGACAACCTAATAGAGCCTCCTAATTCTTATGTAAAGGATCATTTACATCAACCCTAACTAATTTTGCAATATTGTATATAGTCCGAGGTATGTCTCCTGTATTTTTCGTCTGTTTTATAAATTTTAATATGCTATGGTCAGGTTTGTCTTGTATTTCTGTATGTTTAATAACTTTTTAAAACAATGGTGTTAGTGTTTTTCTAAAGGAATAATGTAATTACAATGAAATGTGTTTTAAATATTGTCTTTTATGATTTTGATATCGAAATAAAGACTTTAAAACCTGAACCTGAATGCTGGTTGTTAGATCTGGGGGTCTCTAGTTGGCAATGGTGTTCACCTTTGCACAAATAGGGACCCTTACTTCTAAGTCAGGATAAGGGGATTACACTCCTTAATAACCCCTGCTCATCCCCTTGGTAGCTTGGCAGGAGCAGACAGGCTTATCTCAGAGGCAATGTGTTAAGCATTTGTGAATATAAACAGTAATACAGTGAAAACACTACAGATGGACACAACACAGGTTTTATAAAAATAAGTATTCTTTATATAGACTTAAACACAAGACCACAAACGAAAAAACCCCACAAAACTACACTTAAGATTGCTTTAAAGATGATAAAAGTTACTTAGTTCAAGTTGATGATAGATGCGACAAAGTTCTCAACAAAGTACCTGGATGCGTAACGCAAAGTAAACAAAAGGCTCGCAAAAGGGTAGATGCGTTGGTTCCGTGATCCAGGGGAGATGATGCATCATGCCTCAATGCTTGCGCAGAGTAGGGGATGCGTCGTGATCCTTACCGGTGCAGAGGTGATGCGTAGATTCTCGGCCTGCAGGCCCGTTGCGGTGCGCAAGATGGCGCCTTGATGCGATGCGATGATCCGGTTGTGATGCGAGAAGATGGCACCCATGACGCGGCGATGCGATGACGATGCGTAGACACCCTGGCAGCCTTGTGACGACTCTGTACTTTTGAGCCACGACAGACCCTGGGACACGCTTCTCCGGTGATGCGATGGCGACTCTCTCGATGGCGTCACGCTTCTCCGGTGATGCGACAGCAGGTAGCTTCGATGAACACATGCTTCCAGGGAGATGTGACAAAGGCTCGCTTCTCCGGCAATGCAACGATTTCAGCTGCGGCAGCGACACGCTTCCTCTCGATGCGTCGAGCTTCCAGCTCCCAGCAACACGCAAATGTCTGGAGTTGAGAATTCCCAGCAAGGAAATTCAGAGGGGAGCTGGAGATGACGTCTTTTGTTCCTGAGACTTCAGCAGGAGGCAAGCACAGTTCAAGCCCTTGGAGAATATTCTGTAAATGATGAAAGTCCTTAAAAAGTTCCTTCTCCTTTCCTTGGCAATGAAGCAACCACTGCAGTCCAACCCAGCAAACAGCACACTGGCAGAGGGTCAGTCAAACTCCTGCAACTTCCTTGGTTCTTCTCTTTGGCAAAAGGTTTCTTGTTCCAGAAGTGATCTAATTTCTTGGGATCAGGGTCCCAATATTTATACCCCAAAATCCTTTGTTCTCTGAAGGCAGAGAGGCCTCTGCCTAGTCCAAACCAGTTTCTGAGCACTTTGTTTACATGACTCTCCTTCCTTTCACTGTGCAGGGCAGAGACATCAGCCGCTCCACAGGAGGTGGAGCCAGCACAGGGGAGGGAAGGGACAGCTCTGGAGCACTTTGTTGACAAGATTCCTTCTCTCCTTTCACAGTGCAGGGCAGAGACAACAGACAAGCCACAGGAGACGGAGCCAGCATTGTAAAGGGAAGGCCCAGCCCTATTCAGGTCCCCGGTGCAACTCCTCCCTCCCATCTAGATGCAGATCTCTCCATTCACCACTGGGCTGCCCCAGCCTGTCTCCTGGAATCCCCCAGCCCTGTCTCTCACAAACCAAGACAAGGAATACACAACCTAGCAGAGGCAAGCCTGGACAGTTAGGCAAGAAAATACCTACTTTCTAAAAGTGGTATTTGCAAACACAGAATGTTAAAACCAACTTTACTAAAAGATGTATTTTATCATTCTGAGTTCAGGCATATTAAATTCGAATTTCTACCATGTTCCCTGAGTCGGTTAGGATTATAAGAATGTAATAATCTAACTGCCCATTCTAGCCTATGGAGAACAGGTAGCCTTCAATAGTGAAAAACGAAATGGATGTAATTCACTATTAGGACATGCTACCCACACCAGAGCATGTCCTACCTTATACTTACAATGCACCCTGCCCTTGGGCCTACCCTAGCGGTGTCTAATATGAAGCAAAGGGAAGCTTTAGGGTCTGGCAAGTGGGTGCACTTGCCAAATCGACATGGCAGTACTAGACTGCACACAGGCCTTGCAATGGCAGGCCTGAGACACACTTTACAAGCTGCTTCTGTGGGTGGCACAACCAGTGCTGCAAGCCCACCCGCAGGATTTGTTGTACAAGCCCTGGGCACACATGGTGCACTGTACTAGGGGCTGGCAAGTAAATCAAATAACCCATTCATGGAATCACCAATTAGTACATCAATTTAACATAGGGAGCACTTGCACTATGGCACTGAATAGCAGTGGCACAGTGCCCAAAACATATAACCAGCAAACACATATCAAAACAGAGGAGGCAATCTGTCAAAAATGGAAGGCAGACTCATGCCAATGATGCCAGGTCTAACATCTTAATGCCTCAATAGTTCTTAAGAAGTTTCTGCTATCATAAATGTACGATGGGAGAGCAGTGAAAGAAGGTCGAAAAGAATAGTCAATGCATTTTCAGATATACTTCAATAAGCTTCCCCTTGATGAGACTATAAGTCTACCAGGGTATTCGGATAGACTTTTATGGAGTTTCGATAACAGGTAGAGGACAGGAGTGGTACTCCTCCACATTAGAAATTGGGTTTCTTTCTGGTTGGCCGAGGTATATGCACCTGTCCAAGCAGAAACCACATTCCAGTCAGGTTAAGTCAGATACACGTCCTAAATTAACCGGTGCTCACCCTATGGTAGCTTGGCACAGATCAGTCAGGCTTAACTTAAGATACAATGTGTAAAGTATTTGTCCAACGCTTAAAACAACAAAACAGTGAAGACGCAACACAAAAATATACCACATATGGATAGAAGAATAGAGGTGAATTTATTGAACACGACCAAAATGACAAAAATCCAATATGTAGAACCAGAGTTATGAATTTTTAAAGACGATTGTGAAATACAGTGCTTAAAAGCCTAAAGTGCCAACCCGGGCGTTGTGGTTGTTCTAGACTGGGTCAAATCCGAATCCAAAAGTTCAGGCCTACTGCGATGGAGCATGGGTTGGATACAGGGACCAACATTAGCCCCCTGAAACAGTACCTTGGTTTGTGGTTCCGTCGATTTTGAGGACAAGATGCGAGGAGCAAAAAAGTGATGCATGGGTCGTGTGGCCAGGTCTACCTCCCCTCGTGCCCTCTCAGCCTCCAAACCCTCCTAGTCTGGACCTTGGGTCTCATGGGTGGCCAGTTGGTGGCAGGATCCACCATTGCCTCCATTGCTGGCAAAACATCACGTCAGACAGGTGGGTTCTCCAGATAGTCTCAAGGGGCTACTCCCTCCCTTTCAAATCTACTTCTCCCTCCATACGTCCAGCTTACAAGCAGCTGATGGAGGATCATCTGACTTAGCTTCAGGAGGAAGTCATGGCTCTCTTGGCCAAGGGAGTCATGGAAAGGGCGCCAGAAGCAGGCTTGGTTATTATTTCCGCTACTTTCTGGTCCTGAAAAAGGACAAGAATCTTCACCCTATTCTATATCTGTGAGCCCTCAATCACTTCCTCAAAAAAGAAAAGTTCAAGATGCTCACTCTGGCTCAGGTCTTGTCTGCCCTGAACCCAGGAGACTGGAAGGGAGCGTTGGACTTGCAGTACACCTATTTTCACATTTGTGTCCTGTCTGCTTATCAGCGCTACCTGCAATTTATGGTACGCTATCAGCATTTTCAGTTCACTGTGCTCTCCTTTGGCCTTACTAGTGCTCCTTCGGGTAATCACCAAGGTGATGGCAGTGGTCACATCTCATCTGTGCAGATCATGGGTGCCAGTCTTACCCTATCTCTCGACTGGCTGTTGAAGGCAGATTCGCCCCAAAGGCTGTTGTCTCCCACATCCAGACTACGGCAAACCTCCTGCATTCTCTGGGGTCCACTATCAACATGCCAAAGTCACAGCTGACTTCCTTTCATTGGAGCTGTTCTGGATACAGTGCAGTTTTGGGCCTATCCCCCGAGCAGGGACTCCAGATTTTTCAGACTATGATACTGATGTTTCAGCGTCTATCCTGGATCACGGTGAGAATTACTCTGAAGCGGCTGGGCCTCATGGCCTTCTGCAACCTGCTAGTGACACATGCCAGATAGCATATGCGGGCTCTGCAGTGGGACTTGAAGTTCCAGTGGGTGCACCATCAGAGGAATCTCTCCAACGTGGTCCAGATCTTTGAGAATACTGCTGGGGACCTGCAGTGGTGGCTGACCAACAGCAATTGGGTCAGAGGCAGACCCCTCTCCCATACCCAACCCGATCACACATTAGTGACAGGTGCGTCAATCCTGGGATGGGGCGGCCTTCTGGGAGAGATTGAGATCTGAGGTCTCTGGTCTCAGGTGGAATCTAGACTCCACATCAACTTGCTGGAGCTCCGAGTGATTCGTTTGGCATTGAAAGCCTTTCTTCCTTTAATTAAGTGAAAGCTGGTTCAAGTGTTCACAGAAAACACCACCCTCATATGGTACTGCAATAAACAAGGTGGCGTGTGGTCATGGGACCTTTGTCAAGAGGCCCGCGTCTCAGGACATGGCTGGAACAGCAGGGCATATCCCTGGTGGTTCAAAATCTGGCAGGTTCTCTGAACGTCAGGGCGGACAAACTCAGCCGTCGATGCCTAGCGGATCATAATTGACTTCTCCATCTGGAGGTGGTGCAAGGTCTCTTTCAACAGTAGGGAGAGTCTTGGTTAGATCTGTTTGCCTTCGTTGAGAATGCGCAATGTCAGCAGTTTTGAGCACTTCAATTTCCAAGGCCGTTCCCACTCTAAGATGCTTTTCGTCTTGAGTGGAGCTCAGGTCTCCTATACACTTTTCCACCCTTACCACTCCTGTCCAGAATGCTCAAGAAGATCAGGAGCGACCAGGCATAAGTCATCCTTTTGACTCCAGACTGGGCAAGGAGAGTATGGTATCCCGAGCTTCTCCAATTGAGCATCGATCCTACGATCAGGCTGCCCTTTCGGAAGGATCTTCTGTCACAGCAGCAGGGGCGTGCCCTCCACCCGAACTTGTCAACTCTATGCCTTCTTGTGTGGAAACTGAGCGGCGGCAGGTGATAGCATCCAACTTTCTTCTCGAAGTTTGCAACCAAGACTGTGTATGCCTGCCCTGGAACAAATTTGTAAAATTAAAATACTGTACAGAAAGGTCTATTGGTCCTCTTTCTGCTACCCGTTCTCAAGTTTTGGATTTTTGTTTTACCCTTGCCCAGCAGGCTCTGCACTGGGTACTCTCAAAGGGTACCTTTCGGCCCTGTCTGACTTCCTGAGGCTGCCAGACCAACCCTCATTATTTAGATCGCATTTTGTAAATAGATTCCTTAAGGACCTTGTACATATGCTTCTGTATTCCTCTTTCATTATGCCTCAGTGGAACTTTTAATTGGTTCTTACCTTCCTGATGAGTGCTCCATTCAAACCTCTGCACAATTGCCCCCTCTGGCTGCTTATCATCAAAACAGCCGTTTCCCTGTCAATCAGCTCTACCAGGAGGGTGAGCAAACTGCAGGCTTTGTCATCTAGACCTCCTTACCTGACAAAATTCCCTGACGAATTGGTGCTTCGCACTATGGTCTCTTTCTCCCAATAGTGGTAACACCATTCCATCAGGGGCAATCTGTTACCTTGCCCACTTTCTATGCTCTTCCATATCGCTCTAAAGAAGAGGAGCCAAAAAGAGCATTGTCGTTCCACCTTGACCGCACTAAAAATTTCCAGGTGAATGACCAACTCTTTGTGGGGTACGTTGGTACGAACAAAGGTCCTGTAATGCAGACAAGGACTATCTTGTGATGGGTCGTCCTCTGTATCAAAATTTACTACACTCTGACCAAAAATCATCCTCCTGAAGGCTTATGGGCTCATTCAACCAGAGCTAAGACTGCTACCAATGAGTTGAAACATGGAGTTCCAGTTTCAATATTTGTCAGGCAGCAACATGGGCATCCCTGCTCACATTTACCAAGCTATTGGCTGCTCTGTCCTGCAGGACTTTCTGGTCTAAACTTGTTGGCAATCCCTCCTCCGTGGATGGTCTTGCTTGAGTATCGATTTAAAGGTAAAAAATCTGCGGCTAGATGTCTCTATCAAGTGGACATGTTTCTTAGCTTTGGTAACGTCTTATCTGTTAGAGACATGATCTAGCCGCAGATTCTTTACCAACCCACCCATCCTCCCCGCGCTGGGACAAGTTTCTAGGGTCAGGGCTGATCCCTTTCAGGCCCTAGTTGTTCAGACACACACCAATGTCAGTGCACTTCATGGCTCCGTGTTTCTGGTGTGGAAAGTTGTGAAAAGTAACTGACATCAGAACACCGAGGGGTGCCTATATAGGTGACATGGATGTTATAAGGTGCCAACAACATCACGTGGAGCCGACCGACGAAACCTAGCAGCACATGTGGGTATTGCTCAAAGAAAAATCTTCCAGATCCAATCTGATGCCTGAGAAATTCAAAGGTAAGGAATTTGCGTCTGGCTTACGTTTCTTCCAGATAAGGAGTTGCCAAAGGTAAGTAACTTGTGCAACCTTTGTTCTCATCACCTGTCATCTTAACTGGCTGGTTGTAGGAGATTTTCTTCTAACGTGTACCATTTCTGCTAAGTCCACCTTCAACCCACCATCTGGGGCTTTCCAACTTTGGCTTTAGGTATCACTCACATTCATCTACTGAAACCCCAATGAATCATATGCTAATCTACTTACACAAGGGTGTTTTCATTCCTTTTCCAGCCATGCCCCACATAATCTTGGCATCGGCACATTATTCGGCTGCCCTCAAAGTTCCTAAACATTGCCTAGTACTTCAATGCCTGTTCTTGACACATATTCTTGATGTTTTTTAACTATATTCCTTACTATGGTAGCATTAACCTGTCAGTTTTGCATATACTCTCTATGATAGCAAACTCAGGTTGCAAGGTAATTTGGTCACATGCCTAAACCTCAGAGGCAAATTTTAATCAAAGTGTTTTCTTCTATTGCTTGGAGTCAGAGGTCTTCTACTTCCTGACGATTCTGACAGCACACCATGCATCCAAATTTCAGTGTGATTTGTATGCCCTCTTAAATATCTCACACAGAGCTTCATGTTAATCTTTCCAGTCACTGTTGATCCCTCCACCCCCATACTTATCGAACAAGGCAAAAGTGGCAGCTGCTTTTCCATTTCTTACCATGCAACAATGTGTGCTCAGTTTATAGAGCATGACCAAGTCACTATTTATTTAATGGTGTGTGCTGTATAAAAAAAGTCACACTCCTACTCCTAGTACATTCTAGCCCCTCCTTATTATTGGATTTTTTCCTTTGCCATTTCTGGGAGACATGAATAGCATATTTGCCTGATAAAGCATTACTTTTCATTCAGTCCTTTTAGGGTTTTTATAAACAATGCATTTGTTATGCAGCTATTTTACCTACAAAAGAGCTTTAGCTATGACCGACCTCAGGCATGGGTTTGATTAAAGAAGCCCCAATGCCAGCATGAGTTACAGTATTGCAATGAATGTTATTCCTTCCTAATACCATACCAATATACACTCAATCAAACCACCACCCCTTTCTCAACCAACGTTCATGCACAAGCACACAGGCCTGAGACTCCATAACTGCTAGCACCTCCTCATTTCTCATTCACATGCCATCACAAATCTACTTTTTTAACACTGCAGCGCACATTCAGTCCATCTAATGTGCACAGGCTTAACTGAAAACAGCCCATAAACACAACCACACGGTTCTTAAAAATGTGCCTGCGTCTAGAGCAAATATTGCTATCCCTACAATCGGTCAAAGCTAGCTATTGCAGGTAGATATGATTCAGCTATTGGCTGATGCTAAGGAGTTAAAATCTGGAGGGAACCATTTTTTTTACATTGTCTAGGTATTATAGACTACTGTTTTAGGATGGACTACCCTTGCATGTTTAAATGTATTCAAGAGTGTTGGCTTCTGGAATTTTATTTTCTCTTGTTCCAAAATGTAGACGTTTTGCCAGTAAGGGGCACATTTACAAGAAAGTGATGCATCTATAGAGATGCGTCACTTTCCTTGCGGCACCCTAACAAATGCTTGCGCCACCATTGATGCGCCTTATTTACAATACGGTGCACCATGGCGGAAGGCTTGACAGATGCATCAGAAATTCTGATGCATCTGTTGAGGCAAAAGTCATGCATTGCTGGAGTCGTGTTGCAAGCATGACGCAACTCCAGCAATGCATTTTGTGGCCTATTCCCACTACACTGCGCCACTCCTTACACCTGCTTCAAGCAGGCGTAAGGTTTTGACGCAGTGGCGTTCTTAAAGTGACGCAGTTAAATCTTGTAGATTTCACTGCGTCACTTTTACCAGGCTTTCCTGTGTAGGAACGCCCCCCTGCATGCATTATAACTGATGCAGGTATAATGTGATGCAGGGCTTTACAATGTGACGCATCTCCCTAGATGCGTCACGTTGTAAACAGGGCTCAAAAAGTGACGCAATGGCAGCGCAAAGAGGCACAAGGGGCTTGTAAATCTACCACTAAATGTTTATCCCTTATTGTGTCTTCTATCTTTCATTCAGGCTTTTCTTAGATCTTTTTGTTGGTTTGTCTCTCCAACTATTGTTGCAAATTACGTATTTTCTGCGTTTTCTGAATCCAGTTGAAATTACCCATTATACAGTTGAGTGCAAAGTAGCACTTTATGGATTGGGTCACTAAACAGAATTATTTGATGCCTTCTTCAAAAAATCCTCCTTCCCATGAACTAGCACTGCTAGATGTTAACATTAAGGTTTATTATAGCAAGTCATGTTTGCTGAGAAGAAACGGTTACTGATTAACTTATTTTCTTTTAGGTTGATGATTTTTTACAAAATCTTGTAAATTTTGATAAAGAGCATATCCCAGAAGCCACAGTTAAAGCTGTAAAAGAAAATTATTTGAGAGATCCCGAGTTTCACCCAGAATTTGTACGTACAAAGTCTTCAGCAGCTGCAGGTCTCTGTGCTTGGGTTATAAATATCATTCGATTCCATGAGGTAAGAATCTATTAGGCAACTTTTTTTTCCAAACTTTATTTTTCAGTTTTATATACAGAAAATTGAAACAAAAAGAAGTTAAATAGAAATGGCATTGCATGGCAAGAGCATTATACAGTGATTGAAATTGAAAATAGGGGCAGTAGTTGTGACAGAATGCAGCATATGTAAACATAGAGCAAGTTGCCATTGTGGAATCCTGGAGTGGCCACGAAGTACAGGATAGTAAGTATCTGTGAATCATGACAACCTGCGGCAGACCACAAAACGTCCCAATAGATTTATCGATTTGGCAACTTAATGTGATATCACTCTGCAGGTCAGCTTCAGTTACTTCTTTTTCACTTCAGTTAAAGCCCGCTAACAACACAATTGCCACAAGTGTAAATTATTTTGGTTACAGTATTCCTGTGAACTCACACGCTAAAGCAATCAATTCCTTCATCTTAACAAGGATGCTTTTTCCAAATTTTACATAGTAATGCATTCCCTTGAAGTCAGAAATTACCGTGAGCTGATAACGTTTTCAGAGCTGAGCCTGACAAACCTAGTCATTCATTCACTCAAGAATTCTACAATTCTTCCTCTACCATTTTTTCCAAGGCCAAAGGTTCACCGTGAAGTGTGCTACACTCTATCTACTCTTGCTCCAAATAAATATATTAGGTTATTATCGCTGAGTAACAATGCACTATTGTGTTTGTACGGAATGTAAAGGCTGTTATGACATTATTTATGTTATTATTGATAGAACAAAGTACAAGCATTTGTAAATATAAAATCTGGAGGGATACATACAAGTTTGACAATGCAATGCACTACCTTTAGAAAAGTGCCACTTAACAAAGTCGATTCAAAAGGGGGTGGTGATGGACAGAGTATCTGAATTAAGCAGAACACTCCTACCCAGTCAAAAGATCAGGGCTTGATCCATCACCGTTTTTTAGCTCACTGCACCATCCCAGTTCAGAACCTGGCTACATGGAAATTAGTCTGACCCTGGCCCAGTGCATCATGGGAACAGGGCAGACCAAACTACCAAGCCAATTCTTTACTGGAAAGGAAACAAGCTTCCGGGGACCGGTTTCTGGCATTACAGCCGTCTTCGGCCCGGCTTGCTTGAATCCTGATGGTGCAGTGAGCAAGGGACTCACATCTGAGCATACCCTTCCACACTTGTGGTGGCCAAAACGATTCAAAAGGGGGTGGTGATGGACAGAGTATCTGAATTAAGCAGAACACTCCTACCCAGTCAAAAGATCAGGGCTTGATCCATCACAGTTTTTTAGCTCACTGCACCATCCCAGTTCAGAACCTGGCTACATGCAAATTAGTCTGACCCTGGCCCAGTGCATCATGGGAACAGGGCAGACCAAACTACCAAGCCAATTCTTTACTGGAAAGGAAACAAGCTTCCGGGGACCGGTTTCTGGCATTACAGCCGTCTTCGGCCCGGCTTGCTTGAATCCTGATGGTGCAGTGAGCAAGGGACTCACATCTGAGCATACCCTTCCACACTTGTGGTGGCCAAAACGATTCAAAAGGGGGTGGTGATGGACAGAGTATCTGAATTAAGCAGAACACTCCTACCCAGTCAAAAGATCAGGGCTTGATCCATCACCGTTTTTTAGCTCACTGCACCATCCCAGTTCAGAACCTGGCTACATGCAAATTAGTCTGACCCTGGCCCAGTGCATCATGGGAACAGGGCAGACCAAACTACCAAGCCAATTCTTTACTGGAAAGGAAACAAGCTTCCGGGGACCGGTTTCTGGCATTACAGCCGTCTTCGGCCCGGCTTGCTTGAATCCTGATGGTGCAGTGAGCAAGGGACTCACATCTGAGTATACCCTTCCACACTTGTGGTGGCCAAAACGATTCAAAAGGGGGTGGTGATGGACAGAGTATCTGAATTAGGCAGAACACTCCTACCCAGTCAAAAGATCAGGGCTTGATCCATCACCGTTTTTTAGCTCACTGCACCATCCCAGTTCAGAACCTGGCTACATGGAAATTAGTCTGACCCTGGCCCAGTGCATCATGGGAACAGGGCAGACCAAACTACCAAGCCAATTCTTTACTGGAAAGGAAACAAGCTTCCGGGGACCGGTTTCTGGCATTACAGCCGTCTTCGGCCCGGCTTGCTTGAATCCTGATGGTGCAGTGAGCAAGGGACTCACATCTGAGCATACCCTTCCACACTTGTGGTGGCCAAAACGATTCAAAAGGGGGTGGTGATGGACAGAGTATCTGAATTAAGCAGAACACTCCTACCCAGTCAAAAGATCAGGGCTTGATCCATCACAGTTTTTTAGCTCACTGCACCATCCCAGTTCAGAACCTGGCTACATGCAAATTAGTCTGACCCTGGCCCAGTGCATCATGGGAACAGGGCAGACCAAACTACCAAGCCAATTCTTTACTGGAAAGGAAACAAGCTTCCGGGGACCGGTTTCTGGCATTACAGCCGTCTTCGGCCCGGCTTGCTTGAATCCTGATGGTGCAGTGAGCAAGGGACTCACATCTGAGCATACCCTTCCACACTTGTGGTGGCCAAAACGATTCAAAAGGGGGTGGTGATGGACAGAGTATCTGAATTAAGCAGAACACTCCTACCCAGTCAAAAGATCAGGGCTTGATCCATCACCGTTTTTTAGCTCACTGCACCATCCCAGTTCAGAACCTGGCTACATGCAAATTAGTCTGACCCTGGCCCAGTGCATCATGGGAACAGGGCAGACCAAACTACCAAGCCAATTCTTTACTGGAAAGGAAACAAGCTTCCGGGGACCGGTTTCTGGCATTACAGCCGTCTTCGGCCCGGCTTGCTTGAATCCTGATGGTGCAGTGAGCAAGGGACTCACATCTGAGTATACCCTTCCACACTTGTGGTGGCCAAAACGATTCAAAAGGGGGTGGTGATGGACAGAGTATCTGAATTAAGCAGAACACTCCTACCCAGTCAAAAGATCAGGGCTTGATCCATCACCGTTTTTTAGCTCACTGCACCATCCCAGTTCAGAACCTGGCTACATGCAAATTAGTCTGACCCTGGCCCAGTGCATCATGGGAACAGGGCAGACCAAACTACCAAGCCAATTCTTTACTGGAAAGGAAACAAGCTTCCGGGGACCGGTTTCTGGCATTACAGCCGTCTTCGGCCCGGCTTGCTTGAATCCTGATGGTGCAGTGAGCAAGGGACTCACATCTGAGCATACCCTTCCACACTTGTGGTGGCCAAAACGATTCAAAAGGGGGTGGTGATGGACAGAGTATCTGAATTAAGCAGAACACTCCTACCCAGTCAAAAGATCAGGGCTTGATCCATCACCGTTTTTTAGCTCACTGCACCATCCCAGTTCAGAACCTGGCTACATGCAAATTAGTCTGACCCTGGCCCAGTGCATCATGGGAACAGGGCAGACCAAACTACCAAGCCAATTCTTTACTGGAAAGGAAACAAGCTTCCGGGGACCGGTTTCTGGCATTACAGCCGTCTTCGGCCCGGCTTGCTTGAATCCTGATGGTGCAGTGAGCAAGGGACTCACATCTGAGCATACCCTTCCACACTTGTGGTGGCCAAAACGATTCAAAAGGGGGTGGTGATGGACAGAGTATCTGAATTAAGCAGAACACTCCTACCCAGTCAAAAGATCAGGGCTTGATCCATCACCGTTTTTTAGCTCACTGCACCATCCCAGTTCAGAACCTGCCTACATGCAAATTAGTCTGACCCTGGCCCAGTGCATCATGGGAACAGGGCAGACCAAACTACCAAGCCAATTCTTTACTGGAAAGGAAACAAGCTTCCGGGGACCGGTTTCTGGCATTACAGCCGTCTTCGGCCCGGCTTGCTTGAATCCTAATGGTGCAGTGAGCAAGGGACTCACATCTGAGCATACCCTTCCACACTTGTGGTGGCCAAAACGATTCAAAAGGGGGTGGTGATGGACAGAGTATCTGAATTAAGCAGAACACTCCTACCCAGTCAAAAGATCAGGGCTTGATCCATCACCGTTTTTTAGCTCACTGCACCATCCCAGTTCAGAACCTGGCTACATGCAAATTAGTCTGACCCTGGCCCAGTGCATCATGGGAACAGGGCAGACCAAACTACCAAGCCAATTCTTTACTGGAAAGGAAACAAGCTTCCAGGGACCGGTTTCTGGCATTACAGCCGTCTTCGGCCCGGCTTGCTTGAATCCTGATGGTGCAGTGAGCAAGGGACTCACATCTGAGCATACCCTTCCACACTTGTGGTGGCCAAAACGATTCAAAAGGGGGTGGTGATGGACAGAGTATCTGAATTAAGCAGAACACTCCTACCCAGTCAAAAGATCAGGGCTTGATCCATCACCGTTTTTTAGCTCACTGCACCATAACAGTTCAGAACCTGGCTACATGCAAATTAGTCTGACCCTGGCCCAGTGCATCATGGGAACAGGCAGACCAAACTACCAAGCCAATTCTTTACTGGAAAGGAAACAAGCTTCCGGGGACCGGTTTCTGGCATTACAGCCGTCTTCGGCCCGGCTTGCTTGAATCCTGATGGTGCAGTGAGCAAGGGACTCACATCTGAGCATACCCTTCCACACTTGTGGTGGCCAAAACGATTCAAAAGGGGGTGGTGATGGACAGAGTATCTGAATTAAGCAGAACACTCCTACCCAGTCAAAAGATCAGGGCTTGATCCATCACCGTTTTTTAGCTCACTGCACCATCCCAGTTCAGAACCTGGCTACATGCAAATTAGTCTGACCCTGGCCCAGTGCATCATGGGAACAGGGCAGACCAAACTACCAAGCCAATTCTTTACTGGAAAGGAAACAAGCTTCCGGGGACCGGTTTCTGGCATTACAGCCGTCTTCGGCCCGGCTTGCTTGAATCCTGATGGTGCAGTGAGCAAGGGACTCACATCTGAGCATACCCTTCCACACTTGTGGTGGCCAAAACGATTCAAAAGGGGGTGGTGATGGACAGAGTATCTGAATTAAGCAGAACACTCCTACCCAGTCAAAAGATCAGGGCTTGATCCATCACCGTTTTTTAGCTCACTGCACCATCCCAGTTCAGAACCTGGCTACATGCAAATTAGTCTGACCCTGGCCCAGTGCATCATGGGAACAGGGCAGACCAAACTACCAAGCCAATTCTTTACTGGAAAGGAAACAAGCTTCCGGGGACCGGTTTCTGGCATTACAGCCGTCTTCGGCCCGGCTTGCTTGAATCCTGATGGTGCAGTGAGCAAGGGACTCACATCTGAGCATACCCTTCCACACTTGTGGTGGCCAAAACGATTCAAAAGGGGGTGGTGATGGACAGAGTATCTGAATTAAGCAGAACACTCCTACCCAGTCAAAAGATCAGGGCTTGATCCATCACCGTTTTTTAGCTCACTGCACCATCCCAGTTCAGAACCTGCCTACATGCAAATTAGTCTGACCCTGGCCCAGTGCATCATGGGAACAGGGCAGACCAAACTACCAAGCCAATTCTTTACTGGAAAGGAAACAAGCTTCCGGGGACCGGTTTCTGGCATTACAGCCGTCTTCGGCCCGGCTTGCTTGAATCCTAATGGTGCAGTGAGCAAGGGACTCACATCTGAGCATACCCTTCCACACTTGTGGTGGCCAAAACGATTCAAAAGGGGGTGGTGATGGACAGAGTATCTGAATTAAGCAGAACACTCCTACCCAGTCAAAAGATCAGGGCTTGATCCATCACCGTTTTTTAGCTCACTGCACCATCCCAGTTCAGAACCTGGCTACATGCAAATTAGTCTGACCCTGGCCCAGTGCATCATGGGAACAGGGCAGACCAAACTACCAAGCCAATTCTTTACTGGAAAGGAAACAAGCTTCCAGGGACCGGTTTCTGGCATTACAGCCGTCTTCGGCCCGGCTTGCTTGAATCCTGATGGTGCAGTGAGCAAGGGACTCACATCTGAGCATACCCTTCCACACTTGTGGTGGCCAAAACGATTCAAAAGGGGGTGGTGATGGACAGAGTATCTGAATTAAGCACAACACTCCTACCCAGTCAAAAGATCAGGGCTTGATCCATCACCGTTTTTTAGCTCACTGCACCATCCCAGTTCAGAACCTGGCTACATGCTAATTAGTCTGACCCTGGCCCAGTGCATCATGGGAACAGGGCAGACCAAACTACCAAGCCAATTCTTTACTGGAAAGGAAACAAGCTTCCGGGGACCGGTTTCTGGCATTACAGCCGTCTTCGGCCCGGCTTGCTTGAATCCTGATGGTGCGGTGAGCAAGGGACTCACATCTGAGCATACCCTTCCACACTTGTGGTGGCCAAAACGATTCAAAAGGGGGTGGTGATGGACAGAGTATCTGAATTAAGCAGAACACTCCTACCCAGTCAAAAGATCAGGGCTTGATCCATCACCGTTTTTTAGCTCACTGCACCATCCCAGTTCAGAACCTGGCTACATGCAAATTAGTCTGACCCTGGCCCAGTGCATCATGGCAACAGGGCAGACCAAACTACCAAGCCAATTCTTTACTGGAAAGGAAACAAGCTTCCGGGGACCGGTTCTGGCATTACAGCCGTCTTCGGCCCGGCTTGCTTGAATCCTGATGGTGCAGTGAGCAAGGGACTCACATCTGAGCATACCCTTCCACACTTGTGGTGGCCAAAACGATTCAAAAGGGGGTGGTGATGGACACAGTATCTGAATTAAGCAGAACACTCCTACCCAGTCAAAAGATCAGGGCTTGATCCATCACTGGAAGCTTGTTTCCTTTCCAATGAAGAATTGGCTTGGTAGTTTGGTCTGCCCTGTTCCCATGATGCACTGGGCCAGGGACAGACTAATTTGCATATAGCCAGGTTCTGAACTGGGATGGTGCAGTGAGCTAAAAAATGGTGATGGATCAAGCCCTGATCTGTTGACTGGGTAGGAGTGTTCTGATTAACTCAGATACTCTGTCCATCACCACCCCCTTTTTGAAATTATTTTGGCCACCATGAGTGTGGAAGGGTATGCTCAGACATGAGTCCCTTGCTCATTGCACCATCAGGATTCAAGCAAGCCGGGCCGAAGATGGCTGTAATGCCAGAAACCGGTCCCCGGAAGCTTGTTTCCTTTCCAGTGAAGAATTGGCTTGGTAGTTTGGTCTGCCCTATTCCCATGATGCACTGGGCCAGGGACAGACTAATTTGCATATAGCCAGGTTCTGAACTGGGATGGTGCAGTGAGCTAAAAAATGGTGATGGATCAAGCCCTGATCTGTTGACTGGGTAGGAGTGTTCTGATTAACTCAGATACTCTGTCCATCACCACCCCCTTTTTGAAATTATTTTGGCCACCATGAGTGTGGAAGGGTATGCTCAGACATGAGTCCCTTGCTCATTGCACCATCAGGATTCAAGCAAGCCGGGCCGAAAACGGCTGTAATGCCAGAAACCGGTCCCCGGAAGCTTGTTTCCTTTCCAGTGAAGAATTGGCTTGGTAGTTTGGTCTGCCCTGTTCCCATGATGCACTGGGCCAGGGACAGACTGATTTGCATATGGCCATGTCTGAACTGGGGTGGCAGAGTGAGCTAAAGAACGGTGATGGATCAAGCCCTGATCTGTTGACTGGGTGTGAGTGTTTGATTGGTTCAGATGCTCCGTCCATCACCACCCCCTTTTGTACCGCTTCACAAATAACCAGTTTCATATAACTTAGTTATAATGGTACTAATCACCATGCATAGCAGAATGCAATTCAACATTTTTTTCCTCAATATATTTTTTCCAGAGTACTGAACGACTCAATAGATATTCCTTGAATTAGTGAAGAAATAATAAAAATTTATTTTCCAAGTACCAATGAATCAGTTTACCTTGGGAACAAAATTCTCCATTGCCTAAACAAAGTCAACAGAAACACCCTACATGTATCTTTAACTTTTAAACAAACTTGAGGGAGGAAAGATTCTATAACTTTGATAGAATCCAAAAGGCGGGTCAGAAGCTTTACCCTATCAGCAAAAGAAGGTTCTTCAAAGATAAACCTGACGATGCCTCCATTTCTATTGCACGTCAGATGGGAGTTTCCAGTTTGTCTGAAGGGAGCCAGTGTCTAGCACTAAACTGAAAAAAATATCCTTCAGTAGGAATTTGACATGTAAGATAAGCTGACGACCCAGCCGAGTTGAAGTGTAGAAGTGCTCGCTCTAAAGCACTCTATTTATTGGTTCTACTTGATGCAGGTAGATTGCAAACAAAATACAAATAGCATAGATAGCAAATTAATCTCTAATCTATTTATAGTAGTCCCGACAAATTGGCCATAACTTGGTCTATCTCACTAAAATGTAAGGTATGTTAGGAGATGTGAAAGACATTAAGGTCAAAATGATAACCAGCCTCTACCCTGGTGTGGTGTCGGGCCGCAGGCCCGCATGACAGGCAATATTGGACACAGACACTTGGGGATGTAGCGTAGTAACTGGCCACGAGCACGTGCACCCGGGCCCTTTTGCTAGCGGGGCTACGTCACTCGTGACACTCGTGATGGATGGGTGGGGTTGTAAGTGTGCCCAGCCTTCAAGGGAGGGGCTGGCAGTACAGCTGCCTGCTGAACACTAGAACGTGTCCTGCAGGACACTACACCTGGAAGCCGATGCAGGCTGGCGGCTGTGGCAGCTGAACCGTAGCTGGTGTTGACAATGTGCTGTTTGTGTGATATAGTAGCCACGACACAAGCCGGTGGACCTGAGTAGCTAGCTGAATATGGGTGGTAGGGAAATACATTTTTTTCCAAGCTCAACTAATGAACCTTCTCTGGAGCATGTGTACAGGATTTTCCTGCAAGTGGAAGTGCTTTCCTGCATCCTGTTCTAATTTAGGCCTTAGGGGACACCTGTAATCGTGTTGCTGTGGCAAGGATAACTACACCGCCGTAGAGATTGTCAGGCAGAGAAGAGCCCACCTCCTTGAAGTGCTACTTGAGCGCACCTGAAAGCCTGCTGCGGGTAGCCCTTGTAACCATGTTGCTGTGGCCAGGAGGACTACATCGCCCAGGAGATTGTGAGGCTTTGAGAGCCCGACTCCTTGAAATACTATTTAAGCGCACTTGTAAGCCTGCTGCGTAGGCCACCTGTACCATTGTTGATGGGGCCAGGAGGATTACATCGCCCTGGAGACTGTGGGGCAGAGGAAAGCCCACCTCCTTGAAGAGCTACTTAAAGGCACCTGGAAGTCCGCTGTCCGGGGGGGGCTGCCTGGGCCACACGCAGGCAAAGCTCAGGCCAAGGGCTCGGCCATCAGTGCCTATCAGCTGCAGGAAGAGGCAGGGATTGGCCAACCCTCTATGCCTCTTACCTCCTCTACCCTGTAACGCGACAACTGCTGCATTGGAAACGCAAGTCAAACAGACCTCTAGCAACAAAGGTCCTGTGTCTGTAGCTAGGTTTACAATACCTAGCACTTTCTTTAACACAATTTATACTGGGGTGAACAGGGGGCTGAGGACATCCTCATTGAAATTGGAAATGTTACTTTTATCGCGTCAAAGTTATTGCTCTTTTTGAAGGTTCTTGAGATATCTGTTTTTATGCTAACAATGTAATGTTGTGATTGTTTGTGGTTTGTACTGGATATTTTAAGTTGCAGTAGACACAGTATTTATTCTTATGTCCACATAGCTGAGTTCCAATCCACACATTAGGAGTTTGGGCTAGCTGCTCTTACTTGGCTGTGTCAATTTACTCTGATAAAAAGCAGGATAGTTAAAAGAAAAGGGTCAGACTGCCCACTGGTTGCAACTATTAACATAAAATCAACCAACACACAGCTGTAGATAGCACCCTCACTGATATTCGATGTCTTAATTGAAGAAGAGGAGAAGAAATAAATAGTAAGAAGGAGAAGAGCGAGGGGCAAGCCGTTCCTAAGGTCGCCACAATTTTTCTGAACGTACGTAAAGGTCCTTTCTCTTCTTGACCAGAAAAACAAAATGTCACCTCACTGCCTCAACTTATCACACAGACCACATCCCTAGAATCTCCCCAAACACAACATGGGAACATTACTGTTCTTGACTAGAACATTGTATGTAGCAATAGATTTTCATGCCTATCTGCCCTATATCCTTCCAGTGCTTCCCAGGACGAATGTAATAGTGATCCAAATTGTATGACGAAGAAAGTGGAGAGCACTTGTCCATCCAGTTACTGCGAGTATTTGCAATTTGTGAGGTTACTTGGCAAAGAAATTACTTGTTTAAAAAATGAGGTACTGGCTATTGAAGGCAAACTCAATGAAGTTCTTACTGTTGACAGTGGGTTAAAAATTAATAGGCATGACAGTAGACATTATCCTCGAATGTGTAATGTAAGGGACAAACCCCAAACATTCTTCAGTATCTAATCCGAGGGGCAAGAGACGTGATGAAGATTACAAATTACATACTACACAGGGGAGTGACATCCACTTAGGGTTTGGGAGGCATTCAGTTAATTTAGTTTCTGACAACACAAAAGGTTTTACCCAGCATACCCAAGGGCCAGCTGCGAGCAGAAATAAGCCATGTTGGGTTAGTTACTTAAACACAGAACCACTCACAACCCACGCCATACATATGAATAGAGCAGAGGGACCCAAAAAAGGTAGATCAGGCATATGCATGGTTCGGGTCCGGAAACTCCCAGTAGGCACCATGTAGGATAGTAATTTAAAAAAAAATACATTTGATTCGACACACCAAGCACTGTTACTCAATAATACGGTCTGACGTACTTCATACAGTTCGTCGTTCTAACCCTAATGAACCACACGAGTTATATCAACCCCGTATGACACATTGTAATCCACTATCAGTACAGAATCTAGACCATTTGCCTATGAGAATAAACCTAGAGTTCAAGACTTCACGAAATCTACAAAGGGAATCTGGTTTGTCTGACTCAGATTGACTGCATTCTCCAATTCCCCCTCTCACAAAATGAGCTATTGCAGGATTTATGTGCATTAGATTCTATCAGTCACTTACATTGCACTATTCTTGAGGAATCAAAGGGAAATACTTCTTTGTTGACTGGGTGTACTGGAGATAGGCATACATATGATGACCTAGATATACCAAATTCTGCTGACTTTGCCCAGCCTGATTCCCAGGTTCATGCTCATATTCATATATTATCTTGGAATGTTGCAGGCTTGAACTCTAAATTGGGCGAACCAATGTGGGAGAATTTACTTATAAACATCATACTTGCATCTTCCAAAAACATGAGCTGTATCTCAATTCTATAGGACAGACTACATAAATCATAGCATAGATGCTAGATCGTAGGCGCTGGACTTCCTCGGGAGATCTTACTGTATGGATCAAGAATCCCTTGGTCTGGAAGATCAAGAACTTAGATCTCAAATCACCTGATCTATTAGGGCTGTTTCTATAAAAATCTTCAGGTCCCATTGTTGAAACTAATTGATGTTTATAACCATACTTTTAAACCTAGTAGTCTCCTACTCTACACATTTTAGATTCATATATACAGCATAATGATGGATATTATCCACTTATCATTGCAGGTAATTTTAGAGTGACATCTAAGCCTATTAGCTCAGTTAGTTCTTTTTCACGCCAGGAAGATGAGGAGTGAGGTCCACATGGTCCTTCCGTAAAGAAAACAACAAAAGTAGCAGAATAACTGTCAGCTTTCATATTGTTGCATGGTCTACAAGCCTGGAATGGTCATTCCCCATCTGAGAGAGGCACTGTTCATCCTTTTAAGAGAGTGAGAAACAATAGTAGAATTGACTGTGTCCTCTTGGATGTCTGCCTCTTATCAAACAAGCAAGATATGGAAGTAGTAAGAAGTAATGGTTTGCCTCTTAGAGATTTAACATCTCCCCACAATGATTTCCCACTATTCTACAAAAACAATAGGCGATCTGTCAAATGGTCAAGCACTGCGAGGAGCCTAGCTGCTTTAGTAAACCTAAATAAATTGTTTGATTTATTCCTTGAACCACTTGTAGCTACCAAAACCCCAGAATCCTCTAACTTAGATGCCCATCATTCCAGGGGTGCAACACATGCCCCCCGCATCCCCTGCGGTGCGGGGGGCCCCCAGTTGGTGGGGGCCCCCTAAGCACTTTACTCAGGTCTGAGCACTCTGGAAAAAATTTGGAGTGAGGCCCCTCCACGCACATTGCAGGGGGGCCCCTTAAACTTTTGTTACGCCACTGCATCATACCCTATTTACTGCTCTGATGGGTATTTATTATAAGGAAACCTCAACTAGATATAAGGATTTGTGTGTAACATCTTGGTATGATGAAGCATACAGAAATGCAAAAACAGAACTACTTGAAGCAATTAAGAACCATGAAAGTGTATGTTAGAAATTGTGTTACTAATTGACTGGGGTGTGAGCCCTGGTCAAGCAGGAACCACAATCTGAGTCAGGGTATGGCACAAGAAAATTCCAAATTAACCTGTGCTCAATCCAATGTTAGTTTGGTCCAGAACAGTCAGGTTTAACCAAGAGGCAATATGTTAAGTATTTTTGCAACGCTTCAAACATAAAAACAGTGAGAACACCATGCATAAATGATCCCACACCAAGTTAGAAAAATAGAGCAAAATGAAATGAAAAAAAACCAGGACTAAAATGACAAAAATCAAATCAGTAGAACCAGAGTTATTATTTCAAAGTATACACTTCAATATAGCGTTAAAAGCATAAAGCACCAACTGTAGCTATCTGATCGTGCTAGACCGGGTCAAAGTCAAAAGTTCAGGTCAGCCGAGATAGAGCGTGGGTCAGATACAGTCCCAGATTAGTTGCACTGAAGTTTTACTTTCTCAAGTTTTGTGCCAAGAGTCCTGTTTTCATTGGAGAGGGTTGCAATGAGCAAGGAGAGCGTGGTGGGCTGGTACTTGGTGTGGTGCAATGAGCAGGTTGGGCATAGTGGACAAGTGAGCTGGAGCTTCTCAATGTCAACTGTTCAGAGAGATGGGCTGGCTTGTGCTGTTTTTTGATGTGAGCAGTGTGGTCCATTCTCGTTCACAAGGAACCCAAAAGCTTGACCCGAGAGGCACCACTTGGGGGTCAGAAACTCACTGAAGATGGGCCAGGAGCTGTAAGGGAGCCTTTTATGTTCCTGATGCTCAGATCAGGAGACCAGTAGACTAGCCCTTTAAGTCACTCTGGGGACCTGGGTTCAAAATGAAGTTGCAGGTCCAGTTCTTCTTCCCCAGGCAAGAGGGCAGCAGGCCAGTACAGCAGGGCATCAGTTCCTTCAGAGCAGCAGTCCAGCGGAGTGGCAGTCCTTGTAGCAGCTCAGAAGTCCTTCTTGCTGGCAGAGTATCCATAGGTACTGAAGGGGTGGTGTATGAGGTTCTTTTTTTACAGACAGTTGTGCATTTGAAGGGGGGGCATGACTTTGAAGTGCACAGATGACCTGCCATCCAATACCGTGGCTCCATACTAACTACAGGGTGTATGAAGCCCTTTGTGTTGAGACAGGACACAACCTGTTCTGCCTATTGAAGTGTAAGCACTAACAATCGTATTTTCGGGCACTAGGACAGCACTGGGTGAGATTTTCTCAATGCGAGTGGTTGGGGAGGCATCTCAGGGGGTTGCAACTGTTTGCCATGAGAAATCTGCCGCTCAAGTAGAAAATCTACTCAAGCGGCAGAAAAGAAGCAGTGCTCTCTGGCGTGCCGCATGGTGCAGTTTGTGCTGATTTTGCAGAGCTGAACATGCTCTCGGCGCAAAAAATCATATTTTTATTAGCTAGGACGGCACCATGGGAGATTTTCTTAAAGCTGGTGGACAAGGAAGAGGGTTCGCGGGTGATCTTGACCGCTTGGGTGAGAAAGCTGCCGCTCAAGTAGAAAATCTGGCACGCTGCATGGTGCTGCTAAAAATCACCACAACCTGCCGATTTGTCCCACTCGCAGCACTCCACAGACTCACACAGAGCTTTTATGTAACCCCACTGAATTCCGAGGAGTCAAACTCCATGAGTTCCACACACCCCCTACTTTTTAAATAGATTGTACCCAGCCCTCTGGGCTGTCGAATGCCTACCCTAATGGTGACCTATGCGTTTACTATGCCAGGTCAAAATGACAATTTCAACTGTGCACACAGGCTCATGACTTGTATACAGTGCTACTTAAGTGGGTGGCACAACCAATGCTGCAGGTCCACTACTAGCATTTAATTTACAGGGCAGGGACACATGGATTGTCACTTTACATGGGGCATACAAGTAAATTAAATATACCTATTGGGTATAGGCCAATGTTACCATGGTTTGGGGGAAGTGCACTTTGGCACTGGGTAGCAGTCTTAAAGTGTGCAGAGTCTTTACACCAGCAAAAACGAAGTCAGCAAAAACAGGAGGTATGAAGGCAAAAATTTATGGGGAAACCAATCCAAGGATGCCAGGTCTCATAGTGTAGCTATAGTAGAGCATAGCACGAGCTCTAAGAGGGTGCTAAACTTTAGTAAAAGTGATTGGGAGCCTCAATGTGAAGTGATCCTCTTTCCACTGCAAAGGATGAGGATAGAAGATCATTTTGGCATATTTTATCATATCGCAATGCTAGACTGGTTAGGTCAGATGAGTACTTTATAAAGTCGCCGGCCTGGGTTCACCACTTTTTATATATTTATACTCATTACATGGCTGGGATCATTCACCCAGTTTGAGCAAACTTTTAGAGTTAAATCTTGCAGCTGACTGCAAACTAGGCCATATCTCCCTTTTCACAATAGACGAAACCTTGCAAGCCATAGATTGCACAAAAAAGGGCAAAGCCCCAGACCCAAACAAAATACAAGGGGACCTATGTAGTATGAAACGTGGGAAATGGAGCCCTTATATTAACCTTGTGTCAAATGCAAGTGCTGATATACTTGACTCCTGGAACAGGGCACACATATTTCCATAAGAAGGAGGGCCAAAACTGCATCGGGAACTACTGACCCATCAACCTGATAGATAGCTTGCCACAAGGTTTTTGCAGTCAGGTCCTGGTGAGGGTCCAGGACTGGATGCAGGAATCTTATTGCACCTTTAGTCTAGATTCAGAGCAAAAGTAAGCACAATAGAGCAACTATTTTACTTTTCTCTTTTGTTGTGAAGGCCATCACTTTGCGCCAAGACCACTCGTATGTAGTATTTGCTGATCTTGAAGCCCCATTTGACCTGGCACCATGACCAATGATGTGGAAGGTTTTGCTTGCAATGCATATGCCAATTAATCTGTTAAGGCTAATTGTTTACCTTCATAGTGGCAACTTTGCTTGCGTACCTTGTTGAAGGATGGGGAATTGACAGACCGGATAAAGGTTGAAAGAGAAGTCGGCCAGGGCTGTGTCTTAGCCCCCACTTTGTTTACATTGTTCATTAACAGGGTAATCAAATGCCTACATGATTATAATACCGATTTACCAAAATTGTTAGATGAAAAAATACCTGCTTTATTGTTTGCAGCTGTTTCTTTGTTAATATCATGGACACCTGTGGGGCTACAAACTCTCCTTCATAGGTTTGTTTCCGTGTGTGCTGATCTTGGTCTAGAAATAAATGCTAACAAGACAAAGTGCCTGATTCACAAAGGTAAACTTACACTTATGTGTAAGTTTACATTCTTTTATCTTTGTGAATAGGGAAACATGTAAACTTACACCAAATTGTAGATGTAACTTTTTGAATCAGGCCCAACATGTATGGCCTTTAACCCACTTAAGATATTTAGAGGCACACTGAGACTGGGGGAAGCTACATTGGAAAAAGTCAGTGAAGTCGATTACCTGGGGGTTAGGATTGGTATTTTCCATGTAGTGGGCTCAGCAGATATTAAAGAGCCATCTGACCATGCATCATAGAGGGTTCGCTATAATACAAAAGCCTAGTCCTCTTATTTTTGCCTAACAATCCTCATTGTAGAAATTTACCTAGCACAAGCTATGTGTGCCACCCTTTATGGTACTGAAGTAAGTATGGGGGGTTTGCCATATGTCTAGCTTAGTTCAAAATGAAAATAATTTTATAGGGGCAGTTTTAAATATGCCAAAGAGTACTCCTATTACTCCATTGCGATTGGACATGGGATTAAAAAAATATAGTGCATGCTGCTAATCTGTGCCCCCTTTTATATTGAGTGAGGTTATGGAACAGTAGTCAGCATACTGGTATAGGAGGTAATGCATGGAGATGAAAGCTTTAGGTGTTAACTGTAAACTTTCCTGGTTTAACCATGCTAAAACTTGGTTGCATCAGTTGAAGTTAAACGACATCTGGGAATCCCCGCAAATCATTACTAGCAAAACAACGACATTGGTAAAGGCAAGCTATTGGTCTTATGTCCACGAAAAATGGTTGAGGGAGTCATCAATGGGAACATTGGTAGGAAAGTTTGTAATGATAAAAAGCACAATGTCATTTGAACCCAACCTCGACTAAATTGAGCCTGTAGAAGCAAACATTTTTTATATAAAATTTAGGCTGGGGATTCTCCCAATAAACAACTTCGGACACCCGAAATGAGATGGCTGGGTGTCCAATATGTAAACATTACACTGAAAATTAACTAATTTGCTTTTCTTTTACTATGTCGACATAGTATTAGGAGGAATTGGCTATTGCCCATCTGCCCTTTCCTTCCAAAAAGACAGCATGGAAATGCACTTAGGATTTTAAAAAGTGATAACAAATACATTAATTGTATTCACTGTATTAAGATTTCTATATATCGCCATGGAGATTAAGAAGCCGCTCTCAGAACAAAAATAAAGGCTGATGTCATAACCTTTGCACATTTCATGTTTTTATGGCAAATCGCTGAGCCAATAATTGGGACTACGACAATTATACAATAGTTATAATAACCTGTAGACGACACTGCCATTGGAAATGTCCATATGTTGTTGATTTAAATAATGTATATGTTTTTATTGTTATATGTGGATTTAAACTTCATTTTATTCATAATAATGGTACACTTGTAGACGTGTAAATAGTGAATAGTACACAATATTCGTAACCCTCTAAGCACCGTGTGAGTTTAAGCATAGGTTCATTAAAGCACATAAAAAATCTTACATTTCATAGGACAAGTACCATATTGCTTGCAGGAAACCAGATACCTTTTGTCTGACAGGCATAAAGCATGTGTTACAAACGCTCTGAACAGACGTATACTACTAGATATGTTTTTTAATAAAGGCCCTAATTATGAGGGACACAGAAGGGAATGAGATAAATATTGTGCGCCTGTCAAGCCTGTGTAAATGTATGCAGGTGGCTTGAAATCAGTGTGACCTTGACTTCCAGGCAAATTAAGCTCTAGCTTTCAGGGCTAGAATTTGTACCTCCAATTTCTCCTTCAGATTCATGTAGGCATCTGCCACTAAGCAGTCAAAACAAATGATGTCCAACAGGTCAAACCAAGCAGTGCCTGTCAGACATGAGGTTAAGGCAAGAGGAGGGGCAAGCCAACACTTGGGTTGAAGTTTCTCAAAGATATTGAGGTGGCTGGTGCATCGATGGCTGAAAAATTATTCTTTATTTATTTTAGGATATTTATTAAGCACGACTTAACACGCAACAGGGAGTGTCTTGACACCGAGGGAAGGACATGACCACAGCTGTTAAAAGTGGATCTGAGTTTATAGTTCAGTGGGAAGCCAGGGTTGGTTTAAAATCTTTCTAAATTGCATTAGGGAAGTCAGGGTGAAGGTCTCTAGAGTTCTCATGTTCCAGCAAGTGGCACCCTCATTGGCATGATTCGTTTGTATAATACAGGCTCATAGTTTTTGTAATATTTTCTATCTGTTTTTCAAGGTTTTTTTTGTTTGTTTTTTAATTAAACTTTTTATTCGAATTTTCAACAGAGCAACATACAGTGTATATCCTTGGACGATGCGTGTATCCCACACAACGCACATATGCATAAACCAATAGGATGCATTTACTGCGACAAAACATTTCCGTACATATTCAAGCAATACACTAAGTGAGAGAAACACCCCAACTCCCCCCATCCCTCCCACCTCCCCCCCATAAACATCCACCAGGCGATAAGAGTACATCAGAGTCCCTTTCCGAGGGGACTCAGCTAGATCATGTGTTGCATAGTGGCCAGTTGTAAACAGGTAGCATCATTATAACAATACTAGAACACAGCGTTTGGGTCTAAGAGTGAAGGACTTTCCAATCAGTGACAGCACAATAAGAGCGTCCACAGCAACACCATGCATGTAACAACGCTTCTCAGAATACCTCAGGGTGCGCCAGCATGTATGCTGTTATAGTGCTCCAAAAATCTTTAGGGCGAGACGTTTCGGGTAGCTCCTCCTCATATATTTGCAACTGGTCTCCACAATAGGCTAGGTCCGTAAGCCACAGTTTTATAGTAGGGGCAGACCTCGATCCCCATCTCCTCGCCACTACTCGCTTTGCCATCAAAGTGGAGACTGCCACAAGGCGTCTGTTAGTGGGCTTCAAACGGTTCACATACCCTAAAAGACATAGTTCAGGCTCACAGGCAACATGTTCTAGCACCACCTCAGATAATATCCGAGCCACTTCTGTCCAGAATACGAAGACTTTCCCACACAGCCAAGCCACATGATAGAAGTCCGCATCGCCATTGCCACATCTCACACACCTTGCCGAGTCCCTCAGACCATACCTATGAAGTTGCAAAGGCGAATAATATATTTGGTGCAGAAATTTAAAGTGAATAATACTGAGGTTGCAATTGGCAGTAAGTCGTCCTGTGAGTTGACAACATGCCGACCATACCTTCATCGAGATCGGACTACTTATCGCAGCTTGCCAACATTGACACGACTGGTGATCTTCGAACTCTTGCTCCCGCTGGGAAGCAAAGTAAAGTCTAGTAATAAGTCCCTTACAGCTCTCCCCTGTTAACATTGTCTGTAATGCCCGGGGAGTCGTAGGCTCCTCTGGAAAGTCCGGATAAGCATCCAGTACGGCCTGCCTTACTCTAACGTACGTGAATCGAAAGATAAAGGATCGATTAACTCCATTCTGGGCCTCTCCAAGGGTTTTGAAACGGCCCCCCATGAATAGGTCACCCATCTGAACAGTACTCGTGGCTGCAAGTTCCTTCAATGCAGCGGTCTCCCGAGCAGCTGAAATCCCCGGATGCAAAGCTATGGGCAAAAGAGGGGCGTATAAATATGGGAGCTGTACTCTAGCGGCCAGAGCTCTCCACGCCCATGACGTACACAGTGGGGGGTTAATTTCTTGCCGAGACCCACCCGAGACGCCCGATTGAACCATAGCCTGCACTGGAATGGGACGAACCGCGTCAGCCTTAATGGCTACATGTGGCTGAAACCGCTGCAGGAAATGCCAGTAATGGGCAAAGTGCGACTGTGCACATATGTAATGCAAGCGAAGATCTGGAGCCTCAAAACTGCCCAAGTCAAAGGGCTGCACTAGGAGATCCCATCGGCATCGTGATTGTTTACCCCCCCAAACAAATGTAAGCAGCGCCATCTGTAATGTTTGGAATAAGACCACATTCAGTTTAATTGGGATGTTTATAAAAAAATACAGCATCTTAGGCAGGCACACCATTTTTACAACAGCGATCATATCTGCCAATGGCAGGGGAAGGCGCGCCCACCGCCCTGCCTGTTCCGTTATACGCATAATGGCGCGCCCATAATTCTCGGTAACCACTACAGCCGGATCCCTATGAATCGTCACCCCTAGATACTTTACGGGCTCAGAAGTCCAATACAGCGGGAAGTCCAGCTCAATCTCCCGCGTGTGCTCTGTTATTGGAAAGACCATGGATTTGGACCAGTTAATGTCCAAACCAGAAAATCTCTCAAATTGGACGTATTCCCTCAATAACGGCGAGAGATAGATAGATGGTTCCCGCACATAGAGGAGCATATCGTCCGCATATAGCGAGAAAATAAGCGGGCGCTGTCGAAACTGTAATGCAGTGGCAGAGTTTTTTTGACGAAGCTTACAATCTACTACCAGGGAGAAGAGTATAGGCGATAGGGGCATCCTTGCCGCATGCCCCTTTCTATAGAGAATAAGGACGAGACCCTTCCATTGACTCGCACTCGAGCAACAGGCCTGCTAGAAAGAACCTGAATCTATTGTACAAAGAAGGGGGGGAACCCCATTCTACTTAGGACCGTAAACATATAGGACCAGTGCACGGAATCAAATGCCTTTGCTGCGCCAAGCAACACAGCAACGTCTTGGAAGTCGGGTTCAAAGTAATGCAGCGTGGAGAATAACGTGCGGAGATTGTACGTGGTAGATCTTTCCATCACAAAACCAGACTGATCTGGTAAGACCAGCAAAGGCACAAGGGGTTGGAGTCTAGTGGCTATCATTTTTGCTAATATTTTGGTATCAATATTGATGATAGAGAGTGGCTTGTACGATCCGCACTGGTTAGGTGGCTTATCTGGCTTCAACAGGGTGACCAGTAAGGCCTCCCGAAGCGACGGTGGCAGAGTCCCGCTATCATTTGCCTCCGCGTATACTGCCAATAGCCGCGGAGCCAAAGCCGTTGCAGATGTCTTATAAAATTCAGTTGGCAGACCATTTGGTCCAGCGGCCTTACACGTAGGCAAAGCCATTATAGCATCTCGCACGTCGTCCTCGCCAAACGGCTGCACCAGATATTCGCAATGTGCTTTAGACAGCCAGCCCAGTGCCACATCGTCCAGGTAATCGTGCGTTTCAGTTGCTGAGGGGGATTCCCTGGCAGCATATAGATCTGAATAAAATGTTAACATTATATCACAGAGCTCTTCCGTAGAGTGTCGGGACGTGCCATTGTCATCAATGAGCTCATTTATGGGCTCCTGACTTCGGGGCTCCCTCAGTTTCTGGGCGAGAGAGCGATTGCCTCCTCTATCATGCGCTTGAACACCGGGTCCTTAAGCTCTGATTATGGGAGCCTCCAAGCAAACTGTGGCACCCTATAGTCCGGCAATGTCAACTCCATAAGTACTGGGGAGTGGTCGGAAAGTGTTCTGGCAGCATGAGTTACATTCTTGACCCAGTGACCCACCTCCCCCGAAATCAACCAATAATCGATACGTGACCATGAGGCCACACACGTACTCTAGCAAGCCTCCGGATGCCGTGAGCACCAAATGTCATGTACATGCACAGCTTCAAGAAGACCCCACAACACATCCGATGCTTTCTTTTGCCGAATCTCACCAGAACCATACCGATCTTTGATCGTGTCCAGATACACATTAAAATCCCCTCCCCAAATAATTTCAGCCGGAGGAAACAGCAGGATCCTGCGCCACACATCCGAAAAGAACGCTGGGTCATCCACATTCGGTCCATAAATGTTCACCAATAGAACGCTCTCACCTCCTAATCCACCATGCTGAATCACAAACCGACCACAGTCATCCTTTTCGGCTTTAATTTCCGTGAAGGGAACACCTTTTTTCACCAACGTGAGCACCCCTCTTGCATATGAGGAATATGATGAAGTTGCTCGCTCACTAGCCCAGCGAGCCCCAACGTTCCGCACTGACACAGCAGTCAAGTGCGTTTCCTGAAGGAGAGCAACACTCACACCCATTCGATCCAAGCCTGTAAACACCATCCTAATATTCTGTGGCGAATTCAAGCCTCGGACATTCCAAGTAACAAACTTAATTGAGCTACCCATTAACTGGTTGCATGAAAATCAAGCTGTAATCGCTATATTCATAACAATGTGAACGCAAGCCGCAGCAAACACTGTGCATCATATCTGTATGCCTGGTAGAAAACAAGGATCAATCTCCCATCCCCAATCTCAACCCTACCCACCCACTTCTGCATCCCAACCATGCCAAAACCATCCCTGAACCCAACCTAGCCCTCCCCCCACAACAACAAAGATCAAAGTTTGGGGTACACCCATATGAAGGGGGCACAGATGCGCGACTAATAAGTCGAAAGAAATTTTCAGGATTGTGACTGAGTTGTGCAATGATGAGAGAACTTCTCCTCCAGTTGTCCCCTCACAATCTCTATGTAACTCCTTGAATGATTATTTTTATGACAAGATAGCATCGATTAAGGATACTCTATCTAGGCTGCCAGCTTGCATGCCGATAGATGATACCTTTTTTAACCCCCTTACTTTGCATTCTTTTCCTCTAATTACTGACCAAATCCTCCCAGATCTGCTGACCAGAGTTAAGTCTGGGTCTCCTCAGGATGTTTGTCCTCCTCAAATAATGAGGGAGATTGGTCGGGCAATTCCCAACAGCCTACTTCCTTTGCTTAATAACTCCCTGATGTCTGGGACTGTCCCGGTCAGTTTCAAACAGGCCTTGCTGATCCCTCTAAAAAAGAAACCCGGCATTGATTCCTCCGACCTCTCAAATTATAGACCAATATCGTTACTGCCTTACCTATCCAAAATATTGGAGGCCCATGTGACCAATTGTCTATCGAGTTTTGTGGAAACCTCTGGTTATTTACAACCTAACCAGGCAGGTTTCCGGCCAGGTCATTCCACCGAGGCAGTGATACTGGCCGTTCAGAACACCTTGAGGTCTAATGCTGACGGGGACCTGCACCAGGCCTTGGTGTTATTAGATCTGTCCGCCGCGTTCGACACGGTTGACTATACCATCTTGGTCAACCGTGTCGAACAGGCCGGACTTCGAGATTCGGCTTTGGCTTGGATCAGGTCCTTTATTTCAGAACGTACCCAGTCGGTTCGTCTGGGTTCTTTTACAGCCCCTAAAAATATCTCCTTCTGTGGGGTTCCCCAAGGATCTTCCTTGTCCCCTATATTATTTAATTTGTATATGCGGCCTCTTTTGTTCTCCCTACAACAGTTTAATGTTGATGTGTACAACTATGCAGATGATCTGCAGTTGGTCTTTGTTTTAAACGCAGACAACGCGGCTGAGGATTTTCGAGCAACCATGTCTTTTATTCAAAGGTGGATGTCGCTAAATCACCTTAAGCTAAACCCGGGAAAAACTGAGCTCATTCTACCTGGGAAGAGTGAGATCAGTTGGAACCCTTGTTTTTGGCCATCGGACATGGGCTCGCCTCCTAAAAAATCTCGTACAACTAAAAGCTTAGGAGTGACTCTCAGTGAGGATCTTTCCTTGGAAAGTCAAATTGGAACAGTGGTTTCCACGGGATTTTTCCAATTGAGGAAGATCAAGAAAATAGCACATCTCCTCACAGGTATGGCTTTAATCCAAACAGTCAGTGCTCTTGTCCTTTCTCACATCGATTTTTCAAATGGCCTCTATTTGGGGGCTCCTATTGGCCAGCTGAAAAGATTGCAATATCTGCAAAATCAAGCAGCAAGACTCATTTGTAAAGTCCCGAAGTGGGAATCGATTAGACATGGACTGGAGACCTTGCACTGGCTGCCTGTGGAGCAGAGAGCAATGTTTAAGGTGGGCTGCATTGTGTTTAAGGCCTTGGAAGGTAAGGGCCCTATCTTTCTTAGACAACTACTGCGTAGATATCAACCCTCGCGCAGCTTGAGATCTGCCCAGCACGACCTACTTGAGGTTCCCCGTTTTAAAAGGAAACGTCAGGGAGGTAGCAGCTTCCAATTTTTAGCGGCCTCATTGTGGAACTCTCTCCCCCTGACTCTGCGACACAGCAGGGACCTCCTCACCTTTAGGAAGACATTCAAAACTTTTCTTTTTTCTCAGGTTTATTGTAAGTAGTGATTTGTGTCTTTTTATGTACTGTTATGTTTGATTCTCTCCAGCGCCAAGAAGCCTTCGGGCGTATGCGCGCTTAACAAATAAAAAATAACATAACATAACATAGCAGGAGTTGACCGAGCAGACAATATTTAAGTATCACAGCTCCACTCGATAACTATGTGCATACCAGTGTAGTAGGAGAACCCAACTGAAGCAAGTACTGAGGCGAGTCTACAGGCCTCGGCTACAAAGAAAGGGGCATATATGAGTTAGGCTAGAGCAAGCAGAAACCCCATGTAGACAGCAGGATTCGCATTAACGAGAGAGATGTAATATAGTCGAGCCACCTAATTGGTTATAAGGCAACAGTCAATCAGACTTTCCCCAGCCTTTCCCCATTTGCAAAGACCTTCTCTGGAATAGCAGGGCTGCTAATAATGCTTGACCAACAGAATAGCATGATATTATGGAGGCACACACAGAGTCAAATATGAACAGTAAACCCCAGTATAAGGGGCACAGTGCTCCCCAAAATAAAACTGTCAACTTTCAGCATCCTCCTACCCTTCCCCTTCAGGTGCCTCAGTAGAGTCCCGTTTCCTGCGTTTCAGTTTTTTTGCATAATCCATTGCAGCTTTTGGGGAAGAAAAAATTCAGTTCAGAATCAAGGATCATGCTAAGGCCTCTCTTAGATGAGACAGGCTGAGGGCAGTGTTCCAATGACGGTAAGATCTCAGATTCAGTCAAGTTTAGCTGTAGATCACATTAAGCATGGGGAGGGCAGTCCCAAGACAGGGTTTCCTTGATCATTGTTTAAATTGATGATGATTTGCATATCTTCAGCATATAGGTAGGTTTTCAAACTCCCCAATGTAGAGTTGTGGGTTGGAATGAGAAGGTAACCAGTTGGACTTTTTACTTCCCCATAAGGATGAAGGATTCTAGCAATTGGAAAGTTCTCTTTAATGTTGAAATGTTTTAGCCATCGAAAGAGGATCTTGTGGGTGATGGTGTCAAAAGCAACAGACATTTTAAGAAGTGTGCTACTTCTGAACCCATTGTCCATATCATTCTCAATGGCAGAGGTAGTAAATGGTTCAGTTACACATCCCGGTCGCAACCCTGTCATAGCTAGCACATTGTTCTTTTCCAAAACAACTCTTTCTAGAAGCAAGGAAATGTAAGGGAACAAGGAAGCAGGTCTGAAGTTGACTCGGCCTTCAGGGTCAAGATGTTTTGTGTTTACTGATTGGTCTTTTGATGGCGCTTTGAAGGCTAGTGGGACCTTATTGGAAGTGACAGAGGTATTTATAATTTGAGAGGTAAGTTGACAGAAGAGTGAAGGAAAGATATCAAGAGGAGATCTAGCAGGATTGCTGGTTAATTTAACGCATGAGCATTCTACCTTACAGATAGTGGTGAAATGGGCGAGGATCTTCTCCTCATCTATTGGTCAGCTTCAAGGTGCATTAAAGACTGCTCTGCAAAAATAGTCAGGATTGAAGTTCTCTCTTATTTTTCTGATTTTGGCATTTAATACTAAGATAAAGAATGTATACTCTCTTGAATGGGAATGACGCTATTGTTAACTGCTAAATGGATAGCCTGTCCTACCTTTTTATGAGCGGTATCTCTACAGTCGTTACAGTACAATTGGCAACTTCCCAGTTTGCCCGTGTCCTCTAAAGCACTTCCCAATATACATGTGTTGGAAAGTGAGTTATTAATAGTGGTAAATATGCATCTGCCACTGGCAATTTGGTCACTAACATGGTCTAGGGCTCAGTACAGGTCTCAATAAATGCTCAACCCTTGGTAGCTTGGTTGCAAGCAGGCAGGCTTAACTTAGGAGTCAGGTATGTAAAGCATTTAAAAACACCAATTCAGTAAATAATTAACCCCATCCGCGCTAAGCGTTTTACCGCTGTGCGCTAAAGATTCGCAAATTACCGCGTTACATGACGAGCTCAGCTCGTCATGAGCATGGAAGGAGTTAAGAAACAACACACAATAAAAATCCCACACCACTTTATAAAACTAGGTAATATGTGTATCTTTTAAAATGACACCAAAATGACAAAAAATCTAACATAAGGAAGTGAGATATGACTTTTTAAAGAATAAACACTTACTTGCACTTAGTCACTTTAGGGAGCTTTTTTCCCAGAGTTGCACCAAACTTCTCCAAACTTCTGAAACTTCTTCCTAAAGTCTCCAAAACACAATCCAAGTGTCTGGAAGCTCCAGGATGGTCCTGGAAAGTTTGGGACCACAATTTCAACAATGCACCTGGCCACAACCCATAGATGTCTACTAGATGCACTCCAGGCAGGGGACTCTTGGTGGAGTTGATGTAGGTGAGCTCTGTTATCCAGTAGCTTGCATGGAGTCCACTCTTTAATCCTTTTGAAGCAAGGCACCTCCACAGGGCTGTAGTTCCAGATTGTGCAGCAGGCGCAGTCATTCAGAATGCAGGGCCTGGTGGTGCACATCAACTTTCCAGCATGGCTGTCCTTCTTCTTCTCTTATTTTCAAGCACAATATCCGAGAGGCTCTGCACCTCTCACATATTTATTCTGTGTTCTTTGGGGTCAACCATTGAGGTGCAAAGCAACCCCCCATAGCATGACCACTTCCTTCAAAGTGTGGCATAATCTTCTCCCAGTAAGCACTATTCTTTCAAAATTCATCATGGCTGTAGTCTCAGCAGAGCATAAAAAGATACCTAAACCAGCTCTTTGTATGGCTCATTTCCATAACTCTCCACCCACTAACATATTCAGATACCCTCATCAAGCCTCCTATCTGGCTGGGTCAGAGGGTATGGGGCTAGGCAGACATGGCATTCCCTGCCAGTCCTTTTCCTCACTTGAAGCCTTATGCTATACGAACCCCCCCCCCACCCCGGTCTGTAGCAGAGGTCTTTCCAGCAGATAGCCTCTTCCCAGGTGAGCCTCCTATCATTTTTAACTCTGACCAATCAGGGAAGACAAAGGAAGGCTGAATTTTGGCTTACGGACAAGAAAGTCTTATAACTCCTTTTCTGTATAATTTAGGATAAACTCAGCAATAACATTTGCCTGATTTATCAATACCATTCTCCTTAGTCTTTGAATGATACGTATTCAATTCCTAGCAATATTTATGCGTTCATAAACTATTGCAATGTATATCCTATGCGGCTAGGCATCTACAATGAGGAAACTTAAATGTGCAATTTCTCCATCAACAGGGCATACAAACATAAGGGCCCTGCTTATAGTTACGTGACACCCATTCCTGGGACACCTAGGGGATACCTTTGGGGTCCTGAAAATGCAAACATAGTATAGATCCTCACTCCTCAGTGCTCCTCCTTAGTCATATAAAACACATTGTATAAGGACCCTGCTTATAATTACATGACCCCCTGCCCCTGTGATACCTAGGGGGGACCCTGGGGGTACCCAGGTTTGCCAGTATATATCCAAATGTTCAAATGGGTCTGGGCCTATCAAATTTCATGGCTGCGTATACCAGTGTGACCATGTGTCATCCTGTGCCAAACCATGGGACAGTGCTAGACACTAGGCCCCACTGTACTGAAGAGCCGGGGGGGGCACTACATATAGGAGTGTGCAGTTCAAGCCACAGCCCCTCAGGAGTAGTACAGACAGGGAATATCCACTGCACGTTCCCCTTAGCAGTCGCTTTTCCCAATTATCCTCTGCAGCAAGCCACATAGCGGCATGATCTATATGGGCTGCGTAATAGTATACTTCCAAGTCTGGGAGTCTCCCTGTGCCTGCTCCAGATACAACACTTCCAACGTGATCCTACTCCACCTTCCAGCCCACACCAGTGACACCAGAAGGCTAGTCAGTTGCTTAAAAGTGTTGAATCCCATGGGGCACATACCATTTTGGAAATAATACAAGCATCGTAGCAAAATGACCATCTTTGGGTCCCCACTTATGTTATGATATTTATCTGGAATGTGTTCCCAAATTGTGTGGAAGTGCTAATTCCTTCCAGTACCCACCCTAAATTGTATGCATATTGTGTTTCATCTAGTCAATGCAACACTGATGCTTAAGTATTGAAATCTGTCCATTTTCCACCACAGATCTAGGTTAAACAGCTGCTCCTTCACACACTACGTCAATTCCTCCCTCCTCCCAGGGAAAATGGTCTTGTGCTTATTGACCTTGAGGCCAGAGACTAAACCAAAAGTTTCCAAGTGGTGCATTAGCCTTAGCAGTGAAACCTGGGCTGATTTAAGGTAGAAGAGGACATCATCGGCATAAAGGGACACTATATTGACCCTGTCCCCAACTTTTATCTCCCAGGTATGTAGGTCTTTCCTGAGCATGATGGGCAATGGTTCCAGGGCTAAAGCAAACAGCAGCGGTGATAGGAGGCATTCCTGATGTGTGCCTAATTAAATATTTCAACTGTTCAAAACTATCCCATCAGCTCTAACCCGTGCTGTGGGGCATGTATAGAGCAGCCAGACTCAACCACGGAAGACTGGTCCAAAGCCCTTCACTTAGAGCACCTCCCGCAGATAAGTCCAACTCAATGTGTCACATGCTTTCCCCAGGTCCACCATGACAAGAAAAAGCTTCTCAGCACCGTTCGCAACAGAGTGTAGGACATGTGTGGGTCTCCAAATGTTCATGGCATTGCTATGGCCCAGGATGAACACACGCTGGTTCTTCTGTACCACTTACTCCACTATGCGGTGCAATCAATTGGCCAGAAACTTACACTCAACTTTAGTGTTTGAGTTGATCATGGTAAATGGGTGATTGGATGATGGGTTAGTCAGTGTCCCTCTGGGTTTGGGTATCATACAGATTATACCCTCTCACATAGTGAAGGGTAGAGGTGAAAATGTCTGTCGGAAAGCCATCACCCCCTGGTGTCTTATCCTTTGACATCAAGTGTAGTTCAGCATTAAGTCCTGCATCATTGCATCTGGGACCCCTGGTACATCAATACCAGCTAGCAGCATTTGTATTGAGTTAGGTGAGCAGTGATCTCTACTCTTATAAATGCTTTGCAAGTGTGCTCGGAACTTATTGTTAATTTCCTTTTGAGCCACATCTAGGGTGCCATCTGGCCTATTAAGGCAATATACCGGGGGAGTCTTTACCTCTCACCTTAACCAAGCAAGCAGTTAGCCCTATGTAGTCGCTGCTGAGAGGCAACTTACCTAACCTATCCCCTATTTCACAATGGTTATGTTTTACAGCCAGCACTTCCAGCTGTGTTTCTGAGGATTGTGTTTCTCATTGATTAGCCTTAGCCAGCTTAAGCTCCTGATCCTCAAGTTACCTCTGCAATTGCTTTTTAACTCTGTACATATTTCTCAGCCATACCCCCACCCATATAATCGCTTTCATTGTTTTCCATTCATTTGCCCTCATGGACCCCCTATTATCCTCCATGTAAGCAGTGAGTGCAGTAGTAAGATCGGCCAGACATGCACCGTCTGTTAACATATCTGGCTGCATCTCCAGGAAAAGGTGGGCTCTGCATTCACCCCCAGCTGCATTTCAGGAGCAATGGAGAGTGGTCAGGCAAAAACCTGCCCAGATATTAGGCAGATGCCAACTGAGACATGTCCATGTCAGCCACTAGAAGACGGTCCTGCTGGTTAAAAGTACTATGCAATAGGGAGTGACAGAATTATTCCTTTGGTGTCAGGTGTAGGACCCTCCAGGCATCTACCAAGCCTGCATTGAACATTACATCGGACAAAGCCGCCATTGTTCCTGAATTAGGGTGCTGTCTCTGTGGTAGTCTATCCATTACGCCATCCAAGACAAAATTGAAATTGAAATCTACAGTCCAAATTGTAGGTGCTCCATGAACTCTGTCAGTAAGTCATGTATCCTATAGAACACAGGTCTTCAAACTGTGGGGCGCGCCCCCCTTGGGGGGCGTGGATGGGTTCCGGGGGGGGGGGCGCAAAGGCATCTGCAAGCACATGTAAATGAAGACGCTAGAAAAGTAGCGATGTTTATTTGCTGCATTTCCAGGCTGTCTTGATTTACTCCTAGGCCCTCAGAGTGCTGTGGGGACAGAGGTCAGTGGGTGTGTTGCTGGGGCCTCGGCTGAGCAGTGTCTGGAGTCTTATTAAGACTACAGCCCGCCCGAGTTTTTCACAGGTCTTTAAAGACCATTTGCATACCTTTGGAAACTGGTTGAGGCGTAGTTTTTTTTCTTTTTCCAGTACCCCCTGGGCCCCGACTCTGACCTATTCCTTACATTTATATTTTAAATTTACTGCTGTAGTGTGAAAATGCATTTCATGAAAAGGAATATAAAAAAGGGTTGCCAATAGAAAAAATGCCAGCCATGTATGTTTAAAGAGCCTGCAAAGACCTTGCTTTGAGACTAAATAAGGTCTTAAATAAAGAAGTATGTATTCATTAGTAATGTAACTTCATGTCTGTTCCTTTTATTTTCAGTCATGAAACATTCAGGCAGCCCTAGAACACATTTAAAAGTGCTTTATATTTGCTATTGAAGTACGCACAGATAGTGCTGAAAATAGGGCTTTGGGTGACTGTTTATTTTTGTACCATCTGCAACATCAAAATAATGAGCTGGCAACCCTAATCATAAGACTGGAAGTTTGTTGCAGGATCAGCACATTATTTATTTTCTTCACCCTCGATTCCCTGATTAATTCCATAATAGCAATAGTTTAACTTATATCTGAAACCCTATGCCCCGTCAATATCATGCTGATTAATTTCAAGTGTCTGGGAATTCACCCTGCATTCAGACAACTCACTCCACATTCTCACCCTTTAGTAATAAGTAATCAAACTGTATCTCATGCAGACATTTTTGTAAGTGTCTCCACTAGTCCAGATCACAGCTGATACCACCCTTACATTACATCTTAAAAAGAATACATCTTTGCCACTATAAAACTTTAAGAAGATCCACTGGAATTATTCAGCAGAAGCTAACAACATTAAGCGGCAGGTTTGACTAAATTATGCAGCAAGAAAAGGTAAATTATGTAGCACAATGCGCCACATTTTGTGGTTAGCATTACTTCATTATTTTGTCATTTTAACTCACGGTAACGCTGTCAGGGGAAATATTTCACCTCATTAGTACCAGTGTAGCACCCAAATACAGCAGGAAGCAACAACAAGATTACCAATCAATCTTTGCAAAGGGACTTCCACTCCTCCGGAACACCTTGTCACGCTTTAAGTAACTTTTGTTCCGTTTTGGCTAGAATCAAGTTTTTTGTTGTTGAAATTTGCAGATTATGTAGCAAATGCAGTAAACTGATAATTATGTGGAAAACGCTGTTGTTGCAGAAACTCATAATTCCATGGTTTCTTTTTTAACTTTCTTCACTACCACCACACACTTCAATTTCAGACAGAGGCATCTCTACGTCCATTCAGGGGAAGTTTTTTTATGAAAGCGGAGTCCATGGGGTGGCAGGTATAATGCCAGCAGGGTTACATTCAGATGCAGATACCTAATCCTCTTGATCCATGGGGCCTCACAGTAATGGTCTAGGAGACAGAGAAAATGAGTGAGATTCATAGATATTGTCAAAGAGAAGGCCCAGTTAGGGAGCACTGTATGCAGACTCATTTTTATGTTTACAAATGGCCAGAGACCACTTCTTCAGCGAGATACCCCAAAGAATGGGACAATATAAGTGTTTTTCTTTTTTTAAAAGGGACATTCATTCGTGAAGCTGGTACTTCTGCCAAGTGTGTTAGTGGCCACTACTGGTTATCATAAAGGAGTAGATGCAGCAGGACTGGGGCCATGGGATTTGAAGGGCCCACTGCATCACAATTATGACTGTCTACCTTTCAAAAAGGGGCATCTGAACTTATTGTCCTTTCCAGCATTAGGACAGAGGTGATGATCCATCATGGTGGGGAAGAGGTAAAAGAGGCAGAGGAGATAGCCTGCTACTCTGGACTGCAGTTTTCATTAATGCAGCAGGTATAGTTGCATTGGGGTCAAAGACTGTGAGGGGCTCACACCACCCCAATTATGGGGAGCAGTTTGTTTGGGATATCTGTGGTTTGATGCATTTGCTGTTTTATAAGTCGCATATTTGGTGCAATTCATCAGCTATAGAAAAAGTATTCCTGAAATCATTTCAAAAGCCCCGCTCCCTGCACGCAGCCATGTCACTCCCATTCCCCCAATCTTTGCCATAAAGTTTTGGAGGGGGCCAACCTCAAAACATTTTGCTTAGGGGGGCTCAGAGTAAAAAAGTTTGAAGACCTCTGCTGTAGAAGAACCCCTTATTGTCATTATTCAGTGCATATGAATTAGGATGCATATCTCCCTCCCATCTAGTGCGCCATGAAGCAATAAGTACTGACCTTCTATATCTACCTCTGCATAGGTACAACAAAAAGGTACCCCTGGAGCAATCCACTCGGACACTCCCTTGGCATAAGCAGAGAAGGTGGCTCAATACAGTTGACCCCTCCAATTTTTTGCAGGATTAAAAGATTCCACCTCTCTAAGATGGGTCTCTTGCTAACAGGCAATAGCAACCCTATTACGTTTCAGGAAAGTTAGAACCCTATGTCGCTTCGTGTACCCACTAAAGCCCTGAACATTCTAGCTGATTATATGATAGCATTCTGCAATGGTATCTCTGACCTAGGTGAGAAGGAGACCGGGGTCCCTAAGAAAAAGGCAGTGGGCTAGTAGGGCTAGAACGCCCCAGCAGTAAAAGGTCATGTGCAGGGCAAGGGGGGAAGTCACTGCGGCCAAGAGCCTGCAGTAAAAAACAAAACATTTCACAATCAAACATAAGGATCATCCCCTTCCTACAGGCTATCCTGGGTAAACACACAAGAAACAAGAAATACTGTGTCTGCCCATTAAATCCTGGTCAAATCAAACACTCAGCAGTGTTCCCCAACCAAAAGAAAAACAGCAACACTGCAGATATACCCTGCCCTTAACTTTGACCTTAGAATAACATAATAAACAAACAGAGGCAGGCTGCATCCGAAACCGAACAGACTCCAGGGTGCGTAAGGTGGTCCAGTACCTACAAACCTAAGTCACATCAGTGCTGAAATCCTCCAAATCACAAATATAGAACTCCACAGGCCGACTCCGCCATCATGCAGGAGAGAGAATTCCCATCCGAAGCCTTCCTACCCCCACATCAGCCACCTCCCATGTGGCTACCACAGTAGGAGGGGAAAAGGGCAAGTTAATATTAGTGTAATAACAATTTTCTTATATATATACAGTGAAAGTATATTTAACTCTGAAAAGGTGTTTCACCTTAGCTAAGAAATCCCACTGCTCAGCTCACTATATCTAGAGGAAGACCATAAGAAGTATAAACTTTTATACATATAGGTACAGATTTCAAAAAAGTGATGCATTGCTGCCGCAACGCAGCAATGCATCAAAAACCAATGCGCCGCACTGCATCACCGCAAATATCCACGGGTGAGCCATATCTACATCTTGGCGGACCGTGGTGCAGAAGAACAGAAGTAGGTGCTGCATAAGTTCAGCAAGTCAACCTGACGCAACTGCTGATAAAGTGACGCACCGGTGGCGCAAAGGGCTTGTAAATCTGCCCCATAGTTATTTGGTGGCTTTCGCTCAACCAGAACGGTATATGATTTTATACTGACTTGTAATAGAGTGAATGAGAGGGTACACTATCTCTACAGGTTGCGCAAGCTTTGCTCTGGTTGGTTAATTTAAAAGTAACTTATTATGATTAATCTGGAAAACTCACATAACATATTTTTATATATGTCTCAATACATGGGGTAATTCATTGCATTAAATATGAAGTAGAAAAGAGTGTTTACACAGAAAAAAGGCCAGGCCCAGTGTCGTTTTTGTAAAGATTCGATAGATCAACTATTCTCACAAAGTTATGTTTTGGCTCTTCACGTACCACGTGAAACCCTAGGGCTATCTGCTTGATGGGTCTGTAGGCCTCCCTGTCTCTTTCATCCAGAATCCTTCAATCCCTATAGTTAGAAGCTATGCTCTTTTGATTTCACTAGGCACTTCTATGAGTAATATAAGTGTAATGGTTAATATTGACATTGTAATTTAATCTTGTTTTAATTAACTAAAGTAACCTTCGTCTTCTCCTCTAGCCTACTAAAATAGCCTGTAATAGTTTTCTAAACCATCAAAATGGCCGCTATTATCTTACAACTTCTCTTGAGGCCATAAAACATCTACTGCAATTTATAAGACCATCTTCCTAAGCAAAATAGCCTCCTGGTTCATGCAAGACCCGTACAGTAAACTTCACATCTCAGTTCTTATGTGACATTATTCAGAGTGCAAAGGTCACAACCACTGATGGGAAGGACAAGAATCCAGAGCACACTTAGTATATCAAATCAAATTTCAATCTTCAAGTGGTCAAATGGCCAAACCAATGGGATAGATCAAACAGACATAAGTTTTCAAAAAGTTTTATTGTTCAACAGTGTTCTTTTCTCAGAATCACTGTGCCTGTCACTCTAGCCTACACGTGTTTCATCACAGCATGTGGCTGTGAATCTTCAGGGCTGATCTAAATGATCGAGGCGCTTTATCGGGAGACCGGTGATAATTCCGTCCCGGTCCTAATCGGGATGTTTCTGTATACACGAGAGCGGTACCGAAAATAATCGGTTTCCGTTCCGTCAGAATGGGGGTAGTGTGTGAGTTTACACAGCGTCGGTATTTTCGGGCCGTTTGTTGCCCGTGGGTTGAGCTAGGTGCAGCTCCTGTTTCCAAATGCTCTTTTGATTTCACTAGGCACTTCTATGAGTAATATAAGTGTAATGGTTAATATTGACATTGTAATTTAATCTTGTTTTAATTAACTAAAGTAACCTTCGTCTTCTCCTCTAGCCTACTAAAATAGCCTGTAATAGTTTTCTAAACCATCAAAATGGCCGCTATTATCTTACAACTTCTCTTGAGGCCATAAAACATCTACTGCAATTTATAAGACCATCTTCCTAAGCAAAATAGCCTCCTGGTTCATGCAAGACCCGTACAGTAAACTTCACATCTCAGTTCTTATGTGACATTATTCAGAGTGCAAAGGTCACAACCACTGATGGGAAGGATTTCTAGTGGACGAGCGTGAGACTGCCTGGTCACTTTAAAAGAGAAATAAAGCAATGCAAGTTCTGTATGGCACCTTCACAAATCCAGTCATTAATGATCAAAAGAAAAAAAATTGAACACTGAAAACAATATTAAAACCACAGAAAATGTAAAAATTAAATGACCACTGTTGAAAACAGTATAGAAGATACACCATTTCTTATTAATCAAATTACTCAGTATCTACCTAAGGCATATTAAGTATAATTCTGTTACTATCAGTATATGTGCTTGTAATTCACGTCACAAGGTTTCGCAGGTAGGGATTAAATGTTACCCCTTTATTTTGCTTCTTATACATTTATATGCATATATATTGGTTCTTTTTAATTGAAGTTAGTTTTGCAACAAATATGTAGATTTGTCTGAATTATAACTAAAAGAAGGCATTTTTCCTTGGCGTTTAAGCCCTTGTATGTTTTCGGAAATCCAGACACTTTTATTCCAGTAAAAGAAAAATAGCACCGCCGACTTAAAGATGTGAATATCAGAGCAAGTACCCCGTGTAGTGACTTGCGCGTGGTCGTAATTCTGTTTTTATATCGAGCTCTATAAAAAGCAACTTCCCGTCTTCTTTAAATATAATCCAGCTTTCTCGCCCAAATACCCTAAACTGCTTTCCTAAACTTAAAAGGCAAGTCTATTACTAAGTCCATGTTCCCCATGGGTGGGCTTGCTGTCACTCATCTAATCACATAATCATTCACTTAAAAGCATGAAACAATGCACAAAGAGCAGCCGTCGTCGTTTATTTTGATCACAAAATGAAAGTACAATTATACATCTTTTAGCTGTATACAAATTATGAACGTATTTTAAGAAAAAAAGCAAAGAAATGTAACTTCGATTCAGTGACTAGAGTGACCGCGGCCTGGCACCACAAATGTAAATAGTATTATAAACCACACACCACACAGGGTCATAACATATGTAGTACAATGAGCTACACTATCCCTTTAAAACAAAATGGAGCGAAATACAAACTGAATACTACCTCTAAGACAACGTACTGGTTGTCTTTTAATAATTTTGGTCTGGCTTGACAGCACAACTGCCACAAGACAATTATGTGAGGTACAGTAGAGAGAGGCTTTGGTTCATCCCACATGTTGGGAGCTAGGACTACATGTTTTGATTGGGCAGAAGTTGTGAGCTACCACAACAAAAATGCATGTCTTCCACGCAGCTGTGATAATTTTTTTTATTTACCCAAGTATCTAAGCTTGAATTTTCAGGGGCACACACATGCCATTGGAATGCTATTAAAGTGTCTTAGACAACTAGATCATTTATGTTGTTTTTCTCTGGCCACAGCACAGACGGGAGGGGGGGCAGTCATTAACCTATATGGAGTTGTAGGTCTGGCTTGACTGTGGAACTGTCCCCTGACCTTTCAACCTACACCTATGTTCTTTGCTTACACCCAAATACATATTTATTCCCATTCTATTTATTTCTAATGCTTCATATTACCAAACAGCATTCCTTCAAAGCCAAACCTATTGGTATTGCCAATGCTTGTTTTTAGTTCAATTCAGGTCAGCCCTAAAAGCACCATCAAAAACAAAGGATGAAAACATTGATATAACAAATTGTATAAGTTCATCGAGTTACACAGATGAATGGTATTTTTTTAAAGAGCTACCAATTGTAGAACACACGAAGGGACTAGGTGACAAAAGTAAAAAATAAAGTGCAGGTTTGTATTAATAAAAACAGTATGAATCTAAAACTGGTATTAAGAATTTACCCTTAGGAGGCACATGATATTTAGAAAAAAAGATTTAGTGCATCTGATTCTAAGTAGCGACCTCATCACAGGGACAGACTACGACGGACACTGAATCAAATTGCCTGAGAGGGAAACACAAATAGCTCCTGATGGTACTTAACCAGAATTTGGTTGACAATGACTTTTCCCAGATGGTTTTCGCAACATCCAAAGAGGGTTCCATGTCATTACAAGTTTGAATCATAATATAGTCCCTAGCAATGGATTTCCTATATTATTCCTCTTCTCGGGTTGCCCTACAAAAAGACATAAGCAGTTTTTTTGACACATTCATCTTCTCCCTTAACTATCAAGTGTGGAAAAGTAAGCAATTCAGGTCTGCCCAAGGCTTCCATACTGTTCTTAATATATATTATGTGTATATGTAAAGACAAGGGCCACCCTACTCACGCAGAACCAGGGTATCTATCATATAACAAGGAACAATGGTTCCTGTGGTCAATGTGTATATAGATTAGACCTTCAATTTTTTGGCCCCCTCGCAGGCTAAGCAGTCAGTAATGACCATGCAGTTAAAATTAGCATGCTCATTTGCCCAAATAGAGATCCAGAGAAGGAGCAATGCAAGCTTGATAGACTTCTCTATATAAGGGAGCTCCAGCTCCTCATGTATACAAAAGTGTGGGCTAGATTGTGGGAGTCCTAGCAGTTGCCTACAAAAACGATTCTCCGCCTGTTGCAATTTTGTACATTTTCGACAACCCCAGATCGCAGCCACATAGAACATAACTTGAATACACTTGCATTTATAAATTCAATGGCTAGGCCGCACAGGTTTGTTTTCCGCCTTTCCGGCTAACTCAAAGACCATACCTGCAGATTAGTTAAAACAGAAACACCATTGTGAAATACAAGATGACCAGGAACCCCGTACATCAAAGTTCACCCCCAGGCAATTCATTCACTCTCGTGATGGGTTTTCCTTTGATAGTGAAAATGTTGTTGGTTACCACAGACTAAATAATGAGTTTTAGATATATGGATTTTGAGGCCCAGTTTGTCCATGAATTTAATAAAATTGTCAATAAGGACTTTCAGACCATTAGGGGTACGGGCAATTAAGAAGGCATCATCTGCATATAGCACTGCCGAAACAAACAGTAGTTCCACTTTGGCAGGTCCTTGCTGTTAGCGATCAAAAATTCCCTCAACCCGTTAATGTACAAAACAAATAATGTGGGGGCAAAGACACAGCCTTGACAAATCCCTCTGACTAAACTTAAGGGTTCAGTACACTCCCCTTCTGGGCCAGACCTCACATAGGCAGTCACCCCACAATGAAGGGCACATTCCAAAGCTTTCATTGGTTGAACCAGTCAAAAGCGCTGCTGAGATCCATTTAAGAAAGGTGTATAGTTCCTTTTTTGAGGGTTGATGTACTTTTCAAAGATGACTGACTGAAAGGTATTTATAAAGCGCACTTATGCCAAGGCGCCTTGGCGCTGGGTGGAAATGAACGGGGAGTCTGCGCTAACAATAGCCTTGTAAGAAAAGCCTGGTTTTAATAGCTTTCCTGAAGATGGTACGAGAAGCCTGGAGTTGAAGCGTCAAGTAGAGAGAATTCCATAATTTGGCAGCCAAGAATGAAAAACGTTTACCTTCCAAGCTGACCCTTTTCATCTTGGGAGGAAGAACCAGCCCAGTGTCCATTGACCTTAAGCAGCGCAACGGAATGTAACATGGGAATAGTAATTGTACATCTTCCGCCCCTCCACCATAGAGAGCTTTATGTACTAGACATAAAGCTTTAAACTCCACCCGACGTTTCACGGGGAGCCAATGAAGTTGTTTGATAGTGGCCGAGGTGGAGTGATGCTTGGGTAGGCCATACAGCACTCGAGCTGCAGCATTTTGGAGAGACTGAAGTTTGCTAAGTTGTTTAACTCCAATGCCCAAATAAAGGGCATTGCAGTAGTCAATCTTTGATAATATAAGTGCGCCAACCACCGTTTTCCTGAGGGAGAATGGGATGAATGGGAGGATTTTGCGCACTAATTTAAGTGTGAAAAAGCAAGTGGAAACCACTTAATTTATTTGGAGGGTGCAGGTGAGCTCTTTATCAATGATAAAACCGAGATTTCTGGCCTTCGGTACCGGCTTTGGACATATTCCCACTTCAGGGGGCCACCAAGACTGGTTCCAGATGGAAGGTTTCTTGCCTAATTCCAGAATCTCGGTCTTCTCAGTGTTAAGTTTTAAAAAGTTGACATTCATCCACACCATTACAGAGGACAGGCAGTCCCGGAACCGCTCTGCTGACATGCCATTATTTTGAGACACGGACACTACCACTTGCGTGTCATCGGCATAAGAAACAAGCGCCAGACCATTGCTTTTAATTAGTCTGGCCAATGGTGTTACGTAAATATTAAACAGAGTGGGCGAGAGTGCCGAGCCTTGAGGGACTCCACCCGGGAGGGTGAACCTTTCAGATCTCAAACTTTCCCAGTAGATAATTTGTTCCCTGGAATCGAGGAAAGAGGTGAGAAGGGACAGGGCCTTACCCTTGACACCCACGGACTGCAATCGGTTTATTAACACTAAATGGTTTACAGTGTCAAAAGCTGCTGTGAGGTCAAGCAGTATTAAGGACATCCTACCACCCTCGTCCAATACCCTCTGTATCTCTCTGTGGCCATGATCAGAGCTGACTCGGTGGAGTGCCGAGCTCTCAAACCATGCTGAGTGGAATCGAGAATATTGTTATCATCAAGGTAGGCAGTCAGTTCCAAAGTAATGGCTGTCTCCAAGACCTTGGAATGCAGAGGTAAACAGGAGATGGGTCTGTAGTTTTTGGCCTCCAGAGGATCGAGTGATTTTTTTTTTAGGATAGGCCTAATACAGGCCAATTTCCAGTCTTCAGGGAAAATCCCCGTACCTTTGACTAGATTTAGTAGCGGAGTCAGTGAAACGCCTACCTCCTCCTTGGCTAGATGTAGAACATATGGGGGGCAGGGATCAAGGGGGGACCCTGAGTTGGTTCGGGAAAGTAGATCTACACTTGCTTTCCATCCAGACTGGAAAATTGAGTAAGGTTGCCTTGACTGGGATAACTTCCCCATGTTTTCAATGGGTTTATGCTGTTAGCCTCAGCTACAGTTTGAAGTTCCTCATAGACCAATTGAACCTTTGTCTGAAAGAAAACTGCCAGGTTGTCCACAAAGGCTTGGTCAGGGACAAAGACAGAGTTTCTTGGGCGTCGGGACAGAGCTGTTACAGTTTTAAATAGTTCTTAGGGGTAGTTCATGGCTTCTAAGAGGGAAACATCCTTTACAACGCAACTTTTACGACGCAGTGCCTTTACGACGCAACTTTTACAATGCAAACCATTACAACGCATTGCGCTGGGGGGCGCTCTAGGATAGGGAATACGTTTAATTTACTATCCAACACCTTCCCTAGTGTCCACGGGGACTGGAGTTGGAATAGTAAATTAAACTATTCACTACCCAGCACCCCAAAGCGCTATGCGTTGTAAAGGTTTGCGTTGTAAAAACCGCATTGTAAAGGCATGCATGGTAAAAGCATGCGTTGTAATGTCATACATCCCTTCTAAGATCTTAGATGTAAAATAGGCTGTCTTGGCTGATATTATTGCTACCTTATATTCTTTGAACGCTAATCCATATTACATTCTATGATCTGAACTGTAGGAGGATCGCCAGATGCGCTCCTTGAGTCTGCATTTTATTTGTATTGTTTTTAGCTCTGCAGAATACCAAGAGGAGGAAACCAGTCTCTTTTTAGGCGTCTTATTCGCTTCCGGGGGTATCGGATTAATTGCCTGAATTACCCAATTATTAAAATCAATAGCCGCCTGATTAGGATCTATGCTACAGGTCAAATGTGATTTCAGGGCCATAATTAACTCTTCTTGGGATATTTTTTTCCAGGCACGTGCCTTGCTCGGAGGGGGTCTGTTTCTACGTCGAGTGTTAGTGTTAGAAAAATTGATCATGAAAGTAACAGCATGATGATCAGACCAGAGTAAAGGCAGCGAGCTGGTAACTTCAATGTGGGCACTATTAGTGAAAATACCATCCACGGTATGACCCGCCTGATGTGTAGGGTACCATACAATTTGTGTCATTCCAAAACTGGCTAGGATGTCAGTTAGACTTGCGGTGTCCGGGTTACTCGTAAACTCTAAGTGAAAATTAAAATCCCCCAACAGGGGTAAAGGAGTCCACCTTAAAGCATGACTCCATGCAAGTTTGCAACATGGTAATGAAGGCTTCCCTAGGGCCTGGGGGTCTGTAGATTAAGATTCCTCGGAAGCATTCCATGTTGTTAAGTTTTATACTTAAAACATTGCCTCTGCGTTCAATTGTGGCTCTGGTTTCATGGTCACCTTGTAACATGCTCGATATATTAAGGCAATCCCTCCCCCTTTTGACCCCATCCTATCCAGGTTGATGACAAAGTAGTCAGATGGAACTACATAGTTCCAATCCGGATCACTTGTGTCATTTGCCCATGTTTCCGTTAGGAAAATCAGGTCTGGGTTATCAAGTTGAATAAGCTACTCCAGGTCAGTTTTGTATTTTATTACTGACCTGGCATTAATCAGAATGCATTTGATGGCCTTGAGGTGGTTGGCAGTCTGCTTTGGTGGTTGAGCATTATAATGAGAAACCAACTTGCCCTGCCCAGTATTTGGTGGATTGATGTTATTGTGTTGACTGACTAACCTTGGCGTGCTAAAGTTAGAGGGACCTGACTGTGCCTTACAGTAATTATTAGGCTTAGTTGTTACTATCCGAGCGGGACACTCACCAAGGTTGAGACGCAAGAGCTCATCGCGGGAGTTGGTCATCCTGGAAATTTGTGCAGGGGCCCTTGCGCTGGACGTGCTCCGGGCGCCAACGCGCGCAGACGGGCTTGCCTTTGGCGTGCTTTTGGCGGGACGCCGGCGCGTCCGCTGTACGCGGTCGCAGCATCCGGTGCTTTATAGCTGGATGGGAAGTGCGAAAGAGAAAGGAGAGGCTAGAGCGCTAACTGCTACACGGGTCCGCTCTAACAGATGGGCACCATGGTCAGCGGGACCTAGCAGCAACAGGTGGGCAGTGAGATTCTTTTTCCTATGCTCTCAATTCTATAATTTCAGCAGCAAATAAGATATAAACAATTAAAAAAACAGTTTTACAAAAAAAAACAACAGAGTGAGGAACGCAAATCATTCCCGCTGCAACCCGATCTTTACACCAGACGCGGTTGCAACATCCGGTGCTTTATAGCCGGATGGGAAGTACAAAGGAGAAAGGAGAGGCTAGAGTGCTAACCGCTACACAGGGTCCGCTCTAACAGACAGGCACCGTGGTCAGCGGAACCTAGCAGCAACAGGTTGGCAGTGAGATTCTTTTTCCTAAGCTCTCAATTCTATAATTTCAGCAGCAAATAAGATATAAACAATTAAAAAGCAGTTTTTTAAAAAACAAACAACAGAGTGAGGAACGCAAATTGTTCACGCTGCAACCCATAAGTTCAAACATTGCTCCCAGGTTCCCATCCCTGCTCTAATCCAAACTACACCATATTAATCACCTTATACAGATGTGCATGTACACAGGGATTCGGTATTTACCATGCAATTGTATTACATGGTAAATACTGAATCCTGAAAGGCCTGAAGCACTGTTCAAAGTGCTACCTACATCTGAAAATACAGAATCGGTAATTTTACCGATTGGTAAATTTACCGAATTGGTAAAATTACCGATTCGGTAAAATTACCGATTCTGTATGTTTTTTGAGCCCCTACATCTCCATAGCCCAATACCGGTCGAAAACGGCCGAAAATTGGTATTTTCGGCCGTTTCCGACCGGTATTGGGCTACCTACATCTGGCCCCAATGGTCTTGTTTGTTGCTTTTCTAATAGGTAGGAATAATAGTAGCTGTCTGCCATGAAGTTGGAATGCTGGTGTTCATGGTGGCATTGAAAACATTTGTCATGATGGGCCCCCAAATTTCAGAGTTTAATATTTGGTGGATAAGTTGAGTCCCTTCTGCCCAACCAGATTGATCCAAGGGCCCTCCGCCCCCCCTTGATTAACCAGCCTGGGACCTTGCCTTGTTTTGGTTAGAGGTTTAAATATCCCAGGCTGTATTTTATTTATAAACAACATTGGATGAAGAACACTGCATCAAAAAGCAGTGGTAGCAAAAATCCATCATCACATTCAGAAAGTTTTACAAGATTTTTACATCCAGTCATGAGTTTAACAGAGTCAGCCGTACATCAAGTCCCACAGCCCCACAACCACCCCAACAATTTGCCTTCAATGAGCTCATAGTTGACTCACCCTGGGTCACCCCTGCCCTTTTAAGGACCCACTCACTAGGTGTAACATCCTTGAGTATCCCTTACCAAGATGCTTCTCGTAGGGCTAAACTAGTGGATCCTGGAACTATGTACAGGAGGCCTGCTCACCCCAAAGAGCACTTATGCCTGAGTGCCCCACACCCATTATACCCAACTTGTGCTTCTGAGCCATGCCCTGATCTCCTGGCATGGCCTGCACTCTTCAACCCCCAAAAGACCAGTGTACCAGAAACGCCACTGCGCGAGGTTGAGCTAGGCTGGGGTCGCGGTAGCAACCATCCCAACTCCTCCCTTGGCAGCCTCTCTACAAAATGTTGCCCACACACCCCTGTGATGTCCCCCAGGCAATGTTATTGTGAATGCATTAGGTAATGACCTGCAAGGGTGACCTGAGAGTTCCTGTCAACCATAAACTCACCCACCACAGGCCAGCAAGGTTTAACGACCATATGGCGACCCCACCCGCAAGAAAGGTACCAGTGAATGCAAAGAGGTTACCAATGAACAAAGTATTGCCCTGGGGGGGATAGATGAACCCCTTCCGACAGAAAGAATTGTTGCCCCCTGATGCAACCATGTGGGGCAATCTCAGAAGCTTGGAAAGCCATCTGTTCAGGTGCCTGGCAGACTCATTCAGAACACTCACAGACAGCACTCCATGCCAAGACTTGCGGGGTTCTTTGTGAGACTACGCAATGAAGGACTGGGGAAAACGCTTGGCGAGCCAGAGAATCTCCATGAAATTTGTCTCAAATAAAGCTCTATGCCCAATTTGGGCCAAGTCATTGCCTCCCAGATGCAGTATTACCAAAACCGAGCAAGGAAGCCCCTTGGTAACCAGTTTCTCCAACGCAGATTGCAGGCTCCTTACCCTGAGCTCTCCTTGACCAACGCCCGGGCTTGAACCGCATACTTGCCAGCACCATAGGGCCCTTGCGCCCTCTGAATGAAAGAATGGTCAAAGACCCAGACCTCCTTTGTCAGCATAGCACTTACATGCACAAAGGGAGGGAGAGCATTAATGTTAATAGTCATAGCAAATGCAAGTGAACATACTGCCTTTAGCATTCAGAGCACCACCTCCTGATCCTCTTGGGTGGCACTGTTGCTTTCATTGAAGGAGGAGGGTCAGTCAGTCACTTACGCAAGAAGGCACACGGCGGTCCTTGCCTTCTTTGCCAAACTGGGTGCACAAAGGGAATGGTCTGCCTCATTTCCCATCAAAAAAGCCCAGCAGGGTTGGCAAAAGTTAAAAGGGGTGCTTGAAGATGCTAGGCGGCCTATTGACACTCAGCGGCTGTCAGAATTGGTTGCAAAGCTGCCTGAAGTCTGCCACTCACAGTTTGAGGTGCAGCTGTTTATCTTGCTTGCTTATCGTTCTACAGGGTCTTCAGGGTGGAGGTTCTGGTAGAGCAGTCTAAGAATGATATACCTGGGAGCATTCAGCTGGGGCATTGAGTTGGCCTTGTGGGTCTCTAGCAGTCTATTTGCAGTCTTCCAAAACTGACCAGTTGGGTATAGGGGAGCATATAGTCCTGTGTAAGATCCCAGGGTGTCCCTGTTGCCCAGTGTCCTTGGGTGTCAGCCTCCGCCCTATTCCTACACACTGACAGTTCCCGTCTTTCAATGTTCCAGTTTTCTCGCATGTTGAGCCTTGCCATATCTGCAACTGGTGATGACCCTGCAGTTTTCAGCCCTCACTTATTCCTCCTATGCCTTTGCCCGTACCGCAGCACAACGTGAGAGCGCCAGTGACCATCCTAATTATTTCCTGGTGGTGGCAGGACACGCCGTCACTGTGCTGTTTGACTCACCGCCCCAGCAACAGAGGCCCGCCACTGCTGTGCCCCACATAAGTCTCGCAAAAAACGCAGTTGATGGACAGAATGTAGAACAATGTCATACATTCACCCCAGTACAAGGATCTGGGCCTAAATCCATCGTTTTTTTGCACTCCACACCACCCTGGGTTAGACACTGGCTATATGCAAATCAGCTCTGACCCTGTGCCTCATGGGAACAGTCCAGTCCGAACTACCAAGCCATGTCTTTCCCAGACCGGAATCAAGCATCCAAGGACCGGTTTCTGGCTATCAGCCTTCATCAGCCTGGATAGCTTGACTCCAGTGGTGTGGAGAGCCTGGGACTCACATCTGAGCATACCCAGCACACTCGGGGTGAAAATTGCAAAAAACACAGTTGATGGACAGAATGTAGAACAATGTCATACATTCACCCCAGCACATGATCTGGGCCTAAATCCATCGTTTTTTGCACTCCACACCACCCTGGGTTAGACACTGGCTATATGCAAATCAGCTCTGACCCTGTGCCTCATGGGAACAGTCCAGTCCGAACTACCAAGCCATGTCTTTCCCAGACCGGAATCAAGCATCCAAGGACCGGTTTCTGGCTATCAGCCTTCATCAGCCTGGATAGCTTGACTCCAGTGGTGTGGAGAGCCTGGGACTCCGAACTACCATTGTTCTACATTCTGTCCATCAACTGTGTTTTTTGCAATTTTCACCCCGAGTGGGCTGGGTATGCTCAGACGTGAGTCCCAGGCTCTCCACACCACTGGAGTCAAGTTATCCAGGCTGAATGAAAGCTGATTTGCATATAGCCAGTGTCTAACCCAGGGTGGTGTGGAGTGCAAAAAAACGATGGAATTAGGCCCAGATCCTTGTACTAGGGTGAATGTATGACATTGTTCTACATTCTGTCCATCAACTGTGTTTTTTCCACATAAGTCTCAGCACACTCCATATGGAGTGCACCATGACTATTTATACAACCCCACAGGGACCCCATCAGGTCCTGCGGCATTGTGGAATGGTCTAGCATTGATGGCATTCACAGTCTCCTCAAGTGAAAACTGTATGTTTAGCGGGAAAGTCGTAGGAACCTCCTGCACAACATGGCTGCAGTCCCTACCAAAATAATAAATATGATTAAAGTACTCCACCCAGCTATCAGCACTAATGTTTTTAAAAAAAAATGTTGGTGCCATGCACATTTAATTTATCATAATCACTTTTGTTGCCATTCACAATTTTCCTGAAGGCACCAGGATCTTTGTTTTGATAGGCTTTAAACAAGTTTTACCAGGTTTTTTACTTAATTTCTGCTTTCCGAAGCCTAATAGCTAACTTATAAGCAGATGTCGTCCTGACAATATTTGCTTGGTATCTGGTGACGCCATTCAGGGCTCAACATAGCATGTTATTAGCTATTTTGCATTCTTTGTTGAACCAACATGGAGAAGGCCTTTTCTTGGTTCAGACAGATCTTAGAAGAGCTCTCATAATAAAATCACTAAGGTTAGATGAAGCCTCCATGGTAAGATGGGGAGAGCAATTGAACATCATTGAATAAATCAAAATTATCACTAAATATGGAAACAAGCAGGGTGAAAAAATGAACACCTCTCCATCTCAGTCTTTTTTAAAGTTTTTCAGATATACAAACAAACTTCTACATCCACAACAGTACATATTTGTATCGCTGTGGCACACAGTCGTGTGCACTGGTTGCCAGTCCAACATTGTATTGTGCATAGCTCTTTAACATCTACATGTTACAGTGTACACATCCACTGACAGTATGCATCCCATTCTGTATCATAAATTCATAGTTTAAAAAATGTGAATACATACAAAACAACTACCCTGGATCCCACCCACCACCCCCTTCCACCAGTTATCTAACTGAGAACACATTGATACCTACAGATCCATCAGAGCAATACAGTAACATTTTGCAAATGGACATGCACAAGACCTAGGACAGGCAGCACACTACAATATCCTACGGCATACCCAAGTGTAGCTCATGAACAGCATCCACCTCCCACACAGTTTTTTGGCCGTAGACGTGATCATGCCACCACTATCTATGTTGGATCTTCCCAGCTTTTGAATGCCTCGCATAGCACATCCCATGCCATCGCTATCGGTATTTTTCTCAGTCCCCCCTGCTCTTCCCTACGTATCGCAGCACTTTCAGCGAGGCTCCACTTGATCACTTTCTCCCTCCAAAACTCTAGGTTTGGTGCCCATTTTGCTTTCCACTGACTGGTGATATGCCTCTTTGCCAGAATTAACGCTAGATTGGCAAAGCGCGCGTGTACCTTATATCCCTTGGGTTGGTGGTATATCCCTAACTAACAACTCTTTGCTGTGTGCCAAGTATTCTTGCCCACTGTGTCAGTAAGCATGCACCCTAAATGCGCCCAGTAGTATGTCAATGCTGGGCATGCCCACATCATTTGCACAAACCCGGCATCCTACTCTACACATCTCGGGCAATTTGATGGCGAGGCGGGAAACATCATGTGAAGTCTGTGCGGTGTAAGGTATGCCCTCTGTGTGATCAGGTATTGTGTAAATTTGAACCATGCATTACGGGACACTATCTTTGGGTATTCTAACATTCTTGTCCATTCTTTGTCCGTCAGACCCTCTATTACGTCTGCCTCCCATTTAGTCTGCAACTCCCTTAGTGGAGATATTACCGTCCCTCTTATGCCTACGTAAAGTCATTTCGTTAGATGCCTGCCATTTTCATTAAATGCAACATATGCACCAATTAATTTGTGGGTGTCTCTTCTCCATTTGGGGCCCACAGTTGGTTCACACAATGAGATAATTCCGCATGTAGAAGGAATAAAGTATCCAACAGGCCATTAGCATTTGGAAAGTCAGTTTGTGACATCAGTGTGCCCTCCTAAAACAGTGTCCCCACCGTTGCTATCCCTTCTTCCTCCCATTCTGTTATCTGTCCCTGCGTGTCTACTCCCGATGGTATGGGCAGTCCTACAAATGGGGTATTTGGTGCATAGGGTATGCATGGTCATGAGTACTTTAAGGCATACTTCCAATACTTCAGTGCTATTTGCAATAGTGGAGAGTCCGTACTATTAAGTGGGTGCGAGCTATGTAATTTCACATGCAGTTTGCCTTGCTTCAACATTCTGGAAGTGTAGCCAATTTCCTGCAGATTGCGACCCGCAAGCCAGAATGAAAGCCATTGTAACTGGCTTGCCATACAATAAGCCCCGAAATCAGGGGCTCCCATCCCTCCAGCAGTGGTCGTTAATTGTAACTTCTTGAGTGCCACTCTTCGTCAACCAGTGCCCCACACTAATTCTATCAATAAGGAATCTAGAACCCGGAATATACTTGCCGGGAGGAATATCGGAATCGTTGTAAAATAGTACAGCAGTCTAGGCAACATTACCATCTTTGCGATGGCTAGACGCCCTGTGACAGACAATGGCAGCGTGATACATAATGCTATTTGTGAGCACAACGCAGTTATCGCTCGCTGTACATTAGCGTCTACCGTGTCTTGTTGCGTTCTATATATGTGCACCCCAGATTCTTGAACGTAGTTGGGGCTACCTGTACATCGTTGTTTCCAAATCCTATCCTACACGGATCCTCCAGTTGGTGGAAGGAGAAGGCCACTGATTTGTAAAAATGTATGTGGAGTCCCGACACCAGACCAAACTCCTCAAAGATCGCCCCAGCGACAGGAAGTGCACTGTACAAATCTTGGGTGTACAAAATTATACCATCAGCATATAACAACGCGGCGTGCATCACCGGGCCAACTGGTATGCCCCAGTTCTGTGCGGACAAACGCAGCTTATGTGCAAGCGGTTCTACTGCTAGTATAAAAAGCATTGGAGACAGAGGGCAGCCTTGCCTCGTGCCCCTGTAAATCCTGTACACACCAGAGATGTGGCTACCAGTCCTAACTCGAGCTGTTGGGGCAGCGTATAATAGCCTAACCCAGTTGATATATTCAACGGGTATCTCATATCGACCCAGAGCCTCTAGCATGTATTCCCAGCTCAGCGTATCAAACGCCTGCCATATATCTAAAGATAGGCAGCCCTCCATTGTGAAACGTTCGAAGGAGGCCCACATTATTTGATATAGCCTCCTCACATTGTGCGCTGTGCTCCTACAGGGCACAAACCCGAATTGGTCAACATGTACTAACTTATTGAGGCAGGGCAGTAAGCTCGTCGCTAAGATCTTGCTTAATATTTTATACTCAGTGTTGAGTAGCAACAATGGACGGTATGCTGAAATGTCAGCTGCATCCCATCCAGGCTTGGGCAGTGACACCACCAGTGCCTGATTGGTCGTCTGGGGGAGTACACCTCCCTCGGCAGATGCCTTATACAATGCACACAAGTGGGTTGCCAACTCTTTGGTGAATGACGAGTAAATTTCTGTGGGCAGAAAGTCCAGCCCAGGGGTGTTATTACGCGGCAGGGCACGGATTGCCGTCAGAATTTCCTCAGTTGTCATTGGTGACCTCAGTTCATCTTTAGCTGTGACAGCCAGCTTTGGCAGCCTTACTCCTTTGAGAAAATCCCTGATCTCCGGAACACATGATCGTCTGGGAGCACTGTGCAAACAACTGTAGTACTTTTGGAATGTCACGTTTATCGTTAACTGGGTGCCTGCTATGACTCCTGATGGGGAGCGGATTTGTGTTATTGGGGTCACTTGCGGTTGCTCCCGTATAATACCTGCCAATAAGGTACCGGCTTTATCAGCCTCCGCATGCATTCTCTGAACATAGGCCTTATAGTCAATAACCCTCAATCTCTCCAACAGATTGGCATGCTCTATCCGCATCTTCTGTAGGCTATCATCCTGCTCAGGGGATTCTGCAGCTGCCTTTTCTAGGGGTCCAAACTGTCCTTCAACCTCTGTCAGTTTGCATGCTATCTCCTGTCTCGCTCCTACTACTGCTCCTATAGAAACCCCTCTCACCATCACCTTGAATGCTTCCCAATCTATTAGTGGGGAAGAGGCGGAACCCATGTTCTGAGTGAAGTAATCAACAACCGTAGCTGCCATGTGTGCCCTAAAAACCCCATCCTCAAGCAGTTGGGGATTGAAACGCCATGTTGGCACCAGTGTAGGGACATAACCCCACTTCAGAGCCATCTCCAGCGGAGTATGGTCCGAGAGCGTTTTATCTAAATGTGATATTTGCGAACACCTGCTGGAGGAGGGTGGGCAGCATAAGATATGATCTATTCTAGTATCTGTATCAGTGCATTTTTAACACGCCACGCGTCCTTGAGGTCCCAACCATCTGTCCATGCCTTTAAAGCCCTGGCCTGCCATGTTTCCAATGCTCCTCAGAGAGGTGGGTGTGATCTGTCCATCCGTATATCCAGCACTGCATTGTAATCCCCCCAAGTATCCAAGGGTATTGCACCCAGTCCGCCAGCCCAGCACTTAACCATTGAAGGAACCCTTCTTGTTCCGTATTCGGTGCGTACATGCTCCCTATCACCAGCATCTGCCGATCCATTTCGCTCCTCAGTAGTAAATATCTACCCTTATCGTCCACCCTCTTTGCTAGCAAACTGTAAGGGACCCCCGCCCGTATCCATACTGCCGCGCCTTGTGTGAATGCCAAATAAGTTGTATTATAGAGCTGACCTCTCCACTTTTTACGTAATTTATTCACTTCATTGGTGTTTAAATGCGTCTCCTGTAGGAGAACGATTTGTGCTTTCCATCTACTGAGCTGAGCATGAATGCGGTACCCTAAGAGAAAGAAATGATGGCGACTGTGATGGGGATCAAGTAGGACAAGACAGGAAGAGAAATAAGTGACAGCCAGTAACAGGGAAGTGAGTAGAACAAGGAGGAAGAGAAAGACAGTGTGGTAACATTGAGGCAAGATGGGGTTGGTAACACAGAAGAAGAACACAAGAAGTAGGGCTATGTAGAGACTGTGATGGAGGTTAACAAGATAGGAAATGGGTAAAATGAAAAAAGCAGAAGAAATCAAAAGAAGCTAGTAGTGAAACATAGAGCAGAATTTGGGAAAAGATGAGCGATCAGTGGTAAGAAACACAGTTATAATGGCAAGTAAAAAGAGAAGGAAGAGTTAGACATGCTGATATGGATAGCTGATGGTATTACAAGAAAAGAGGAGGGATATACTCAACATGTTGCTTTTTTGTGGCCATAAAGAAATAATTTCTCCTCAATTAGGACTATTTAGCACTGGGGCATTCCAACTTCCTCCAGTGACTGGTAGTATGTTTTAATTAGGGGTGTACTGGTCCTTTTTTCTAATGATTTTGACAACATGACCAAAAAGACCTGCTTCTCTTTGTAATGTCACTCAAGCTGTTCTGATACACTATTTACCTGTACGGGGTGCTGGACCATGGGAGAGGCTACATTGTCATTAGGGAGGGAAGAAATGCCATGGATTACTTGTTTCTCCCCATGGACTTAACTTAATCCTTCTTCTATATCTGTTATCATAGCACCTCTACTTATCCAATATGACATTACTAATAGCCCACTGTGCTGCCTTGTTGTTGGCACCCAACAAGCTACTTTGTCTTCATTTCCCCCCTTTTCTCCCAGAGGCAGAATAAGTAATGTACGTGACATATAGCAGGCTTAAAAATCTGGATTGCACATTTGATGTTCCAGACCCTCTTAGTTTTTGTAAACTACTGCAATTAAGCCTTTTGCAAGGGAACTTTAATCTTCTAAAAAACAAGTGAGGCTTTTGGCCAATGCAAGGAAACTGTTACTTGATCAGTGCTTAAATTGTAAAAGAATGAGTGCTGATTCCCAAATTTGTGCTTAGAAGCCTAGGGCCAGTGCAATTAAATGTGGGAGTGCCCAATACCAAGGCCGCATAGTCTTGCATCCACCTCAAGCCTCTTTACTCCTCTATCTAACAGTTCCTGTCCCCTTATCCCACTCCTGTAGGTTCCTGCTTCCCCCCATTATGACGTTTTTTCCGTCTTTCTCTTCTTTGTCTTTACACTTTGTTGTTTTACCTTCTCTTGCTCTTAGTTTATGTCCGATGCAGAAAAATATGTGCTCGACACCAAAAATGAGTACCGGTGGCCTCCACCATCACCCACCAGCTCCGATTAAGCACTGGGCTAATTGCTACATGGCTGAGGTAGTGGAAACCAAGGGTCTCATTCGTACTCTTGCGAATGGCCTGTCAGCCTACGAGGATGATGTAGGCCCTCTCTTTAGCTCCCCTTGGGGAGGACTGCCTGACACAGTTAGAAATCCATGTGTGCCTAAATAATATGGCACCACTAGCACTGTGGCTCGAAAATCCTGTGGCTGATGGTCTTTTGGATTAGGGGTTTCTGACAGCAGAACCAGCTGAGACTCAGAAACCTGTTGTTTCTACCACCTCTAAATGAGGTAGGAGAATCGTGAGATCGACATGGCAGAAATTCCACCAATTTATGGTATGACTCATGCTCGGTTAAACTCTAAATGACCTCCTAAAAGTCATTAAAATCCTGACGGCTAGCCTCATGTATTTGCACTGTGAGGAGACCCCATGGAGGAAGTTTTTCAAAATCAAATAATTTGATCAACGTATTGCAACAATATGTTATGGTATGTTATGTTATGCACATTTGTATTGCGCACAGCTGCCCCAGCTAAGGGGCGTCCTGGCGCATGGCAGGCAATGTGCAACAATTAGCAGAAACACAACACAGATAAAAGGGAATTTATTTAAAAAGGAAAGTTTTCAATGCTTTGCGAAAGGCCAAAAGGTCATCCAATAGCCGCAAGTCCGCTGGGAGGGAATTCCAAAGTTCAGCCGCCCTGACCCGGAAAGAGCGGCCACCAACCCGACACAGCCTGAATCGGGGGACCACAGCGAGGGCTTGACTTCCAGATCTCAGAGCGCGGGAAGGAACATACCACGACAGGAGATCAGCAAGAATTGGCGGACCTACTCCCCTCAGGATCTTAAACGCCAAACACAACACCTTGAACTGGATGCGTGATTTGATGGGGAGCCAGTGCAAAGATCTCAAGACTCCCGAGACAGAACTCGTTCGGGGCAGGCCAACAATGGCTCTCGCCGCGGCATTCTGCACGCGTTGGAGGCGGGTGGTCTCAGCCACATTGGTCCCTGCCAAAAGCGAGCTAGCATAGTCCAGGCGAGATAATACCGTGGCCTGGACTATCAGCTGCCTGGTGCCACGGTCAAAGAACTTCAGAATGGGCCTCAGCGACCGCAAGATACCAAAACAGCAGGCCGCGATTTTCTTCGAATGGCCCTCATAACAAAGAGCAGGGTCCATCCAAACTCCCAAATTCTTAAGTTCAGTGACCGGGAGAGGGACCGGCCCCAGTTCAACGGGCCACCACTTGTCCCCCCACAGTTCCGCCCTCCTGCCGACGATCATGATCTCGGTTTTCTTCGCGTTGAGCTGGAGACAGTTGTTCTTCATCCAGCTTGCCACCGCCCTAAGTCCGCTCTGAAACCTGGGGGCATCCCGGTCCGCATCCCCGCTGATAGTAACCGCTAGCTGAGTATCGTCAGCATACGAGACCATGGTCATGTCCCATTGCTTGACGATCTCAGCCAGCGGTCTCACGTATAGATTGAACAACGTGGGACTCAGCGAGGAGCCTTGCGGGACCCCCTGTCTCAGAGGAAGGAATTGGGACTGGAACGCAACACAACAAGTCTCTGTTCCACCAAAGTAGAGGGTGATAAGCTGAATTTTGAGTCTTGTTTGGTTGCAATTCATAAATGTTGTGTTCCATTTGAAAACAACAGACTTTGAACTTGTTGATAAAAGTCCCTGAAAGATCAAGGGTGTATTTTACAGCCCCCCTCATTTTAACTACAACAGAAACTCCTGGGTATGCAAGGGAGGAAGAAAAAGGAAAAAGAAGTAAAAAAGGAAAAAAAGAGGTGACCTAATCATGGTGGAGTATTCCTTTTAAAGGACGGTTTCCCTTGTCCACCAAAGGCTGCATGCTTAATCATTGGGTAACCTACTCGCACTGTGAAGCCTAGACACGGTGCGGATAACAACCCTCTCTCTGAAAGGGAGAATCTCAGGGATATTTTAGAGAAGAGGTATTATTATTACCTTCTGAATGAGCTAAGTGTGATGAGGGGTACAGAGCAAAAAATAAAGCAAGAACTGTGATGATTAAAACTAGCTCCAGGATACGCCACACATTTTATTATTGCACCCCTGGGTCAGGATTAAAACTGAGATCATGCAGGGGATTACTATATAACCTGCTTCTGCGTCAAGAGAAATGTTAGGTCGACATGTTTCAGCCTAATACCCTCAAACGAGGTGTAGCATCCTTCCTCGAGACCTTTAATCATTGCTTCTGCTTGATAGTGTGCTCAGAAGAGAAACATTTGAAAATTAAGGTGTATACAAATTAAAACCAGCGATATTGTGGTAGCCCAAATAATATAGGATTCACTGGCGGTTACCTGTGAACAGAACATGTGCAACTTAATTATTAAAAACACCACATTTATGAAGTTAAATCTAAACTAGGTCAGAAACAAAAACAATGCCCATTTAGGTCGAACCAATGGCATAGAGAATATGATCAAATCCCATATCCCTACCAGGAAAGCCCAGGGACGCATCACATGCCCATTCAATTCAATGTTTTAAGTGGACGTTTTAGTAACATTTAAATACGATCATCAAAAACATAATTTCAATGTATATTGGTAAAAGAGGTATAGGCTTGCCCGCTTAGTCGGGCATCATGCCTCCACTCAACCCTGATGCGATGCTCAAGGTACTCACTATCCTATATTGTCAGTGATAGGATAAAGGAAAACAAGACAAGTTAAAAGAAGGAACTCTGATGGTATTGCTTAAAAAAATCTCTTAACACGTGCATAACACTTATTATATATATGTAGAATTCAATTCTGAGACCAAGGGCATGCATACAAGGAAGAGGGGAGATGATGCCATGCATGCTAACAGATATTAGTTGATGCCTGTAACCATAAGACATTGTGATGAGGGCAATTATGTTACAGTTCGGCAGTCGTATTTACATTGTTACTGGCAGACTCTGGCAATCAGTAATTATGTCACCAAGATAGGATGTCAACAGGGACGCTTTGTTTTATGAGAGTGAGAAAAATGTGTCACCAATAAACAAACATAAATGGTGACAGCAAATAACCATAAATGGTAAAGACGTTATGTTGTAAAACAATTGAAAACCAAAGATTTTGAAAGATAGTGGAGACAATTCCAAGTGCCCCCCAAAGAGGTGACCAGGACTTTGTTACTCCCTCACCAACCTCTGTGTAGCTCACCTTTGAGCAATGGCAATAAGATACAAGTTAGTAGTTAGCACCAGCCTGATGGCTGTACCCAATTTTGTAGTCCTGATATACTAGCCAAATTTTGAGTTTGCAAACACTGTGATTCTCCAAAGAATTGTGTTTGTGACTGCAAAATAGGTTTATTTGATATATGAATCCAATTTTAGGAATCAGTAAACTTTTATTTATTCCTAAAATGGGATTACAAATGGATACCAATTTCCTATTTGGAGGAGCTTGTTGTAGGTGTCCGTTCCAAATTGGTTAATGGCCAAGCTGCTTATGGTGGCAAGATAGAAAATGACTGGTGGGGGACCATTTAAATAAAGGTCTGGGTGCAGGTACAAGGGATGACATACCGGAGGGCTGAGACCGGGTAGCAGGGTTCCAAGATGATGATAGTTTAAGTTGGAGCAAGCCGCTTGTGCGGGTTGGATTTAGATTCTTGTGCCAGTGCGGTTAGGGAAGGTCCAGAATGTATATTTAGCAATATATACCAAGCCGCGGATGCGGTCTTGAGAATGGTTCCGGAACCATGCGTCTCCAGTCTTCAGTCAGTCACGAAGTGAATGTTGCCATCAGGAAGTACGCTGTGTACCTAATTTAACCCCCAGAGTTGAGGGTGAAGGTAAACTTTATGTATGCTAATGTTCCTGCTAAAAACCGCTATCAACTGGTACTTTTAAAGACAATGGGGCATATGTATGAAGCCCATTTCCCGTCTGTGAACGGGAAAAAGCCTTTTGGGATGTATTATCCCAAAAGGCCCTTGCAAAATAAGGAATCGCAAAATTTGCGATTCCTTATTTTGCGAAAGCATTTAAGGAATCGCAATTTGCGATTCCTTAAATGCAATGTAAAAAGCACCCAAGTTGTGCGATTTCTCCTTAAGAAATCGCAAATTACCACTAACTTCAAGTTGGTGGTAATTTACGATTTTTTTGAAAAATTCACTTTTTTGCATTTTTCAAAGTGCCATGTGGCGCACATACATGCCCTTGAGATGAGAGTCTTTATGGTTGGATAAATGGAGATGTTTAGTGTTTTATATGTAAGGAAGTTGAAGATTTTCAGGCTGGACGTAACCTTAACGTCCCGGGATATTGAGACAAGTGTAGAAAATACTTAAATAACCATCATGGAAAGGTATTTCCTGTTTCAAGGTTTTTGTGGTGTTGAGTGCGCTGTACCATCCCCTACCCATTTGGGAATAAACACTAACAAACTGTTGTGATTGTTCTAATATTGATTGATGTTAGTAGAACCTGATTGAGCAAAGGGTGAAGCTGCATTGATTAGAGTGATTTCAAGCTGGTCGAGAATTCACTTGCGAATGTGAAATTAGTTTTGTGTGGCAAAAGTCAAAGTGTGTAAAAACATTAATATTCCGGTTGTGGGAGTACTATGATTTTACCTTAGCAGAGCAAAAAAGAACTGTTATATGTTTGTTTTGTTGTTTTAAATATTTTTGTTGAATTGTGTAATTACGAGAGATATTGTAAAGGAGGGTGAGCTGCTGCAAGGAGTTAGATCATATGTCAGAGTGCTTAGCACTGGGATGTGTGTTCACGATGTGATGGTTTGGTGTCACACTGTGATGGGTCAGTGGTTGTGTGACTATTGCATTGGGATTTCTTTACAGGATTTTGATAAATGACATCTGCGACAGGATTGGAGTACAAGAAATCTCACATTTACGGAACAGAATCAAAGTACTGAATTGCGATTGTTATGCCTTACACATTTGTGAGAATCATGAAATGCTTAAAAGAATTTAAGAATTTTAGGAAGGGTGAGGTTACAATTCTGAAGCAGGAAGATGAAGCGGCACCTTCAGAGGAAACGCCTGCACATTACATGGCAACTAAATTGGGATTACATACATGTGGTTGGCTTTGTCAATGGTGCAAGATTACTGAGTAGGAAGGTTCATTAAAAGATACAAAATACGGTAGCTATGAGACTAAAATGATAGAGAAATTGAAAGGAACCTTGTACTAAATGAAACTGACCCCTAGAGCTACTTCATATGAAGCTTTGAATATGTGGAAGAAAGTTGCCCGAGAAAGAAAGGGAAAAATATCATAAAAGGACAAAAAGAGCAATGCGTAATTATGTGGATGCTTGGTGAGATGAAGGACAGCAGAGATGGAGAATAAGCCATAGTTGAAAGGACTAGGTTGTATACAGCTATTTCTACAGACATACCAGAGAAAGTGAAGAAGACAAAGACCCTGGAAAAAGACAAAGAGAAAAAAGGGAATAAAAATGAGACAGATAGTAATTCCCATGATGATATTTTAGAGAAAATGTTAGCTGCACGACCCCCGCCCAAAGCAACCCCAACACTTTATTGCTAAAATTATACCATTTCGAGCAGTGCAATACCTACTGCTCCTCTAGAAAATAGCACCTTGCAAGTGGAAAGAGCCCTTCAAATACTTCTGAGTGCCCCACCAAGGGTTGCTTATACAGCAGACTGTTATTCCACCTGTGATGACTACATCTGTTATGACTGGTCTGTTGAAAGTACAACAACCAGCAACTGTGCAGACAGCGCCTAGACCAATTTCCAATGCCCCAGCAAATGTTAACCTGGCACCAGAGGATCAAGGAGCTGTAGGAGGTTTCCCTACGTCAGGATTGTCCAACTTCTCCGAATTCACAGATTGTTTCATGGAGATCACCTCAGACGGTGTAAAAATTAAGAGATGGGGGAAGGATTGTTTTTACAACATCAATAGCCCCAGGGGAAAAAAGCTGTTTGAAGATGGATTTTTCCCACCATGGTTTGAGAAAGCTGCAGGGATTAAAAAGACAGAAAGAACTCTGCAGATGGCTAGCATAGAACCTGAGAAAGAGAGGCCACTATATATTCCAAAATTAAATTAGGATAAGAGATCATTAGGAGATGTCTAGATTTGGAGCATATACATCTTCATCAAGAAAGAGAATTCATTTACCTGTGTAAATAAATTACAAGACAAGCAGCAATTACACATGATAAATTGACCGAGTTGGACTGGAATTATGAAATTGAACTTTATAAAAGTTATAATTTACAGAGAAGTTACAGGGGTCAATTAGAAGATGGAGCGATTGAAACAATGTGTTCTTCAGGAATGTAGTTACACATTACAGAATTAACCGAATGCATTCATTAATGGGGCAATTTTGAAAAATGGGCAAGAAAAAATGACAAGAAAGGAAAACAATCTGAGTTAGTGGGGGAGAATAATGAACAGGATGAGGAATGATCTTCAGCTTATCCATTGAGAGAAATAGCCGGAGGAGTGTATGTCCATGTGCTCAGAGCAGAGGTGATCTTGCAGCTTTTACGAATAGTTTGCCAAAATTAAGAGACAAGCCTTTGCAGTGGTACGCACAAGTTGATTGATTTTTGAAGATTTAAACAGTAATGTGGACTGATTTGAATACGTTTTTTGATATCATAGTGCCGAGTGACTTTTGGGCTCTTTGTATGATTGCTGTGCAATGGCCATGTGTAGAGCTATGGTACACATTAATGCACCATTACCTATAGTTATTGAGAAATATGAAGCAGTGATTATTTTCCTGAAGGTCTAAGGACCCCTAAAAGATCTTGATTGGTTAAAACTTCACAAGAAATAAAGGAATCAGTATATGAGTTCTTTTATCAGTTGTTGCGGATGTTTCAGCAGCACAGTGGAAGTGACTATCCCAATGAGAGTGACATGGGGATTTTTGTATCTCAGTTCATTCTAGGGTTGAGACAACATATTAGTGCACATATACAACAAAGTGTAATCTGCTGGCAGAATAAATCACTTGATGAGATCCTGAGGTGTGCAAAATATTGCCATGATGAACAAGAGATGAAGCAGAAAAAGATTAAAGAGAAATTCATGTTGGCTCAGACATAGCTTGCCCAGAAAGATTTTCAGAATTCTTGCAGGGAAATGAGGAGGTATGCAAGGAGTTGTTGTTCCACAAGCAGGTTTTCAGGGTAATCCAGGAGTACGTTTTGGTGTTTCATAAGGTGGAGGCAGAGGTGTTCTAATTGATCCAGGTTCAGGGATGGATGTAGCAACACTGAAGGAAATGACCCCTTGTCACATTTATAATAAGGCCAGGCATTGGAAAAGGGAGTGTAGGTTTAATCCTGATAGTGCGATTGGAAATGTGCAGATGCAGAGAGGAGTGCAGATGCTGAACATGCCCATGCAAAACTAAATTCAGCAGGTACAGTTCCCGCAAACCTAAATTATCCTTCAAAATATAGGAAATCCAGGATTTTATCTGAATTAGATGCTAAAAGCTAATTTAAATCTTTTCCAGAACCAAAATCAAAATACATTTCAGCAATTTACTGTTTTGGATAATGACAGATCAGATTTCAACATTTCTCAGTGACGTGCCTGAGGTGGGAGGAAGACTGCGTGCTTGGCACAGTCTTAGAGGTAGACCGGAGTGGTCCATTTGTAGAAGTGGAGGTGAATTGCCACCCCGTATATTTCCTTATAAATACAGAGTGCTACCAGATCCACTGTTAGAACTGTGGAAGTCCCAGACCTTCCCCTTTTGGGAAAGAAGATCCAAGTTGTAGAAGTTTCAAACAAACAAATTACAGATACAGTCTCAGAAAAGGTTCCTGTAAAAATAGGTTAATTTGAGGAAAATCACCTGTTTGTTGTGTGTGATATGAGTCCTGTAAATTTGTTAGGGAGAGATGTATTATGCAAGTTAAATTGTACAATGTACAATTTACTATTGTACAATATACAGTATACCGGACGGTGTTGAACTTCCGACTCATAATGAGGATGTGGAATTTACAGTATTTCAACAAAAGACCGCTGTAGGATTACTCCCAATAATGACAAATGAAGAATTAATCTCTGATTTGAGAGAAACTGTGAACCCAGAAGTGTGGGATCTCACAGGAAATTATATCAGATTGATTAAAGACTAGAACGAGTCTGAGTTAACTTAAAAGCAAACGCAGTGTATCTGAGAACACTACCATACCATTTGACACCAGAAACAATTGCAGGAATAACACCTGTAATAGAAGACATGATACAGAAATGATTTTTGAGGGAACTGATTGATAGTCCATGCAACTCTTCGGTCATGGGTTTACAGAAACCCAGTGGAAAACGCAGGATAGTGCAGGATAGTGCAGGACCTTGGAAAAATATTTTAAATTGTTGTCCCGAATCCAGCCACAATACTTTGCCAAATTCCATTTACTGCAGAATGGATATGATTCCTTTCTTTGGAATCCTGTCCCAGGTGTGAGACTGGATGTGGAAGCTTTTTCCACAGCACATCCACATGCCAGAAAAGGGCCCTGCTTGACTCTGTATTGGCAGAATCCATATAACCCCCTTGCCGATACGCTTATGTCAGTTCTTCTTTTTCCGTGCTTGCAACACAGATCTGGAGTGGTTAGGGCTCTGTTCTTCAGGCTCATCTTGACTTTTTGTCGAGAGGACAATGTGCTTTTTTATGATGTTGTCCGGGTTTAAATCTTGTGCGTTTCGTGACAGACAGATGCTGGTCACGAATCCACATACCATCTGTTTGTGGTGCCATGGAGAATACCATGACACTAAGAAGTACAGTTCTTGACAACATCTTTTACCATTGCGAGAGCATCGGATGAAACTTCTGGCAGCACGTTTATCTGAGAAACTGCAACATCATCAGTCCTTGCCGCAGTCCAGAGACCGTTCTGGTGAGGAGCCGCAACTGTCGACCTCAGGGGAGGCTCCTAAGCGCAAATGGTCGGTATGTATGTCCATCTCTGACGCCATCTCCCAACTTTCGGTTGTGGAGCATTCACGTGAGTCTAACCTGCACCTCCCTAAATATTTTGGAGCTGAGATGACTCTAGCCCAGATGCGGGAATATTAATTTTCCCAGTATAAGGTTTATGCATCTCATTCTCCCTCTTGTGCGTCACAGGAGGTTGAAGGTGCCCTTGCTGGATCCTCACTAGCGGGTTCACCCTCAGCGGCAGTTGGGCCCTCTGAATCCGTTATTGGATTTGAGGCACAGTGTCAGCCAATGTCATAGCTGGCGCCGGTCGATGCAGAACCCATTACCCTTTCCAACATCAATACGATGCCGCAACCACGGCAGATGCCGCCGGATGTGGTGCTGAGAGAGCCTTCTGCTTTGGGAAACTCCCCATCTTGCCTTATTCAACCTGTTCTTTATTTTCCTTTGGGAATGCACAAATTGGCAGGTGAAGGAGTGATGGAATATAGGGTGTCTAAACTCCAGTTTCAAATTTGCTTTCTCCACCTGGCATGGCAACGGTGGAATGTACTTCTTTTGCTGATGTTTTGAGGGGGGACAACTGTAGTCCTGGTCTGCCAGCTTCCCTCAGTGCAATTGATTCTTTGGTGGGTGTTCTTCATCAAGGTGAGAAAGGAATGGAACCTTTGCTCCCCTATAATGAGTCTCTGTTTGAACTTTTGTTAGGTGCCTGGGTGAGACCTGTGTCAGGAGCTCCAGTTGACCCGGCTGTGGGGGATAGGCATCAACCCACCCCTGGGGACCCACTTTGTCTCCTGTGACATCCCACCATGAAAGGGCTGGTGGTTCAAGCTGCTATGGTTTCCATGGACCCTGATGTCCTTCCCTTGGTTCCACCAAATAAAGAATCCAGATGGCTAGAACATTGTGGGAGCAATGTAGCCTCATCCATTAGTGCGGCCTTGAGGTTGTGAAACACAGCATGTCTTGGGCAGATTTTCTCAAGCTTTATGGGACTCTGTGGCAGAGTGGCTTCCTTCTCTTTCAGACGAAGCCAGGAGTGAGCTCCTGCAGGTGGTGCAAGATGGCCGGGAAGTGGCGAAATTCACCATAAAATGTGGTATGGATACCACCTATCTTGAGGGTAGAGCTATGGCTCAGTCAGTTGCACTGCGCAGACATGCATAGCTATGCCAGTCTGAGTATTCAGAGTCTGTGCAGTAAAGCCTTACCCTTTGATGGTGTTCATCTTTTTAGTGAACATGCTGATTCAGCTTTAAGGCGCTTCAGGTCTAGTCGAGGTGGTAAGACCTCCTCAGAATTGTCTTTGACAGCTTTAGTTGGATTATTCTTTCAGACCTGTGTAGAAGAAAGCCTTTCTACATGACTGATTTACCATTATGTACTTCATCTGGTTCCAACCAGTCTAGTGTTTCTGCTTAATGCAGGGGTCATGTTTGTTTTGATAACCTTGCTGTCTTTTACTGTCCCTAAATCCCCGTCAGACTGGATTTCAGAAGTTGTAGTCCACCATAAGTGGCATTCTTGATTCTTCTTCTGGGTGCAGTAGTGGTGGCTTTATCCTTCAGCTCTGTCCATTACAGTTTCTCTGCTCTTTATCTCCGTTTTTTTAAATGTATTTATACCTGACATACAGGTCTTATGGTTTGCTTTATTCTGAGGAAGAGCTCAGGCTCAAGAGTTGATGACTTTTTGGTATTTACCTTACTCTATTTGGAATATCTTTTGAATACTACCGTAGCATTTCTCATCATATATGTGCTGATCTGGGGTTGTTCAGCTTCAGCACTACTAAACTATCCCACCCTCTGTATCGAATAATTCCACTGTCATTTGAGATCGACATTATGCTTATTTAAATGATCCTCTTATTGGTGTCGGTGACTACTTGTCTTCCAGTCAGATAATAGATGCTGTTTTTGGTTAATAGTAGACGTTCGGTACTTTTGCTAGATTTTAAGCATTGTTAACCAAAGTTAATCATTTTGTGAGCCCTAGGACAGTGTTTTACTGTTTTGCTCTTCAAGTTCTATCTTGTAGCCACTACTATTTGATTGGTTCTTCAACCCCTGTCTGTAAACATGGTTGTGCATGACCCTTTGACAAGATTGTGTTTTCCGGGTTTTATGTCATGTTTTTATAGGTCTCCAAAGGATTCAGTCTCTCGGTCTATTTCATTCCTTCTATTTAGAGGGTACTTAAAATTCTTGTCTCTTTTGGGTTGTTATAAGGTCCTGCATTATTACTACAGATTTTCATTCTTTTCTGAAGGACATTTTCATCTATGGATTTAACTTTTCTTCTCGATTAAGGTTTTCCTATGTTATTGGCCTATGAGGGAATAGGTGTTTACCACATAGCTTCTACTTTTTGTAGATGGATTGTATTCATCTCTTATAGCTGTAGTTGGGTTCAAACTTAGCAAAGTGTGATTCCTAGATGTTTATTTTATAGATTGATTGGATGCTTTTTTTCTATATTTAAGGATCCTTGTTCTTCTAGGCGATAACTATTTTCACATGTGAGAGTATTTTGATTGGTAAGAGTGACTACTGGATGGCTGTTTGTGGGGTTATATGTATGAGGTCATTATGTGTTTTAATTTTAAAAAATTGAAACATTTTTGTAATAATTTATTCTGTAAATAATATCACTCTGTTGCTGTCAAATATGATATGTTTTCTAACAATTGATTCTTGATACTATCTGTACATGTCTGCACAGATTGATTTCCTAAGAAAAGTAACAAAATATATTACCCCAAAAATGTTTTTTGCACATGATTTGTTTGGTTTTAATAAAAAGTAATACATTTTGCATTATTTGTGTTGGAAAGATTCTATGTTTTGGAACTGCTCAGGTAAAGAGCCTTTTCAGAATCACTAGAAAAACAATATAGGTCTGACAAGAGTATCTCTATAGGTATTTTTAGAAGGAATATACATAATCAGCCAGATTTATTTTTTATAGAATTAATAAAAAAAAAATATATATAGTCTAAGTATGGATGGCCCTTACTGGATCATTTGTAGATGGGTCGCTATTCATAAAGTAACGTCACGTACTAACCTTGGCTTCCGCTCAGCTTTCAAGGTTTCTTTTCTGTACTTTATATCTCCTCTAACTTATACTACCATTGCTAAATAATTATGTCTCAGGCAACTTGCATTTTGCTGATGTTTTGAATGGCTGTTGTGTCCTACATGATATTGTGCCCACTATAGGTTTCATACTGTTGTGTCAGTATTGTCTGACCGATCAATTAGCTTTATTTTCTGTCTATGTGTTATATTTTTCAATACATAAGCAGTTATTTATTTTGCTCCTCTGTCAGTGTATATCTTGGTGATCTCCTAAACATATTGGTATTATCTCTAGTATATTTTCCTAAGGAAATTCTAGTCTATACTAATAGTTGTTATTGCTGCTGGTGGCTTTGTGGTCTAATGTGTCCACTTTAGGGGACTGTGTTTGTCCTTCTGGTCACAGGTTCAAATCTCAGTGAGTTCACTCAGCCTTTCATCCTTCTGAGGTCGATGAAATGAGTACCAATGAGTTGGGTAACACTAATCATCTGTTATTCAACGGCAACATACCCTTTTCCGGAATTGTGCACTTTACAAATTCAAAGGTTATGTTGTGTTGCCTTAAATTTTTCTATGGCGCATTTGTTATGCTTTTCCACAGGTGAAGGACCTTTCTCTGTGTTTATGGAGCAGGTCTGGTTCAGATAGAAATCTCTATGGAGAGGTACTGCTCCATGGCATGCTGATCTGTGTGTTGCAAGTATCGAACACGCTGTTCAAGTCTAGTTTTGCGTGCAGATAGCTTTATACTATACGGTAATATGGTACAATTGTACTACTATCATGGGGATGATCTTTCCATGCTTTGAAGGTCGTTATGACCTTTCTGCCTGCGGTTCCATTTGCAGGGTTTATGCCGTGAGCATGCATGGGTTTGGATACCCTTAAGGGTGCAAATAGTTTTATATTCATATTATTACTTGGCTTCTACCATAATTTGTTAGGCCAACACAGATGTTTTATTTCCATGCTTTTAAATGTTTTATGACTTCATTTATCTGTTGTTCTTTCCACAGATTTTTCATTTATAGAGTATATTTTTGCTCACCTCAACTCTTTATGTCTTTTTCTCTGGTTCTAGACCGGTTTTGTTCCAGTTAGACACTCTTTTATGGTATCAGTTTGTAGACCCTCCTCCTGTGATGGTATCCTTTGGTATCTGATTCTAAAGTAAGGAATGTGTGGCTACATGTCTCTATCAGATGAACAAGATACTTACCTTCATTAACGCTGTATCTGGTAGAGAGAGGTTCTAGCTGCAGATACCTTACGCCACTCCCATCCTCCCCCCCTCTGCAAACTGAGTCCTCTTTCGTCTCTATACTTTACTTATGAGACTTAACATCTAACTAAGAACTCAGGGTCTTATTATGATGTCAGTCAGAGTTGCCTCCGATCGACACCGTCTCAGGACCTACCGACCTCCCGTCGGTAATTCTGACCACTTGATTACGATGGGATCCAACACTGTTGGGTCAGATACTCCCATTTCTCTATGGGAGCTTGTGTTACGGCCACAAACCAGCCGTAATATAGGCTCCCTTAGAGTAATGGGTGTTTGTGTAAAACCCTGCACCCTGTGTCAGTCACCCCATGGTGCCTACCTTGGAGTGTAGGGATTTACAGAGAGGCACCCTAGGTACCCCCTCGGCCACCAACCGTAGGCCACAGAGTCAAGGAGGCCCTGCTAAGCTTTTCTGTTTTGGAAAGGCCGGCATGGAAAAGCTGTGGGAAAACAACATCCTAATCCCAATGGCGGAAACGCCATCCATAGGGGATTACGGTGCGGCCCTGACCAGTCAGAAGACTCCGAGAACCGGTCGGACCGGCGTTGGAATGACTGGCGGGTTTACGCTCCGACTGCCAACATCTTAATTCGGCAGTCGGACTGCAACCCAACCGTGTTGGTCAGAAGGCCTCCAACCGCGGTTGGAAAGCTTCTGACTAGCGGTCGAAGGCTCAGTGTTTATTAAGACCGATTCCTCTTTTATCTCCATATTTTTGTTATCATATCCACATACTGAATTGTATTTACTGCTTTTTTGACACAATGGTGTTCTTTATTTTAGCACATTGTTTCAATAGGAAGTTTCTATATGTGGCTCCACAATTTGAGTGCAGAAAAAACGTCACAGAAGAAACTGACCTCTGTCGCTATCACATTGCGTAATGATGTCGCTACGGAGTCGAGCGGCACCTTCTTCCAGCACGCGGACATTCTGTGGAAACAATTTCTAGATCCAGTGTTTTATCTGGGGGATACAGTGTTACCGAAGGAAGGTAACTTGGGGCCAGATGTACAACCTTTTTTTGCGGCCGCAAATGGGAGATCTTCCCATTTGCGCCCGCAACAAAGGGTATTGGCATGTACAAATGCTATTTTGTGAGTTACTGACTCACAAAAGAGCATTTGCGACTCCTGTTGTCAGGAAGGGGCGTCCCTTCCTAATAGCAAGTCACCATGCCATGTAGAATTGTTTTCTAACTGCATTTGAGGCCGCAAAGCAGTCGCAGTTTACCACCTTCTTCAAGTAGGTGGTAAACCACTCACAAACAGGAAGGGGTCATGAGGGGACCCCTTCCCCTTTGTGAGTACGTGAGAAAATATTTTTTAGAGAAGGCAGTGGTTCCAGGGACCACTGCCTGCCCTTAAAAAAATTAAACTGTAAAGTTTTCTTTTTCTTTTTAAATGCGTCCTGTTTTCCTTTAAAGAGAACGGGCTGCTGACCACAGTAGACCACCATCCCCGGGAGTGCTAGTCATCTGTAATGGGGTCGCAAATTGTGACAGCCTCATTAACATTCATGAGGCATGCAATTTGCGACCCCATTAGGATTTGCTAACAGTGTCTGAGACACTGTTATACGTCCCAATTTGCGAGTAGCAAATTGTGAGTCGCAAATGCAATACAATTTGCAAGTCGCAAATTGGTGGGTTGTACATCTGGCCCTTGTTCTTTACTACCATTGATCTTTGTCAGACTTTCTTCTCAGTGCCATTGAACAAAGATATCCAGTTTATTTTTTATTTCAGCTAAGAGTTTTGGCATGGTGCTTGTTAGACCTGTCAGCCCTTTGGGTGGTCCCTCCTTATTTTTCTTCCCTTTTTGCCTTCCATTTTTTTGTGTGTCTACTGTAATTTTTTTTTTTTGGTGATGACCTTAGGACTCTGGGCACTTCATTGTTACTAATTAACAATGAAGCGCAGGTGCTCCTCTAAAATAGAGGAAGAGTAGGTGCTCCACACAAAATGGTGGCTTGTCCAGATCACCTCATAGCCTGGGGCCATAGGGTTGTCATGGAGGGTTCCAGAACCTTCTGGTCCACTCTAAACACTCTTGGCCCGGGCTATAAAAGGTGGAATGTTGGGCGGCCATTTTGTCCAGTGTGTGAGGAATGGGGTTAGTCAGAAGCTGAGGCTTTGAGAAGGAGAGGTTGGCGCATTGAGGGGGGAATTGACTGTCTTTGGGCCTGCACCCTTATCTGATGACGTCCCCTCCTGTCTGATGACCTAGCCCTGCCTATATCTCTGATCCCGGGGCAAGTTTCACCTTTGGTATCCCCCCCCCCCCGAAGAGAACTCTGGTTCAGCCTGGTGAAGGAAAGACCGTTGAGCCAGGTGTTGGAGGGTGTGGGCAACTGCCACGATAGGAGCCCAAGTCCGTTGACCTGATTTTCCTCACTTTAGCTGCTGTTCTACAACCTTGAAGTAACTGCCTTGTAGGCTAAATCCCTAAGCTTGCTGCAGGGTTGATTTGTAAGAGATTCATTAAAAAAATAAAACGGATCCTGGGCGGCACAGCACTTTTTGTGCTTTCCTGCACTTACCGCTTCTGAGCTGAAGTCCGCTGCGGAGGGGAGCGTGCAGTCTGGGCTTCCCCGCGATCCGAGGCGGTCAACATCAGCGTGAGGCAGGAGAGCTGCTTCGACGAGTCTTGCCCAGCGACGGAGGCCAGCGAAGCCCCGCCTGACGAGAAAGGAAGAGGCGAGGTGCCGGAAGGTGAGGGGCGGGCCAAGAGGAGGCCGAGCCCGAACGGAGCTCTTCCCCGTGTGGAAGGCTGAGGGTGCGAGGGCCATAGGGGCAGGGGGAAGCCAGAATCAATCTTCCCACCCCCACCTTTTTCGACAAGACTGCTGCGTGAGACCAGAACAGAGCGTTACGAGCAGCGGAAAGGTTTGGTCGAATACACCGCACGTGCCGGTTTACCTGATAGACTTGCCCTTAATAAAGTAAGCCGGGAACTGTTAGGTGGAGGGAGGGGATTCAGCCCATCGAAATCTTTGCTGGGTGGTATTCTTGGACAGACTAGCGGGACAAGGGGACATTGAGACTATGGAGCTTGCTGGTTAAACAAACCCAGCCCATTACCAGCACAATTCCCGCACCGGCAGGAGTGTACTGATTAGTTACAACCATCCTAAGCAAGTTCAAGCCGATGATAGATGGGGAGTGAAGTGGCTAGTTGGTAGAGGTAATTAGCTATACCTGACTAAGGGCAGGAACCCTACAATAACGCTGGGGAATGAGTCTTGACTGTTAAAGTGGGAGTGAATACTCTCAATGTAAAACCGGTTTATTTCTAGAGAATCGACCTGCCTTCCTGAGATGTATGTAAAACGCATTCAGTGCTTTGATGATTAATCACTTTGATCTCCCTTTAACATTTTAGGCAGATGTCTGTATGATTCTGCTTAGGAGTGTAAGTGCTGCAGAGTTGCTTCTGGGGCCTGTACCCCATTCATTGTAATTTCAATGTGTCCTTAATGGTAATGTGACTTATACACCCTTCTGCTCAAGATTATTGCTAATAGGCAAAGTTCACTAAGGTAATTGGAATTTATGTTATCCTTCATGAATTTACAAAAGTATACTAAATAATGGTGATATTTAAAATGCAGATGTAACAGATTGTGAGGTAACTGAAAAACAAATTGAAAGAAAAGATAAAGCTTTTCTACTTTTCTAAAAAAAAAGTGGTGTGGTGTTATTTTTGGAGTGGGGGTGTGCTGGGTTCATGTGTTAAGTGTGTCGCAAGTACAGCACAAAAGCCTTGAAATTAAGTCTTTCCCTCTTGTGCCAAGATACCCTAGTCGGACCCTTGACCCCGGGTCCAACAGTGCTGAGTCCCAAAAGGCTATACAGAGAGCCTGTCTATGTTTAATCAGATTTTGAAAAATAATTTGGAGTCATTACAAAATTCCTACAGACCAGTAGTCGTACAATATATTGATGACCTACTTGTAGCATCAGAGACACGAGAAGCTTGTAACCAAGATACCATTGTACTATTGAAATACCTGGCTGAGAATGGACATAAAGTGTCTCTAGGTAAACTGTAGTACTACCGGAAAGAAGTTCAATATCTGGGACATATATGTGAGAAAGAAGCTAGACAGATGTCACCAGAGAGAGTGGAAGCAAGTCTTCAGATGAATCCACCTTGAACTCGGAAATAGGTTAGAATGTTTTTGGTAATGGTTGGCTACTGTAGACAGTGGATACCAAACTTTCCCTAAAGTGGCAAAGCCTTTACTGAGGCTGACACACAAGGATGTGTCTGAACCGTTTGCTTGGGATATCAAGTGTTCGAAAGCCTTCCAAGAGCTGAAAGAAAAACGTTGTTGTGCCCTAGCACTAGGAATGCCAGACTTCAGTAAGGAGTTTACATTGTTTTGCAGTGGGAGGGAGGGCTGCACTCTCTCAGTTCTTACTCAGATGCATAATGATGCTCGAAACCTATGGCATACCTTTTGACCACCCATGACCCTGTTGCCGCAGGTCTGTGACTGCTTTCAAATAAACCTGTCTTAACGCTTTAGCTGCAGTGAGCACTAGTTTGGAAAAGAGTGAGACCATAGTGATGGGATACCCTTTTACTGTTATGGTCCCTCACTCTGTCAAATTACTATTGACACAAACCAAGTCCCAGTAGATGACTCATAATTGACTCACAAAATACAAGCAGACTTTGTCATCAAAAAATATTGTGCTAAAAAGATGTCAAATTTTGAACCCATCTACATTCCTGCCTGTAAATGACATTGTTTGTGAAGTTGAACATGATTGCCTAGGTGTCATGGATTTATGCAGAAAGCCTAGACCTGATAATGAGGCTGAACCGCTGAATGAACCTGATTAAGTAATGTTTGTGGATGGCTAATGTCTGAGAAACAAAGAAGGTACCCTGTGAGCTTCTTATGCTGTGCGTACTATAAATGACATCATCAATGCCTCATGGCTTCAAAGGATTACCTACGCACAAGTTGCAGAATTAATTGCCCTTACCAGAGCTCAACTGCTCAAACAAAAGTGATTCTATCTACAGATAGTCAGTATGGTCTATTATTTTGGGCAATTGTGGTCGTAAAGAGGTCCCATGACCTCTTCGGGAGCTCCAATTAGAAATTGAATACATGTGAGGCATTTCTTGGAAGCTCTCCAGTTGCCTTCAGACATTGCAGTTGTTAAATGTGCAGCCTATCAAAATGGTAGTGTCTTCATTGCCATGGGGAATATATATGCTGATTCAGTTGCACATTATTGTGCCCTGCTGGCCTGCACATTTAATGGAGCTTTTGCATATAAGTCTGAGGAGGACACTTTGTTTTATATGTTGATGACAGTAATAGATAGTTGGGAGGAATTGAAAAATGTTCAAAAGCAGAATCACAAAGTTGGATCATAGAAGGTTGTCAGAAAAACACAAATGACATCTGGATGTCAGCTAATAGGAGACCAGTGTTACTTGATAGTTTGTTGTTTCCAATGACACAATACTTACACAGATACACACACCTAGGGAGTAGGGAGGGACTCGATGATACGACTTTTTAGACAGAACTTGTACAACCCAAAGTTTAGGACATTGGCAGAAGAAGTGTGTCAATGATGTATGACATGTCAACAAATGAATACAAGGAAACACGTTGCACTGAGTCACATAGGGAGATCAGGTGGTCCTAGCAACAAAATGCAGATGGAAAATATGTATGCTGATTCAGTTGCATTGTATTGTACCCTGCTGGCCTGCACATTTAATGGAGCTTTCACATGTGAGCCTGAGGAGGACAGTTCATTTTATATGTTGATGACAGTAACAGATAGTTGGGATGAATTGAAAAGAGCTTATAACAATTAGACCCAAGATCTGATAGAGACTACTAGCCGCAGATTCCTTAATGTAGAATTATCCCCAGGTGTGAGAATGGATCCGGAAAACTTTTTGCCACAGCATCTCTGCGTGCCAGGGGGATGGCACCACGTGACTCTGCCCTGACATCGTCTGCGTACGTGACGTCAGCGAGGTCACATAAGTCCCACCCCAGAGCGCTGACATCAGTTTCCTTCTTTTCCGTGTGCAACACGGATCCGGATTTAGATCCCTTGGCCTGTTTTTGGGCCTTCTTTTAACGCCTTGCATTGGGAACAGTGTGTAAATGCCTTCGGGTTTCAAAACGTGTACTTCGTATACGCGTCAGATGTCGACAGACCCTCATCCTATTTGTATGTGGTGTGTGGGCGACCACCATGACTCTACGGACTGCGACGCTTGTCAGCATCCCAAGCCGAAGTCCTGGCGGGAGCGCCGGATGAAATTGCTTTCGGCCCGCTTGTCCTGATCGGCCTCACCACTGCGTCCATCTCCTACCTCAGAAGTGTCCAGAAACCGCAGATTCCGACTGCGGCATCGTCCCTCACCGAGGCCCCACAGGCGTCGCTCGCCCCCTGGTAAGTCCTACAGCTTTTCACCGAGGCCTTGTCCTCGTTCTGCAGAGGGTGCGTTCTCCTCTCAGGATGTGCGCCCTCATCCGTCACCAACCTATCTGCTGTTTCCTGGGGTTGGGGCAACCAGGGCCTAAATGGAGGCCTACGCTACTGTTCTGCAGGCTTCTTGGGCCCCCATCCTCTTCCTGAGAAATCCGCAGTACCCTCGCCTTGCACTGGGCCTTCCGCTGACTCACCAGTGGCTCCAGCCCTGGCGCCGATGAGTTCGGCTTCAGGTTTTGGAGGTGTGGTGTTGTCGGGGTGCGGCCCTACCGGGTTCCCCTCTTTGACTCAAGGCGTCCCTGCCTCACCGCAAAACCCAGCGGGGTTCCCTGTGGTGTCGCAGGAGGTTGCCGGGAATCGTGGTTCGTCCCTGAGTCCCCCTCAGTCCTCTGGGCAGGTGGCTGTCTTACCGGAGGCCGAGCAGGCACCGACGGCTTTCCTCCCCGACCCTGTCGGCGCCGCGTGTGGAGGCCGGGATGCGGGCGCCTCCCCGAGTCCTTCTCGGTCCTCTGCGCAGGTGGCTGCCTCGTCCGAGGTTGAGCCGGCGCCTTTTCGGTGCCGTTCATTGGACCCCCTGGATCGGACCCCGCATCTTTCTCCTGTCAAGCACTTGGCGGTGGAAGTCCACTCGGCACCCCTGGGGGCCACTTCAACACCGATCAAGGACACACCAGCGCCCATGGCGGACTCCACGGCGCCGTCCCGGCGTTGGGTCCTTGACTCGTTTCCGGACGTCCCCTCTTCTTCGGAGGTTTGTCATCTCCTTGTCTCCTCTTCAACGGAGACTGGACTCCGAGTCATTGCTTTTTCTCTGGCGTCTTCCAGGGAGGGCTCTGCGCCATCTCCACGGCCACAGCCCACGGACCCGCTCTTACGGACCTCGTGGTTGGTTGCCCTGCAGGCTTCTCCACCTTCTCCGGAGACCCCTCAGGTCCCTCACTCGTCCATGGACTTTCCATCCTACAGGGGCTGGCCGTTTCTTCCTCCAGCTGGGCTCGGAGACGGGCGGCTTAGTTTGCTGCCTTTGCCCACGGAAGAGTTGATTTCTCCCCTGCGACGCCCTACGGAGGCGAGTGTAGCCTTTGCCTGGGCCATTTCCACGGCCGCTGGCATTTTGCAGATGGGCGCCCCGGTCAATCCACTCCCTCTGGACCATTTGTTGGAGGTTCTCCACCAGGACTCTGGTGGAAGGGAGCTGCTTCTTCCTTTTGAAGGTTCGCTCCACAACTCTCTTCTGGGGGCCTGGGGCGTCCTAATACTGGGGATCCAGTGCCTCAGCCACTCCTCCTCCACCGCCACCATCTTGCCCTGCATGATCCAGTCTGCCTTTTTTCTCACCCTTCGGCCCAGGGCCCTGTCCTGCAGTCTGCTTTTCCTTCTTTGCCTTCGCTGTTACTCCCTCTGTCGCAGGAGGGCCGGTGGTTGCACTCCTGGGGGCGAACATCTTTCCTTCCACTAGTGCTGCTATGCGTGTGCTCAACACACTTTTTGTGTTGGCCAGGGCAACCTCCGGCCTATGGGATTCAATGGAGTCCCTTCTGTCTCGCTCCTCCCATGAAGGTGTCGGTACTGATCTGCGGCACCATGTGCTGGAGAGTCGGGAGTTAGCTGCATTTATTCTCCGTTCGGCCATGGATGTTTTCTGATTCTCTCGCGGCGCTATGGTGAGTTCTGTGGTCCCCTGCCGCCATGCTTGGTTGCAGGATGGCGTCTTTCCGGAGAATATTAGGGAGCGTCTTGTTGACCTCCCCTTTGATGGGATTCTTTTGTTTAACTCCCATGCGGATTCCGCCATTCAACGACTCCTTGCGGGGCTCCGTCCTCCTCCCCCGCCATAAGCTTCGGCTTGTCGGTCTGCCTTATGGGTGGTGTTTATCCCACATTTCTTTTTGGACCTAATGTTTTGGTTGGCCCATCTGTGTGTTCTGTGTGACTTGGAATGCCTTCAGGGTCTTTCAGTTGGCTACCCTGTACTGTTGACTGCTTGGACAGCCCTTCAGCTTGTGTATGTGTTTTTTGGCTGTTAGTGAAGCCGTTTAGGTCCTCAGGGTGGACCATCTGGTTACATTTTGGCTGCTTGGTAAGACGACTGTGGTGCTACCCACAGGTCCTTTATGTTCTTGATCTCTGCTGCTGGGTTTTTTCCCTAAGAGGTGTTACCATGTTTTGAAATGGGACGTGTCATACCCTAGGTGGGTTACTTGTAGCTATTGTATAGCTCTGTCCTGAGCTGGGCGGGTGATACCTTCTTGGGTTCCTTGCCTTTCCTGCCGTCACTGTATACCACTTGGCGTGGGCTTTTTCTTGTGTCTTAGTGAAGTTTGCGCTGCTCCAGGCTATGCCCTGCTCAGTATCCGATGGTGTTCATATCCTTCGTCTACAGGGCTTGCCTGTCGTGCCTTTTGTCCCTCTTCAACCTCTGGATCGCCAGACCGACTTTGGTCATGCCGTCCACGGCATTGTGTTGTGGTGTTTCCACCTTGTTATTCGGCGTTTCGGCCTGGTCCTCTGCCTTGTGTTCCAGGGGGGTTAGGATACTCCTCGTGTTCTCCTCTTTAGCTTCTGGCCGGTCGCTCTTCTTTTTGTGGACGGCTCTTCTCTGGGGCAGGTTCTGGGGTTCCCTTGCCTTTGCCTTCGTCTTGTGCTTGGCTTGCTCTGGGCACACTACTTCTTAATATTGCCAGCTGCCGGCTGCGCACGCCTGATCATTATGGTCCCCCTCCGTGGGCCTTGGTGTGTACCTGTGTGCTCCTGCCCCTTGCTCTGCTGGGGCTTTGTGAGACTGCGTCTTCCTTCTCGGCTGGGGGGGCTGTTCCTGCTTGTCCACTGCATCTGGGCAGTTGCCAGTTCAGCTGTCCCCTTTGCTGTGTGTCTGTTCTCCTGTGGCAGGCCTTACCTCCGTTTCCACCTCTTTTTTCTTGGATTTTGCGGGTGGTTCTTTTCCTCCCTTGGTCCTCTCTTGGTGCCGTCTTCCCTCCGGGGTTTCTGGCGGACGTCCCTTGCACCTCGGGTAGGCTTGTGGTATCCTGGCCTTCCCTTCTCCTTGTTCTTGCTTACTTCTGCTTGGTGGGGGCTGGGCCGTCCTCCCTGTTCCCGTGACACATTCCCTGTTGAGGTCCTGTGTTCCTCCAAGCTGGTGAGGTTCTCTCGCAGACCCTCCTCCCCTCTGGGTATGACTAGGGTATCTATTCTACGTTAAGGAATCTGCGGCTAGTAATCTCTATCAGATGTACAAGTTACTTACCTTCTGTAACGGTGTATCTGGTAGAGACAATTCTAGCCACAGATCCCTTCACGGCCCGCCCTTACTCCCCGTTCTGTGAGGATTTTCAGCCTGGTCTTCTGCACTCGCCTCCCTCTGAGTGGCTTTTCTCCTGTGAAGTGCCCTCTTTCACTTCCTCCCTGGCAGGGTGCTTCTTTCTGTTTAATTGTTCCTCTCTTTCCCATCTAAGTTCTTGGGCGATAGGTTAATGTGTACTTCTGCATTCCTACATCTTGGTTATTCAGTGTGGGGCCTACTCATATTCTTTTTTTTCATTGCTTGGGGTTTTATGGCTCCTCTGAGATCCTCTGGTTGGGGTCTTTTGGATGTGCCTCAGCCTCTGAGCTCTTGCAGGAGATACGTCACTCCTTGATGGTGTCGTCTTGGAGTAACTTGTTGTTACTCATCTGTTCCGGGCTTGTGGCTCTGTCACTGTTGTGGATTGTTGTTTCAGATTTTCTATCGTCTGCCATGACATTTTCATATGCTTTTCTGCTCTTTTCACTTCTATGACCTTCAGTGACACGGTGCCGGGCACAGTTCCTAATGGTGCTGTTCCTCACCATTTCCTTCTTCCCTTTCTGTTTTCACTGCTTTTTCACACACTGTTCCCATACTCTCACAGTTTTGTTTGTGATGGCTCCGCGTTGTGGTGCGGAAAAGTTCTCCAAAGAAAACTGATGTCAGCGCTCTGGGGTGGGACTTATGTGACCTCGCTGACGTCACGTACGCGGATGACGTCAGGGCGGAGTCACGTGGTGCTGTCCCCCGGCACGCAGAGATACTGTGGCAAAAAGTTTTCCGAATCCAGTCTAACACCTGGGGATAATTCTACGTTAAATAATCTGCGGCTAGAATAGTCTCTACCAGATACACTGTTACCGAAGGTAAGTAAATTGTACGTTTTGTAGGGTCGTTTAGCATTTGACATTTTACTCACAGAAAAAGGTGGAGTTTGCAAGATGCTCAAATTAACCCGCTGTTGTTCATACATACCTGAAGAGAGTAAGAAAATAGAAACATTTGCCAAGAATATTTCAGACTTTGACCTAAATTGGAAGAGTAGGAAGATCCTATCGTTTTAGAAAATTTTGGAAAAGGAGTTCATACAATTGGAAATTGGATTACAAACGCAGGAGGAGGTATTTTGAAAGCTATACTTATGCCAGTACTAACCATAGGACTTTGCTTAATATTTTACTTGCTTTACTTAAAGGCTGTAGATATTACTCACACAAGAGGAAAGGCAGAGGAAGAAATACAAAGTTTGAAAGGGAATTAGAACTAAATAAACTCATGAATAATAACTGCCGAACATCATTAAATTTCAAAGTCTAAAACGGAAAAGACAAGATTTAACTGACGATGAAAATGCCTTTCAAGCAGAGATAACCATCAGAAGGGGATTGAAAAATCTCATTAATTAAAATGCTAATTAGTCAGAATAATACCTATATGTGCAAAGATTTACGTAAAAGGGAAAATGAAAAAACATGCATTTTACACATGCAAACTGCAATAGGCAGACATAGTTATCTGTATAGGCCGCAGAAAAGCTGAAATGCAAAATTTCTTTGAGCAAGAACTGAACTCGACAATGTTGAAATATGCACAATGAAATATAAAGACCTGATCTTAATGTAACATGCTTAGAAATATTCATCATCTGCAGAATGCTCAGGTTTAACAAACGTATTATATTTTATTAAGACATATCAGACTGTGATAACTAAACTTCATATTAACCCCATATTTCACACAATGATTGAATAGAATAGTTTCACATTTTAAAACAGTACTCTTGTTCATGTTAATGAAATGCATTACTAAACAGTATTTTTGCAAGTTGATGTCTCTGTTCTTTAGCATAGTTCATTTTTATGTGATGGAGCATTAACATTAGAATGTTAAACTGTGTTCAATGTCAATGGGAACAGAGGTCTATGAATCAGAAAGCTATATACTTAAGATTTCTAAAATCACTCAATCAATCATTTGTAGAGAGAGCTACTCAGCCGTGAGGGTCTCCAGGCACTAGAGGGGAGGGGGTTACACAGCTACTGGTCGAACAGCCAGGTCTTGAGGAGTCTCCTGAAGGTCGGCATGTCCTGGGTCTGTCGCAGGTGGATGGTGAGGGTGTTCCATGTCTTGGCGGCGAGGTGGGTAAATGACCTGCCACCGGTGGTCGTTCGGCGGATGCGTGGGAGGGAGGCATGGGCGAGGTCAGCAGAGCGAAGCTGGCGGTTCAGGGTGTAGAAGGTAAGCCGTTCGTTGAGGTAGGCTGGTCTGGCGTTGTGGAGAGCTTTGTGAGAGTGGGTGAGGAGCTTGAAGGTGATCCTCTTGTTGATCTGGAGCCAGTACAGATCTCTCAGGTGGGCGGTGATGTGGCTGTGGCGGGGGATTCTGAGGATGAGGTGTGTAGAGGCGTTTTGTATGCGTTGGAGTCGTTTCTGGAGTTTGGCCATGGTTCCAGCGTAGAGGGCGTTGCCTTAGTCCAGCCTGATGCTGATGAGGGCTTGGGTGACCGTACTTCTGGTTTCAGTGGGGATCCATTTGTAGATCTTGCGGAGCATGCGGAGGGTGTGGAAGCAGGAGGAGGAAACAGTGTTGACTTGCCAGGTCATAGAGAGCGTTGAGTCCAGGATTACTCCCAGGTTTTGTGCTTGGTTGGTAGGTGTTGGGTGGCACCCAGCATGACTGGCCAACAGGAGTTGTCCCATGCGGTGGGGTTGGAGCCAAGGATGAGGACCTCCGTCTTGTCCAAGTTCAGTTTCAGCCAACTCGTACAACCACTCGCGGCTGTGGCAAGAGAGTGGGGCTTAACGCTGGTATCGTATGCTGACTATACTCAGCTGATTGTCACCTTGGCTGAAGGCCCTTCTGCCGTCGCCACTAGGTTTAGAGATGGGATGACTGCAGTTGCTCAGTGGATGGCTGACAACTGTCAACAATTGAATGCCACTAAAACGGAAGTGATGCTGGTAGGGAAAAACATCTCCCTTTGGAACGAACATTGGTGGCCGGCTTCCTTAGGCACTATGCCTGCAGCCAAGCCAGTGGTTAAGAACTTGGGAGTTTGGCTGGACGCGGGTCTTAACTTTCAGTGCCACACGAAGAAGGTGGCAGCGACATGTGTGGGCCTGTTGAGAGGCCTCCGACCTATCCTGAAGTTTTTTAGTGCGCCTGTTCGGCAGCTCATTATCCTGGCTAAAATTCTATCGCGCTTGGACTATGCCAGCGCTCTACTCTTAGGCGCAAATAAAGCTGAGATTTTACGACTCCAGCGAGTTCAGAACTCGGCAGCCCGGGCTCTTGTGGGACTCCCACGTAGATGTTCTGCCAGAGCCACTATTAGAGCTCTACACTGGCTACCGATTCAAGCTAGAATTCAGTTTAAGACGCTTTGTTTGGCGTTTAAAATCCTCAATGGTACTAGTCCTGAGCTACTTTGTCCTCTTTTAACCCCTTATACTCCCCAACGTAACCTGCGCTCTTTGAGTCAACATCTGGTGACTATACACAAGTTCAGACTTTGCCGTGTTGGTGGCCGTTCTTTTCGGCTACTTGCGGCTAAACTGTGGAACTCCTTGCCTGTATCTATTCGCTGCATTGATGAATTACTGTTATTTCGGAAAGCCATTAAGACCTTTCTTTTTCCTCTGATCTAAGGTTCCTTTTTTCTCAGCCTATTTGTTCTCTGTACAATTAGACGGTCTGCGCCGGGACACCCCTTAGCTGGGGCAGCTGCGCGCTTTAACAAAATTTGAACATAACATAACATAACATCCATTCTGCTACGGCCTTCATTCCATCATGAAGGTTGGATTTAGGGGTGGCTTGGTGAGGGAGAGGATCAGCTGGGTGTCGTCGGCTTATGAGATGATGTTGAGGTGGTGCGCTCGGATGATGTCGGCCTGTGGTGCCATGTAGATGTTGAAGAGGGTCGGGCTGAGGGATGAACCTTGGGGTACGCCGCAGGTGATCGTGGTGGCTTTGGATCTGAAAGGGGATGCGGACTCTCTGGGTTCTGCTGGTGAGGAAGGAGGTGATCTAGTTCAGGGTTTTGTCACGAATCCCTGCGTCATGGAGGCATGTGCAGAGTGTGGTGGCAGACGGTGTCGAAGGCGGCCGAGAGGTCTAGTAGGATGAGGGCCGCTGTTTCACCATTGTCCAGCAGGGTCCTGATGTCGGTGAGGGCGGTTGTGGTGCTGTGGTTGCTGCGGAAACCAGATTGCGAGGGGTCCAGGATATTGTTCTCCTCCAGGAAGTGGATGAGTTGTCGGTTTGCGGTCTTCTCAATGACTTTCGCCGGGAACGGGAGCAGGGAGATGGGTTGAAAGTTCTTGAGGTCTTTAGGGTCTGCTTTGGACTTTTTGAGTAGGGCGTTGATTTCGGCGTGTTTCCAGTTCTCCGGGAAGGTGGCAGTTTTGAAGGAGCTGTTGCTGATCTTTCGGAGTTGGGGTGCGAGGATGTTGCTTGCTTTGTTGAAGATGTGGTGGGGGTAGGGGTCGGAGTGTAAGCCGGAGTGTATGGTGTTCATGATTTTGATGGTGTCTTCGCTGTTGACGTTGTTCCAGGAGAGCAGGAGGTCAGTGTGTTTGGAAGGCGTTGAGTCAGGGGTGTCGGCGTCTGTCATCGGTGGCTGGGTGTCGAAGCTGTCATGGATGTCTGTGATCTTGCAGTGGAAGAAGGGGGCCAAGGAGTTGCAGAGTTCTTGCGACAGTGGGATGTCATTGGAGCTGGAGTTGGGGGAGGCAAGCACTTTCACGATGCTGAAGTGCTCTTTGCTTTTGTGTGCGTTGTTGTCGATGCGTTCCTTGAAGAAAGTCCTTTTTTGTGGATCGGATGAGTTGGTGGTGCTTGTGCCTGGCGTCCTTAAGGGCCGCGTGGTTGTCTGGTGTCTGGTCTTGGCGCCACTGCTTCTCAAGTCTTCGGCAGGTTTGCTTGGAAGTCTGGAAGTCGGCATTGAATCAGATGGCTCTGGTGTCGGTGCGCCTGTTTGAGGGTTTCCTGAGTGGGGCGAGGGTGTTGGCGCAGTTGTCGATCCATTGTCTGAAGTTGTGGGCCGCTGCGTTGATGTCCGTGGGCTCGGGTGGAGGGTGGAGGGCGAGGGTGGTGATGAGCTGGTCTTCGGTGACTTTGTTCCAGCTGCGGTGTGGGATTCATTGCAGTTGGCTGTGCGTGGCATGTTTCTCGAAGGAGAAGTTGCTGCAGTGGTGGTCGGTCCAGTGGAGTTCTGTGGTGTGGCTGAAGGTGACGTGTTTGCTGGCGGAGAAAATGGGGTCGAGCATGTGTCCGGCGGAGTGGGTGGGAGTTGTGACGAGCTGTTTGAATCCGAGGTTGGTGAGGTTGTCGATCGGGGTTTTGGAGTTGCTGTCATTGGCGTTCTCAAGGTGGAAGTTCAGGTCTCTGAGGAGGATGTAGTCTGTGGAGGCGAGGACATGTGTGCTGATGAAGTTGGTGATGGAGTCGCTGAACTGTGGTTGGGGGCCCCGGGGGTCTGTAGACAAGGGTTCCCCTGAGGATGGTGTTGTGATCGGCGTGGATCTGGAAGTGTAGGTGTTTGGCCATGCTGAGAAAGTCTTCGGTGTTGGTCGCAATTCTGATGGTATTCCTGTGCACGATTCCTCCTTCAGGAAGGTGACGTCCGCGGAGGAAGAGTCAAGAAAGTCCCAGAGTTTGACGGCGTGCTTGTGGACTGAGTGGGTGTTGAGTAGTATGCATTTGAGACTGGTGTGGCCTGCTTTGTTGGGAAGGGCAAGACGCGCTGGAGGGCATTGGCTTGTGTCGTTGCAGTTTTGGCAGGTGAAGGATCGTGGGTGAGCTTTGGGGCGGCCTGGAAGCGGGTGGAGTTTCAGCCGGCGTGGAGTGCGTGGAGGGAGTTGGCGTCGTATTGAGGTCAGGTGATGTGGTACTTGCGGGGGCCAGGGTGTCTGGTTCTGGGCGCGGTCCAAACGTGGACGGGTGCAGACGGGCATGCCTTAGGTGCGCCCGCAGCGCGTGTCGCGCATCGGTTTCCATTAAGTAGGGACAGGGGAGGAAGGAGTAGCTGGGAGCCGGGAGCGGTGTGGGCGGGAAGCAGAGAGCAGGAAAGGCGAAGGGAGCCACGAAGAGGAGTCAGCGGGGCAGAAAACAAAACAATCAGGACAAAACCCTAACACAAGTCACAATCGGAGCAGAAATGCGGGGGGAGTAGACAGTGAAAAAACAGTACAGCAAACCGGCACCAGCAATGTGCAGACTAGAACCCTGACTGGGCAGAACGCAGGCAGACAACAGTACAGAGGAGCTGCGGGGGAAGAGCTGATCTCTGGCCGAGGGCCGGGAGTCTAGCTCCTTCTTCTTCCTTGTAACAAATTTTGGGATAGAACTTTGCAAGCTGCATGTTATTTCATGGGAAAGGAAGAGCTGAACTAACTCTCAGATGAATGCTGTTACCCGGTTGGATCAGAAGAGGAGAGACCTGCTACCGATTTTGCAACATTATTTTTGCCTTTTTTATTAGTGCATGTTCCTAGTGTAGACAACACTTCTTCTGCATTTCAATTCCCAGACACCCATTCCATGTTTCCCATGTCCCTTTGTGAAAGTTCTACCACTGCTGCTGTTCTTCCTTGGCATATATTTCATGATTGAATTTACAGATTGTTACTGCGGCTGTATGATTTTGGCTCGAATTATTGAGGCTTGGCTTTGTTTCATGAACTACTCTTAATGAGAAGTTCAACTGCTTAAATTGAATTGTGAGCTTTATGTTCTCTTTTCCTTTACGAAACGTGCTTGATGCATTATTTGAGGATTTATTCTAACCATATTTTTATGAGATTTCTGTAAACTTACTTGAATTGTTATTGACTAATCTTAATAAAAAGAACACAAATAATCTTACTAAACTCTTAATGAGGAATAAACTTTTAAAACTAATTAAAGCTATTGCCATTGACCAAACTTAGAACTCTCATTGTGATTTAACTTATGATGATGAAATAACTCCTGGTTCAAAGCCTGGTGGCAAAGATCAGTCACCTGAAGCAAGTGATACTTTAAAGTCAGTGCGGGAACGGGGCTTAGCCCTGAAAATTATGGTAAGGAAAATGTTCAAACATAATATTTAACATTTTCCCCATCTCCATGCTTTCTGTGTCATTCACAAGTACCCATGTGCAATAAAATTAATTACTCTTGATACCTTTGTTACATTTCCGTGGCTGATCCATATCCGTACGTGGTTTTTGCGCCTGGGTCTGAGCAGATACTGGGAATACCCGGAACAGCTCACCCCTGACTCAAAAATGGAGTGTAAAACCATCTTTTGGAACTACATTGATCAAAGTATTGTAGTATCCCCTGGCTATGGTTCACTCACTAATCGTTTTTTAAGCTTTAAAAAAAGCCCCTTTTTCGAGCCCTTCATAGAGGATATTGAGCCCCTTCTAGCGAAAGTATTGTATCTAAAATTTAGATACGGTACCTTGCAAATCAAAAATTCACCTCTAGGAGGAGGAGCCAAGCTAGCAACCAAGATGGCCGCATTGGCTCCCGGCTCCGCCGACCTCTGAATCCCGCCGGAATATCCTGTCATTAATCCTGTTCTTGCGCCCAGCCACCGTGTGTGTGAACCTGCCGTGAGATTAAAGGTGCTATCCTGAGACTTCTACCTGTTCGGCTGACGAAGATATGTCAAGTGGAAGTTTGTGGCCTAGATCTGCCCAGAAGCCGGGGTCTCGAGTACTGGCCCATCCGGGTTTCAGTTCAACAACATCGGCTGTGGTGGTGTGATTGGGTCCGGTCTACCGGAGTGGGGAAAAAAAACTTCTTCTTGCTTTCTCGGATTCATGTGGATGACGTTTGGCTGCCTTGGTGAAAGTCGGAGGAGGGGTGACAGCCTAACGGTTGCAGCTGTGGACGGGGGTCCTGCCCGGTGACCCGGTAAAGGGCCCGCCGGTGTTCTCTGGGTCGGGGTCTCCGCCTGCGGTGACGTACCTGGGATATCATCGGTACAACTGATAAGTCTCCCTCTGCAGTCGACCGTTCCCGACTCGCCCGTCCCCCCCTGAGAGATCGAACTTGAAGAGGGAAGCAATCATGACTGTTACCGATCACAGAATAGTGGAACGGACCGAGAGTGACCCGTCGCTACGGACTGTGTTGGCAGCCATTGAGTCAATTCATGTGTGACGTACCTGGGATATCATCGGTGCAACTGATAAGTCTCCCTCTGCAGTCGACCGTTCCCGACTCGCCCGTCCCCCCCTGAGAGATCGAACTTGAAGAGGGAAGCAATCATGACTGTTACCGATCACAGAATAGTGGAACGGACCGAGAGTGACCCGTCGCTACGGACTGTGTTGGCAGCCATTGAGTCAATTCATGTGTACGTCGATGGCCGCATTCAGGCGATGGTGGCGCGCTTGTCTGAGATGATACAAATTGGACCGGACCCTACTCCACTACAAGAACCGGTGACGACCGAGACACCCAAGATGGCCACTGATGGAGGAAGTAGAACCCATATGTGTGAGGTGTCGGAGCCCTTGACCTGTGTTTTGGACGATGAGAACAAACTCGATGCCACCATTGGATTGTTAAGCCTTTGATCTTTGCCGACTATGGAAGGACTAATTGATGTTTCCACTTCAGAGACTTTTGATGAGAACTGTTATCGGAATGGAACTGCGTCACTCCCCTATATATCGGAGCCGCTAAGATGGCGGTCGAATCAACGCTGGGAGTCCATAACGGGGAAGGGAGTCACTGGACCTGACTGTGTTCACAGCACTTTCGCTCTTCTGCTTTGTCTTGCATTGCGTTTTACAAAATTTTCTTCGTACTTGGGCCGTCCTGTGGAAGAGGTGGTTTGTCTGGAGGGGACTCATGCGTCTGATCGGAAGGGGCAAGGATGAATTTGAAAGACTGGGTTTGACTTAAGTATGATGGCCACGGGATCCGTTAAACTTATGCTTTAGGAAGGCTGGGCGGTGTTTGAAGTTTCCCTTATAGAGATACATATTTGTTGTCCGATAGATTTCTTGACTTCAATCTTGGGATTCATGTTCTGGCGGGGGGAGGGGCGACCGGGAGACCGTACGAATATTCCTTCCTCCACTACTCTTCTCTACTTTGGTAGATTTCTTCTTTTAGAACCTAGTTAGTTGGGGCGACAGGCACGCTGCTACTGGGGGTTAGGCGATAGCCGTTTGCAGGGGTGCAGGGTGGGGGGATGGGTTTATTGTTTTCTTTTTGTTATCGCCCATATAATTTTTCTCTTTTTTCAATTTTTTCTTAGTCCTTCCTTTATTCGTAATATTGTCGAAATATCCGGACTCTGATTCTTAACTTCTAGTGTCAGGTTGCCATGATTCTCCTGCTGTTTGATTCATGGGTGGGAGGGTTTTGAGTATCCGCTTCTAAACTGTTTAGCGATTACATTGATAACAATTTTAATTTCGTACTTGATAGCACGGACCTCTCGAAGAATTTTACTGTTCCATGTCTATCCTGTTTTTGTACCTATTCACCCTGTTATCATTGGATGTATACATGGCACCGGATATGTCTGTTTATTTTTTTGCTTTAAAACAATAAAAAGATTCATTAAAAAAAAAAAAAATTCACCTCTAGGTGGGGAAAAAGGGCTGATGAGGGTAATGATTCTATTTGCACTGAGTGTGCTTTGGGTAGACAAGAAGACCTAGCTCATGTTCTATTTTTTTGGTATTAGACAGTACATTGAAATGTTACGCATCCTCAAAACAGATACCTCCAGGTTGGTTGTCTTTGGATTGAGTAGATTCTTACTATCAGCCAATTTTATCAGATTAAAACGAGGTTTAAAATTCTAACATGTGAGGGAATATGCTAACGTATGCTAACGTATGATGCTAGGTCTTGTCCAGGAACTGTCTTTTATTTGGTGATAAATATTATATAGCTGGATCATGTAGATGCTTTAATGCTTATAATTTATAATGTCCATGATTAGTAGTGTATTTAGGAATTATGAATTTATAGTGTTACTATTGTTAGATTGTAGATCCATACAAATATCTCCTATATGCTGCTAACATTTATAATCAATTGTAAATGTATTTTATGTTGAGAATTTTAGAAAATTGCACTTTATAAATTAGTGAATTTACTGTTAAAATTGTACTTTATATAGACTGTTTTTTATCCTATGTATATTTACTTTTTAATGTAACGGAAGAATTTTTATTGCTTTGATGATTCTGTGAATCGAATAAAGATGTTTATATAAAAAATAAAAAAATTAATAACATATCCTACCACAAGTATTGAGAAAATAGTGAATTCAAATTTATAAAGGTTAGGAGAAATTAACTCCATAGGTCACAGTGACAATTATTCTTCAGTTTTGATGTCATTGCCTGTGTTGCCAATTCACTATAGTTCTTATCTTTATCAGAAATCACTGTGCCCGCCCCCACCCTCTATGCCAGTTGTGCTGTTCGTGTGGGCAGGTATGGTTGTATGTTCTAATCCTCTCTTAACATCACTTGCCGTCAATGGAACTTTTTATTACTATCAGTGGAAGTAGAGCAAACATATCAGACCGTTTCCGGCTACACCTGCACCAAGTGTAAGGCTTACAATAAATCACCACAAAGAAAGAAACAAAACTAAATGCCTCATTTCTCTGTTGGTACCGACATTGCTTTCACTTCCAGGAAGCTCGAAAAGTCAATCACTGTGTAACCTCTTGTGGAATGATAAGGGTTGTTATATTTTTTTTCACCTCTCTGTCTGAGGCTCTGAGCAAGACACCACACCTCAATACAAATAATGGTGCCCCCTTGTCATTTCCTTTTCTGAGAATGACCGTAGCTACAGAAATTCACCTGACACCATAAGGTGGTTTGCTGGTTAAGAAGGAAGACTTTTTGAGAGATCCACTAAAAGGTGGGAATAGAGATGGAAATTCAATGGATGATGGATGGTTCAAGGAGGTATTGCAAACAAACTTTTTAGTCCACAGCCAGAGTTAGTTACCAAGAGAGCTATCATACTCTGATGTAGCAGAAGTGCCGCCTTGTTCTTATAGTTATCTTCATTCCATAAAGAACAGGTCAAATCAATAAAGTATATGGTCTTATTTGTGAAAGGCTTGCGCCACCAGAGCCTCACTTTTTTTACACTCCTGCGACATAAGCCTCTTATTCATCCCTATGAGGCGACGCAAAGCCACTCTGTGTGGCTTTGCATCACCTCATAGTTTTGAGTAAGACAAAGCAGCGCAAGTAATTGCCTTGCCTTAAAGTGCATCAAGGAGGCCGTCCATGGACTTTGCAGTAGGTTTTTCCATGCAGAACCCATCTATTTTGACGCTTCCCAGATTTACTTAATCACCTAAACCTGGGGCAGCACCAAAACCTTACACCTTCCCAGAGCAGACGTAGCAAGGAGAAATATTTTTATTTCTCTTAATTTTTTCCTCTTTCCATGTGTGCCGCATTCTGTTGCTCACAAATGGAAAGAGGAAAATGCCTCACTGGATTATATTTCTGCAGGAAGGTGCCCCATCCTGCACAAAAACAATCCTGCCTGCAACTGAGGCACCCTTGCACCATGCGCAAGGCAGCAAATTGTGCACCAGTGCAGCGGGCAAGGACAAGAATGCACGGTATTTCATAAATAGGGTGCATTCCTGCCTTTCACATTGGCTTAGGGTAGCACAGCAAGAAGACCTGCAGCGCTGCCCCACGACAATTCCTCATAAATGAGGCCCATAGTGTTTTGTAAGTAGCAGGAAAATCCAACGAGAATATATATGCTATGCCAACCACCTACTTTTACTTAACTATGCAGCGACAAGCCTCATTTATCAAGTAACTGCTTATCATACATAAATAACCAAAAATACAGCACTGCTAAATGCTTTATATTTTAAATCGAGTACATCGTAGAAGGCTAGTGCTTTTCCTCTGAAGACTGTACTGTTTTTCATTGTATTTACCTCTGCAGGATGTGAACACAGAGAGGAATTCGCTGTTGGGTGTGGTGCTGTGCACATGATTAAATGCTTTGTTCAAGCTCATATGTCAATCCATTAGTGTGCTGTTAATTCACGTGGTCCCATGATGTATTTCATGGCCATTAGCACATTTATCACAGGTGGATATGAAACTTAGACAAAGGTGTATGTTCTCATTAATGGTGAAGGCCCTATTCATCTTACCAGAGCGTAATTAATGTTTGGTGCAATGCTTAATTTTTCACTGTTTGTCATGATGCATATTTAGAAAGTCTCCTCTTATTATCAATCTGCTTCCGTTCGCCTTGGACACGCCAACAAGATGTATGTAAGTATTTTCTCCAAGTTTTCTCCGATTTCCAAGAGCTTCATCTGTTACATTTTGCTTTGCATCGTGCGTGAATAGTTCACTAGTGCATGTGTGTGTTTAATTGTTTTTAATGCATGAACAGTATTTGCTTTTGTAACCATAGGGTCGGCATTTGTCCCTAGGTTTTAGATGAAGACTGTAGTGACCCTGCGTCTGATGAATATTTTGATGGCATGTTTGATGTCTGCGTTGTACACCGAGTTTGCATGCTCTTTGCGTTTGGATATTTCATTGTTAAACATAAAGGAAGAGTGATGTGTTGGGAATTCTTAAGACATCCTCAGAGTTCCCTCTTGTACCGTAAAACCCTTTCGTGGCTAACGAGGGTATTATTTACTACTACTTTGTTTTATTGATGACATACACGTGCGTATCTCTTCTCGACATGAAGGAAGTACCTACAGTGGGATGTCCCCAAAGCCAATATCTGCCACTATGATCATGATTACGAATTAAGGGGCCTATTACGATTGCGGATTTTCCGCATCCTCCGGGCCGGCGGAAGCCACCGCCGGCCCGGAGGATGCGGGAAAACGGCCTCGTAGGCTTGAAAGACCCACCGCCAAATTAGGATGGCTGGTGGGTCTTGCAATCTGTCCTCCGCTTTTCCGCCGCGGTCGCCTTCCAACCGCGGCGGAAAAGCATTAACATGGGTGGCGGTGTCTATCAGACACCGCCAGCCATATTAGGATGGAGTAGAAAGCATGCTTTTCCACGGCGGCTTTTCCGCCATTGAAAAGCATACGGACCTTCACTTCGGGGGCCCGTTGCGGGCCCCCTGGGTGAAGGGGGGGTGGGGGTGCACATGGGGGGTATCTATGGTACCCCCCTGCACTTGCGTGAACAAAGCGGCAGGCACCGCGCGGTGCCTGCTGCTTTGTGCACGGAAATGCCGTGCATGCATTTTTAACATTGCGGCGGGTGCAGCTTGAAGCTGCACCCGCCGCAATGTTAAAGATAGAGGATGTGACCGCCACCCTGGCGGTCACATCCTAATCTGCACGGAGGGACCGCCGCTGCCCCTGCGGACGGTCCCTCCTACACTATGGTGGCGGACGGACTCAGGTCCGTCCGCCATCATAATCGGCCCCTAAGCGACATTCCATACAGAGATTTCCAGCACCTGGGATTACAGTTACCAGCCGGTATCTCGGCATGGATTTCCACCCATTATGAGTTAAACCCCACTGGAATGGGGAATAACTGTACAGACACGGAATTTCAATGCGGACTTCCTATTGGTATTCTCTATTCCAAGGTGTTTTAGGCACAAATTTACCACCTGCCTTGGACAGGTGGTAAATATGTGAAGGTGTGTCTATGTGGAACTGGGATGGAGCGAGGGGAATATGAGGGGGTAGAAGAGGGAATGGGAAAGTAGCTTGGACCGGGAAGAGCACTGCATCCTCCCCCTGGGCCAGAGAAAAAGGTCAGCAGGGACTGATGCACAAGCTTAGTTGCTGTTGCAGCCACTGCCTCATGTAATATATATATATATATATATGAACATTTTAGTTTCTATTTTTGAATATGTGTATCAAGGGTTATATAACGCTGAGAGGAGGTCTGCCACTCTTTCACAAGGATGATGTCACCAGTGATGTCATTTAAGATGTCATCAGTGATGTCATGAGTGATGTCACTGACCATGTCATGAGTGATGTAATATGTGACGTCATCAGCAGTGCATTGCGGGCGCGCGAGTTATAGTTAGCCGAATTAACTATAACGGGGGAATTTCAATGGTTTTGTATGAGTGAAATGTCCAGCTAACTATAACATGTGTGAAACCTATGTTTTTTCAGTGACTTTCTAAGGTTTTTTAAATGCTAATTCCTAACTATAACATGTGTGAAACCTATGTTTTGTTCAGTGAATATATATATATATATATATATATATATATATATATATATATATATATATATATGTTGGAATTGCAATTGCATTTATATAGCGCTTACTACCCCTGACGAGGCGACTATGGGCTTTTTGGTGACTGGCACGCTACTCTGGAACCAAAAAAGAACAAGTGGTGAGTTGATATAAGGAAATATGAAATTTATTTGAGCGGTGGACATGTCAGTCTGTTCTTTTAGTTGAAAAGGAAAGTGGACTGATAGAAGAGGAAGGTTATGTATTTATATTAGCACTTGGTACCCCTGATGAGGCATAAATGTGCTTTTTGAGAAGTACCACTTTACTCAAGAACCCAAATAGGATTAGTGGTGAATTAGTATTGGGGAATATTAAATTAATTTCAGCAATGGACATGAGGCTGTTAGTTGGATTGAAAAGGATAGTGGAGGGATAGAAGAGAAAAGGGTCTAGAAAGTGTTTATTTGGAAATCAAAGCAGCAGGAGCAGGTTTGGGATTAGTAGGGGAAAGAGTCAGAGGTAAGGTGTTAGAAAGGCTTGTTTTGGGGATCTGAATAGCAAAAGAGCTTTGAGATGATGCAAAGGAGGGGTGGAGGAGGGAAGAGACTAGAAAGGGTTATTTTGGGGATCATAGTAAGAGTACAGTAGAGAATAGTCTAGAAAAGGTTATTTTGGAGATCACAGTAGTCAGAGAGTGGAGGTAGAGGATATATTGGGAGAGGTATAGGGTAAGAAATAGCATAGTGAATGGGAGAGAGTAGTAGATTGAGTTTTGGGATGAGAGAGTTGAGGTAGAGGATATATTGACAGAGGCATCGGGTGAGATATAGGGTAGTACATTGGAGATGCTGAATTAGGAGTAAAGTAATAAATATAAAGATACATAAATACGTGGAAGTATGTATGCATTAGTAAGGTGATAAATCTAGATTTAGGTTGTATTAAACAAACGCAGACTTTATATGGAAAAATATAACCATAAGTAATATGTACATTTGTCAAGCAGAACTAAAGAAAAGCTCTATATTTATAAACCAAGATTATTATACACATTTATACAAAGGAATACACATATCTAGGTATACATATCTAATCCAAATAACTGCTTATAGTGGTTATGTTTGGAAGAGCCAACTTTTGTGCCGTCTTCTAAAGATAAGGTAGTTTAGGTGGATCTTATGTTTGAGGGTACAGAGTGCCATAGATTGGCTGCTTGAACAGAGAAGGATGTGCCACCTACATTGTTTTCTTTTTTTTGTTCTCTTGTTTTTTGTCCTCATTCATCTCAGAAAATAGTAATGTCCATTCTTTCAGCCCTTTACTCAAAAGAGATACTGACGACTGACGGGCTTACTACAATGGGCATATTCCTTCATGCGGCTGTCTCTCTCTCGCGATGTGAACATACACCGGCACTGCTTAAAATTTGAAGCGTGGGGAGGAAACCCTTTAGCAGTCCAAAGTAAATTGCCAGTGTAATCATTGGACATAGTTACGATCTTATAACTCCAGTACCCTTCAAATCTTATACCAGCCCTTGCGGGCTCTCCATCCATGCTAACAACAGATTGCAAAAATCTTTCTTCTTAGATTTCTTTTCCTATTAAATCCATCTTGGACATATACACAAGGGCTTCCAACCATTCAGAATGTTGGGTTGGTATACTGCTCACCCATTTACGACAAATCTCTCTTCTTGCGAGTAGCATTGCATAGAACAGCAAATTTCTGATGGAACCCATAAAATCGTCCACCACTCCAAAGATAACCAATGAAAGTCTTCCCTTTATTTGCTGACCCAAAATACCTGACATTGAAGTTTCCACTTTATCCCAGAAACCTCTGATTGTGGGGCATTGATAAAACATGTGCACATCCGTTGCTTTTTCAAATCCACATTTACCACAGCTGGTTCGACTCCCGCTCCCCATCTTTGATAGCTTTTCAGGTGATATATATGCCCTGTGAAGCGAAAAAAGGTGGTTCCGTCTTAAAAAAGCAGGTTTGACAGTGAGGTATAGTGTGCACATAGATACTTGCCAAATATTCTGCAACTGCTCCCTTGGCAAGGAATTTCCCCTCAGTTCTTCAGCCAGCATAAACTCTCCGTCCATAGTATCCAGAAGGTGCCAGTACCAGATTGCTACTTCTTTGTTTCCAGTAGGTTTTGTTACCAGTTGCTTTTCTAAAATGTTACCAATACCGATTGTCTGTTTTCTACTTTGCTCCCAGCTTTTTAATTGTAGATTTATGAACTTTGAGAGGGTGCCCTTCGTCAGCCCGTTAAGATGTTGCCAGGGTAGCATATTTCCATCCCTGGTCAGATCCCCCGAGAATTTTAGATTCGACTTTTTAATGGGCACCGCCAGTTTGTCATTAAGGCACTCTGGGGTCCCTGGTGAATCCCAAACTGGAGCAAAGTAAGAGTAATAGTCCAATTTCGAAAGGCGTCTAATGTGATACCACATTTTCGCCATCGACTGTAGCACCTTTAGTTTGATTTTTTTTTAATTTAGGGTCTCCGAATTCAAAAAGGAAGCCATCTGTATCTAATTATGTGTAGAAAACAAGGACCCCCTGAGAAAGTGGATACTACAAGTCCTAGGTCAGGGATAAATAGCGTGTGAAATAACAACCACAGCACTTGAACTAAGAATTCTTTCTAATTAATTAAATAAATTTAAAGAAGAAGTAGTAGGTCTGTACTCAAAATTTATTATTAACCTTATCTAAAAACAACAATCACAAAACATACATAATAACCATCAATTTAGACATTATCAAAGTATTCATAAAATCAACAATACATAATCAATACACATTAAAAAGTAACAAATCACAGTTTAAAAAGGTGGCATAACAGATAGTTTAGATAAGGTTAATAATAAATTTTGAGTACAGACCTACTACTTCTTCTTTAAATGTATTTAATTAATTAGAAAGAATTCTTAGTTCAAGTGCCGTGGTTGTTATTTCACAAGCTATCTGTATCTACACTGGATACTTTTAACATTGCTAAAAACGTTGCACCTTTTATAGAACCATCTGGTATCTTTGTGAGCATTCTAGAGTTTTTTCATTGGAAGGCCAATGCATAGTATTGCATGTCTGGCAATGATAAGCCTCCCTTCTCCCTCCTCCTCCGTAACATCTTCCAGGAGATCCTTATCCCTTTGTTAGCCCAAATAAATGAATTTAAAGCCTGCTGAATTTTGTGTATGGTGGTTTTATCAAAATACAAAGGTATAGAATTACATATAAATATAATCTTAGGCAATATAGTCATCTTGACCAAACACAGGGGTCGATTAGGATGGCGGACGGATTTTCCGTCCGCCACCCTGTCTGGGGCAGGTACTGTCCGCCACAAGGGCGGAGGAACCGTGCCCTCAATTAGGATGCACCCGCCACAGTGGCGGGTGCATCCAGCATTTTTAACATTGCGGCGAACGGTGCTTAAAGCACCGCTTGCCGCAATGCTAAAAAGTCATGCTGTGCGTTTTCAAGCACAACATGACAGGCACCGCGCGGTGCCTGCCATGTTGTACTTGGAAACGCACCCCCCAACCCCCCTTCACCCTGGGGGCCCGCAATGGGCCCCCAATGCAAAGACTGTATGCCTTTCCGTGGCAGCATTGCCGTCACAGAAAGGCATACCCCACAGCCCATCCTAATATGGCTGGCGGTGTCTGATAGACACCGCCACCATATTAGAGCTTTTCCGCCACGGTCGCAAGCCGACTGTGGCGGAAAAGCGGCAGACGGTGTTTCTGACCGCCGCGGTCCCCCCGCCATTGTAATGTGGCGGGGGGAAATTGAGAGCGGACGGGCACGGATGGCGGACGGATCGCCACCGCCTACATGGCGGTGGCGATCAGTCCGCCATCCTAATTGGCCCCTAACTCTTCTTAGATCTTAACGGGAGGTGTACCCAGATCTTCATTAGTTGGATGATCTCTTTAAACTCCCCCTCAGATTGATTTCTGCAATTTCATTTATATAATAATAATAATAATAAGCCATTTGTTAAGCGCCTGGTTACACAGAGAACAGTGTGTCCCCGCGCTAATTGCTGCTAGGATTTCAGGAGGCAGATGTTAGTAGAGCCATTGGAGGGAAAAGTTACATAGTGGGGAACAGGAATGTCTTTAGTTTACCCCTGAATCTAGATTCCGAAGGTTCCATTCGAAGATGGAGCGGGAGTTCGTTCCACTGTTTGGAGGCTAAATACCTGAATGAGCGGCCACCCATCCTGGCCCTCTTGACTCAGGGAAGTTTGAGCAACATCGTGCCGGAAGATCTTAAATTCCGGATGGGCCGATGTATACTAAGGAGGTTCTTTAGATATTCTGGGCCTTTACCTTGTGCGATACAATGTGCAAAACAGAGGACTTTAAATTTAATCCGTTCCCTGACTGGGAGTCAATGAAGCTTGGCCAGCGCGGTCTTCCCAGAGGCTCTACGAGGAAGCCCAAGCACAAGGCGTGCAGCAGCGTTCTGAACACACTGAAGTTGGTAGAGGCCTTTCACAGTCAAGCCTACTAGCAGGGCATTCCCATAGTCAAGGTGAGGGGTCACCAAGGTATGGACGATGGTCCTTCTGGCACCAATAGGGAGGAGATCTAAAACCTTCCGAAGGACCCTCAGTACGCTGAGACACCTACCAGTCACCTTGTTGACGTGTGACTTAAAAGAGAGATCCGAGTCAAGCAATACGCCAAGATTTCTTACCGAATCCACAGGAGTAGGAGGGCAGCCCAATTCAGTGGGCCACCACTCATGAGACCAGGCAGATACTGCTTTCCCAACCACTAGCAGTTCTGTTTTTTCGCCATTTAGGCACAGGCAGTTGTCTTTCATCCATGATGCCACTGATGACAGACAGTTGGAGAAATTAGTGGCATCATCACTGTGGTCGGGCGTAAGCTTGAATATCAGTTGGGTGTCATCAGCGTAACTGACAATGGCCACCCCAAACGCTTCCACTACGTGAGCCAGGGGTTCCATATAGATGTTGAACAAAGTAGGGCTCAAACTAGAGCCCTGAGGAACCCCATGGCTCACCTTCCTAATGGAAGACTTGAAGGGTGGGCAGTGAATCTGGAAGCTCCTATCGGCCAGAAAGGAACGTATCCATGCCAGTGCTGATCCTTCCACCCCCATCTCAGAAAGTCGGGCCAGCAGCGTTGTGTGCAGCACGGTGTCAAACGCTGCACTTAGGTCTAATAACACCAACGCTGCTGTCTCACCTTCATCTACTAACTTTCTGAGGCACTCGGTGGAATAGAGAACGGCTGATTCCGTGGAGTAGCCAGATCTAAATCCTGACTGTGAGGAATGGAGGAGGACTTCCTCCTCAAGATATGCCATGAGCTGCTTATTCACAACCTTTTCTACAACTTTAGAGCAGAAAGGGAGAAGGGAGATGGGGCGGAGATTTTGGAGTTGAGAGATATGGATGTTGGGTTTCTTTTTAAGAGGGATAACCTGAGCAGTTTTCCACGCCTCCGGTACATAGCATTCCTGAAAGGACAATGTCACCATGTGGCTAATATGGTCAATTAGCATACTTTCCAAAACTTCTTTGCAACGTGCCGGTGGGCATACGTCGCTGGGAGAGCCGGATTGGATGCCATTGACGATGCATAGTAAATCATGTCTTTCAGGTGTTTTGAAGCATGTAAGATGGGGTTTCCTGATGGAACTAGAACTGTCCCTCGTGCCCCTTTGGTGGCCTGAAAGATCGACACTAGATTTAAAGGTGGCATGGATTTTGTCGACTTTTTCTAAAAAGAAATCCGCAACTGAATCACATATCTCATTAGAATACGTGTCTTGAGCTTCCAGTCTAGATGGAACCGTAAGCTCCTTATAAATAGCAAAGAGTTCTTTAGTGGGATTGTCTGCCAGCTCAATCCTGTTTTTGAGATAAGTACTTTTCTCAGATCCTACAAGTTTTTGATATTTTTTTAACTCCATTCTATAAAGAGCTTTATGTTCTGGAGCATAGTTTTTTCTCCAACTCCGTTCCATGGTTTTGCATTTGGTTTTAGCCATTTTAAGTTTTTCTGAGAACCATGGTGCAGTTTTGGACTGCCTTGCCGGGGGTTTGGTAGTCCAGGGTGCTACTTTATCCAAAGCGTTGGACATCCAGCTTTCATAATTACTCCATACCTCATGTAAGGTGTCACCTGAGGGTAAGGAATATTCTGATAGGGTGTTTCCAAACATTTCTGGGGTAAATTTCTTCCATTCCCTACGTTTCTGAGGAAGGGATATCCTAGGTCTAGTTTCTAAGGGCACGTTCTTAATTTTGAACGGGACGTTGCTGTGGTCCGACCAGACCGTTTGAATTGGGGATAAGACTTTAATACCCTCCCAATTAGCGAAAATAGGGTCCAAAAGGTGGCCAAGTTGGTGTGTGTCTTGAGCTATCCTTAACCAAGATATTGCATTTCCCTTTTAACTTGGGAATTAGTGCTTACTTGATTCCATATCATGATTTCTGTTTTATACTCATTTAATGAGCATCCAGACACCTCTCCGCATTCTGAAGCTATTCTTAAGATGGTAGGTAAGGCAGTGCTCAGATCAGATGAATACACAATTAGGACGTCGGCATATAGCGCAACCTTTCTAACCCAATCTCCCTGTTGAAAAGGGGAGATGTTGCTTGCATTTCTAAGTCTAGAAGCGAAGGGCTCCATATAAAAGTTAAACAGGGGAGGAGAGAGGTGACACCCTGTCTTGTACCCCTAAGTATTTTAAAAGAAGAGGATAACTTCCCATTCACCAAGACTTTTGCCTGGGTTCCTGATATATTAGCTGTATAGCTCTACAGAAATAGTCCCCCAAGTTATATATTTTCATTGCAGCGAATAGATAAGACCATCTCACCTTATCAAAAGCTTTTGAGGCATCCAAAGTTGTTATTGCTAAAGGAATATCGAGGGTTGTTGCTAGATCAATAGCCCCAATTAACTCATAAGTGAGTTTGTGCAAGTATCTCCCCTTCACAAACCCTCTATGATCTTTATGTATTGAAGGGCCCGTGATTTTGGCTAGTCTACTAGCCAAAGTTTTTATGAACATTTTATAATCTGAATCTAAGAGTGATATTGGTCTATACGACTCACAAGCTGCCAGATCTTTATCCGGTTTCAGAATAAGAATAACTGTAGCCTCATTCCAAGATTTCGGTAGCTGCATTCCATGCTCTAATGCTTCACCCTTCACTGTTGTCAAAATAGGGGATAGCACTTCTGCCAAAATGTTATAACGCTCCATGGGAATGCCATCAGGCCCGGCAGCTTTACCTCCTTTACTCAATTGAATAGCCCTGACTACTTCTTGCTGAGCGATCGCTTGCTTTAGAATTTTTTGTTGGTTAAGATCTATGGGTTGAATCGAATCCGCTAGCCAGCCCTCTATCTCGGTATCTAGCATTCCTTTCTTCTCTTCCGAATATAAAATAAGGAAAAACTCTTTAAAGGCTTCTTTAATCTCGGTCTCGCTATTTAAAATAGTTCCGGACTGATCCTCCTTAATCTCCTTATTCCTGTTTTTATTCAGATCTGTCTTAACCTTCCAGGCTAGGAGTTTACTTGCTCCCTCCCCATATTCAAGATGGGCTAGTTCACTAGCATCCCACCTTTTTCTAACCCTTACTTGGAGATTCTCTGATAGTTGATTTTTCAATAACAGCTGCTTCTTTTCTAGTTCTACTTTTCCCCCCTCTGAAACAGATCCTTTCAACTCCATATTTAATTGTTCCATTTTTTTCTCTAACCCTGTAATTTCACTTTTATACAACTTATTCCTATGACAGGTTACACTTGTGATCTTTCCCCTAATGAAAGCTTTTAGGGTATCCCATCCTATTGCATTTGTTGCTGAGCCACTATTAATCGCAATAAATTCTCGAACCTCTTCTTTCAAGTTATCCATTATCGCACTGTCCGCCAGTATTGTGCAGTCTATAGTCCACCTCCTTTCCTGATTGTATTTATGAATGTTAATAAATCTGCCGAGTGATCTGCTTTTAATCGATATTCAAGATATCTTCTCTGAGGCTCCAGTCTACTAGGAAGTAATCTATTCTAGACATACTTTGATATGTTTTATTATAAAATGATGTACCTTGTTGATTGCCTGCTCTTTCTCTCCAAAGATCACAGAGGGTGTGCTGCGTCATCAAGGTTTTTAGGAGTGCTTGTGAGTTGGGTGTCGGTGTTGCTCTGGTTCAGCTTGACTTATCTAATTTTAAGTCTAAAACAACATTAAAATCTCCATCTATTATAATTGGGCCAGGGAATTCTAACAGGTTAGTAAACAGATTTTTTAATGGCTCACGATCATCCTGATTCAGACCATAATAGCCCACTAACGTTAGTGACTTATCGTCTACTTTTACATCAGCTATGATCTACCTGCCCCCATTATCCGCCCTCGACTTATTCACCCATACTTTCGCTTGCTTTTTCACAATTATGGCAACTCCTCTAACGTTCCCACTCTGGTCAGTGCTTAACACTTGTTGTACCCATCTTTGTTTTTTAAAAAGATCAACACATTCCTTCTTTATTAACTATGTCTCCTGTAAAATGAGAATTTGGGCAGGGGAATCGCTAAGATATTGCAATAACCTATCCCTACGTCTCTTCACACGTAACCCATTGACATTTCAAGTTAACATTTGAATGGACATATATCTACCATACTAGTACCATTTACTCTTTCTGATGTATTTGAGGATTTTTTTTAAAAATGTGCCCATGTGCTCCCCACCCCGTGATATCCTACATCCCGGCCCTCCCACCCCTTGCCACGGAGAATCCACCCCTGCTTCTTTTTCTTGGATCTGATCTTAGTCCAAATTCTTCATTTGCTCTGTTGATCACCGGTCAGACTAAAAAACATGTTATGTGTCTATACATGAGTATATTCATGTGTGATTGATTGAAATGCAGTATCTACCTCCTCAGCTATCCCCTCCAGACCCCTTCATGTTTTCTAATAACTCACCTGCTTCCCTTATGCTCCTTGTCATGTGCATTTTATTGTTGTACATTATTCGCAGTGAGGCGGGGAATTTAAGTTGTACTGTTGCCCCTGTTTTCCTGAAGTCGTCCAGTCATTCATGCTGCCTATCTGAGGTGGCACATGATAGATCTGATCTTATTTCGAAAGAGAAGTCAGAGCCTTTCAATGATTTTAACTTTAGTGCAAATGTAAGAATTTTCTCTTTCAGCGCATATGTCTGAAAGTTGATAAGGATCTTTCTTGGTTTTACACAATTTGAATACATAGAGAAAAAGCATCAAAGATAGCTGAAAACAGTTCGCTCAAGGCAGGCAACAGAAACTGACTTAGGGCCATATGTATCATCAAACTGTTTTGCATTTCCTAAATAGCGAATTTTAAGGAATCGCTATTTAGGAAATGCAAAATGGTATGCATGTACAAAATCGCTTTTCAATAGCGATTCCTTAGCATTCCTAATTTGCGATTAGCAAATTGCTAATCGCAAATTACCCATTCATTTCCATGGGCCAGGAGGCCCATAGGAATGAAAGTGCAATTTGCGATTAGCAATTTGCTAATCGCAAATTAGGATTTTTTTCAAGGGTGCAGGGGTGTCTCAAGAACACCCTGCTGCACCCCTGAAAAAGACATTTGGGGGCATATGGCGCACATACATGCCCTAAGGGCATGTATGGGCGTCATATGGCACCTGTGTTTTTTTGTAAAAAAGCTTTTTGAAAAGAATTCGCAACTTACCACCAACTAGAAGTTGGTGGTAATTTGCGAATCCTTAATGGCAATTTTTGAATATTTTTTGTTTGATACATTGCATTTAAGGAATCGCAAAATTTGCGATTCCTTAAGTGCAATCGCAAAATAAGGAATAGCAAATTTTGCAATTCCTTATTTTGCATCAATCATGTTTGATACATACCATTTATCTAATTAGCATTCGCAAAGGCCGAAATTTGCAGAATTTCGGCCTTTGCGAATGCTAATTAGCTTGATACATATGGCCCTAAGTTTCTTAAAGACTTCTAAGGGCAGACTGTCGGGACCAGCTGCCTTGCTGGATTTCCCCGATTTTATGGCAATTTCTATTTCCTGCTCGCTTATTGAGTTATTAAGAATATCTTTCTGAGGTTCGGATACTTTTTGTGGTAATTCTTGATCTAACCACTCTAGGACTTCCATCCTGGTCGTACATAAATCTTCTTTATAAACTCCTTCATAGTATTTTAACAGTGTACTCAATACTAGTCCCTTCTGTAATCGGACATCCAGCAGTCCCAAAATTTAGCTCTTTTATAACATTCCTGGTCAGATCACTCTTCGCCTTCCAGGCCTTCCAGGCAAGTAACTTGCCACAGCCTTCCCCATAATTGAAGTGGGCCAATTTACTGGCTTGCCACCTTTCTTGTAGCCGCCTTTCTACTACTGAGACAGCTCTGTTTTAAGAGTTTGAATCAAAGCCAAAGTTTTAAGCAAGCCAAAAAATGTTTTACTACAGAAGCTAGGTCCTAACTATAACAGTTATATATGTGTGTGTGTGTGTATATATATATATATATATATATACACACACACACATATATAACTGTTATAGTTAGGACCTAGGACCTAGCTTCCCTAGGAAACCATTTTTTGGCTTGCTTAAAACTCTAGCCATGTTTGACAAATCTTCAAGAAATTTTCAAGAAAAGGTGACCTCCTCATTCTAGTTGTGCATGGGAAGTTCCGGGGTAATCTGTCAAGCGGGGATGGGAAAAACTTGGGTTCAAATAAGTGTGTTTCCCATGGTAATTCCCATTGAGATTTTAGACATCACTACAGCCCAAACCGAATTACACCAAACTCGGTAGAATGGTAGATCTTAGTCCAGAAAATGACCTGTGTGTGTGTGTGTGTGTGTCTGTGTGTGTGTGTATATATATATATACATATATATATATATATATATATATATATATATATATATATATTACCAACTGGCGGTCGCCAGTAGGTAGTTATAGTTAGGACCTAGTTACCATAGGAAAATGGCAACATTCTATTCCCAATAACTTTGGCGCCGATTGACGAATCTTCGCAAAATTTTCAAAACTAATTCTCTGTTAATATCTGCTCCTATGTTGAAAGTTTGGTGGTGATTTCTCAAGGGTGGGCTGAGAAAAAGGGGGGCCCCAAAACGTGTTTTCTCCATGTTAATTTCCGTAGGAAACTTTAGACAAGGCTACAGGTCGAACGGGTGAACGGAATTACCCCAAATTTGGCATGGAGAAGGGTCTTGTTCTAGAAAGCACGTTTTTGTTTATGTGGTGTAAATCCATTCAGTAGTTTTTGATAAATATTGAAATATACAGATATCGATATTTGGGAATTCTGCCATCTGATTGGCTGAGATGTTACGAGCATGAGCTTGCTACTGATTGGCTGCGAGCGGTGCGAGCAGTTGCAACTAGGAAGTGTTGGCTGCCATTTTATGATTCCGTTGAAGCGAGTAAGGGGAAAAAGGGTGAAAAAAGTGGGAAAGAGAAGGGTAGGAGCACTGTAACCTCTGTGGGGTGTTTAGGGTGCGCTATAGAGGGAGTGCGAAGTGAAGTATTCACCCCTACTGGTGTGAAAGTGGTGGACTATGGAAATTAAGTGAGGCATTGCCTAGAGTCTGATGCTGCTAATGTGAGCTTGTGCGGGACTCGGGGATTAAATGTGAGCCCAAATTGTGTGTCTTATGCTGTGACGTCATGTGCGCGGCCACTGCACTACACTTGTGGAAGTAGTGACTGCATGTGTTTACAACTACTAGGACGAAGTACTGACCCGTACTGGCCTGAAAGTCCTGAAATCAATTTGGTATTTGTGAAGTGCTAACTACTCACTCCTACTGGTCTGATGGCGCTGGGGGCGTAAGCTGAGATGCTGACGGACTCGGGGTAAAGCCGTTGAACTACTGACCCCTACCGGTCTGTAAGTGCTGGGTACGGAAATTAAGTGAGGTAGTGCCTAGAGTGTCATGTTGTTAAATTGAGCTGTTGCTGGACTCGGGGATTAAACCGTGAGCCTAAACAGTGTGTGCTATGCTGTGAAGTCATGTGTTCTGGGCGCTGTGCCACACGTGTTCAACTTGTATATGGTGCTTAGGTAGTGTTGTATAGGGAGTGCGAAGATTAATCAATACGGTATTTGTAAAGTGCCAACTACTCACCCTTATGGGTGAGTAGAGCCGGGGATCAAAGCGAGAGGTCTGTGCTGCAAAGTGAGATGGTCTGGCCGCTGCGCCACAGCTGTGTGGAGAATACATTTTGGCAAGGGTCCGGGAGTTGCCGTTATCGGGCCCTAAAATAGCGGCTTACGTTGTAAGTTATAGGGTGGCTCTAAAAAGAGCCCTTGTGTTCATTAGTTGGAGATACATATAAGTACGGATGCACAGCTTCAAGTTATTCAGGAAAACTCGGTTTCCCTGATCTGTGAAGTGTACTCCATCACTTCTGTATATATCCGCCATATCAATACGTATGTTGTTGTTGTAGATGGAGCCCATTGTGTGGTCTCTGAGGTATACAGAGACAGTTTTGTTGACTTTCTTCTGAGAATTTTCAATCTAAGGAGAAAATTGTTTGGACCATTTCCACTTCTGTCTTTGGCATATATTGGAATATACAAAGACAGTTTGAGGCAAAAATAACATCAATTGTCCAAAGGTGTCCTTCATAAGCATTTCCAAACCTACCCCAGTCAATGTGCCTAGGTCGCTTCCACCACAGTGCACAATCATGAGGTCAGGGTGTTGGAGATGCAAACAGGTTTTAACTAAAGGCAACTATTGGTGCCACTTCAATCCTCTCTGTCCAAACCATTTAATGTCCACATTTTGTAAACCTAGGTCTAAGTCAATAATCTCTGTTCTGCATACCTCTTGCACCAGAAAACATAGCTAAGTCCTACGATCCACACTAGCATTTTGAAGGTATGGCTGGAAGGTATGGAAAGATGTCTGTAGCTCATGCAGTTCCGTCATAGAATAAGAGATATGTTTAAAGATGGGGAACTAGTTTCTTTTTGCAAAGAAAACGGTACCTGATTGGGAATGAAAAGTATTGTTTTTTAAAAGTAGGGTGCACATTAGTTTTGTGGAAAAGCATCTTTGTGATTGGTTAAAAAAAGAAGTTTGAATGTGGAGTACATATTATAGGATTAAAATTTGCTCAACTCAACCACACCTGCTACTTGCATTTGGAAGGCACAGCTCGAACTTAAAACAATCATGAACTTTTAACCTGCACGTGCCGTTAAATGTTCGAGAAAATGTTACAAACAAATATCGTTAGGTTTATAAAAATTGATAAACTTTTAACCTCCACGTGTTGTCGAATGTTTTAGAAAGTGTGTTGATAGAATACATTGTGTTTTTTTTTTTTTTTGTCCTCATATATGCCACCAGAATATATGTGCTCTAGGTGGGCCCCACTGTTGCCTCTTATACTGTTGTTTTACTTCGAGTCCGCCCTGGAAACAGTATCATAGCAGACAGGGATCCCCAGAGGTAGGCTGCTTTCCTTATCCTACTCCTCCAGGCCTATTTTAGGCGCCCTAGGCCTGAAAGAGGACAGGACCGACACAACCTCTGGCATAATCACAGGACCGCTCACCTATTTATCCAGACTATCAATTTAGACCAAACATTCACAGTGTTGGAACTAGTGCCAGCCAAATCCATTTTACATACTTCCATAATATATTTCAAGCATGCTGCAAATCTCGGAGGAGACACCGACTTCCACTCCATACAAATTTGTCTCCTTGCAATAGCTATTATGTAAAAAATAAACTGAGTATCCAAACTATTAATATTGTAGTCTTTCAGCAGACCAAAAAAGATAAGTTGGCGAGAGCAAATAATAGTTATTGAAAGTACATCGCCCACGAAATCCATAACCGCTTTCCAATAGTCTTGAATAAGTGGGCATTCTAAAAAGATATGGATATCATCAGCTGCATTATAATTACAACGAGGACAGTAGTAGTTATTTCGTGTGATCTTATGCAGCTTGGCCGGTGTCCAATAAACTCTATAGGCCGTAAACAAGTGGTTACGTCTTAAATTGGCTGGTTTAATTAACCTCTGAGAAAGAAAAAAGGAATCTAGCCAACCTTTACTAACCACTTCAGGGGGCTCAGATATACAGTTTCCCCATAGCTTTATTATCTCAGAATACAATTTACTCTCCTCTTCCTTAATCATCAAATTGTACCAGAATGAAAGCTCTTTAACCCATTTCCCCACTCTGCCAATTGCATCAAGAATATCTGTATCATTCTCCCTTTGCATATTTTGACTGGACCACCAGGCGGATAGTTGGTAATATTTAAACCTTGTCACCTATCCACCTGTAAGTTGTGCTAAGGTATTCCAGCTTACAAGGCCCAAGTCTGCCCAGAGATCCCCCCATTTTTTTAACCCAGCAGTTTTCAAGGGTTGTGACAATTGGTCCTGGAGACATTGAGGAGTGCCAGGAGAGTCCCATATTGGGGAGTGTGTATGGTAATAAGGAATAGCAAATATTTTCCTAATGAACCCCCAATTTTTTAGTGCAGTCTGTAAGATTTTTAGTCGAATTTTTTTAAAAAATTTCTGGTCTCCAAACTTAAATAAAAAATAGTCGTGGTCGTAAGGTAAATCAATTAGTAGAGCTTGAAATAAGCGCCCCTGTGATGATGCATCCAGCTCATTTGCAAGAAGCCTGAAGTTTTTAAAGTGAAATGCATGACAGTAAGACAAAAGATCAGGGAGGGCTAGCCCTCCTATTTTTAGACCCCTCCTCAATTTCTTCCATGCAATTCTTGTTGACTTACAGGCCCATATAAAAGATCCAATTTTACCCTGTAAAGTGTTAATGTCTTTCAGTGAGAATGATAAGGGTATGCTGTTAAATAAAAAAGTCAATTTTGGGAGGATTGTCATTTTAATGAGGTTAACCCGGCCGTATATATTTAGTGGCAAATTCCCCCATCATATTAATGTTTTATTAATATCCTTAACCACCTTTTGCCAGCTAAGTGTTGTGATATCTTTTATTGATTGAGTTAGGTGAATTCCCAAATACCTCATGCTTTGTTTTGCGCCCAATATATGTGTGTTGTTGTTCCATCCCATAATCTCCGTTTTCTCCTTATTTATCTGGTAACCAGACAGTCTCCCAAATTCTTCCGATAACAGAAATAGCCTTGGAATAGCCACCGAATGATCCGAAGTATATAGGAGAAGATCATCTGCGTACAACGCCACTTTCAGTGGCATATTTCCAAGCTGAAAGCTTGAATAACATTATCCTCTCTAATCCCACAAACAAAAGGCTCCATGTAAACATCAAACAAAAGGGGAGACAGAGGGCAACCCTGTCTGGTACCTCGAGATATGTCGAACCACTCAGATAAAATTCCATTAACTAAGACCTTTGCCCTCGGATTATGATATAAAGATTTAACTGCCTCTATAAACGTTTGAGGGAACCCAAAAGCCGCCATTGTCGCCCATAGGTACTTCCAATTTACCTGGTCAAAGGCCTTGGCCGCATCTATGGCAACCAGGGCCAAGGGGAGATTTTTAACATTAGCGTAGTCTATGGCCCTTATTGCTTGAAATGTTAATTCGTTTAACTGTCACCCTGGAATAAAGCCTCTCTGATCCGGGTGAATTATAGATTTTATGACCTTCGATAGTCTAGTGGCTAGAATACCGGAATAGATCTTCATATCTGTATTCAACAAAGAGATAGGTCTATAAGACTCTATTCTTTTTAAGTCTTTATTTGGTTTTGGTATGAGCGTTATAATGGCTTCTCCCCAGGAAGAAGGCGTGGAATAACCATGAATCAGTAAAAGGTTGAAGAGTTCACATAATGGCGCTGTTAGATGCTCTTTATTGTCCAAGTAGATCTCCACTGGCAGCCCATCTGACCCTGCAGCTTTCCCTTTTTTCATTCTTTTTAATTGACCTAAAATTTCCCCTTCTGTTATCTCGCTTTCCAGATATACTTTATCGATGTCAGAAATTTGCGGCAGGTGTTTTGTTACCAGCCAGGATTCTAAGTCTTCCCCCTTAGGATCTTTGTCTTCTGTATAAAGGCTCCTCATAAAGGACCTTGCTTCTTCTCTTATCTCTAAATCTGTTTCTATCCGATCTCCTGTCTGTCTATGTAATAAGCCTTTAATATTATTTCTAGTTCTCTCTTCTCTAGCTTTCCAGGCGAGGAGGGCTCCGCACTTTTCTCCATACTCAAAGTTTTTTAATCGACTGGACTCCCATTTTTCTTTAAGAATTCTCTCATCAGACACTTTTAGCTGGAGCTGTAGGTCAAAAAGTTCCTTCTCTAACAAATGTGCTCTGCTGGAATTCTTTAAAACGGCATTTTGTAGTTCAAGATCTTTTCTTGTTATCGCTGCCAAGTCTTCCCTTCTTTTTATTTTTATGCTCTTTCTCTTATGATACATTAGAGAGCTCAGAACACCCCTAAGGTAGGCCTTGTATGTTTCCCATACTACCTGGGAGGAGGAAGATCCTAAATTTATTATAAAGAATTCTAGTGTTTTATCTTTAACCTCTACTTTTATCCGATTGTCTAATAAAAGTGATCTCTCCAATGTCCACCTTGGTTTTAATGGGGTTATATTTAGTTCAATTGCCAATTCCAAAACAGCGTGGTCTGATAATCCTGTAGGTGTAAAGGAAAGGTAATTGATATCAATGAGGAGGTGTTGATCAACTAAAAAATGATCTATTCTAGAGTAATTCTTGTATTTTTTACTATAAAAAGTGAAGCCAAGTTGAGAGCTATACTTTTTCCTCCAGACGTCTACCAAAGTAAAATCTTTCATAATGGCATCTAAAGTGGCGAGTGACTTTGGGGGGGCCTGGTATTTGGCCCTAGAGGTTCTGTCTAATTTTTGATCAAAAACCAGGTTAAAATCACCGCCTAAAATTAGAGGACCAGTTGTCGTGAATAATGCTAATTCGAGTTTGGACAGCGGAACTGGGTTGTCCTCATTTGGGCCATAGTATACTGCAATTGTATATGGGATGGTTAAAATATATACTTCTGCGATTAGCCATCTTCCCGATTGATCTGTCTCAAAACTTCTCAGGCTAATCCCTCTATTTGCTCGGATTATGATGGAAACTCCTCTTGTGGTGCCCGATTGCCTGGAACTACTTATATCTTGAACCCACCTAAACTTCTTAAAGAGAGAATCACATATTGCTGCTTCCAGATGTGTTTCCTGTAGCATTATAATTTGAGCATCTGAGTTTCTTAAAAATTCACAAATTCTATTCTGTTTTGTTTTTTCACCTATACCATTAATGTTCCATGACAGGACCTTAAGCTTGTATGAATTAATCATAAGTCTAATAAATGCTTGTACCCACCCATCCCTTTGTGCATCGAACACTTACTTATATATGAGGATTTTTTTTTCCCTTTTTCCTGACTCCCCCCCTCCCATTGAACCCCTCCCCCCTGAGGAACCCCACTTACATACCTGGCGATGACTTCGCCTTTCGGAGCAACCAAGAAGTGCCCATGACCAATTTACTGTATTTTAGCGAGACAAAGTAAGTCACTAATAAATCATGTCCCCCCGTTTTATCATACAGTCTACATATTCAACAATTTATTTTCTCAAATTCCCCCTCCACCATTCTTTTTTTTTTTTTTTTTTTATTATTTTCTTCTTTGAAATAAACATCTTATCTGTCCAGTTCTATAGCTCCTGCTCACTCTTTATTTGATCTAAGAGATTGTCAACCTCCTCTGGCTGTGTAAAGCTGTATGACTTATTTTTCCACATGATCCTGAGCATAGCCGGGAATCTCATCTGGACGTGTGCTCCCAGTGAATTTAGATCTGGCATTCTGGTGCCCAGTTCCCATTGTCTTTGTGCGGTTCTTGCGCCAATGTCGGACCTGATAAGGTAAGAGCTGGACTTATATCGTAAGTCTGTTTTCGCAAGGGATCTCCCTAAAATAAGTTCCTTGACATTATATGTCTGGAAATTTACCAGTATTTTCCTAGGTGTTTTCCTATCCATACGCCTCTTATAGGGGTCTCTATGTACCCTTTGGATCTCTGCCTCTAAATCTATGTCTAGACGGTCTTTTAAAACACCATCTCTGAGGAGTTTACAAACAAATCCCTTTAAGTCCTCCAACTCTTCCCCTTCCGGTATTTTCAGAATCCTTAAGTTGTTCCTCCTGGCTTGGGTCTCCAGCCGCTCAAGGTCCATAGCCAATGATTTATTCTGGGCTTTAAGATGTTCTATGTCCTTTTGATTCTCGTGTACAGTTTTATTCAGAGCAGCAGCCCCTATTTCAAGATTCCCTGTACGCAGAGTGACCTCTTCCAATTTAGATTCTAGCACATCAAATCTGTCCTTTATTGTTTTTTGATTAGCCTCTGATATTTCAAATTTCAACATCATATCACTTCTCAAGGACCTAAAGAGATCCCCTAGCCGGTCGCTCTCGCGCTCACTTGAGTCCACAGAACTCCTCCTTGCTTCTAAGTTTATTCGAGCAGAATCTGAAAGATTTTCATTGCTTGTATCTACACTCCTGGTCTCCTCGCCGGGGTCCTTAGGAATGCTTAGAACAGGTTTAACCATTGCAGCCTGGCTCTTGGGCCTAGTGTCAGGGTTTTCCCCCACTTCATCTGCAGGAGGTGCTTTGTTTAGATTAGCAGAAACACCTACTCCCTCCGCAGCGTTTTCCACATCTTCCATGTTTCCCAAGTTTTCTAGAGCTTCGTAACGTTTTTTTGAGGGTATAATGCCAATGTCCCCCTCCAACGGCACTGATGAGCGCTTAGCCTGGTCTAGGACCTTAAAAAAAGATTTTAGGGACGGAGTGCTTTTCACTGTTTGGCCCTCATGGGACTTTCCTTTAGGTTTTTTAACTAATGTAGTCCTTTTCTTTTTACTTTTGCAGGGGGTTAATGGCATAGGCCGCTCCCTTTCCTCGAACTCTAATGCCCCTTTCTCTTTTAGTTCCACCCTCGATCTCAGCTGGTACCTATTTCTTTTTATTGGAAGAGTGTCTCCCTGCGTTACGTGTGTTGAGCTAATATTACTTGGCTTAGTGTTCTTAGCTATAGCAGCTTGCGACGCTTTTTTTCCTCCTGGCTCAGAGTACTTCAATAGTACCGACTCTTGTTCTGGCACTTCGATATTCTTGTATGCTGTGGGCCCAGGCAGCGTTTGATCCATGCAACCCCACCTCCCCGTACTGGGTCCGTGGGTCACTTCCACCTTACTCCCCCTCTCCTCACTCCTAATCAGTAAAGAATAGAGCCTCTTTCTCACAGAGTCTGGTTTGCTTAACTGTTGCTCAAGTGTATGTATCGCCAAACTTCCAAAATTAAGTTTGAAAAGGGCGGAGCGAAATCTGCTCCATAAGTCTCGTCGTCGTTCTTCCAGCGTGAATATTGATGAGTACAGGTCCGTGAGGGCCCTAGTACTATTACAGTAAACCGGCCAGTCTTAAGTACCTGCTGCCTCAGTAGGGAAATACTGTAGAGTGATTGTAACTTCTGACTCAAAACAGTATATTATACGGCTTCTGGAACTTACTTTTACCCCCCCATGTATTCCACCTTACCGCTGGTTGCTGGACGTTAATCTCCGTTTTTAATTTTCGCTGCTCGCCGATTTGGGAGACACAGGTGGAGCTGCCTTACTGCCTTACTGCCTTGCTGCCTGGCTGACCGGTCCTTCCGTAGCCTCTGCTAGGGGCGGGCAGCGCTCTCCGGTGGAGGCATTCACTCGCGCTCACTCGTTCACTCCAAGCACAGCTGATTAGCAGGTCCTAGTGCCGCCTGCTGCCGCGCCTCATTGTCGGGCTTCAAATCTTCAATGGTCCAATGGTCCTCGGGGTAAGGGAACACAAGGAGCCGGGTTTAGCTAGAAAACATCGGTAGTCATAGGGGAAGAGATGCCTCTACCACTCACCTAGACGAGGGGAGGCTTGAGCTCTCTCGCAACTCCTTAACGCGCAGCGTTCACTTCGGTCATCAGGACGCCTTGGTGCTGCCGCGACCGGCTCTCAGCCCGCCGCCATGTTCCTCGTCTAAGACCGTGATCAACTTTTTATACATTGTGTTTCTGACTTCTATGTGTACTTGAATATTAATAACATTGTTTATACGAAAAATTAGAAAGATAGTAATAGAGAGAAGTTTTGAAAGCTAAAAGAATCAAGGAACTATTCTAATTTGTTCTTTATTACCTACTGGCGGTTGCCTGTAGGTAGTTATAGAGTTAGGACTGAGTTTCCATAGAAAGAGCATTTTTTGTTTTGCTTATAACTTTGGCGTCATTTGATGAAACTTCATGAAATTATGAAAACTAATTCTTTCTTCATATCAGCTCCTATGTTGAAAGTTTGGGGGTGATTCGTGAAGAGGGGGCCAAGATAAAAGGGGGGTCCCACAACGTGTTTTCTCCATGGTAAGTTTAGACAAGGCTACAGGTCAAACGGGTGAACAGAATTACCCCAAATTTGGCAGGGAGAAGGGTCTTGGTGTAGAAAGACGCTTTTGTTTATTTGGTGTAAATCCATTCAGTAGTTTTTGGGAAATATCAAAATTTATAGATATTGATATTTGGAAATTCTGCCATCTGATTGGCTCAGGTGTTACGAGCAGGAGCATGCTGCTTATTGGCTGTGATGGTGTTGCAACTAGGAAGTGTTGGCCACCATTTTGTGATTCCGTTGAAGCAAGTAAGGGGAAAAAAGGGCAAAAAAAAGTAGGAAAGGAGGGTAGGAACACTGTAAGCTTTGTGGGGGAGTGCAAAGCATTCACTCCTATCGGTCTGAAAGTGCGATGTTGCTCAGAGTGACATGGTGCTGAAATGATATGGTGCTACACTTGGGTATGAAACCGAGAATCTAACCCGTGAGGTCATTGCTGTAAAGTGATGTGTTCTGGTGTTTATAGTATACGTGTGCAAGTAGTGTTAGTAGGCGTTTATACCACACAGGGAGTGGGAAGCGAACTAGTGACCGCTACTGTGTGTTGATAGTACACCGGAAGCGGGAAGCAGAGTAGTTACATCTACCAGTGTGAAGACTTGGGAATGAAATTGAGGTGATTGCTGTAAAATGATGGGTTTTGGGCGCTGTAGTATACGTGTGCAAGTAGTGTTAGTAGGTGTTTATACTATACAGGGAGTGGGAAGCGAACTACTGACCGGTACTGTGCGTTTATGCTATACTGGAAGTGGGAAGCTAAGTACACACGCCTACTGATGTGAAAACTCAGGTATCAAACCGAGCTGATTGTTATAAAGTGATGGGCTCTGGGCACTGTAGGATACTAGCCGCTGTAGTATAAGTGTGTAAGTAGTGTTAGTATGCGTTTATAATATATAGGGAGTGGAAAGCGAACTACTCACCCCTACTGGTGTGAAGACTTGGGGATTAGACCATAAGCCTAAATTGTGAACTCATTGTTGTAAAGTGATGTGCTCTGGGCACTATAACATACCTGTGGAAGAAGTGTTAGTTTACGTTTATACAATATAGGGAGTGGGAAGCAAAATACTTACCCCTACCGGTCTCAAGACCCGTGGATAAACACACGCCTACTGATGTGAAAACTCGGGTATCAAACCGAGCTGATTGCTATAAAGTGATGGGCTCTGGGCACTGTAGGATACTAGCCGCTGTAGTATAAGTGTGTAAGTAGTATTAGTATGCATTTATAATATATAGGGAGTGGAAAGCGAACTACTCACCCCTACTGGTATGAAGACTTGGGGATTAGACCATAAGCCTAAATTGTGAACTCATTGTTGTAAAGTGATGTGCTCTGGGCACTATAACATACCTGTGGAAGAAGTGTTAGTTTACGTTTATACAATATAGGGAGTGGGAAGCAAAATACTTACCCCTACCGGTCTCAAGACCCGTGGATAAAACCATGAGCTCATTGCTGTAGTCATGTCCTCTGTGTAGTATTCCAATGTAAGTCATAGTAGAATGTTAGTATGTAATTCTACTAGAATCTAAGTGTGTAATATTAGAATGAAGGGCTGTCATGAGGGGAACCTTGCGGAGTTTGTACAAGGTGCTGTAGAAGATAGTTGCCTTGCTGTCTGCTCCTGTTGGTGGTTGTTTCAGGTGTCTTGTTTTCTTGTAATAAACCTACTTATTGGATGCACTGCTGTCTGCCTCTTCACTACATAAATTTGGCGACGAGCGGGTGAAGGTAAAAAGAAAGCACCACTCACCAATATTTCAAACTTGGTTGCGTTGTGCTGAAGACCTATTTTCTTCGTGTAGCTGTTTCTACTCATGCCAGGGTCATCGGTTCATTGAACTGTCATCCGACTTCTGGTAGGATTTATATTTTGCACTTCCTTTGCTTCTTCGCTACATTCTGGTCGCTGTACTACACGTGTGTAAGTAGTTTTAGTAAGCGTTTATACTAACAACTGGATCATGGTCCTAGGGAGGGCGACATGTCAGGCGCAGGTCATACAATGTCCCGGGTTGTGCATTCGCTGGACATTTGTGTTTGCTATTAGAAGGCTGGTACATGGCTTCCACCCTGTGATAGCAAATACTTGTTTGACTACTTGAAGCGAGAGAAGGAAAACCTCGTATCTCTTTAATAGAGGGGATGCGGATGGTAAAAATGGAGAGAAAAAACAAAAAAATGTGGGTTCTCACCCGTTCTTTTAAATGAGGCCCCTGGTGGGTAATATTCTGTGGCCAATCCAATTATTATATTGCGGGGTCTCTGTAGGACTGGGGATCTTAATGTCACATGTTTAAATTAGGTGCGGAAGGGCACAGAGACGTTTTGCATCCTAGGGGACCACCACCTTCCCAGGTATTGTTTACTAATTGTTCGGGGGTTCGAGGACAACTGAAGTCCGGGGATCGCCACACTCAGGGGCTTTATTAAAATATCCAGGGTGGGCCTCGGCAGTCCCTGAAGCCTTGGTGGTCCTAGGCAGTGCCTTATTTGTTCGGTAATCACATGGGCAGTACTTATGGTGTTATAAAGTTATACACTCATAGAACTCTTGCAGTTGTTTATTTACCCAGGCTTCATTTGTCTAATAGTCAGTTAGATTATGTTTGGTAGGTGCACTCTAATATTAGATAACTTGATCCTTAAAATCTCTTATAAACATATGATTTTCATTATAAATAATAGACAAGTGTTGTCAGAAAAAGAAGACCTATACACTCAGTTATTTATTTGAAAAGAAAGTAACCTTTATTAAAACACATAAAAAATAGAAACGTAACTTTAATAGAAGAAACAGTATAATAAAAAAAATGTGGGTTGGACTCCAGTGGAAGCAGCGTAGGAAACCTGCAAGACAAAAATGAAACATAAGTATGTGTGCTATGTGGAGGAGGTAAAGAAAGGAAGTCCAAATGAAAGGACGATAGTGAGAATGGAAGGGAGGGAGAGTGGGTGGAAGGGAGAAGGGTAGGAAGAATAAAAAGAAGAGAGGGAGGAGGAGACAGAGCGTCGGCCTACTGCACCCAGCCCTTAGTGTTTACCCTCCCGTCACCCATTTGTCTAGGATGCTGGAATCACGAGAAAGAGTGTGGTTCAGCAAGTCCTTAAAATGAAACACATGAGGCCAGAGATTATGGGCCATATTATCGCCGCTTTAACTGCAGGAAACTGTCGCCAAAGCAGCGATAAGGGCTTGATAATATGCCCTTGTGAATTCCCATAGAAGCCCAGGTTCTGGTGTGAACCTGAGCTTTTGTGGGAATTCACAAGGGCATATTATCAAGTCCATTATAGGCGCTTTAGTGGCAGTTTCCTGCCGCTAAAGTTGTGATAATGTTATTGCCATTCTTTGATAATATAGTCCTACATTATAAGCCATGGGAAAATCGCTTGCATGCACCTGTGCACCCAGGGTGCTGCACCCCAGTCCCTTCCCCCACACTGTGCTCAATTGTAGGTCTTGTACACCGAAGCTTCACTGCTCACCTGCCACCACCGGTGTGTCCCACGACGTGTTGATGCAAGCTCCGAGTCCGAGGCATGTTTGTACGGTACACCAGGTCTCCGATCGGGGGCGGGGTCTTGATACCACAATAAAAGGTGTCAGAATACCCAGGGCATCATTGCGGCATCACCTACTGCTCCCCCTTCTTCAGGCAATCAATGGAATGTCTGAAATGGGAGAAATAATTTAATGGTGGATACGTGTGGAGGTAAATGAAGGTTTATTTCAAGCTTGATAGAAAATAGGAGTTGAGTGCATCCTTCGTTTTTGAAGTACGATCTACCAACTGTTAGTGGTAATCTTGGTTCAAAGAGGGAATGGAGTGCACGAGAATTCACAAGGGTAAATAATTATATTGTATACGAATGTTTATATAGAAAGGAACAGAGCGCATGCTAGAAGCATAATGTGCGTGTGTAATGCAGTGGCGGAAGCCTGTGTGCATGTATACTTAGTAACAAGCTCACTACAGTGTCCTAAAAGACAACGCCACGTGTTTGTAGGGCAGCGCTGCCCGCTGGCTCAGTCCTACAATACGGTCCAGTAGGTCCTTAAAATGAGACAGATGTGACTGAACGAGGTCATAGATCACATCATTACGCATGGCAACATCGCTTTTTCGCATGTGTGCACTCAGGGTGATGCACCCCACCCCTCCCGCAGCATTGCGCTCAACAGTTGTCTGTAGGGCAGCGCTGCCCGTAGGCTCAGGCCTACAGTATGGTACAGCAGGTCTTTAAAATGAGACAGAGATGTGACAGAAGAGGTCACAGATCACATCATTACACATGGCAACATCGCTTATTCGCACGTGCGCACTCTGGCTGATGCATCCCACCCCTCCCGCAGCACCGTGCGAGAAGAGGTGTCTGTAGGGCAGCGCTGTCCGCTGGCTCGGGCCTACAGTACGGTCCAGTAGATCTTTAAAATGAGACAGAGATGAGACTGAATGAGGTCAGAGATCACATCATTACGCATGGCAACATCGCTTTTTCGCACGTGTGCACTCCGGGTAATGCACCCCACCCCTCCCGCAGCATTGGGCTCAACAGTTGTCTGTAGGGCAGCGTTGCCCGTAGGCTCAGGCCTACAGTATGGTGCAGCAGGTCTTTAAAATGAGACAGTGATGTGACTGAATGAGGTCACAGATCACATCATTACACATGGCAACATCACTTATTCGCATGTGCGCACTCTGGCTGATTCATCCAACCCCTCCCGCAGCACAGTGCGAAAAGAGGTGTCTGTAGGGCAGCGCTGTCCGCTCAATTGGAGGCCCTGTGCACCCAGGCAGCTCTGCTTACCTGCTGTCATTGTTCTGTGAGCAAACTCTACGGGCAGCAGTGTTCACAATTCAGATGGAGTATTGATTGCAGGATAGAGTACACCTCATGGATCTCTTTCGTAGACGACGGGCAGTAGGGCTTACAATTTAGAGCCAATGTTGATTGCCAGGATAGTGTACACCTCAAAGATCCATTTTTTTTATTGCGCATTGTGATATGCGAAGTGAATGCTGCCATATCACCTGAGGCAGTGTGGAAGAACTGGGAGATGTGGCGTCGTCGTTATCCTATTTATACTTACCCAAAGTGGGCTGGGCTTGCGTACACCAGGCCAGCGTAGGGGTGTGAATAATTATTCTGGGGACCTGGGCATTGTTCAGTTCCTGTCTGGCCAGGATGTGTACTTACGTGTGTTTCTTTTGTAGTTTTGACCTCGCAGAGTGTGTAATTTAGATTAGTTTAGCATGTGTCTGGAGGGCAGAAACTATCGTTAATGAGATGGTGTTTGAAAAGATTGAATGGTGAACATTACATGTCGTTGTCAAGGTTGTGGATATGCACAGACACGCATGTCAATGGTGTGCGGTATTATTGAAGGTGTTGCTATCGCGAAGCGTACACGTGAATGTGCTTGGATGCACGGAGGATCAGCAGTGACGCTACGTCATACACAGTGATAACACTCATTACAGTCAAGGTATACATGTCAAATGTGAATCTGAAAGTCTCACATATAACACACCACTATATTGGTAAAGCCTGGCAACAGAGCGTACAGTAAAAGAAATCTACACATTGCTGTTTACTGTTTGTCACATGTGATCTAGGATGTGCACTCTGCCCGTAGCTCCTGATACTTCTTAGAGCCACTAATAACCAGGCCGAAAGGGAGCACAATAATGTGCACACGCACACACCAGGGGATCGTGTAACACATATTTGTTTTTTGATGGAACGTTTGAGATGCATGGCAATCAAACGTGGACGGCTAATGTACAGAGCATGAATATTGATCAAGATGATTGTTGCATGTTGTGTGTAGTATAAGATATGTGTATACAGGAAAACACTGAATGAGTAAAATGGGTGGGGTCATGCAACTGTTACAATGGGAAATGTTATGAACCAACCAAATGCTTTTTTTCAAGGTCCCATGGCAATCGCGCACCAAGCAAGCAAGGAGGCCGCACCCGACGTGATTTTGCCAAAATATATTTATCATAATTTAAGTTTCTTACAGTTAGAAATGTATAAATCTTTAAAATATTTTAGATTATCGCTTGCTCTCATATACTGTTTAAAGTTATTTAGATATACTTTTGAGACAAAAAAAGGGAATGGCGTACCCGGCGCGATACTATACGTCTGTGACGTAACACAGGGCCTGGCAGCATGTACTCATTGCATACGCAAAGCGCATTGTCGGATACCAAAGTAGCACCTAGGGTGACTTCATGCATATATGATGTTACGCGGGATGTGGTGACACAAAGTCGTCGGATACGAAATGCGCATCATTTACGAGTTTAGCAATATGGCGTATAGGATTCGTGTGGTGATGGAGCTTGGTACGCTACCGGTATGGCAGTGCAGTTTTCTCCCCCCCCCAAAAAAAATACATATTTTTGGGGGGAGATATAAAACATTACATCATTTTTAAAGTTTAAAAAAAGAAGTATAATAGAGTTCCAAAATATTGAAAAAACTGTTTGAAAAAATATAGGTTTTAGAAATATTAAAATATGAAATTAACATTTAAAAAAACATTTGAAATTCACTGAAAGAACCATAGGTTTTACAGACGTTATAGTTAGGAATTAGCATTTAAAGAACCTGAAAAAAATGCACTAAAAAAAACATAGGTTTTAGGGGCATTATAGTTAGTTGGACATTTGACTCATATAAAACCAGAGAAATTCGCCAGTTATAGTTAGTTGAGCTAACTATAACTTGCGCGCCTGCAATGGACTGCTGATGACGTCACATATTACATCACTGTTGACATGGTCAGTGACATCACTGATGACATCTCAAATGACATCACTGATGACATCATCCACTGAATGTGTGTTTCTGTAAAGTTTAAATATTTCTCTATGAAATTCCAGTTACATTGAGAATGTTTGAGAATATTTAGATCTCAGCTTGGTCTTTGGTAAAGGTGTAACGGATTATTCAGCCGATTAATTTGCTAAAGCTAAAGAACATTGAAATTAAGTGCAAGAAGGTTTAAATACAATGTATGTGTTAAAAAATAAGACGTGACACGGTAAGTGTACAATAATTTAGTTTATTGACTACGGTGATGCCACAAACCAGACATCACCTCCTCTCATCCCTTGGCTCGCGAACCAACTGACATGGAATGCTTCACCTCATTCTACACATGAATTCTATGCGAGACAACAAGCCCAACAGACGCGAGCACGCAATCATAACGACACCATGGAAACAAAACCTCTTCTCCCCTGAAAATAAAACAAAACAAACAAAATGAACAACATATTATCTCTTACATTTCAAAGTTTTTGCATTTTGCTTGGCACAAACACTTCTCCTACCAGATCTAACAACACAGTCATTGGTACTTTTCTCTTCATTTTGTGCCGAACAGTCTGTAACATTCTGTGCACTTAGACCATCCTGAGCAGACCCCCTTAAATTACTGGCATCTGCTATACAAACAGGATGATCCTGATGCTCATATTCACTTTTTACACTTCATGTAATACGTGTGCTTGAGTAGCATCAATAATGATGACCTTGTTAAAATTCTATCAACCTTTGTTCATCAAAAATACTGAATTCCTCCCCACCCTCTTGACAAGGATTGGTCTCTGAAATTTGGAAAAACCTTTTTTGGTAAAAAATTTGTTTTTTGTATTAGCACCCAATCACCCACATGAATGTTTTTCTCTTTCACATTAAATTGGTTGTCATAGTGCACCTTCCTCTTAGACTGAGATTCCTAAAAGGCTTTCCTAATCTCAGAAATATCCTTAACCACACTTTTTCCCCAATCCCTCCATGGAGCAAATGTATTTGAAAAAACAACTTGCTTGTGTAACAACTCAAAAGGTGTTGCCCCACTCATAGAGAGAGATGTATTATGATAGCTTGTACCCTGAACGTGGAGTATATAGAGCCACTCTATAAAGATTTATAATATTCTAGTCAAGAAAGGTACACAGTTTTGCAGAAACCAATTGTACATGCCATTATCCAACAACAATATTTTAGGAACACCCGCAAAAGAAAGTATATCTTTAAAAAATCCAATTGTCGAATCAGTTGTGATCTCTGCAGCCTTAAAATGAATCCATTTGGAAAAGAAATCAATTAGGACTATTAAATACATCTGCTGAAAAGAAAGATAATTGAAGGGTCCTTAAAGATCTCTGGTTATCTTATGCCATGGTTACTCTGGCATCTCCACATTGATCAATGGGGTTTTATTTACATGCCACGTTTTTTCTAATAAAAGACACTCTAGACAAACCTGTAAGTAGTTATCCACCATTTTGTCTATACCAGGCCACCAATAGTGGTTGCATAAACATTTTGTTGTAGAGGTAATACCAAGATGACATTCATGGTCCATTGTGATAAGCCTTCTCTTCGATGTTTCAGGTGGTACAAACAACACTTATTTCAGATAGAATATGGTAAAAATCCTTGATGTTACCCAAACGACTTTTTGACTTTCTGCCATTCTCACTATTGATGTGTCTGATATGTTCCTGACACTGCAGATCAGTCATACACTAATTGTGTTAATCCTCAGAAGAAATAGCGGAGTTGCAACTTTCCACTGCATCAGTTGCTGCAAATAATACACTTGTCCAACATCAAGTCATCACCACCATCACAATACTGTACAGGCAACCATGATAAACAATCAGCCAGCACATTCAAACTCCCCAGTACATAAGAAATTTCAAAGTCAAATTCTTCTAATGAAGTGATCTATCTGACCAGTCTGGATGATGACTTACCAACTCCTTTTTCACCCATGAGATACACCAAAGGCTTATGACCTGTAAATATTGTAAACCTATCACCACACAAATTTTGTTTATAGTCCAAACACAGGCCAAAGTCTCTCTTACAATTGTGCTGTATTTCAAATCAGCAATTTCAAGAGTGCAGTACTCAAACGCAATAGCTCTTTCCTTGTTATCAATCCTCTGACATAAAACTGCACCTATGCCAATAGCAGTGGCATACATGGTAATTTCACATACTTTTCCTTGAACAAAGGGTTTCACAGATTCACACTGAAAAAGTGATTGTTTCACCTCCTTAGATGACTTACATTGCTTCTCTGTCCAACAAAATTGTTCCACAACAATTGCTTCAAAGGTTCTGACACCACACTGAATCCACAAACAAATCTTGTGTAATTATCACTCACCAATAAAGGGACGTGAACTCTCTTTATAATTTGCAAAAGGTGATTTCTTAATCGCTTTTAATAAATCCTCTTTAGGCTCAATGCTCTCTCAGAAATAGACTGACCTAAATACTCAATCTCTGTCACTCTAAATCTGCATTTATCTTTGTGTACCATCATTCCTCGTTCCTGAAGAATACTCAGTAACTTGCGCTGAGTGGCATCATGTTGAGCCAGAGCTGATGCAAAAATAAGGACATCCTCTTGATACATTATAAAACCAGTCTCTTCTTTAAACAGCCAATCCATAAGTCTCTGAAAGACAGTGCCACCTGATGTCAAGTCAAACAGTAATCTCAAATATGCGAATGCTCCACACAGTGTAATGAAAATCATTAATATTTGGGATTTATCTGTCAGTCTAATTTAGTGATATGCAGCCTTCAAATCAATTATACTGAAAAAGCATGCATCACCTATTTGTGCTAACATCTACTGCATCTTAGGAGGAGGATGACACTCAACAATGATGTTCCTGTTAAGTGAACAAAGTTCGGCAAAGAACTTCTCCACATTCTTCTTACGAGCGATCACAATACTCAAAATCCACTCGGAGCACTGCACAGGAGCAATAATGTCCTCCACACACATTTTGTCTTACAATTAATTTAAATCCTTCAGTACACTTAGACAGATCATTTCTAACCTTGTGCAGAGTAGGTTTATTTTTTTCCCTTAACTGAATGTCATGTGAAAAACTCTTGACACATCCAACCTTGTCCTTAAAAGCAGCAGTGTACTCTTTAAGTAAAACATCAATATCCTCTGCACTTACAGAGTCAATTTTTATCACAGAAAGTTTAGTGCTAGCCAAATTGGACTGTTGTGAATTCTCCTCCACCCAATCCAGATCCAGTTGCACAGGCAAAGGAGATCCAAGTTTAAGAATAATCCCCAGTCTGGCCTGGTCCATCCATCAAAAAGATGTTTTTCCATCCACAGCCACATACACGTTAGTGACCATCTTCCTACCTTTAAATGACACAACATTCTCACACCATCCGAACATTTTAATCTCAAACCCACAAAAGGCCTTGGGTGAAATGGCTCACTCACGTATTTCTACATCACTCCAACAATCCATGAATGTAGACTGATCCAAAATAGTAATGGGGGAGCCAGAATCAGCCATTAACAGTACCTGTACCGTACCAATACTAATAATGCAAATTGTCCCCTCACTGAGGTTGTGCCATCAGTGGTGATTGTGAGAACAACATTCTTGATCCCATCCTAATATCTACCCAAATTGTCCACCTCATCAATTTGCATCGTAGAGACACTTGTATTTCTTTTCTTACTGTTAAGCATCCCCCTACCTTTCGATCTGCAAAACTTTGCCAAATGGCTTATTTTGTCACATTTTAAACATTTGTGTTATATAGCTAAACAATTGGTGCATTCACAAAATGTATGTGTGAGCCACCACAAAAGCAAGGACCCATTTTTGAACTGTCTCGATTGTCACATTTCACTTTCTTTTCTTTTTTTCACATCAAAACGCACAGGTCCAACACTTACTTCCTGTTTATTACTATCAGAAGATAGATTTTTTTAAGACACCATAGCCCTCAACTCTTATAGCAGGTCCAAATGGCTGAGTAAAAGAGGGGTTACAAATGCACAAGAGTCTTTCCTTTATTTTTTTACTTAAACAGTCTATCACTAGTTGATTCCAAAGGTAAGTATCCATGCTGCAGCCGAAATCACAAAATGCCACTACAATCCTGAGATTTGCAATTAACTCATCAATAGATTCATCATCATCATATAACTTTATTTCGATCACAAAGATCATGAAAGTACACAGCACAAGAATGATTGGATTTAAATAACATAAGTGCCATAAAATAGTTTAAAAGCGGGAATGGTAAAAACAGGTAAAATGTACAGTACGTCATACAATGCATTTGGAGCGCTTGATCCACAGTGCAAGGTAATGGCCGGGGCCAACCAATCTACATAACAGAATTATCCATTTTTTCCTCAAGGATTTATAGTATGGGCAGACAAAAAGTAAGTGCGCAATGGATTCAGAACTAACATCGCACGCAGGACAAATATCGTCATTAAAAAAAGCATTGCAGCGCCACTTTATACAAAACAGTTTTGTGGGTAAGGTCTTGTAGCGAAATGGTAGAAATAGTTTACGTGCCAGAGGGGGGGACAATTTCATCAATGGTATCCTCAAAACAGGAGACAGGTTTAAAATTTAGAAATTCACGAGTGAAGCAACCCTCAGTTATTGCCAAGACCTTTTCTGATATAGCTTCCCAAAACATCCCTTTCAGCCTAGCCCTTGGTGTGATGGCCAGACTTTCCAGGTTTGACCAAAACACCTCCATTCCAAGCCTCCCCAGTAGACCCCTTAGAGAGCTGAACCAAGGGATCGAAATTACCTGGGGAAATTTCAAGAGGCCAGTTAGTTCCTCGTGATAGGGCGTGAGCTTGTCCATGGACCACCGCCTGTGCCAGGACATGAGAGGTTTGTAGTTCAGTTTATGGGCCAGCTGTCTGTGAGCAAGGTCCAGATAGAGGGGTGTCAAAGGGGTACTAGAGGGTAGGTCTACCAGGGATCTAAGAAAACTTTTTTTATGGTAGACAAACTATTAGTATTGCCCGTGCCCCAGAGTTCTGCTCAATATTGGACTCCCCGCTAGAACCTTGATATTATAGATTTCCAAAGCTGATGCTAACTGCCTGGACAAGGTTTTCCTGTGGATTTTGGTAATGTGAGCAGTCTGTTGGATTAATTGTAGTTTCACTTTCCCGATGTGGGCAGCCCAGTGTGTTGTCGAGGTCAAGCGAATACCTAAGTAATCAAAAGCATCAACAAGCTCCAGTTTACTACTACCAACAAACACATGACTTTTGGAAGGTTTAGCCTTTCCTCTCGTGAAAATCATGTATTTAGATTTAGCCTCATTTAACACCAAGCCCCACTCATCACAAAACTTACTAAAATCATTCAAGAGTTGTTGTAGACCCTGCAGGGATTTAGAAATTAGGGGGGTGTCGTCGGCGAATAGAAAAGCAGGAACTCTTCTTACGCCGATTTTTGGAGGTTCACACCCATTTCTATCTAAAAATTCAACCACAACGTTAATAAAAAGAGTAGAAAGTGTGGGGGCTAACACACATCCCCATCTCACTGAGCGCTGGACTGGGAAGGTTTCTGTGACTTTATTGTTCTGCCCCCACCTCACCTGTGCTGTGTTTAATTAATGTAATCTGATTAAAACATCTAAAAGGTTTCTAGGTCAGCCCATCTCTTTTAACGCCTAGACCGCTGCGTTTTTTCCGCCACAGTGCAGGCGTTCTATTAGGTGGGCAGGGCTCCGTAGGCCGTTCGCCGATGGCAGCACTAGCGAGGTAGTGCTCCCGAGCACGCAAGGGGGTAAAACTCTCCATAGGCTGGCTCACAGAACTAGATCAAAGCATCAATCTTGGCATCAGTGGCCAATAAATAATTTTCAAAATTCCTAAACCAAGTATGCCATTTCACAACAGGTTAGCCAGAAGACTATAAAAATGGCTCAGGTTGTGCAACAAACGCTTGTGAGGTCATATAACTTTGTGGCGTAGTTGGCAGACTAATAAGTTACAATATATCATTTTCTACACAAGGGCACTATGCCAGTGGGGTTGTATGCTTTAATATTGTGCATCGAAATATTTCCTGGTAAAAATGTGGTGTCCTAAATATCATTTATAAAAACATGGCCCACAGGGTCTAGATTGGATAAAAAGCTCCTTTGAGTGGTTCCTCAATTTCGGTTGATTTCTGAGGAAACAGCCCTATTACTTTGCAGCATGTTACACTACTACTATTAGAAAATATTCCTTTGGAATACCACCGGATTTCCCTCAATGGTCATGCTTGTCAGGATCTGCCAGATTGCCACCCACTGAGATATGGCATTCTAGGGATAAGGACATTGCGAAGTCCTCTTTCTGTTTCTTTTACCATCCGAGTGAATTCAATTACAGCTGTGTAGACAGTAGTTCTAGAATTCAAGGCCTTGGAATTAATTAGCCAGTTTTCCAGATACCAATCACACAGTGCGGCTCACTATCCATATCAAGATGCTTGCAAAGAATTATATTTTTTTCGATCAATTCCCCAACAGCTAATCAGATAGTGTGCTCTAACCGTAAATAGCTATTTCAAGCCATAAGATAGGTTTTAGAACATGTGAACAAAAAGTACCCTGTGAAGTTTTTAGCCAGGGGCTAGTAGACAGGTGTAACAAACCTGCACAGGTTGGTTCCATTCAGTCTACATCTCTGAGTGTCTCTGCTGTCACCTACTAGCAAATGCCTTTTATTTGCACCAACGGTTCTATAGACTCAATCACATGACAATGCATGTCTTTAGAATTTGGTATAGGACCAGGATGTAATGTCAATGACAAGCAGGAAAGAGGATGCACCGGTTTCCCAAGCTCTGTAGCCAAAGTGCTTGGGGTTTGATTTGCATTATAAGTGAGGTACATAGGAATAACGTCTGCCAACCTCATCTCCTTCCATAGACACCAGACTGCTTATTCTGAAGCAAAAGCTCCCACTTGAACATGCGGCTGAATCTTTATTGTTTCAGTGGTGCAAATATGTTTTTGGGGGGAAATAAGGAGAATGAAATGTATAAATAAAATATTTAGGAGGAATTTGATAACATAAGACTCACTCGTAACACAAACTAAACGAACCAAATACAAATTGAAAGTTTGTTGAACTCCTTATTCCTAAGCAAAAGAGAAATGGCAAGGGGATCTACTTTTTTCCACCCTGCACACATAAGTAAAATCATTTCTGCTTCCCTGAATTTGCTGCCACCTGAAAACAAACAAGCAATAACAAACCCAAAGGTTTGGATTTGTTTTCAGATAAAAAAGAGTGTTGAAGATGAAAGTATTGTGTGCTTGGGTTTGTAGGATGTCTCTGTGAAGCTCCTACAATTTCTTTTAGCAGGGCATACATGCATTCATATTTACTGTGTGCAGTTCAAAACCTCTGTTTAATTATTTGCCAGGTTTATTGTGAAGTTGACCTGAAACGACAGTCCCTTTCTCAGGCCAACACTGACCTCGGAATTGCTGCGGAGAAGCTTGAAGTCATTCGGAAGAAACTTGATGTAGGTAACAATTATACATTTTTCTATTTTAAAATATACCTAGGTGCCAAAATTAAAAGAGCATATGTGATCATCATTTGCATGCAAATATGACGTTTGTGATATTATGATCATTTCGAGTTTGGAAAATATGTAGCATCGTCCAAATTCATGGTTCTCCTGCCTCATTTGAAGGTGGGATCCGCCGAGGTTTAGTTGATGGTGCCTCAGCTGGCTCTGCTGGTGAAACACATTGACCTGGTGGCCATGACTGACACTGGACCAACTGGTCACAGTGATGACCACCCTTCCCATTTAGACAATGTATACGTCACTGGAATTCCCTGGCCAAGATCACCACGTGAGACATCCCAGTCCCAGGAAGGGAATTCAATGAATGTCCTGATATGCGGGTGGAGGGGTGGACACCTGGTGTATCAGGGCCATTGCTTTTGTATTTTTGTACAGCAATCCGCCACCCACTGCTGCACATTATTAAATCACTCACGGAATCATAAGGGGCTATGGGGACTTGGATGCCATGTATGGTTCACTGGGGGGGTCACACCAGTAACCCCTTGCTTACCCCTCAGACCCTGGCACTGCCTTTGTGAAACCTGGCCCACATGAAGCCAAATCAGTGGCAACCACACAGGAGCAACTTGGCTTTATGAGCATCTTCGCTCCACCCTTCTTGCGTTCTGCCTATTTTTGTATTATACTAATAGCGACTAATAGGCTTTTAATCACTATTAGTGTAATAAAAAAGGGTTCATGTTTGTGGGTGAGTGTGTGTGTGAGAGAGAACAATGAGCATTTGTAAGCATGTGTCTGTATTGTGAGAATGTGTGAGTAAGTAAGTTAGTGAGAGTCAATGGCAGGGAGTTAATGAGAATAAGAGATTTAGTGTCAGTAAGTGACTATGAGATGAGTTAGAGTGAATACAATGAGTAAGAGTGTTTACAAGTGAGTGAAAATGGCCGAGTGAGACTGAATACGAATGAGTCTGAGGGATTGTTTAAAAGTGTGAGTGAGAATGAGTGAGACCCAGTGACATTAAGTGTGGATAACAATGAGTGAGGATGAGTGAATTAGGGCGAGAGAGAGTAAGAGCCAGTGAATGTAAATAAGAAAGTGTGAGTGAGTGAGTGAGAGCAAGAGTGAATATGAGAGAGAGTGTTTGTAAATGAATGAGTGAGTAACAACACCTGAGAATAAGTCAGAGTGAGTGAGAATGAGACATTTGAGAGTAAGAATGCGTTCAAATTAATGGAGCTGGAATAAGTGAGTGTGACTGAGTTTGTGAGGGTAAGAGTGACTGCAAGACAGTGAGTGAGAATGAATGACAGAGTGAAGGTGAGTGACAATGAATGTGTGTGAATGAGAATGTAGTGTTAAGCTTCAGAATCTGCCATTGATTATGGCATACTGAAGGCAATTTGTTGTGTATAGAGGCAGCCATGACAAAATACTGCTACTGGCATACTGAAGGCAGTTGTTAGTCTGATAGGTGCGTTTGACAACATACTAGTATTTGCATACTGGAGGTACTTCTTGGCATAATCAACACCCATGGTAAATACAGGTACTGCATACCGGATGTACTACGTGGCATGGGAGCACCTGTGACAAAATGCTGGCGCTAGCTCATTGAATATAATTCTTGGCATGAGGGAGGAAAACAGTGGTATAATGGCGGGAGCAACCATGACAAAATATTGTCCCTCACATAGTAGAGGTAAAGTTTCATTTTATGGTCAGCCATGGGATAATGATGGTATTAGTGGCAACATTCTGACACATTTAATTTTTGGCATAAGGGGACAACCATGTTAAATGAAAAAATAATGGCCCTGGCACCATGGCAGTTATTTTTAGGACTGGCCTTTGAGACAGCATTAGCAATCTGGCTGGACAATTGTTTTTCAAGTAAATGTATCTATAATATGCTTACCTTACAATGAGGGGCTTTTGGTAACTGAGTTTCATTGATTGGTCTGTTCAATTGTGACATTTTATTTCCGCTCACTTGCAGCATTTTGTGTGGAGCAAAGGGTCAGCCTACTTTATTCATTGGCTCCTTTCATTTTAAGTTAATACACAAAGCCTGTGCACATTGGTCAAATCTCCCTAAAAATCTTTCCTTTCTCTTCAAAGTTGGTTGAAAGTGTGCTTTATTTTATTTAGAATTTATATTAGCTTTAAAGACTGGTAATCTATTTTGCCTGCACTTTAGATGCCCAGTTAGATTGTAATGTATTTCTGTCTCATTCTTAGGTCTGGTGTAAGCCAAGAACGTTTGATTTTACTACAATATTATGAATGACATACTAACTTAACCCCTTTAGAGCTTGTAAACAAACCTCCCCAGTGCTGCGCTGTCCATTATCCAGTGCTGAACTGGACGTCCAACGGTCGTGCGCAGCACTGGGGAGGTAGTGGCCGTGACGACCGTTGGCCGACGGCAGCAATTAAGGGGTTAAAAGGGCTTTTATCCACCTCTCTTCACCTATTAGTCTGTTGTTGTGTCATTCCCATTTTGCTTGCGCTCTCTACAGCATACAGCATGAGGTAATGGGTCGGCACACTTAAGCCTCTGTTTAGCGTCGCTTTGAATGACTGCATTTTGCTCTTTCACAAGGTGTAAATTCACACACAATGTATATCCCTTTAGTGCTAGTGTTGCCTGAATTGAAAGCAGGACGTACTTGAAGTTAGCGCAGGGCACATTCCAGCCTTACAAGTTCCTGTCTCCTTTCAATGCTGTTGTAAATTCCTTTTGAAGTGGACTGCTGCTATTTCAGAGCATTCGAAGTTGTGTTCCTGGGCACAGTGTCATCAATGGTTCTTTAATAAACTTTGCCCAGAAAGAAAATAAAACGTTATCATGTTTAATATGGAGCACACTTGTAACAGTTTAATTTAAATATAGGTGGGGCGTAATTTGAGTTTTAGTATGCAATATTTTATACTGTGAACTCTCTTTTCTTCCTTCTTTCCATCTTCTTTGTTACTTTCCTTGTTCTTTACTTTTTACTTACATCTTTCTTTCCTTCTTTCTTTTTTCCATCTTTTCTTCTTGTTCCCGTCTTTCCTTCTTATTCCCCTTCTTTCTTATTTGCCTTTCTTTTTTCTTTTCTTCTGTCTTTGTTTCTCTTTCCTTTTTTCCTTTTTCTTTTCTTTTGTTTTTCTTCTTTCTTTCTTCCTTTTCTCCCATTTGCCTTTTTCCTTCTTTTCTTCATTCTCTATCTTTCCTTTTTTGCATGTTTTGCCTTATATACTTTTTTCTTTCATTCCATTTTTCCCTTCTTTGTTTCCTTTTTTCTTTGCTTTCTTCTTCCCTTTGTACTTTTATTTCTTCTTTCTTTCTTTGCCTTACAATCTCTCTTTTTTGTCCTTTCTATTTTTTTGCATCTTTATTTATTGCCTTCTTTACCTTTTCCCTTCTTTATTGCTTGTGTTCCTTATTTTCTCCTTCTTTCTATCTATCTTTCTTAGTTTTTTCTTCTTTCCTTAATTTTACCTTTCCTTCGCTATTTCCTTCTTTCTTCCTTCTGTCTTTCTTTTTTGCATTTTATCTTTCTTTTCTTTCTTTCTTTTTTACCTTCTTTCTCTATCTTTCTTTTTTGCCTTCTTTCCTTTTTCTTTCATTGGTTCCATTTTCATTCAATCTTTCCTGTTATCTTTCCTTCTTTCTTTTTCTTTATTTCTCTTTTGACTTTCTTTTCTTTTTCTATCCTTTTTGCTCATCTATATTGCCTCCTTTACCATTTTCCCTCTTTCTTGCATTCTTTCCTTATAACTTTTTTCCTTCCTTCTTTCTTTCCTTCCTTTTGCCTTTGTTCTTTCTTTCTTTGCTTCTCTTGTTTTTCTTTCTTTCTTTCTTTCTTATTTCTTTCATTTTCCCTTATTTACTTCTTGTTTACATTTTTCCATCTTTCTTTCTTCCCTTCTTTCCTTTGTTCTTTCTTTGTTGCCTTCTTGCTTTCTGTTTTGCCTGCTTGCTTTCATTCTTTATGTCTTTCTTGTATGCATATTTTCCTTGTTCTTTCTTTTCTTTTTTCTTTCTTTTTGCCTTCTAGCTTCCTTCCATTATTTCCTTCTGTATTTCCTTCTTTTTTCGCACTTTCCTTCTTCCTTGCCTTCTTTTTTCCTTCTTTCCTTTCTTCTTTTTGCCACCTTTCTTCTTTCCTTTTGCTTTTCTTCTTTCTTGCTTTATTTCCTCTTTTCTTTCACTCTTACTTCTTTGTGCCTTCTTTCCTTCTTTCTACCTTCCTTCCCCTTTTGCCTCCCTGCTTTCCTTTCTTTTTCCCTTTCTTCATTCCTTTTTGGCCTTCTTTATGTTTTTGTCTGTTTTCATTCCTTACTTGTCTACCTTCCTGCCTTACTTTCTTTCTTTCTTCCTCAAATGAGAGGCTAGGAGCCAAGGCCAAACCAATAAGCTTTTTAGGTCTGTGTTAGCTAAGACATTTTAATTTTGCTAAAAGCATTTATAACATAGTTACTTGTAGGGGTTGTCAGTCAGACTTCATCTACTAGTCTGTGGCTATGGTACTCACATGTCGCTTACACCTACTCAAGTATACATCGATAGACAATGTTAGTCCACTTCACCCATTGGCTGACTTCACCATGATTTATGCCATATTGTCCTTTCACAAGGAGCACATCCATATGCAAGGTAGATCCCTTCAGTGCTGGGTGTACCATGGTAATGTGTACTTTTTGAGACCAGAAAAATACCTTTACCTGTAACCAATGATATTTTTAGATTTAATGAGGGCTCTCCAGCTTCTTGAAGAATAACGTTTTGCAAAAACCATGACAAATGAATTGCCAAAAGGCTGAAGGCAAAAGCCAGACCTGTTGACTTCACCAATGCTTGGTAAAGATGTTGTAGTCAAGTCTCACTTTAACATTTTAGCTGCCTGCAATTTGACTGCTTGTGTTACTGGCAATTTACTCTTCTCTCCTACACAAATAATAATGATAAAATGCACAACACAACAGAAAGGTTAATTAATAAAGTTTTAAGATTTTTATTGCTAGCCTATGGCATGGTTAGGCAAAACATTTTTTTTCATTTTATTATGTGGCATGTGCCGGCATTAAAAAACTTGACCATCAGACAAGTTAAAGCCAAACTGGTTTTGCTATATCTCTTAACACCTATGGCACACTTTAAAAAACAGAGGGGACTATTCCATAGGAGCCTCAGGTTTCAATGGAATGGCTCACCATGAAAGTACTTTATTAATTATTGCTCTTTCAAAGCCTTTGTCTTTTTAGTAAATTTATGCAAAAATTGTTCTTTTCAATCCACTATTCTTTTTTTTTTACATTTTATTAAATCAAATCACAGAGTCATTATTGCAGATCCAAGTACATTTCAATTAGAAGGTACAGTATTTAACACGCACGTGTTACATATCATAGCCAACAAGAGTTTCACTGTTCTGCTCTTCTGTGCATTGCCATATCTTCTGTCAGTGACGTGCAACTCTCACCCCCGAACATGTTCCAACCCTTCCATTTCTGATCCTACTTCTTAGGGCAGCCTCGCATTTTATCGACCTCTTTCTCTGCTATCATGCAGCGATCCATTTCCGCCACCCAGCCAACAGTTAACCCCAAGACATTGCAATAGCTCTCTTTACTAATAGGTTCCCCAGTGCCACCCATCGTTGTTCTATTTCAGTCAGATCTGTGGCCTCCCATATGTTCAGGATCCCCAACCCTGGCGTCAGATTGATTCGTTTTCCTAACGTGTCCCTCATTTTTTTGGTGTATTTTCCCCATAGACGGCGTATCTTGGGGCAGTTCCAGAGGACATGGTAAAAAGTGCCATCCTGACCACATCCTCTGAGGCATAGTGTGTCTGTCCTGCAGCCAATCTTAGCAAGAAGTACCCCCAAAAGGTAGGAGTGATGTAGGATTTTTAGTTGGATAAGACGAAAGTGATGATTTATCGCCGTTTACCTAGGGGACATTAATGCCGTCTGCCAATCTTCATCATTTATGGGCCCTATGTCTACCTGCCATTGGTTCCGGAGGGTCTGGAAGGAATCAGGTACGTTATTACAGAGCTTGCGGTATGTGCAGGATACAGCCTTTGTTAGGAGCGGTTCTCAGAGTGGGCAGTTCTGGTATGGAGGTCAAGTCAGGGATATTAGTCTGAAGTGCATGCCAAATTTACAAGTATCGAATAATTTCTCCTGAAGCAAGGTTGTGTTTAGTTTGCAGCTCTTTAAAGGTGAGGAGTTTGCCCCTGTGTATCAGGTCACCAATACTTGTTATACCGATAATGTCCCATTTATCAAAGCCCACGTGGTGGCAGAGTGGCCATAATTTCTGTGTGGACCAAAGCGGTGTGAATTTCGTGAGTTTATCTGCCCATCCTAAACGTTTAGTTGCTTGGTGCCAGATGGCCACTGTCAGCGAAATAGGTACAATAGGTACAAGGTATCAGCCCCTCCGGACCTTACCATAGAGTGCTACCAAATAGCCCTCCCTACCCGTTTGGTACCACTCTAGGTGAAAGGCCGGATTCGACGGGAAACCGTGAATCCAGTGGTTCGTAGCCACCAACCGTGTGGCCCAGTAGTACAAACGGAGGTCAGGAAGAGCAATTCCCCCATCGGACCACCCCCTCGTCAGCTTGCGGAGGGCAATGAAAGGTGTCTTGCCGTCCCATAATAGAGTCCGGATCTCACCCTCTATGGCAGTGAAGTATGTGTCAGCAATGGGGAATGGGCAGTTCTGGAGTACATATAAAAATCTACGGAGTGCAAGCATTTTAAATAAGGCTGCTCTACCCAGGTGGGACAAGGGCAGTGTTCTTCAATGTTGAACATCGTCTTATAGTCATCGGAGGTGGCCAAGAAGATTCCGATCGTAGAATATTTTGGGGTCAGAAGTAATATAAATCCCTAAGTATGTAAAACCTTCGGTGGTCACATCAATTTCATATCCACGCGGTAATTTGGGTGGGTGGCCGTGCAGGACATACAATACCGACTTTGACCAGTTAATAGTATACCCTGCGTATTTACCAAAGTTGATGATGACATTAAGTCGACTATTAAGTGAGGCTCGTGGGGATGCCAGATAGGTCAAAATATCGTCCACATATAGCGATATTTTATCCACTATATCTTCCCTCCATCACATGCCATGTATTGAAACATTGCGTCTGATCCAGTGCGCAAGTGGCTCCAGAGTCAACACAAACAGGAGTGGCGATAAGGGGCACCCCTGTCTAGTCCCTCTCTGCAAAGCAAACGCACGTGATGTATGGTTGTCTACTCGAATTTGGGCCAGTAGAGCGATATATAACCGTGCCACCCATTGTCGAAAACGAGGACCGAAGCAGAACCTCGTCAGGACCTCAAATAGGTAAGGCCACTCTATTGAGTTAATGACAGTATAACCGCGTCTTCCTGTAAATATGGTTGTCTGCTCAGGACGTTGTGGACTCAATGAATATTTAGGGCCGTGTTACGGCTTGGTATGAAACCTGATTGGTCATCATGAACCACAGAGGGAAGGACTGTAATCAAGCATGATGCAAGGAGTTTAGCTAGTACCTTGGCCTCTGAGATGAGCTACAGTTTGTTGCTGGCTTACTGGGTTTACGTACAACGACGATAGATGCCAGCTTTTGATCCAAGGGAAGAACACCCTGCTCCAGGCTTTTGTAATACATATTCTTACGGTGTGGAGCTATTTTGGGGGGCATGCCCTTAAGGAATTCAATTGGGATCCCATTGGGCCCCATTGCTTTCCCAGAGTTGATAGCAAATATAGCTTTACACATTTCTTCTGTGGTTATGTCAGCATCTAAAGCCTCTCTATCGCTGTCCGAGAGTGTGGGAAGGGGCATTTCTTCCAAAAGCTGGCGTGAGTTGCTAGCCGAGGTGGTAGTTTTGGAAGAATATATCACCTTCAGGTGGTCTGCAAATGGATTTGCCACCTCCTGAGGATCAGTTACTAGCTTCCCATCTTCGAGTAAGAGTTCCGGGACCCACCTGGCCGCCTGATCTCATCGTACCAACCACGCCAGCATTTTCCCGGCTCGCTCACCTAGGTCATACACTCTAGGGTGTGTATGGAAGAGTCTAGTCTGAGCTTTTTCGAGCGAGAGCGTTATATTCTAGTTGTCTATTTCGGAGAGCAAGGGTTGTATTTTTGGAGGGTGAGGTGTTATGTACAGTTTCAAGGTGTAGCAAGTTGCTTTCTAATTGAGTCAGGTGTGCATTTTGGTTCCTAATGTATCCTATCTTTAATGCTAGTGCACATCCTTTAATCACTGTTTTATAAGACTTCCCCATGATGTTGGCTCAGTCAACAGAGTCAACATTCTCATTAAAATAGTAATCTGTTTGCTCGGCCAGGTCGTCTTTAATATCTGGAATCGTCAGGAGCCACGGGTTAATAATTATGGGGCCTCGGTGACAATGTTGATGGAAAGTGAGGTCAGTCATGAGGGGGAGAGTGATCAGATATACCTCTCGGGAGGCTGTGGGGATGTCCGAACAGTCCGATGTCAGCCAGTGATGTGAAGAAATAGTCAATGCGAGACATGATTTTATGCGTATTAGAGTAGTGTGTAAAATAGGTTGTACTGGGGTTTAACGTTCGCCAGATGTCAGTGAGACCCAATGCTTGGGCGAAGTCGGCCATGTGCGTAGTTTATCGGGGAGACTGTCTTTGGGGGTGTCTATCTAGCATCTCGTCCATCACCATGTTGAAGTCACCTCCCAGAATAAGAGTGCCTTGGGGGAGATCTACAGGAATATTTTCCCAGGTCTTGCAGTGCAGCCCTACACAGTGAGCGTGGAAGATATACTGAAATAACATTGAGTGGTTTGCCCTCCCACATCCCTTGAAGCACAGCAAATATACCCTGCGGGTCACTCCACATCCAAGTGGGTGTAAAGGCAAGATTTTTACGTATGAGTATACCCGTGCCTCTAGATCCCAATGTGAATCCTGCGTGGGTCAGAAGCGTGTATCCCCATCTATTAAGAGCCTTGCAGCTATTCCCTACTAAGTGTGTTTCCTGGAACAATACAAGATCTGGGAGTTGCCGTTTGAGGTATTGTAGAATTATTCCCCTTTTTATCTTGCTCCCCAACCCATTAATATTCTACGTCATAATAGATATCTTCATATCTCTTGTGTCTGTCATGGTGGGTAGTAGTGGAGAGTCGGGGTTAAATAATGCAAGTAATAGTGCCGCAGATAGCGCCTTCCAGCTAAAGGGGCGAAGTGACACATCAATACTGGCAAGGTTCCTCCCGCCCCAATCTCCTGGGCTCATGGACAACTTGAGTATTGCAGAATCTATTTCAGTCAAATGCATATTCCTCTGAATGCTCTGTGTTAAAATAACTGTAACAGTGAACAACCCAACTATCCCCCTCCCCCACTCCTTACCCCCCTCCCTGCCCCCCTGCCAGTGGAATTACAACTTTCCACACCCAATCGTGTGAAGGGTGCATGGCTAACCACTATCACCCCTCGCCTAATGCAATATGGTGTGTTTCATAGCATATTAAAGTACGTAGATAATAGACCGATCTTTAACCAAGCAAACTTTGGAAAGAAGGCGAATTACAAACGAGTATGATAGAGACAACAAGTCACTGAGTCGCAGTCCCAACAGTGATCATGGCGCCCCCATAATGTTCTTAGCAGACTCTTAGGTAGTTTTTCATATAGGCCGTAGAATACAAATCAGAAAGTGTAAAAGGGCCCTCAGTAGAGTTAGCGAAAATGAATAAGAGTTTGGCACAGTGGCTCAGTGTCACCCAACGGGGTCATCTTCCAGGCGACATTCATTTGACACCGGTGGAGCACGCTGGCTGTTACGGAGTTCCCTGTTGTTGTTACCGTCTGGTGATCTTCCCACTCATCGCCATCCTTCAAGCCATTCCCAGGCATCATCTGGAGAGAGGAAGAACCATGATTTCCCCTCGGATTCAATTCGGAGTTTAGCCGGGAACAGCATAGAGTATTTAATATCTTTATCCCGCAGGACTTGTTTGACTGCTGTGAAGCTGCGTCTTTGGGCTTGAACTTTGACTGTAAAGTCCGGGAAGAAGGTGACATTCGCATTATCAATCTTGACTGGAGGGCCGCTCTTGCTGTTTGTAAAATGACATCTCTGTCCCGGAAATTAAAGACTCTTGCGATTACAGGTCTGGGAGGGGTACCAGGTTTTGGGCGTCTGCCGGGGACTCTATGGGCTCTTTCAATGGAGAAGTAACTAGAGAGGCGCTTAGGTTGAAGTTAATGAGCACCAGGTCTTCCACAAAAAGATCCATGGCCAGTCCCTCTGATTTTTCCGGGACTCCCAGGTTATGGATGTTGTTCCGCCTCGCCCTCCCTTCATAGTCATCCAGGAGCTCCTTCATCTTTTTCTGCTGGTCTTGGAGCTGGGTTACTTGCCGCTGTAGAGTAGAGGTGTCGGATACCAGAGCTTTTGTAGTGATTTCTACATCCTTAACTCTCGAGTCCATTTTCTTTATATCCGCATGGAGGAGAGTGGCTTCTATATTCACAGAGTCAATTTGAGTTTCCAGCGACATTCGCACACCTGCGATAGCTTCCATGACATCTTCGAGAGTGAGAGTTTTGGATGAGGAGCGAGGCTGTGAAGTCTTGGGGTCTTCTCCTGGCATCTCTTCCGTCTCCTCCCCTTGCCTAGACCAAGCAAACTTTGCCAACTGTTTTTGAGTCTGAGATTTGAGCCCCTTGTTTGTGGCCATATTTGGCAGATAGGAGACAAGGGAGCCCAAGAACCCTTGAAGATACGTGCAGAAGTCTAAGGGACACACCCGTAGTATCCGCCGCCTTCACGGAGGGAAAAGGTGAGCCTCCGTTGGCCTGTCCGAGGAGCCTCCGTTGGCCTGTCCGAGTTCCAGGTGAGTCAGCCAAAGGGGGAGGGAGTATGTTTGTTTTTCTAGCAGCCAAGTGGGAGTCCAACAGTATCCGTACGATGTACTTTATGGCCTGCGACCAGTGTGGGAAAGTACTTTTGTTGCTAGTATGGTGTGGGACACGGTGCAGAGCAGTCCCGCAGGGGGAGACCACCCTTCTACTATAATCTGTGCACAGTGATGGCTGAGAGGCTATGGCAAAGTATATTACCCTGCTGTGCCGTCCATTGAATTGGAAAATGAGAAGAGCCAAATCGAGATTCGGTTGCAGCACACCACTCGGCCGGGGGAAGGCCAGGTGTTTTAAGCCACCAGTGTTCTCGAAGGTGGCCTGTAGGAGGCAGTATTCTGTGTCACGCTTTCTCCGATGGCGACAACAATTCTGGGGCACACTCCCTACCTATGCTGTTGGAGTCAACATTTTGAGTCGTGCGTGCACCTTAGGGCGGGTTCAATCCCGGGACACATGCCCAACCTGTGCTGCAGAGGTCAGCAGGCCTCAAAACAGGCCCCCAGACACAGTGTATGGCTTAATAAGTCTGCAGCAGTTACCGCTCCCACAGCGAGAAAAGGTGCCAAGCCGACCTTACATATGACGACCCCGTCTGCTCAGGGGTAGGGGCCCGATATCCAGACGAGTAGGCCGGAAGCCGGGGCCTCGATTCTGCGCTGTGCCACACAGCCCTCCTCAGTCACCATCCGGCGGCAGGATTGTCTAATACGTGGTCTCACCCATCTCAGAGTTCGATCAGCACATTTTAAAGCTTGCGCTGGTGGGCGTCTATGGTGTGCAGCCGCCTCATGGGTGATCCAGTGCCCCAGCGGGAAGGCCGCAAAGCAGGGGTGCTCTCATCGCCAGTCAGCCGGTCTCCACTCTTCTCACACCGCATTCGCTGGCTACGCTCACCTTCCACCCCGGCAATGTCCGAATGACTTCACCTCTCCGGTGGGGCCCGGAGGTCGCACGCTCCGGCATTTTCCGCCGCTCCCTGGGCTTCGTTCGCTATTTTGTAGTACGCTGGCTTCTCACTCCGGAGTTGTTATTGCGCCCCAGCAAGGAAGCAGCTCGGTCTCTGCGTGGCGTCTGTGTGTTGGATCAGTGTGAAAAGCGATTCCCATGATGTAGGGGGAATCTATCTCGCTATGGATGGATAAATGATCGGATAATAAGGCGAGGGCTGGGGAGCCACTTCAGAGAGCAACCATTCCCTACGGCCGCTAGCCACGCCCCCCTTCAATCCACTATTCAACACTATTTGTTTCAAAAGTTTTGAGGAGGGAACCATTTGTCTTGACATTTGTCTGTGTTATACTAATCATGTTTTTATTATAGAACTTCAGTGATATCTATTATTTGTGGTTGTCTACATAAGTAGGGTCATGTGACACTATTTACTGGGGACATTCAGGGGCAAATGTCAAATGATTTCATTTACTCTAAGGCCATTAAGGTCAAAGGGTGCATGATGTCACTTCTGCTACCCCAGGCATTTTATTGAATTGACTTTGAGGTGTGGGTTCACATCAATGGCAAGCAGAGTCCTCATTTGGGACCCACCTTGGACCCATTAGAAGGGGGTGAAGTCACAGAAGCCCTTGTGAGTTGATTCTTGGCCTCCTTTCAGTATAAGGCCAGGACTGTCCCTACAGACAGGGTGGCAGGAACTGTGCTGGCAATATTTGCATAGGCCCTCATAAAGAAGGGTGGCCCAATAAACCCTTGGGAGCTTGACTATGAAATATAACCCATTAGGTGCTACCAAGGGGATACTTATTGAGAAGATTATTCACTACGAACATTAGTATATAGTGAAAGGTGTTAGCCACACATTCAGCTAAGCAAATTAATGAAGAGAAAACCCACAAAGCAAATATTTGAGAGAGAAGGGAAAATATGTGAAGAATATTTAATACAAAAAGAGAACCATTATTCATGCATTTATATTTTCTTTTTTTTTCATCGGAAGGGCCACATGTTCTATCACATAGCACATAAGTGTAACAAAAATGGGGAAAATCTGATAATGTCGAATTGTACAGATCACATATGTGCTAATTCACTGTTGCATGTGTTGTTTCTTGAACTTACATCGACGTTTCTCTCGTTTAGTTAATAAGCAAGATCATCCTCAGGATAATATGTATAAGGCAATGATTTCCGACTCCTATTATTTCAATATTGACTGGTGGATGAAAACCATGAGTGTTTTCAAATAAAATGCTGGGAACTAGTGCTTGGTTAAGGCGAAATGAGCATCAATGCTGTTCCACTTTTAATAAATAAATACTTCAATACATACATACATAAATAAATACAAAATAAAGCTTCAGAACCTAAAAAAAAAGATAAGTGACCGCCCACACGCAGCAGTTTGAGTGTAGATTACAGCTGTAGGCCAGGACCTAAGGCTAACACCCACTCTGCATTGCACCTAGAAGTGCACTGCGTAGGCTGGCAGCCAGCAGCGGGCGGACAAAAAGCCTGACTGTAGGTTCATGCTTGTGTGTGTTGGCAGCCTACAGTGTGCCAGCACTGGGCAGAGAAAAGTGATTTCCCATCTCAGTAGATACGGGAGCAGATTTACAAGCCCCTTGCGCCACTTTTGCATCACTTTTAACATGGGAAACGTTACGCAAAATTGGCGCAAGGGACTTGTAAATAAACGCTGGGGTGTTTTTTCTCACTCTGTGACAAAACGCAGAAATGCAACTTTGGTTACTGCACTGCTTTGTGCCAAAACTTAATAAACATGTCCCTTTCTGTCATTCAATTTCTATTCATAAAAATAGTCATTTCTCCATGAAAATGTAAGGCTCAGAGAGTATGACGTGCTTTAAATATATCTTTTTTTATTATCAATCAATCGAAATTCATCATAGTATTTTCCTTCACAATGCACAGTCAATATCCTGGGCATCAGTGTTGAAAGTCATTTTTTCTAAAAATCCATTCAATATAACACCATTCTTCTTCACTTGCATACCAATATTGATACTACTTTCACACCCATATCCTAAAACCAATTATTGCATGTTGGGATTTGTCTCCTACTCGGTCTTGTGTTTTCCTGAAATGCCTCCTCCCTGCTCCACCCTTGCCTGAGTCTCCTACTTCACCCACTGTTCGAAAATGGCTTTCTCTGAAGGGTCACCTCAAACCTTTTGCCTTCCTCCATCGATTTTTTGGACCTCGTTTTTGTTGGCTTTAGGACTCTGAGCACTTGCTGCTGACCAGTGCTAAAGTGCACATGCTCTCTACTCTAAATATGATATACTACAGGTGGAACCCAATTAACCACACGGCATCTGGGTGGAGATACAAGAATAACTAAATATGATACATAGGGAAAGATAATATAAGCATTTAAAGGATAAAGATACAATTAATTATCTCTATCTATTTGAGTTAACTCTCTTCCAGAACAAATCAATGCTTCTTTAAGTCTCTTCAACTAATGGTAACCCAGAAAAAGATTTTTTTCAAAAAAGATTTCTTTTCTATTTATTAAACCATCTTTTGCAAAATTGAAAATACGTTATCTTTTGCTGTTTTTTAAAGACATATATATATACACACACAGATTATACATATATACATGTATATACAAACAACACAATATATCAATACATATACAACAAATGTATCTTTGAACCTTTTTAGAGTCCACGCCCTTATTATTTTAACCAAAGGATGCTTCTAAATCATGTATAACCAAAGACATTCCTTACAAAAAGGTCGCCATACGGAAAATAGGAGCATGGGAGGTAAAAACCATTAGCCTCTAGTATTTTTATGCTCCTTTTGAATTTAATTCACATATTCAAAATCTTGAAATGGTGCCTTCCACAAAAGTGTTGACGCGTTTTAGCCTTTCTAATTTCCAGGCCTCATTAGGACTAGGGCGTTCAAGGTTCCGTCTAAAGAATCAAACATATCATATTTACATATTTCCATATATACAATGGGGACACTGATCTAATTATATACACTCAAAAATACACATGTTCAAATAAACAAGGAGAAATTTATATTATCCTAAATACATTTTATTTCAGCTTCCTCGAAGTGATACAGCACTGTTTATATTTACACACCCCAAGTGAAAAAAGTTAAATAAGTTAAAAAACACACCAAACTATTAGGGAAGACTAGGCTGTATCTATAGCTCCAGATTAAACTAACGTTACTGTACATGAATGAATACTATAACCTACAACCAGTGGGCCTGCAGCAGTCATTGTGCCACCCACACACATAGCCTTTCAAACCTGTCTCAGGCCTGCCACTGCAGTGCCTGTGTGTGCAGTTTAATGCCACTTCGCCTTGGCATGTAGGACTACTTGACAAGCCTTAACCTCCCCTTTTATTATACATGTCACCCCTAAGGTAGGCCATAAGTAACCTATGGGAAGGGTGCTATGTAAGTAAAAGGTAGGACATATACCTTTATTTTTGTATGCCTTGGAAGTGACAAACGGTACAAAAGGGGGTGATGATGGACGGAGCATCTGAACCAATCAAACACTCACACCCAGTCAAAAGATCTGGGTTTGATCCATCACCGTTCTTTAGCCCACTCTGCCACCCCAGTTCAGACATGGCTATATGCAAATCAGTCAGACCCTGTGCCTCATGGGAACAGTCCAGCCCGAACTGCCAAGCGATGCCTTCCCTGGACTGGAAACAAGCTTCCGAGGACAGGTTTCTGGCATTACAGCCGTCTTCAGCCCGGCTTGCTTGAATCCAGTGACAAACAGCATTTTTGTTTTCAACTACTGTGAGGCCTACTCCTCTCATAGGCCAGCTTTGGGAATTCCTAAATACACTTTTAAGCTGTAATTCCTGATCCAAGAGGTGCAACTTTTGCATGCTTCATATGTTTGAAATGGTTATGATAAATCCTCCTTACGGCTGAGGTTGATTTAGCATTACTGTTTTAGAAATGCCACTTTTAGGAAGTGGACATTTCTCTGTACTTACTGCTCTTTGTGCCTGGCAGCCTGTCTCTAATACAGGTCTGGGCTGAGTGGCAGCTACACTTTGTGCATTCTGTCTAGAGAGCCACAAACACAGGAAGGTGAGGCTCATCTTCATTCTGAATACTCATCTGCATTCATAGGTCTTTCTGGGCAGGAGGAATGGGAGAGGCTGACTCTTACACTTCAATAGAAAGTCCACACACAAAGAACTGATGTACTCCCCCCACCATAGATATCCTGGCAGACAGGACTGAGTTGAAAGGGATCCTTGTGCACTTCAGAGAGTTCATTTGAAGTCACCCTCTACATAAAGGGCACCTTTGGCTATAACCACTGTGTCTCATGACCACCTGAAAGCAGACACTTCCGTATCTTGAACTGAACCTCTGTCAGAAGGTGCTGTGCTGCTTAAAGGACTCATCTGGACTGCTTTTCTGGAAGGACTGTTTTTCTGCTCAAAGGACTCAATTGGACTACATTTCTGGAAGGACTGCTTTTCTGCTTGTTGCCCTGATGCCTGGTGCTCCGTGACTCTGCTGGATGGAGAGTTGGGCTCTGCCTTCCCTCCAAGTGATCTCCAAGGGCTTGCTGGCTTGCCTCCTGTTTTCTGTGGTCTCAAGGACACAAAAGCCTTCCTACAATTCTGCTGGTACTGCTGGATTCTGCCTTCTTTAAATTCCTACCCTTTACTGAGGGGCCCCCTCCAAGTTCTGGGTCTCAGTAGCGGGTTCTGCAGCTAATTTCTGCAAAATATTAAGCATTGCATTGTATGCGTAAGAAATTACGCTGCATCGCCCTTCAATGCTGATGGAGAGGCTGTCTGACGACATCGATTCCCCGGCCTGCATGGCTAGATGATGACAGTAGGCGTGGCTTGGCAACAACACATTACATTTACTTAAACGGAGCTCGATGACGACGTGGGACCCCTTTTGTGCATCTCAACAATGATGCAGTAGACTTTTGACATCGCCGAAAGCTCTATCCAAGGTATTTCTTCAGCCGGACTTGTCTGGGTCCTGTAGCCTGCCTGCTGTCAATCGCGGTCGGCTTGAACTTTGGATTTGCACCGGTCCATTGTGACCTCAAGTTACCTTTTGACTAATAGTGACTTCTAAGCACTATTTTTGATTCACTCTTTAAAAATTCATATCTCGGCCTCTACTTATTTATTTATTTATTTTTATTTTAAGAGTTTTATATAGCGCTGGCTAGACCCGGAGGTATCAGAGCGCTTTACATGAGTTTCCACAAAATTACAAGATTACATCAGTTCCAATTTACATCAGTTGCTAGACAAACAATTACAAGAGCATAGAAAACAAGATAAGTGAATTGTAGAGGGGAAGGGGGTAAGGGTAAAGGGGTGGGAGGGAGATATGGCAGAAACACGAAGGAAAGTCTGCCCAAAGTCCGGCTGGGTAGGTGATGGTCGAGGGGAAAGTCCCAAAACCCAACTCCTCTATAGCTATCAGGTAGCTCCACCGGGCTTTGGCCAAATAGCTAGATCTCAATGGGAAACATTTAAAGAACATGATTGATTGATTGAAAATAATTTATAACGCGCAAAAACAATAACCCGAAGGTATCAAGGCGCCTAACCATAAAATCAGAAAGTAGAACCATTCAACCATTACACATAAGCTTGCAGGAAGAGGCGAGTTTTAAGTGCACTACGAAATGTCTGCAACGAGGGCAGGGACCTGAGATCCAAAGGGAGTTCGTTCCACCATTTAGGGGCAAGGGTGGAGAAGGCCCTGCCACCCCATTTGGCTCTTCTTATGCGAGGGGCTGACAGAAGCAGTTTCCCGGAGGAACGCAAGTTCCTTCCAGGGATATAGTTGGAGATGATGGAGCTTATTCCCGAGTCACTGTTTTTTGTGATGACTCTGTATGTCATACACAAGACCTTGAACCGTACTCGGTGTTCTACCGGAAGCCAGTGCAGTGTTTTCCTGGCTAACGTAGCCGAAGTACGTCTGGGAACATCCAAAACAAATCTTGCTGTGGCATTTTGAACCACCTGTAAGCGCTGCAGGAGGCTCTTTTTTATCCCCGCATACAGCGCGTTACAGTAGTCTAGCCGTGAGCCTATTAATGCCACAGCTACCTGTTTTCTGGATTGTAACGAAAGATATTTCCTAATCCTTCGCAAGGTGTGGATTAGGCCCCAACAGGTGGAGCTGGTTCTGCTCACCTGTCCATTCATATCCAGGGCTGGGTCTATCATCACCCCCAAATTCTTGGCAGATGTTGTGGGGGAAGGGCATGCTCCAAGCGAATTGGGCCACCAGCTGGCTGACCAGATGTTATTGTTCCCTCCGAACACCATCACCTCCGTCTTCTCCCCATTCAGTTTAAGAGAGTTCTGAATCATCCAGTACCAACCGCCTCCATACAAGATCTAAACTTGGAGGCGGTCTGCACGTCTGAATGGGAGAGAGAGACGAGAATTTGGGTGTCGTCAGCATAGGAAACTACCTCCATCCCGAAAGATCTTATGAGTCTGGCCAGTGGGGTCACATAGATATTAAACAGGGTCGGGCTAAGAGCCGACCCTTGAGGGACCCCACATAGCACAGGTCGGGATGGAGATAGGAACTCACCCAGTTTGACTCTTTGCTCCCTCCCAGCAAGGAAGGAGGTCAGTAGATCCAAAGCTGCCCCCCCACCCCCACGTCCCTCAGGCGAGATGTAAGTACTGAGGGGGAGAGGGTGTCAAAGGCCGCGGTCAGATCCAAAAGGACCAGGAGGGTGGTCTGGCCCCTATCCACTGTCCTACGGATGTTGTCAAGCACAATGGTGAGGGCCGACTCGGTGCTATGTTCCCTCCTGAATCCGTGCTGAGAAGAGTCCAAGCAGCCCGAGCATTCCACAAAAACCGCAAGATGCTTGTTCAGATGTGCCTCAAGCATCTTTGCCGGTGCGGGACATGGAGGGCAAAATAAATGGAGCGTAGAGGGGAGGGGACAGGGAAGGTGAGAAAGGGAGGATAGGGGAAGAGACAACAAGGAGAGACGAAATGAAGTCTGTCTAAAGGCCGACTGGGTAGGTGACGACCAAGGAGGGAGTCCACGGCCCATCTCCCCTATAGCTAAACCAGGTAGCTCCATCGGGCATCAGACAAAATAGTTCAGTCTCAATACATTGAGAGAGGAGAGAAGGAGAGACATAAATAGAGGGAGGATGTGGGAAGAGACGACAGGAGAGACGAAAGGAAGTCTGGCTAAAGATCGACTGGGTAGGTGACGTCCAAGGAGGAAATCCCCGACCTGTCTCCCCTATAGCTAAACCAGGTAGCTCCATCGGGCATCAGACAAAATAGCTAGATCTCAAATGACGAGGGAGAATTCACAGGTAAACAGGGTGGGGACTAGGGCCAGGACAGGTGAGGGCAGGGGTCAGTAGCAGGAAAGTGGAGAGGAGTAGAGAGGGGTGGGGTAGGGGGTAGGTAGTTTGGTAAAAGTTCCCATGGATCTGCTTTGAGTCATTCAAAAAGCAGGCCCGTTCCTTCTCAGGCGCCATCTTGAGGTTAAAACGCCAGGTGAGATTTTCGCCAGTATCCTTGTGTTGCTACGACCGGTTGGAACGGCGGCCACAGCGCCAGGCGCTCCCGACAATCCGATGTCCGGAGATGGTTGAAACTGTTGTTTGGGTGGGGAATTAAGCGCCTCACTTAGTTGATGAAAGCGGGGCTTCAGCGGAACAGAGGCTCCGAGCAGCCAAGTTGGATCCTGGCTCCTCCTCCTCCTTTCCCCTGAGGTGACACCCCAGAATGCAGCACTGAAGCATGACCCTGATATTTATGGTCAGGCGTCCCTCAGTTAAATATACTGGCAGAGGAAGGAAACAAGCAAAACCTCACTGTGCCTTCCGGTGTATGAGGCACCCAAAAGGTGGTATTGCGTGTCACAGGCGGTGTGGCAGGAGAGATTAGTAGCAATAGTGTCCCAGGTGCATGTCTTCTAATGCTTGGGCAGATTGTTTTTTTTTTCGTTTTGGTCTCATTTTGCTCGGATAAATATTCTCTATATTTTTAAACTTGTGTGGAGTCTTTTTGTGGTGTATTCATTGTGTTACCGTGTGTGTGTGTATGTGTGTGTTGCCTAAATACTTAACACATTGCCTTTGTGGATAAGCCTGAATGCTCTGTGCCAAGCTACCAGAGGGTGAGCGCAGGTTATCTTACTGTGTATTAAGCTTACCCTGACTAGAGTGGTGGTTCTTGCCTGGCCTGGGTGAGTACCTCAGCCAAGCAGGAATGCCATTTCTAACACACAGGGTGACCTAAATTCTCCCTCCTCTAGTCTAGCTTAGGTGATATTTGTCTATTACATTGGACATATCCACGTTTCATTTGGTAAGGTTTGTATTCTTCTAATTGATTTCCCTTCCTAGCTTTTAAGGGTTCTCCATTTTTCTATTTTGGATTGTTTTGTAAGGTGTGACAGTTTCAATCTCATTGATTAACCAGTTATTATCTCTCATTGAGGGTATGGTGTAAGTTGTTAATTTGCGTGTATTTGGGGGTTCCTTCGCACATACAGCCTCTGACAGGAAGCTAGATAAAAGAAACTGAAGTGAGGGTTACAAAAACACTTTAATGCTGGCTCACAATTTTCAAATATTTTAAAAGTTAAAAAGCTTAGGCAGACCTTGTTTAATAAGAAAACAGACAGGTATTAGATCCATTGAAAGGCATCACGAAGAACTGAATTTTAGGCTGGAAAAGAGCAGCATTTAAAAATAAGAATTGTATTTTAGGTAATACAGTCAGGACTTTTCTTTATTAAGGGTGCAAGTTAAGTATGTGTATTCATTTTAGAAGCTTCCTTGTCACATGCTTGGAAGATTTAGAGTTCTGATAAAGATGTTTACCATGTGCTAAAGGGAAAAAGAAATTTACAGGGTGAGGTGGCAGATCAACAATATGGTGTATTCAATGGTGTTGATCAGCAGGGCATAACACATACATTTCCCACATGGAACTCGTCACATCAGTTTAATTCCCCAACAACTCTATTGTATACATTCAAACTCAGACACTTCGTTCATGGAACACGGGGAGGCATCATTTATCTATGATGGAACTGTCATCACTGGATTTCCCATTATCCATATGAACAGGAAGTGACATCACTGGTTCCTGTAAACTTGTCTTTAAAAGAAGAAGCCAAGCAAGAGGGCACATTTTCCATCACCAACACGAAGTGACATCACCGGAATTCCCATTATCCATCTTCATAGGAAGTGACATCACTGGGTTTCCCATCATCATCCATCTGCACAGGAAAAGACATCATGGTCTTCACTTCACTTAAAGGAGACTGCAGCATGGATGTATCGCTGGCACAGCAAAGGTTCTTCAGAGACACGCCCATTCACACCGCTGGTCCTTCTCCTAACCACATCCGCCCTCTTCGCTATTCCACAGCAACCTTTCACACCCTGAACCCCAGTCGCATCTCCCAGTGCTGCTGCAGTGTCTTGCTGCCCAACAATGTAGGAGCGTTCTCCTGTGCCATATTCCTTTTCACAAGTTCCTTCCAGCAGCCACCTCACTCCCAAATGCACCACACTCATCTAACTAACTCAACACACAAGGCCACACCCCCAATACCCACTACACTGCACTCTTCCCTGTCCTGCATGCTCCTGAACAGTCGCTCACTCACTAAACATGCTTTGCCGTCCAACCATACAGGTGTGCTCTCCTGCACCATCTTCAATTTCACATGCACCCTCCAGCACCCACCTCACTCCCCCATGCACCTCACACATCTAAATAACCCAACACACACAGACACACCCATAACACACACTACACCGCAACATTCCCTGTCCTGAATTCTCGTCAAAAGTCGCTCACTCACTAAACACTCTTTACTGCCCAACACTGCAGGTGTGTTCTCCTGCGATATCTTCCATTTCACATGCACCCTTCAGTACCCATCTCATTCCCCCACACACCTCAAACATCCAACTAACTCAACACATATGGCCACACACTCCTGACCCCCACTACACCACACCCTTCCCTGCCCAGTACACTTCTCACAGTCATTCACTCATTAAAAACACCTCCAAAATTTGGGATCTGCTATATGACGAGTGCTTATTGAACCGGCGGTTGTTAGTGGGGCCTACCATCAATCAATTTTTTAGGGCCAGAAACGACATAGAAGATGGGTGCAAAAGAGGAAAGCAGGGACCCACAATGGTGAGATAAAGTGTCTGGTAGTGGATTAAGGATGCCTGAGGCAAAATCAACACTATGCAGCCTCAGTATGTAGTATGCAGACATTTAATAGTGCTGACTGCAGGCTTCTGAGCAGGGCTTTGGGCTCCAGCACTCATTCTTTTACAAATTAAGTACTGTGCATGATAGCTCACCAAACCTGCTCTTCCTGACCAAAACCTGATTGATTCCATTTCTCCACCCCTGTCATTGGCACAGCAATCCTCCCTCCCTGATTCCCCAACATCCTCATTAACTTCAGCATAACCATTTCACTCCACTGAAGAAACACTATCACCAAATCTTCACAGCGGGACTTGATCTCGAAAGTATCCTGCTCATCTGAACTGGTACACCACTGGCCTTGACACAACAACAACCTCCCCAAATCCAACTCCAACGTCAACACCTGGATCACTACCTGAGCAGATACCCTGGCTTCTCTCAAAGCCAACAAATCTATGAGAACCAGACTATAGCAAGATAGTACAGAAAGAGTTCATGCTCACCAAATGCCACTACAAGCAACTTGAACACGAATGGGTACAAAGTCAGAATGACTCCAAGGAGAGCACCTACGACTCTGCACTCAGACACTACCATAATCAAATCTGAGCCACCAAATGTTCTGCGCTCACTGACAGTGTCGAAAGCAGTACAAACAGCGGCAAAGAAATCTTTGCCATAGTGAGAGACCTCATCTCTCCAGCAGCAGGCTCCACCATAGTAACCCCCTCTCAGGACCTTCTCATACAGGTGTCTCTATTTTTCAGCAGCAAGATCACCAGCATCTATGAAAACATTGACCCCCAAACGGATCCTTACACCCTCTCTACCAACAGGCAGAGTACCACCCTGACCACCTGGACTACCATCATCACTCAAGAAACTGCAGCAACTATGCAGTCCATACACTCAGTATTCAGCATTTCGTCCATCAATTGTTCTTTTTGCATTTGTCACCCGAGTGGGAGGGGTATGCCCAGACATTGGTCCTGTTACCATGCTTGCCATGCCACTGGATTCAGGCTATCCTGGCTGATGGGGGGTGATACCCCGAAACCGGTTCTAGGATGCTTGTGTCCAGTCCAGGTAGGACCTGGCCTGGTAGTTTAGGCTGGACTGCTCCCATGAGGAGCAGGGTTAAGACTGGTTTGCAAATAGCCAGGTCCAAACTGGAATGGCGTGTGAGCAAAAAAACCAATGGATTGAGGCTCAGATCTCTGACTGGGGTGAGTGTTTAACATTGTTCAGCGTTCCATTCATCAATTGTGTCTTTTTGCATGTGTCACCCCGAGTGTGACAGGTATGCAGAGATATAGGGCCCGTGCCCACCATGCCACTGGATTCAGGCTATCCTGGCTGATAAGGGGTGATACCCCAAAACTGATCCTAGGATGCTGGTTTCTGGCCCAGGGAGGACCTGACCTGGCTTGTTCCCATGAGGAGCCAGGGTCAAGGCTGGTTTGCATATGGCTGGGCCCAAACTAGAATGGTGTCAGCCGGACTCCTAATCATGACCCCCTGACCCCGCATACGCAGATCCAGATCTGGGAGTCATGCCTTCTCCTACCTCACTCCTAAAACCTGGAACAACCTGCTCTTGCTTATCAGAGCCTTCTACTCAGTTCTTAAATACGTCAAGTAATAGAAGACAAGGCTCTTCACAGAGCCCCTACCATGGCTGCCTTTGGTACCCCTGGCCCTGGTCTGGTTCGAGCTCAGGGATCATGAAGCACCCAGAAGAAGGCTGTTGAGGGGCTCAGATTGGGACAAGTGGTCAACCCTAAGAACCCAATGAGTCACTGCTCTTTACCCTCAGTGCTGCTTCCTGTTTAATCGTCCATTTAGAGAGGACCAGTGGTAAGCTCTCAGCAACAAGAGCACTTGGAGAGCATTTCCTACGCTGAGTTCACCAGATCTGGAAGTGACTATAAGAACTCTGTTGTATTTTTCTAAGCTAGCAGCACGCGCTCCATAACCCTCCAAAGCATTCTGTTCCCAGAGTGTCTTGGGCCTTACCGACCAATAAATTGTATTAAAGACCGCATCATCCACTGCTTCAGTGTACAGATCCAGTTACCTGGAAAATATAATTCAATTTGGGAACATGAAATTGTGAAAGAAGAGTTAAAAATTGGCACAGAGGAATTCATTACCAGCCACAAAGCAAAGAAATCTTATCAAATGAACTCGATATCAGCCATAACGCTTTGCAAAAATAGTTTTTTTCGCGGTAATCGAAATCCCAGGTTAATAATTAATATCTTCTGTATCATAGCAACAGTAGAAAGCCTGAAAAGAGTACATTTTCCTTGCCATGTCATTTCATTGAAACATTCAAATCTAGCTTCACGTGGGTTATGAAATAAGTTTTGAAAGAAAGCTGATGATTAAGAAGAAATGCTGTGGGCATTTAATAAGTGGAAGAACTGTAAGATAATTAACTGGCATGCATAAAGATTCATGCTTTAGACCAAAATTTTAATTTTGCACATAAATGTTCCTGATGTCTGCAGTATTTAATCACCTAGCTGACAGGAGTAACTACTTTCATTTAACCTTGACTGAAGATCATGAATTCTAACAAGTTTAATTGGATACATCATTTAGGAGAATGAACAGAGCAAATTTTTCTCAATTCAGAGGGTCTGATTGACGTGCACCAGCAATAAGGTGTTGCACAATTAAATCTGATCTGTATGCCTGACCTGGGCAGCAAGTGCTCTAGTGACGTGACGCTCTTCGATCAGTGTGGCACCGAAGCTGCAGCCGGGCTCTCCTTGTTTTGTAAAGGGCATTACCGTAAAAAAGCAAGACCTACCCGCTTATGCGTATCTTTATTTCACAGTAATCACAATAATATGCAAGCCGTGTCTGAAAGGGGCAGGCCATTTTCAAACAAATCTGAGGGGGGAGACAAGGAATGGTACACCCAACTAGTCATTTATCACATCACTTAGATAAAAGTTAAGATGTGACTATTAAATGTGTTTTACATTCTGCGCATTAAGACAGTAATAAACTTTAATGGAATGTAACAATATGATCTGACAGTACGTCTTAAATCCTCATGTTTCAGACATTTTCCCTTTAATATTTATTTTTTTATGAAAGTGAGCTTTGCTAACCCTGTCGATCCCCTTCTTCCAACCCCCTGCAAGGATTGTAAATGTTGATTTCTGAAATGCTGCTCGGAACAAACATGAACGATTGCACCATCGGCTGTAAATGTGCTGCCATTTTGCTTCTGTAATTTCTGATTGAGAGACGTGGGAAAACAGTAGGGATTTCATGCTCAGCGCGCTATGTATTTTAACATTCAACCATAGGAAAAAAATACATCAGTAACATTTGTACGTTCTCTCATCCTCTTCAAAGCTGATTTGTGGCTTTTTTTTGTTTAAAGGAACTGGACACCAGCCTTGCTGCCTTAACAACGGCCTTCGAGAGAGCCACAGCTGAGAAAATCCGATGTCAGGAGGAAGTGAATAGAACTAACAAGACCATTGAACTGGCCAACCGATTAGTGAAGGGTCTGGAGGTGAGGGCTTGCAGGGCAGGCTAATGAAGCGGCATGCAGCAAGCGTGGCTTTGTTATCCGCCGCTGACCTGGCAATAACACAGGCACTTAGAAAAGAACCTGATGAGCTGAAAAAATTATGTCATTATCATGCATTTTCCTTAATAGAAACATGTTTTTGACCTTTACATTTTCTTACATTTCGCCACGCTTTGATATATATATACTGCGCGCGGGCTACCAATGAGCGGCACAGAAAACGTCATTAAAATGCAAAAGTTACATCCTGGGTTTCAATAGTGTCTCATTATTGAAATCCAAGAGACTTTATGGATGACAATAAAACAATGCTAATGATGCCCGGTCGGCCATCATGTGTAACATCATTTGTCCTACTTGGGAGACTACTAAAATGGAGCCCTAATTATGCGCCCGACACTTGGCTGTGGTTGTAACATAAAAGAGAGGATGCATAATAGCCAAACCTGGTCGAACCAAAGTAGTCCACAGTGTCTTTTAATGCAAGTGGATCAGGGATGTAAACTATAGGGGAGATTTTTCTATTGCCATTTATCCATTGTCAATTCTATCAATTTTCTATTCAAATGTATTCCGTGTTAACATTCACTGGGAGACTTTCTCTTCATGGTTCAGTGCCATTGTCGGTGGGGCCCACTTCTAACCAGGCTCTGATTGATTTTTGATTTGGTAGCCAAACATAAGGGGCGAGCAGAGGGACTAACCCACTGGTAATGAAGCTGATTCATCTGCCTGGGGAAAGCTTGTATTAATGTGAGATACTATTGTCCTCCTCCCCGTAGGCCGATTGCGGGTATTTTAAATGTAATTGAATGTAAGCCGTGGCTTTGTGCGGGAGGATGGGAGCACCCGACACTGGTTCTAAACATGAACTGATTCAGTCACAGCAGGGCAGATGAATGTAGGGTTTTCAAGTGAGCTTCAAATAATGTGTGCTCTTTGTGTTATATTCATTTGGTCGCAATGGTCAGGGCAGGACAGGTTGCAGTCATTTTGTGAGCACCTATAAAAGTGCTTTTTCATTGGCGCACATACAATCTCATTAAATCAAATATGGCTCTTGAGGCGCAGTTGGCTGTCCAGTCAGAAGGATTTTTTTTTATTTGATAGCAGTACTCCTTGGCAGTGAACTATTTAACAGCATTGTAATACAAATTCAACATCTAAAGGCATGTTAAAGCACATTTAGATATAACCTATGATACATTGAAGACAGTGTAGATTCTTGGTGTCAATGTAGTGAAAAAGTAACACCTGCAGGAATCTGTTTCATGGAAGTTTACACTTCAGATAGACACTTTCCTGTAGATAATGTTTCTGCAATATATCCTCCTAGGAACAGGATCTTCTCCATGATCCCAGTAATCCCAGGACAGCCGCCATCGAGGATATCCCCTGGAGTGGGTGCAGGTCCTTTGTCTCGCGTACACAGAAACTTGTCCTTTGATAAACATCAACCACTTGCTTTCTTATTTTGCTGCTTTTGCTTTAGAGGGTCAGTTTGCTGTTTTTTTATGTCTGTGCTGACTGTGTAAAAACATCAATCTTCTGTCTGAATACCAAATTCCCAAACGCTCCAATGCAAAAGTGTCTGCCACTTGCTTATTAGAATATGATGTGTTGCGACAATTTCTTTGATGGTACATAATGTCTGCACCTACATTCTGAAACCCAGCTGAGTGCTGTACATTGTAAACATTAATACCGTTATAATTTATAAGAACTGAGGACAATGAATCCTTCCATAAAGTAGAGCCACCCTTATATCATCACTTTGGCCATGTCAACAGGCAAGCCAAGCATATGACCTTCATTTTTGTGTATTCTTTAAGTGTGCACAGGAAAGAGGTCTATATGTGTAACATCAGGCAGCCAAGTTTGATTTATGAGATAATTAATTTATTGTGTGATGATTCACAGACTTTTTGAGATGTAAAATAGTCCCCTATGCATTTTAATGCAAACACTCTAAAAGAGATGGGATGACACATCAATTAGGGGTGGGTGGAATGTTTAGTTCTGGCCACGAAATTGACAGAATTTTGCAACTCTGCATTACTATTGTAATGCGGAGTTCGTGCCAAATTCTGCCAAGCGCCGCATGGCAGAATTTTGTCCTGCTAAACTTCAGAAATGCAAGTTGGTGATCACGAGCGAGATTTGACGCCCCCTAGTTTAATTTTCTAATACGGGCAGTTGCGATTGGTCGTGGTTAGACGGCTGCTTCTCGAGTAGATTTGCTGCTGCTCAAGAAGATTTCCGACTTGAGCGTCAGCAAACTCAACTTCTATGGCTGCTCACTCTTGTGCACCGCATGGTGCCATTTGTGCTGATTTTTCAGCACTGCTTGAGCTACTGGCGCTAAATTACAGGGTGACATGCATATTTTCCGTCCTTTGCTGAAAAACCATGGAATCTCACAGAGTTTTTATATAACCCCGCAGAATTCTGCTGGGTTAAAGTTTGCAAGTTCTGCCCACCCCTAACTCCAATTATCCAGTATCATGAGATGACTGAGACATACTATGCTGGGCAGAGCCAAAGTTCACTCAATGTACAATTTGAAGAGTTAGTAAAAATTGGTAACAACAGGTCTTGCAGACAACTGCACTGTCAAGTGAGACCTAAAAGTTAAAGGAAGCCCTGGAGAAGAGGTGCTTAGAAGCAGTAGGTGCCATCTTTTCTGTGTTCAGAGGGAAAGGAGGAGCCGCTACCTCATTGATCTTGGGGGTTGTAGCAGAAGAACCTGAAGCCTAGAGGTATGGTCTTTAAGCTCCTTTACCAGAGACAGCATGAGTTGGAGATTGACACTAATTAGGTTAAATCATGGACAAGTGCTATTTTAGTCTTTGTCATTTTTCTGCACAGCCTTCTGAAGGGGTCATTTAAAAGCATAGACTGGGAGAGACCAAATTGTCTACCCCAGGAAGATCCACCATTCTTGGCCCTGGGCAATGACTCACCGTTTGGAAACCTCAGAAAGACTATTGTGAATTACTACCACCTGAGGCTGTGAGCAATGCTTTTTTATTGTTTCTATTTACAGCATTTTTTGTGTAGCTTCTCGAGTTTGGAAAACACACGAATGGATAAAATGCACTAAGAGTCAGATTATTAAATCCTGGAATTCCCAGTTTGAAGTGTAACAGACCTACAGGTTGAGGCGAAGACTTACTGGGGGAACCAGACCTGGAATTAGGGATTCTCTAGTAAATCCCCATGTTTCGGAGGGTGGCTTCAGGCTTCCATTTCTTTTCCCCATTAACACCCTGATAGTGGCTAGTTCCCTCAGTATCGGAAACTCCAGGTGGCAGACATAATCTGGCTGGCATTGGCACCTCATATTGAGACCTCAACAACCTTAAGTTTAACTAAAGGTGGGAAAAGAGACATTCATTCATTAATGATTGAATTACCATGACCTGTGCTCACTGATGAGTTTTGCATTTTACAAAACCCACATTCCTTGTTGTTAGATCTCGCTTTTACAGTGGGATTATCCCCAGTTTTTTTGCTTTGAGCCCTTCTGTTTCTGTTGATGTGTTGACTCTGGGCACTTTACCACTGCTGATCAGTGCCAAAGTGCACTGGTTAGTTTTTCGCCAGTAAATGGTGAAGAAATTAGGCGGCTATTGTTAGCGGCAAAATCAGGAGCTCCGTCAGACCCTTGCCCGGTGGCTGTGATAAAAATGGCCCCAGATCCGATAGTTTCATCGCTGGTGACCGTTTTTAACAAAATGCTTGCGACAGGAGGTTTCCCAGCGTGTTGGAAACATGCCTCAATTTTGCCCCTACTAAAAAAACCTAACCTGGATATCAGGGACCCAAATAACTATCGCCCAATAGCAAGGCTCCCCCTACCAGCTAAATTAATTGAAAAGGCGCTGAACACTCAACTAAGCTCCTTTCTGGCTGCCACTCAATCTCTGGACCCCTCTCAACATGGTTTTAGACCTTACCATAGCACGGAATCCGCCCTCATTAAAACAACTGAGGAGATCAGAGCGGTGACCGATGCAGGAGGGAGGGCTGCCCTGGTGCTGCTGGACCTCTCCGCGGCCTTCGATACGGTCCACCATGGGATCCTACTCGACCGTCTGAAGGCCTGCGGAGTACAAGGGAAAGCGCTTGACATACTTAAAGCCTTCCTGTCCGGCAGAGTCCAGAGTGTGGCCTTAGGAGAATATGAGTCAAAACCCTTCATCCTGCCCTGCGGAGTTCCTCAGGGCTCGTCTTTGAGCCCTACGTTATTTAACGTTTATGTTAGCTCATTGGCACCAGTAATCCGGGCATATGGTTTTGATCTCGCATCATATGCTGACGACACCCAGATTGTGGTGTCTGTACTACCAGGGATGGAAGAAGATGTAGCAAGGAATTTCCAGGATTGTATGCTGGCGGTTGGAAACTGGATGGCAGTAAACTGCCTTAAATTAAACTCGGCTAAAACCGAAGTTATAGTGTTTGTTTCAAACACTAACTTCTGGAGCCAAAGCAGGTGGCCAGTCCAGATGGGCAAGGCCCCCACCCCAGTAGCGAAGGTGAAAAACCTGGGGGTGTTGATCGATGATCAACTCACCTTTTGTCCCCAGGTCAATGCACTATCTTCCTCGGTGGCCTACCTGCTCAAATACATCCGTAAGATCCTTCCATTCATCCCCGGCAGCGATAGAAAAACAGTGGTCACAACGGTGGTCATGGCAAAGTTGGACTATTGCAATAGTCTATTTCTTGGTGCCCAACAGGGGGTACTCAATAAATCGCAGGTACTACAAAATGCGGCTGCTAGACTCATTTTGGGGATCCCAAAATGTGTCCCCGTGTCCCAGGAGCTGGTTAAGCTTCATTGGCTCCCAATGCGAAAGAGAATTCTTTTTAAAGCATTATGCCTAGTATTCAAGTCCTTACAAGGCAAGGCACCCTTATTCTTTCGGCGGTACTTTCATTGGTACCGTCCGACTAAAAATCTCAGATCAGCTGACATGGGGTTGATCACGGTGCCTCGTATCAGGAGAGCGCGCTGGGGAGGCAGAAGCTTTGTGCTGGGCGCAGCCAAAGCTTGGAATACCTTGCCTCACGCCCTTAGAAAAATGACGGACCTCATGGCCTTTAGAAGAGCTTTAAAGACATGGCTGTTTACCATCTGATTCCCTAATCTGCCTCTAGCTCAGGAGTAACACTTAGCGCCAGGACACCTACGGGTAACAGAGCACTGTACAAATGCCAAAAATAAATAAATAAACATATGCTCTCACTGTAAATTGTATGTATGAATTGGTGTTTCCATACTTGGCTGATTTGATTTACTAGTCAGTCCCTAGTACAGTGCACTGTGTGTACCCAGGGCCTGTAAATCAAATGCTGCTAGTGGGCCTGCAGCATTGATTGTGCCACCCACTTAAGTAGCCTGTAAATGTAACTCAGGTCTGCCATTGCAGAGCCTGTGTTCAGTCTAGTACTGCTATGTTGACTTGGCATGTACACCCACTTACCAGGCCTTAACCTTCCCTTTTTTTTTTACATGTTAGTCAACCCTAAGATAGGCCCAAAGTGCCCCTGTGGGCAGGGTGCAGTGCATGTGAAAGGTAGGACATGCCCTGATGTGTATGTCATGTCCTGATAGTGAAATACTGTCAATTTCATATTTCACTGTTGCAAGGCTATCTGTCCCCATAGAATATCATGGGGAGTTTGCTTATAACATCTTATAAGCATAACTGCCCCTGGGAACCAGATCGGAAAATAAAGTTTAGTATGCCTGAACTCAAAATGTTAAAATGCATGTTTTAGTGAGGGTGGTTTTTACATTCTGTGTTTGAAAATACCACTTTTGGAAAGTAGGTATGTTCTTGCTTAGCCTTCCAGTGTGCCTCTGCTAGGATGTTTATAGACTTTCTGGCTTTGGAGTGACAGGAACTGGGGATGTGCAGTGGCTCCAGAGAGTCTGGATGAGTCAGCACTAGGCTGAATAGGCTAGGTCTGCATTTAGAGTGTTCGGAGGACTAGCACCTGCATAGGGTGTTGCCTGCCTTCCATAATGATGGCTCTACCCCCCTGTGGTGTGTTTGAAGCCAGGGCTCACACTACCAATGGAGGTTGTTGGGCACTTGCAAAGTACCCCCCAGAAATGTTTTGGACTTGGCTGGGCTAGGAGAGAACAAAGAGATTTACTGTATGAAAAGAGGGGCCCAGACCCTAGGCTTTTAGATCACTTCTGGGAATCAAGATGAACCTTTGCCAAGAAGAAGAGCCGGAGAAGCGGAGGAGGAATACTGCCTCTGTGCTGTTTGCTGTCTGGGGTTGACCTGCAGTGGCTACTTGCTGCCAAGGAAAGGAGAAAGGAATTTGGTGTTTGCTGTGTCCCCTGCTTGAGGAAGATCTCCAAGGGCTCGAAACTGAGCTTTCCTCCTGTTCTGAAGTCTCAGGGACACAATGACTTTACCACTAGCTCCCCTGAACTTCCTTGCTGGGAGTTCTGACCTGCTAAGAGGTGCCTGCTGTTGTTTAGGACCTATGGAGGCTGTTTGCTTCGAGAAGCGCGATGCATCTGCAGCTGTTTCCGATGCATCGCCAAAGAAATCGTCACAGTGCCTGCCCCTGGCTCGAGAAATCACCGCACGGTGCATCGAGTGCACCAATTCCGAAGCAAGGCCTGTTGTGCGGTTGCAAGAACCCAAGGATCATCACGGATCGTCGTATCGCGGCGGCAAGTCTGTCGCAGTAAGAAACCAACACATCATCTCCCTACATAGTAAGAAACCAACGCATCACCTCCTCTCTGGTGAGGAACCGACGCATCCCCTCACCTCACCTGCAAAGCAGTAAGGAACCAATGCATCACATTCCCTGAGTGTCAGGAACTGACGAATCACCTTCCCTGTGACCCTTTTTGTTTGAGTGTGCGACGCATCCGATGTACTTTGGGTGAAAAGTGTTGCATCTGTAATTTGCTTTGAACCAAATTATTTCTACCATTTGAAAGTCATATTTTTATTACTGTATTGTAGGATTTTGTTGTTTTGTCTTGTTTGGTTTAGATGAAGATTACTTATTTTTCTTAACTGCTGTGGTGTCCATTCGTAGTGTATTCACTGTATTACTCTATGTGTTCACAAATGCTTTACACACTGCTTCTGAGAAAAGCCTGTCTGTTCCATCCCAAGCTACCAAAGGGGTGAGCAGGGGTTATTTTAGAAGTGTATCCCCCTCACTCTGACTAGAAGCAAGGGTCCCTATTTGGACGAAGGTACCTACCTATACCAACTAGAGACCCCCATTTCTAACACTGTCTTGGCCATGAGAAAGCTATTATGTGGATACAGAGGCTCTGCATCCTCCTTATCCATCCATTTGTGTCAGCCTTCATGGAGCTTTTTGTTTATTTTTCCCCCACACCACAAACGGCTTACTGTCATACTGATCAGTGGCAGTGGAGCCCACCATGTGCACAGCCAGCTGTCACTCCCAGGCCAGGTTGGATTACATTTGAAGAAAACCTCAGCCAAAAGTTTACACTTTTCCTCTCGGCCATCACCAGTTGTCTGATTTGTTCCTCTTAGTCATTTTTGGGCCATACTGGAAAAAAACAAATGAGACACCTAAATAATGATTTGAACTTTTTACATTATCTCAAAGACTTGTACGTGCCTCATTGACATCAATTATAACAAAGATAATATTTACTTTCATTGTATAATGGTTAGGTCTATTTTTATATTTCTCCACTTTTCAATTTTGACCATATCTTAATTTCTAGTTACTGTTTTTGTTTTTGCTACGCATGGCTTGGATTTAAGATCCTTATATATTATCTGCATTCAACTGTGATTGTGAGTGACCACATTTCATTCTACGTCTAGTTGAGCATCTGAGCTCTGTACACCCTACTTAAAGGTGGGCCAAGGATACTTCAAGGATTCTTGAAGGAGACTATTGGCCTGCCTGCATTGATTGATAGACAGCTAGAGCAAGATGTTTTGTTACAGACATAATTTACATTAGGACTTCGGATTCTGTCTCTCTTCTTTTCTGCTAACCAGAATCGACAGTAGACACAACTGCAAGGTTTAGGTGTCAATGAATGTCACAGGCGAAGGAGTAGCCAGAAAATTAAAATACGCCCACCAGGAACCAACATTGTTATGTCACCAAGCATGCAAAACAAGTCATTGTGACCCTTCTCAGAAGAGATTGCTTGTCTCTTCCATCCAAACATCTATCTTCTCTTTTCATCCTTCCAACTACCCACCATTCTACTTTTACATTCTGTCATCTTTTCAGTCTTTCATTCAAGATTCAGACTGTCACCATTCCACACATCTGTCCTTCCATCTATATCCAAAACTATCCATCAAACATATCTATCCTTTCACTCAGTCATTCATCCATTCACGTATCCATCCCACTTTAATACTTTCATCCTTTCATCCATCCATCCTTTGCTTGTTGATTCCACCCTTTCACTCATCCATCCATCCTTTCACTCCATCCACCCATCCTACCTTTCAGGCCTCTACCCATCCACCCTTTCACTCACTCATCCATTCATCCACTTGTTCACCCACTCATCCATTCATCCAACCATAGACTCATCATCCACCTATTCAATTTTCCTCCCTTTCATTCCTCCATCCTTTCACTCATTCATCCATGCATCTATCCACCGACCTTTTCGCTCAGCCATGCATCCACCATTTCTCTCACACATCCAACGATCCATTCATCCATCCTTTCACTCACTCACCCAACCATCCATTCACACTTTCACTCATCCATCCGCCCACCCTTATATCCAGCCATTCATCTATCCTCCCTCCCTTCCGTTCATCCATTCTTTCACTCATCTGTCCTTGCACCTATTGTTTCCCCATCCATCCTTTCTATCCTTCACTCCACTTTCAACCCGTCTATCCATCCTTTCACTCCATCCATCCTTTCACCATCCATTTACCCTTTCACTCATCCATCCATCCTTTCACTCACTCTTCCATCTACCCTTTCACTCAGCCATCCATCCAGTCACCCGTTCTCTCATCCAGCCATCCTTTCACTCATCTGTCCATCAATTTACACTTTCACTCATCCATCCGTCCACCATTTCATCCAGCCATTCATCTATCCTCCTTTCCACTAATTCCTCTCTTCTTTCACTCATCTGTCCTTACATCTATTGTTCACCCATTCATCCTTTGACTCATCCATCCACCCACCATTTAAGCACATCATCCATCCTTTCACTCATCCATTTACCATGCATTTACCCTTTCACTTATCCGTCCATCCTTTCACTTACTCATCCATCTACCCATTCCCTCATCTGTCCATCAATCCACCCTTTCACTCACCCATCCACCCTTTCATCCAGCTATCCATCCACCCTTCCTTTCATTTCCCCATTCATGTTTCCATTCATCCATCTTTACATCTATCCTTGCACACATCCATCCACCCTTTCACTCAGTTCATTCATCCACTCATCAATCCATCCATTTATCCTTTCACTCACCGATCCATCCTTTCACTCAGCTATCCATCCATCCTTTCTCTCATAATCTACCCATCCTTTTACTCATCCATCCATTCATCCATGCTCCCTACCCTTCACCCATCCATCCTTACATCCATCCCTTAACTCATCTATCCAGGCATGTAGCACCCTCCTTTTCAGTCACCCATTCATTGACTGTTTCCCTCACACATTCATCCATCCATCCTTTCACTCACCCAACCATATCCATTGTTTCACTCACTCATCCATCCATTCACCCTTTTCCTCATCCATCCGCCTACCCTTTCTCCAGCCAGCTATAAATCCTCCCTTTCACTCATTCATCCATTCTTTCACTCATCAATCCTTACATCCATCCTTTCACTCATTCATCCATGCATCTATCCATCCACCCGTTCACTTACCCACACATCGCCATTTAATTACACATCCATCCTCCCATCCATCTTTCACTCTCTCACCTTCCCACCCTTTCGCATTAAATATGGGTCTCTGTCTGTGGAGTAGACCATGTTAAAATTCCTGTCAGAATCCTCAAACAATAAGTAGAAAAAAACATCTCATAAAATGTACTAAGAGTTGAGTCTTCACGAAGTTGGTAAGGTAGCTCAGTGGATGAATGCATCTATTTTAGAGATCTGTGCCTAGCCTAATGGTCACAGGTGTGAGGACTGATTAGCACCTTAGCTTTTCATTCTTCTGTGCTTGAAAAAACGTTCACTATTGAGTTTGATACTAATTAATGTTATCAGTGTCTAGGGAACAGATAGGTGGTGTAAGTGTGCAATATGAGTATAGTAAGTATGATTTATTATTATCTTCTTCTGCTACATCTGCTGTAAGAAAAAGTCTGCCCTGGAGGATGCAAATAGATCAATTTTTTTATAGGAGTTTATGGAGGAAATGTAATCTATCTCAAAGTGGTTTTGTGTCTTCCAGAGGGAGAAACTGTCAGAGAAACAGTGATGGTTAATGTTGCCCGTTTCACAGATAAATTAATCTGAGGCTGCTTATGCACCTAATTATTAACAATCATGTTCATCAATAATGGAAAGTTCTGGACAATTGATGATCCTTTGATTCCTGTTATACCTTTACGATTTAGAGCAAACAGAAATGGAGATGGATCAGTAGTGCAGGTTGATTCTCCTGTGTATAGCCTCATCAGAAAGGTTGAATACATAAGTACTTCAGAAACAAGAGACTGTAAGCTTGATTGAGTCCTAAAGAACACTCATGCAGGCTTGAATTGGGAACTGAAACAACCAGTCTATCATATTTACACCTGCCAGATCCTTGAAAAGATTTTTCAAAGGCTGCACAAGACCATCAAGAAACAGAAGAATTTTTGTAGTGTTTCTATCAAGGATTGAGATGCACATTACATTCGTATCCAGTGTCTCTCTTGACCTTCTAACCTAAAAGTTCTAGTCAGTAATACAAGCCACCATATACATAAGAGAAACTGGAAGGATGAGGATGCAACAAGGTCAACATTTGTGAAGCTTCACTTATCTAGTATGCTGTTTGGACTTCAGCTGGAGGGGATGATGACTAAAACCTTTAAGACATCAACAAAGGATTGCAAATCTTTAAGAAAACAATGTCAGACCCACAGCAGTGTTGTGACAGATCTGAACTAAGGGAAATGTGAAGCAATTCTACTTCACACTTTGAAGTGCTGCACCCTGTGTTTCCAAGGAATAAAAGGAAACATGTGGCTGTGCTATCTTGGAACCATAATTTTGTTTAGACCAGAATAGGATGATACCATTTACACATTGAGAAGGGACATACATTTGATGTCTTTAGAGTGAAGAAACATTCTGGCAGCTTCACACTGAAAATAGACTTCCAAAATCTTAGTTGACTTACTGTTCATGTGTATATATCAATATGAATTCCTAAAGAAGAGCCTCCCTTTTGCACCACCCAAGGATTTCAAGGCCTTTTTTGATTTTGAAAATGCCTATCGGCACATCCTCATTCATAGGTCTAAAGGATTTTATGGTTCACAGTCCAGTATGAGCAGTATCAACTCATGGTTCCCCTTTAGGTCTCAAGACCACTCCAAGAATTTTCACACAGGTGATGGCTCTTCTATTGGTGATTCTACAAAATGTGTGTAGATGGTACACCTTTATCTTAGTGATTGCCATTTTCGTGCCCAAATAGTAAGAGGCACGGACAAAGTATGCAACCACCTCTCCTCCAGAAAAATGATGGATTGTTGAGGAGGGGAAAATCCCACATTTTGCCATTACAGGCCCCTTAGTACAATGGAGAGAAGAGAGCATCGTAGTGCTCGCTTAGTATAGGGAGATCAAACTATGGATACGTCTAGAGTAGATTTAAAGTCAGACAGAGAGACCAGCTGAGACAATGGCGGCATGCGGCAGTGTCATGTCTCTATATATGAGGAACCTGGTTTAATCTGGGAATATTAGCCATGCATATTCCCAGGTTTTTGTTTAGTCTACAAAACAGGACAGTTTAACTTCGGCAGGAGCAGTCCTATTTAACCAAACAGGAGCAAAGGGAACTGTGGGCACAGGGAGCCCCTGTAATTGTACGCCCCAAAATGTTACTTTAACAACAGGCCCATGGGTGGATGGATTAGAGACAATGTTAAACCTCAATTTCATGAGGCAGTGTGTTACCGGTATAAGGCACTCTACAAAATGTCAAAATATAGTTAATCGAATAATGATAGATTCAATAATTGAGTACTCGAGCAGGAATACAGATTGTGAATATTTATTATAAAAATTCAAAAGGTGTGGTACAGAGATTGTAAATGTAAATGCACAAAGCTATTTCCATGAAGGCTCTAAAGGACAGCACAGAATAATGTGCAAAACTAGAAAAGGTCTAAGTCCCAAATGAGCAGCCAAATCAATAAGAAAATGGACAGCATCCCTAGTAGCATCAGAAAAACCTGTGCCTCACCCCCAAAATCTTGGGTTTATATACTGTTTTCGTGCATAGGAAAGCATTGCTTTCTGCAAAATGATGATGGTGTTAGCAAAAGAATTATACCTTAGCAAACAATAACACAGTTCTAAAAAATGTCATATTAACTAACTATCTAAGCACTATCTCACTACATGAATATTGATTCACCCCAGTTAATGGAGTTCTAGAGCTGCCATGGAAATTTTAAAAAAATGTATTGCAAAAGTTCAAAAGATGTTGTACAGAGTTGCAATTGTAAATGCATGAAGTTATTGCCATGAAGGCTAAAAGGAAACACAGAATAATGTGCAAAATTCTGAAACATTTAAAGTCTCTAATAGGCAGCAAAATCAGTAAGAAAATGGACCACGTCCCTAGTAGCATCGGAAAGAGTTCTGGCCTACCCCCAAAATCTGGTGTTAATATATACAGTTTTCTTGCATAGGAAATCTTTTTTTTTTGCAATTCACCCTGGTGTATTGATTTATATATTCATATTGATTCTGCCCACTCTATGTTAATATCATTTGAAGATGACAGGAAATCCACCCCCTTCCCAGGACTAGAATGCTTGTGTTCCGGTTCAGTGAGGACCTGGCCTGGCAGTTTGGGCTGGGCTGTTCCCATGAGAAGCAGAGTCAAGGCTGTTTTGCATATGACTGGTTCCAAACTGAGGTGGTATGGTGAGCAAAAGAACGATGGGTTTGGATGCTACCCTCAATGATTGTCAGTGGTTAGACAAATTGAAAACATTCCTCCCATCACCTTTTGTGTGTTTGATGCAGGACAAACTAGTTACAGGAACAACAGCAAACCATTTTGAATAAATGCAGTACATTCAGTGAGCTAGCAGATGGGCCTTGGAAAATTCCACAATACTGTGTTGCTCTTTGAGAACATCTAGAACAACTTCAATGGAAATAAGCACATTGTCTCCGAGATAAGCTTTACTGCTCGTGCCATGCTACCAAGGGAGTGAGCAGGGGTTATCTTGGGTGTGTAACTCCCCTACCCTGACTAGAATAAGAGTCCTTACTTGGAAAGGGTGCCAGCCAATGCCAACTAGAGACCCCATTTCTAACAGCTGGTCACACTGTTTCCTAAAATACAAATCATCAAAACATTATAAAAGCCCCAGATGAGGATATATTGGAAAATTGTACGGCCACACATGAGTGTTCTTACATTTCAGCAAGTCCCTATAGGAAAGATCCTAAAGGTAGGAAGGAGAGAAAATGGGCCAATTATGCAAACATTATTTAGAGAATTACTGAGTACAAGTATGTACAAAACATCATATATGATTAAAAAAGAAAGGAGGGTATATTAGCAAACAGCCAAATTACACAAGCATTGGAAGACACACCCTTTCCTTAGCGAGCACATGAACATGTCCTCATGGATGCCTAAAAACAACTGAATCCCTAAATTTTAAGTGCTCGAAATTCAGAAAATGCTTTCTTCATGGTGTATGACCTCAGCATGTGCAGGAACAGAGTCTGATTTAGAGTTTGGTGGGCAGGTTCCTCCATTACAAACATGTCCCCTCCATCTTATTGGAAGTGCATTACATCCTATGGCACTTGTAATAAGGCTGATAGGTTGTCTGTCATGTTTGTGATGGATTAACTCTTCTGCCAAACTTTTAATCAGGCCCTTTGATTCAGTTGTCACCCTAAATTCTAGACTGGACTACTGCAGTGGTTTAAATATGGGCTTCCTGTATTCTTTTTGATACAAACAATATATTCCTTAGTAGGCTGCAGTGAATTGTTCTGGAATATCGCGAAACAGGATCATGTATACCACGCATGAAGAGTACTCCACTCGCTCCTTGTAGGTGACCTCATTGAATGTAAGGTGAGGTGTCTGCCTTTTTAAGTTCATCCATATCTTTACACCCTGTTGTCTCCAGTTAGCTAACTTTCTCAGACTGAACACCCCACATTACAAACTTTTTTGAGCGTGACAGGCCTTTTTCTGTTCAAGTGAGAAAAGTTGCGGTCTCTGAATAAATGGCTACCTAACATTTATTCAAGGAAATGGTCACTGTGCCTCGTGGATCAGGTATTGCGCTGCATACTTATCTCGAGTGCATTATTGTGAGTAGCACGCTTAAGCAATAGAAGTATGTCAGGTGCACAACAATACCAGAAAACAAATTGCAATAAAACATGTTATAAAGAAAGGGAAAATACAGCATACTTTACACAAATAAAGAATCATCACCAGAGCCCCAAAACGTTTTCACAGCAACCATGGTTGATAGACCTAAATAAACAGGGCCAGGTTTAAGAAGTCACATAACACAAGTAAAGTTGATGCACTGCATTATGTGAAAGGCAAAGAGCAGAACAGCACCACATCTACTAAGATGTGATGCTGTTCTCTTCTCTCCCTACCCTGTCATACTTTTAGCAGCCTTGCACCAACACAGACACCCTTGCGTTGTCTAAAGCATGCATTTTGTACTGGAAGGATTCCTTCAAGTACAAAAACAATGCTTTAGGCCTTTCATACTTTGTATGTACGCTGTGCAATGCAGCACACAAGCAAAGGAGGAAAACCAAGGAGAAATAAAAACATTTCTCCCAGTTGCGCCTGAATGTAAGAGGCATAGAATTTTTGCACAAATCCCCGCCCGTATACAAATCTTTGTTGATAGGGTTTTGCATCAAAAGAAAACCAATGGGCGGTTGTATGGCCCATGCACAACCCATACAATGCCGTCTTGACGCAAAGTAATGCAAGTCAGCGCACTGGACAAATTAGCGTTTCTTTTGGATGCTATCCAACAAAAATCCAGATTTGCTTTGTATTGTAAATCCCACCTTAACACATTGCGCCAGCTTTGCGTTACAAAGCGGTGGAAAATCTGACTCCAATCTTAAATTGATGGGATTAGTGGATGGAAAGGTAGAGGTTATGTGTTAGGGAACTGTGCGGAGCAAGAATGGAGTCTTTTTTAAAAGAGTTAAGTCAGACATGGTTCTGAACAAGCCTTAAGGGAATGGGCAAACTTGCCTGGGCGGCTGCTGCGCATAAGCTTTTGTGGAAGCATGACATATGGACTGTTGTTTATCTTTGTGTATATTTTGTCGCAAGTGGCTGGTTCTTTGGTGCCTCTCACCTCACATTACTAACATGAATATACCACGCAAGGAAAGACTATAGTATTTTATTTTTTTAAAGATCTTGTTCATGAAAAATATCCTACCTATTTTTTGTTATTGTACTACTATTGTTTATGGTTAATTGGAAAATTGAAGCAATGGCGAAGCAATTAATTAAGTCAAAGCTGTGAGCAAATGGCAGTGTTAACGTTTTCTTTAATTTACATTTAACAGTCAGAAAACATCAGATGGGCACATTCTGTAGCCCAGTACCATGAACAGGAGGAAACGCTGTGCGGTGACGTACTTCTGACATCAGCATTCATCTCCTATGCCGGCTCATTTTCAAAGAAGTATCGACAGGAGCTTGTTGATAACCTATGGATGCCTTACCTGAGAAGCCAAAAGGTACTGTTGTTCCTCTAGCTATAAAGGATTAGGTGTAAATATTGCCTTAGTATGAATAATTTCAAACTGCATTTATCATAGACATCCATGCCAATTCTTGGTTCGTACACCATGCTCCATCCTGATGCAATATTTCTGTTCACAGACAAAAACTGATACTTCAAGTCCCTATTTCACCAAGAGCTATTCCATAGGAAGAAAATAGAGCACCTTCAGGCAGTTAATGTCTGGTTAACCCATCAAGACCTCGCCTTATATGGACACCAGCTTTTAGCTCGTGCAGCAGACATGTCAGTGGTGAGAAGGGCTGAAGATTTTGCATGGCACTATAGAATATCAGCATGGCGATTCCTTTTTCCTTCAGTTCTTTGGCTTTTTTTATCTGGGTAAGTGAATTGTGACCCCCAGGAGATTCGTGACTCATTCCTCCCTCTGAATACACTTGGCAGAGAGTTCAAATAATAAAAGGCATGTAAGTCACATTAATCTGAAACCCACAAGCGCTGCTTGTGGTGCACGCAATTGCCAAGTCCCAAACCCTCCTGTCATTTTTAGGTTGCGCCTGCCGAAGGCTGCGCTCTGCGCAGCTTTTCGGCGCAGGCGAAATCTATTGTTTACAATATGGGCTTCAGGAACGTCCCCCGGCTCCCATTGGCTAGCTCCATAAATGGAGGCTAGCCATTGGGAGCCGGATCTGTCCGTCAAGGCCGGACCAGATTCGGGGGCGTTCCCGCGATTTTTTCGCTCTCCGCCTCTGCGATGTCGTCATCGTGGCGGTGGGCGGAGTTTCGTTTTTTTTTTTCTGGGTTTGTTTTTGTCATTCCATGCCGACCACGGCCGCCGGAGGAAGCCCAGGTGAGTGCTTGTTCATAATGTATGCACCACGAATGCATACACATGATGGACGCCCCCAGTTCTGCCTGAGAGCATTGCCCACGTACTGTGGAGTTCCCCAGTTCTGCCCATGGTTCTGATCGCCCCCCCCACACTATGCAACCCCCGGACTTTCCCATCACAGACTCGTGCCCCTGTATGGAGCTGCGGGCGGCGGCGGGGGGTGGCTGCTCCCCGTCCGTCCTGCGCTGACCCCCGGCCACGCCCCCCGTTCTTGTTGTCTTTCCTTTTCTTCCTCCGTTCTCTTTCTGTTTCCTCTCTTCTTCACCCTCCTGCTTCAGGCGTCTTCTCCACTGATTACCTGCCTCATATGTTTCTTTCTCTTCAGTACGTATCTCTCTCTCTTCTCCCTCCCTCCCCTCGTCCCGACTCATTTCCTCTCAATGCTCTCTTTCCCCCGCCTCTTTCTCCTCCCCTTTCCCTCACCCGCTCCTGATTTTATCCCCGTGTGTCCCCTCGGTCCCTTCTCCTTTCTCCTCCCGCTGCTCCCTCCTTCCTCTCTCTGTCTCCCATGGCACTGTTGCCCTCTTGTGCCCCCCGCACCCTCCCGTCTCCCCTCCCTCTCCCCCTCCATGTCCATGTTTCCTCCTCCCCCTGGCCCTCCCTCTGCCTCTTCTCCTCTCTTGCTCCTGATTTTATCTCCGTGTGTCCCCTCGGTCCCTTCTCCTTTCTCCTTCCGCTGCTCCCTCCTTCCTCTCTGTCTCCCATGGCATTGTTGCCCTCTTGTGCCCCCCGCACCCTCCCGTCTCCCCTCCCTCTCCCTCTCCCCCTCCATGTCAGTGTTTCCTCCTCCCCCTGGCCCTCCCTCTGCCTCTTCTCCTCTCTCCTCCCTCCTCCCTCCCTCTCTCTCCCTCGCCGGGAGCTGCTGGCTGGGTCGGTGGCTGGGCTCGGCTGGAGGCAGTGCGGGCGGTGGGTCCCCGGGTGCATCCTCGGCCGGATCCCTTCCTGGCTGGATCCCAGCCCGAGCCCCGGGTCTGGTGGCTCTGGATCCCCTGCAGCCGCTTCGGAAAACTTTCCCTCCGCTGCTGCTGAGCCGACGCTGCTGCTGCTGAGGGCTGAGGCGACCCCCGCGCTCTGAACGCCTCATCTGGACTCCCAGCGCTGGTCTGCTGGCTGCGGCTCTGGTCTGCGCCCCTCTGATCTCTGCTCTTCTGATCTCTGCTCCTCTGATCTCTGCTCCTCTGAACTCTGCTCCCTACTCCTCTGTTGCTTCTGTGCTCTGACCTCGTCTCCTCTGTTGCCTCTGTGCTCTCATCTCTTCTCCTCTGTTGCCTCTGTGCTCTGATCTCTTCTCCTCTGTTGCCTCTGTGCTCTCATCTCTTCTCCTCTGTTGCCTCTGTGCTCTGATCTCTTCTCCTCTGTTGCCTCTGTGCTCTGATCTCTTCTCCTCTGTTGCCTCTGTGCTCTAATCTCTTCTCTGTTGCCTCTGTGCTCTGATCTCTTCTCCTCTGTTGCCTCTGTGCTCTCGTCTCTTCTCCTCTGTTGCCTCTGTGCTCTGATCTCTTCTCCTCTGTTGCCTCTGTGCTCTGATCTCTTCTCCTCTGCTGCCTCTGTGCTCTCATCTCTTCCCCCCTGTTGCCTCTGTGCTCTCATCTCTTCTCCTCTGCTGCCTCTGTGCTCTCATCTCTTCTCCTCTGTTGCCTCTGTGCTCTCATCTCTTCTCCTCTGTTGTTTCTGTGCTCTGACCTCGTCTCCTCTGTTGCCTCTGTGCTCTCATCTCTTCTCCTCTGTTGCCTCTGTGCTCTGATCTCTTCTCCTCTGCTGCCTCTGTGCTCTCATCTTTTCTCCTCTGTTGCCTCTGTGCCCTGATCTGCGCTCCTGTGATCTCTTCTCCTCTGTTGCCTCTGTGCTCTGATCCCCTCCTCCTCTTGGGGTATGTTTGTTCACTGGACACTCATCGAAGGCATTTATTCTGTCAGGTACTGCGTAGGCGATAGGTAGGCGGCGGAAGCAGCATTGTGCTCTGAAAACGTTGGCTTGGATTGAGGGGCACCTTCTGTTTTTGAAGTTTCCTGAAACATAGGCGCGCCTCCTCGCGAATCAACGTATTATCTAAATCCAGGTCACATTAAATACGGTATTTACTCCAAATATATCTACACGATTCACTAACTGTGATTGATTTTGAGGCAGATGAATTGAGATGTCAAGTGTTGTGATACCCGTAGAGCCTTCGTCTTCAGTGCCAATCATGACATGTTTCTGATAATGCAGTTGTTCTCGTTGGAGGCCCCATGGTTATTATTTACAAACATGCATACGTGTGTGTGTGTGTATATACTTGTGAACGTCACATGATCGTTATGTGTGTCTGTATGATCTTCAATGCCTTGCATTGCTGTACGAGTGCCAGTGTTAAATGAGTAATATTTCCACTTGATAGCTGAAATATCGTTTATAGACACGTATGCCCAAATCTTATTTACAATCCTACATGTCCAAACATGACCTGAGTGGAATGAATACTCGTCTTCTTTAGTTAAGTTGTTTAGTCTGCTTAACAATATTCAGTTCAACGAAATTGCTACATCTCGTCCTCTCATAGGCGAGCGCTTTACAAAACGTTGCTTGGGCCTAACTTCGGTGACGCCCTTCCATTGAAGAGCGAATTGTAATAATCAGAGACAATTTAGTGGATGTCCCGTAACAATGCTACATTAAAAGAAATTTTATTCTGTGTTTCGTTTTCCCAAAAGCAATTGAGTTTCGGTATTATAGCGCTCAATAATTGGAGATTCCGTTTAGTTATTTAAAATACAGCTGCTTCCTTACACTCCCACCTGTTAATTCCCACAACAGAGTTAGTGAGGAGCTATATAATAAGAGTGTGTGCCAGCGGACTGGGCCACAGGAAGAATACGCGGGAGCGCGTCTAGCTGTAATCGGACCGACATTTCACCCGAGTCTGCTGCACTTTCGGTGAAAGGCTGAGATTGTAGATATTGGAGCAGTGAGGAGTTATTGTGAAAGAGACATGCAGCCTTGTTCAGGCTGAGTGGGAGCTTTGCCCGGCCCCTCTAAAAAAATAATGTATTTTCATGCCCAACACAAACTCGAAAGTGAAATAGAGCATAGTGGCAAAACATGATTTACACAGGATCACACAATTTGATCAGTTTATTAGGCTAGGAATGAATTCCATGTCTTCTAGTTTGAAACTTTGCGACTAAATGCACCCGTTGCAAATGCACAGAACCACAGCTACAAATTCTGAACCAGCACCTTTAACCATTTCCCGTCTATAGCATTTACATGCTCCAAAACGAACTGTAATTCTACAATGCCTGACTATAATTCACCCCACGATGATTATTTGTTTACAAGTGTTTTTCCTAGAGTCCTCTTTGCTCTGAAGCATGTGAGCACTATAGAAATAACACTAGAGTAATCTTCAATCTTTAGTGCAGTAAACAAACAGTTATTCAACGAAGGATGTGCAATGTTTAGTGCTGTACATATGATAGTTTAGGTGAAGTCATTTTTGCCGGGTGTCTCTGTCTGGTGAGTATTACCTCCTAGCTAAGACTTGTTTTTTTGTATCTATCTTTAGCCAGTTTTCATCGTAGTGCAAAATGCTAACTGAAATAGTTGCAATACAAATCGCATTTGCGAGAGATTAAGCTATTGCCATTGTAAATGACAATGCCATTTATTTATCTGTTTTCAAAACCAACACATAAATAAAAAGTTTGTCATTCACAATGCCAATAGCTCAAACTTTTCCAAAGGCGAAACCGTTGCATTGTAAATGCTTGTTAACATGGTTTTCTTTAGGTTAAATCACCTGCTGAAGACCTTAACTTTCATTAAGATTTATCCTTCTTAATTCTTCTCATTTTTTGGGTAACAGTACAACAAAGAAAAGAAAATCCTTTTACAATGAAAACACTGAGATATGGGTACTTAGTGGTCCTGTCCTCTACCACGAGCATTTCCACCATGTTTTTTTTTGCAGAGTTTTATATAGTGCGATCTAGACCCGAACCGAATCAGGTATCAGAGCGCTTTACATAGCACCAGTTACGTTACATGAGGACGGATACACATTCATTTTAGGCACGGGGAGATTAAGTGATTTGCCCAGAATCACAGGAGGTTTTGGCGTCGTTACCGAGACTCAAACCCAGGTCACCAGGTCCGAGGTCGAGCGCCCTAGCCCAAAACCATGTCTTTCCTGAGGCGCTTGCATGGTTTTATGTTAGCTTATTGTCTGCGGGGAATAATGCTGAGTATTTGGATATATATAATGGAGCTTTTTCTGAAGTACCACAAAATCATTCTCCCTTCCAGAGGTGCACTTGAAAATGTTTTTCGTGGTAGGTCTGTGCACCCTTCTCCGGGTTGTCACTAGAGGTTCTATTCAAATCTTAGATTCTTATTACAAGTACCCTGCATGTGTGTGCTGAGATACCAGGGAGTCATATTCTCAGATTCTGCCCAGTCCTCACAACTAAATTGAGGGATTATGGGTAATTTCATCTGGAACTGGGAATGGCACATGGAACTAGGAATGCTTGGTCAAATTTCTCATATTTCTCCCATTCTTGAGAAATTACGAGCTCAAATCTGCACCCATGTCCCAACTACTTGGAGCAGGTGGTAAATGGCTGTGTGTTGCGTGTTTTCAAGGCTGTGGTGTGTTGGGTGGGGGAGAAGAGGTGGTGAGGGAAGAGTCAGTGGACGTGTTTGCTTATCCCTCAGTTGTGCAGCAAGAGTTTGAGCAGGGGGCCAGGCACAGAAGCTGCCCTCAGTCCCTGCAGCACTGCGCAAAAAACTGGATCCAGTGTCTCTGAGCCTGGAATTACCATGTCTGACATTTTCAGAGCCAGTATTTCTGGAACCCGAAAATTCATAGAATGGTACAGAGCAATCTGACCCCTGGGCATGCAACTCCAGAACACTTGCAAGGAGTGTTCTACTCTTCTTCTTGGCTCAGGAACCACAATAGCAAGCATATGGCATCGGAAATGGAGAATTACCAGGATACCTTGCCCTCCAAATCTGTGCAAAAGTAATACCCTAAGCAGTATTCAGTGTCAGACAGCATGATGTACCCTTGCTACAGGGAGGACATGTCAGGGGACAAAATGAGGCACAAGATGTCTTCCAGCTTCATATTTTTGGCATTTCACCCAACAAGAATATTCCTCTGGCCTCTGAGCATGACATAGTTTCCCTGGACAGTCTCCTAGTGATGAAGAAATTTGTGACATATATCTTACTTTTTCAGAAGTTTAGACTTCAGAAACTAAACCTTCTTAGTTTGTGCAGTGCATGTAACTTGAGAGAAGTGATCCAGCGCCCTGGCTGAAAAACTGTCTCAATAACGCCAGCTATCACCACAAAATTCACCATTAATCATGAAACACAAATAAGGCCCATAACACCAATGAGACAATTTGTGAGCGACTGAATCATGTGGCCTGATTAATAAACTTCACTTCTTCTATTTACACTAATATATACAACTACAGTTTAACTGTTTTCACCATGGTTTATAAACATTTATCATGTATAATCAAGCCACTAATGGCGATTGAATCAACTGATGGTAACTAGATCATGAATAAACAAGACCAGCTTGTCATTTCAAATCTATTTTTTATTAACTTTATTATTCATAAAGGGAAAGACATTTACGTTTAAAATCTTTATTTTATAAGCAATCAAGAAAGCAGCATTTTAATGAGGAAATGAATTAATAAACTGACACTTTCAAAGCAAGATCAAAACATGAATTAATAGCAAAATAACGGTTTCCATTCCCTAAATCTATTTCCCTGTCTGTTTCTCTCATCACCTAAAAAGGAAAAATCATTTAAAGTCTGCTGTCCTTACGTGCGTCAAAAGTCCGACAGCATGTCACGTCAATCAGGAATGGCAAGCAGCAAGAGTTTTTGCTCCACTCCAAAGGTCAGGTTTTATACCTTTCTTTCTAGCTAAACCATCAATTTTTGCATTCTTTCACGTAAATCCGATCCCCTCATTGGCTGAGCCATGTCAGCCCACTGTTAGGTCACCTCCGATTTTGACCATGTTCAGGCTTCACACAAGCCCTATTGTTTCTCGCTTTAACATCTTCTAGCTTCCTCTGGATTGTTACTTTTCCTGGAGTTTCACAAATCACTTCCTAGCCTTGACAGTCATAACAAGTTCCTGTCCTTGAGCTTTTCTCCGAGAGCACATCTGATTCAGCTGAATGTCTGCTTTTCCAAATTATGAAGAATTTGCAGTAAAAGTCTTCACAGCTGCGCATGTGCAAAGCATCGCTCTGGACAAGTTTTCGTCTGCGACTCTGTCTGCCAAATCACTTCTAGGCCTCACTTCGGAAACTATTATTAAACAAACACAAGACATCAATTAATTAAAGAACTGAATCCGATTCTGTTACCCACCCCCTTTACTAATTAATCCTGTTAATTAAGTTACCTAGCTGAAGCACAATTAAGCAGCATCATATCTACCATTCCTTTAGGAACTGCAGGAACTCTTTTATGCATTTTAATCACAGAAAAGACATAACATAAGGACACAAAATAAGCACATGACATTAATTAAACAGCCGCATTTAATACTGACAAAAGACAATAGACAAGGTTAGTTTATTATTTTTTTCCCTTTTGCATTTTGCAACATAAAGCACATTAGTTAACCCGCGTGTACTGTTGAATGCATTTTTAAACTAGGTTGATTAGTTATTTCACCACATGCTTTATTAACTCTGTTATAATTATGAGAAATTAACTTCGCCAGTTTGAACAAAATCTTGCTCATCACCTTGCTCCATCAACTCCCTCATCTGGTGATTTTAAAATCACCAAATTATACCCAAAAATTTATAAATTTTCAACCCTTGAACATGTTTTGGACTTTCTTAATATTAGTATTTCTAAAGTTTATATTCATTTACTTTTCTGCAACTTTCATATTGAGTTCTCCGAAACTCTTCTAATTCTATTTCTTTTTCTTTCTCCTTTCTCAGTTTGTAAATTCTTTTCTTTTCCATTACATGTTTTCTTCTCTTGTGTATCATGCAACTAATTTTTAACAAAAGTATCACTATGGCTATGACTATTAAAGGAAAAACTATTTTACCTATAATTGAACTACCAATCTCTTGAAACCAGTTTTTAATTGATGCAATTCTTTTACTTAAACGTTCTGAAAAACTATCATCTTCTAAAGGTTCTACCTCTTCATGTAATTCAGTTATATTTCTAATATACATTTCTATATCCTTACTTTTGTCTGGAATATATGTACAACAATGTTGAACATGTAAAATTCCACAGACTCCACCTTCTTTTGCTAGCAGGATGTCTAAAGCAAGACGATCCTGCATTACCATGGTTCTTAAGGCAATAAGCTCTGTATTCCCTAATTGAAAACCATTTGCAGTATCTGTTGACAATCTATCAACGGTTGTAGACATTTTTCTGATCTTAACTGCATTCAGGGTTATACCCATCATAGGTATTATTGCACCAAATATGTCTCCCATTATTTCAGAAAAACTTTCCCTTTTAAATCTGTTCAGGTGATTGCTAATTTCAAATGAACCCTTTGCATTTCTATCTACATGAACATTTTTGGGAAAAACTAAACCCATATAGCATGTGCCATACCAGTGGTCAGGGAGATTGTAATAAGCTTTGTTCCCACACACAAAATATATTCCCCAACCCCCTGTTATACGATAAGTGTCTTCACATTGACTTGCACCAACAAAATAATTATCAAACAAAGTATTATCTCCTCTAATACAAAATTTTCCACTAACAGGTGTATCTATGTGAATTGCAACATTTTCATTTCTACCATTGAGCTTTTCATCTTCCATTTGCCAAAATTTAGACTTAGTATGTTTCAACATCTCATTTCGCTTGTAAATTGCCCTTCTCTCTTCCACCAAATTTAAGAATGACTTTTCTTCTGCTCTCAATTTACATGTTAAATTATTTCTAAAAGCATACTCATAAGTAAGTTCACTAGTCACTAGGAAAAATTCCCTCATCTGTTTAGCATGTTTCACTTTATTCAAGCTATCTACAACTTTCTCATCATAATCAGAATAGTAGTATTCCAAACGTCCGGTTTGATAAAACAAACTAGCTATTACACTACAAGTAATGCCATAAGTAAGAGGAAGCATATTGTAAGTCACACCTTCAGACACAGAAGTAGGTAATTTTACACAAATGTAGCAATCTTTTGCATCCATCACCTTAACATATTCAGATAAAAGTCTTGAAAAGGTATTACTAGAAAAATCTCCTACAGATCTATCTTGATGAATTTCTGGACTGTGTACAATGATTTTATCAGGTTTTTCAGCTTTTTCATGATTAACCACAACTTTACTAGTCATGTTAGCTTTATACAATTCTTTATCAAATCCAAAAGGAAAAATGACAGCTAGAACTAACCAAACTAATATTATTAAGATTACACATATTGAAGACAATTTACAGCACCTTTTTAAAATAGAACATCTCGAATTATTATTAGTATAAGGCATCTTAAAAAATAAAACTAAAAATTTAAAATTACTGAATATACTCCCCTCCTTTTTTTTTTTAACAGATAATTTTATTTTTCAACAGCTTTTCTTCGACCTTATGTCACCTAATGAATAAAATCAATCATTATCACTTGCATCTTCAAAATTATTTTGACTACTATTAATTTCTACGATTGGTGGTATGATAATGTAGGTCCACTCAGGCGATTTGTACTTCTGATTTGGCTTTATCACTCTTGTTGTTCTGCTGTTAATCACTTCTATTCTTTTGCCTGCTTGAACTTTCTTATTTAAGACTCCTTCTTTTTGACTTGTGATCTCATTAACCTGCTCTTTTGCTAATTTAAACTTTAGGCCTTTGTTTTCATTTGGCCAATTATCTCCCTTTCTTAATAATTTCTTTTTTGGTTCCGCTGAATTATGTTCCACTCTCCAAGCTCTTTTCCTTGATCTTTTCACTTTCGATTCATCTCCACTTTCATCTGTTTCACTTTCTGTGTTTTCAGCTGATTCATTGATAATCAGTTTTTCCTTATGAGATTCTTTTGATTCAAGAACTTCTTTACTCGGCAGTTTCACTCTGTTAGGAACATTATCCTTATAGCTGGTACTTGGAACTTCTTCTTCTTCTTCGATTACTTCCAACTTCCCAGTTTCAGAATTTTCGTTCCTAATTCCAGAGCTTCCAATCTGCTTTTCAATACCCTCCTGATCTTGATCTTGAATCACTATTTCTTCAGCCTCTTTTTCTGCTTCTTGATCTAGCAGATCTTCATCATTATCTTCAGAATCTTGTATTACGATCTCTTCATTTTCTTCATTCAATGCTTCATTCGCAATAGAATTTTCCAGATGTCGACTTTCTTGTCGATCTTCAGGATCTGGATTTCTTTCAGGTTCTTCTTCTGAATCTGAATCAGCAGTCGTATCACCTTCGTCAGGAATCTCAGGTTTTGGGACTCATATGGTATGACTAGCATGAATCAATCTCTTCAATCCCCTACACTTTACTGCATTTGTTGTGACTAATATCACTTGTTTTGCCTTCTTCCATCTTGGTACCAGGCAGTTTCTTCTTCGGTGAACTTTTGTCCTCACCCAGTCTCCAGGTAACAGATCATGAGCTTGTTCCTTCTCTTTTCTAATCACTTCAATTTCCACCTGATGGAACACAGAAGTCACCACATCAGATAGGTTTTTACAGTAATCCATTATGATGTTATCATTAATGGTATATCAGCTGGAACAAATGCTTGCCTCATGACCCTGCCCATTAATATTTCATGAGGGCTCAAACCTTTTTTTCTATCTGGAATGCTTCTCAAAGACATCAAAACAAGTGGAAGTGTGTCTGTCCACTTCATTCCTGTTGCTAAGCACATTTTTGCTATTCTGTTTTTTATTGTACCATTCACTTGCTCAACAACACCTGATGCTTCTGGTCTGTAAGCACAGTGTAGATTTTGCTTTATGTCCAAAGCTTCACAAACCAATTGTAGCAATCTGTTTTCAAAATGTGTACCACGATCTGTCTCGACCGTTACAGGAAATCCATACCTTGGTATGATTTCTCTCAAAAGCAATTTTGCCACAGTAATTGAATCATTGCGGCGTGTTGGGAAAGCTTCCACCCATCTTGAAAACAAACAGACAATTACCAAAACATATCTGAGTTTGTTGTGTGGTGGCATGTCAATGAAGTCAAGCTGTAATCTGGTAAAAGGACCACCCTCCCGTCCTATGGTTCCCATGCTCACAAATGTTTTTCTGTTTGGATTGATCTGTTGGCAGGTAAGACATCTCTGACAAAGGGATTCTGAAATTATTCTGAATTTTGGATTGTACCATGTTTGTCTAAATAATCTAATCATTGAGTCTCTGCCAATATGTCCTGGACCATGATACATACGTGCCATGTCAGAAATCATACTGTCTGGCATTACTACTCTGTCATCTTTGTAAACCCAAACTTCATCTTCTTCTCTCTGTCTGCAACCTGCTTTTAACCATATGTTTTTCTCTTCCTCATCTGCCTCATCTTGCATCTGTTTAACTCCTTGCCAAGGCTCAACTACAGATGTTAGCATAAGTGAGTTCAAAACATGTTTATTATCTTTTTCCTGATTAATTGACACATTATTTTTCTCACAGAATTTTGCCACTTCATCAGCATATGAATTTCCTTTTGTTATGAAATCCTCTCCTTTTTTGTGTGCAGTACACTTTACTACTGCAATTTTTTCTGGTAGCTGAATTCCTTCGATCAGCCTTTTGATCAACTGTGCGTTTCTTATTGGGGATCCTGCAGAAGTTAAATAACCTCTTTGAGACCAGAGCTGGCCATAGTCATGGACTACACCATAACCATACTGACTATCAGTCACTACAGTTATTTTTTGCTCTTTACCCAATTCACATGCATGAATCAAAGCAATCAATTCTGCTACTTGAGCTGAACGAATTCCTTTGAGACAGGAGGCTTCAATCACATCTGCAACTGTGCATACCGAATATGCTGCATTCAGAACACCTTCATCTGTTCTTAAGCATGAACCATCAACAAATAAAACATAATCTGATCAGCTAACGGGACATCTTTTATGGCTTGCCTTGGTTTAGTGCAATATTCTAATACATCCAGGCATTCATGATCGACCTCATTTCTAATTTCTGTTTCTGTACCATCCGGTAATAATGTGGAGGAATTTAAATTCACACATCTCGCAATTGAGACATTGTCTGAACCAAGGATAACCTTTTCATATTTTGTTAGCCTACTGTTTGTCAAATGTTGTGTTCTGCTTCTTGTGAGGAGAATATCAACTGAGTGTGGTACATATACTTGTACAGGAAATCCCATTATTATTCCTTCACTTTGTTCCAGACTCACACTGGTTGCAGCTACTGCTTTTAAGCAACCTGGTAATGCTTTTGCAACTGGGTCAAGAACAGCTGAGAAATATGCTATTGGCTTTCTCATTCTTCCATGTCTCTGAATCAGAACTGATAATGCACATCCTTCTCTTTCACTGCAATACAGCTCAAACTCTTTTTCGTAGTCAGGCATTCCTAATGCTGGAGCTTCACACAAACTTCTTTTTAACTGTTCAAAAGCCTCTTATTCAGTTTCTGTTAGACTAATCGGGTCTTTTATGTCTGCTTTCGTAAGTCTCTGCAGTGGCTTTTCAATTACTGAAAATCCACTAATCCATTGGCGACAATAACCAACCATTCCCAGAAACATTCTAACCTGTCTCTGTGTTTTTGGAGGTTGCATTGCTTGAATCATTTTTATTCTATCTGTTGTCACTTGTCTGACTCCCTTTGCAATTCTGTGACCAAGATATTTTACTTCTTGTTTGCAAAACTGTAATTTCGCAGGTGATACTTTATGTCCCTCATCTGCCAGATGATTTAAAAGAGTAATGGTATCTGTTACACAATTATCTCTTGTTTTTGCAGCCACAAGGAGATCATCAATATACTGCACTAACGTAGATTTTCCAGGTAAATCTAGATTTCCCAAGGATCTCTTTAACAACTGATTAAAACCAGATAGACTTTCGGTGTACCCTTGAGGGATTCGACACCATGCTAGGATATGCTCTTTGAACCTGAACGCAAAAATTTGCTGGCTTTCTGGATGCAATGGAACAGTAAAGAATGCATTACATAAATCAATAATCGTGTACCATTCTGCATCATGCAGAATCTGATATAAAATTACTGCTGGGTTTGGTACAATTGGGCAACATGGAACAACAATTTTGTTAATCTTTCTCAGATCTTGAACAATCCTGAAAGTTCCATTTGGCTTTTTAATTCCCATAATCGGTGAATTACATGGGCTACTCTCAATCTCTTTTAGAACACCTTGTTTTATGAATTTGTCTATTACAGGAATTACTCCTTCAATCACTTCTGCTTTCATTTTATACTGTGGAATGTTTGGATAATCTGCTCCTTGTTTTACTGATATTTTTACTGGATCTACATTTTTCATCAGACCCATTTCATCTTCAGTGAAATCCCAAATTTTAACATTCACTGTGTCTTTTAATTCTTCAGGTAGATTATTCTTATCAAACACAGGAAATAGTTTACTTTCCTCTGCCTCAATCATTGACATGGTTAATTTGTAAAGCCCAACTTCTTCTGGTGTTTGTAGCTCAATACCATCCGGTGAGCAATATATTGCGCAATTCATCTTGCACAGAATATCCCTACCTAAAAGATTTACAGGACTACTATCACAAACTATGAATCTGTGCCTGTCTTTAAATGTACCTATTTCAACTTCAACTGGTTCTGTTAAATCTGTTCTAATTTGCTGATTAGCTACGCCAACTACTTGGATTTTTTCACCAGAGAGAGGTAGGTTTTCTATTTCCACTGATCTAACAGTAGAACGGGTAGCACCTGTATCCACTAGGAAAGTAATTTCTACATCATTTACTTTACCATTCACAAATGGACCAGACTGATATACCTCAAGAGTGGCTCCAAGCATACACTCTTCCTCCTCTCTCAGGCACCGTCAGAAGTAATCATCAGATTCACTCCCACCATCTTCTTTCATCCAATATTGTTGTGACACATTCGACACATTTACTCTTGGTGGTCTATTTACCTGTTCACCTCCGCTGAATCCTGTTTCTGTACTGTATCTCTGCACATTTACACAGTTTGGAAGTGGCGGTTGTGGTATCTGACTTTGCTGATTCACTACCTGTCGCTGTAGCTGTTGCTGCAGATTTATCTCATTCTGCATCTGTGGATTTAATGATGCATTTTTTAAATTTCTGGGCGGATTCTTACACTCGCGCTTCCAGTGTCCAATTTCGCCACAATTAAAACATAGGAGTTTCTGTTTTAACTCTTCAATATTTCCCATCAATTTTGGCTTATTACCTTTAAATTTTCCTTGATTCTGATCAACATTTCTATTTCCCAGATTTGCCATTTGTTGTTCAGCCACTTTTACCTGTGCCCACATAGCTTTTTCTTTTAGCTTCTTTTGTTTTGCATCTAATTCATCACTACAGTATTTTGCTTTTCTCAAGATATCATCTACTGTGAGTGATTGCCAACCAACTATTCCAGATCTAATCATTTCACCAATTTCAGGTCTTAAGCCATATACAAATCTGTATATGAAATGACTCATATCCTTCTCATTTAAAATCTCATAACCACTGTATTGTTTAAATACCAGCAGTAGTCTCTCGTAGAATGTTTGTACTGATTCTTTTGGCTCTTGGGTTGTTCTATCTATTTTAATCCAATCTACCTCTTTTGGGGGAATCTTATTTTTCAACCACACAATTACCTTTTCGTACCCTTTCATTACATCTGATGAAGGAGCACCTGTCACTATATGTCGAGGAGGTTCTTCTTTTGGCCAATCTATAGAAATGTTACACTCTGTTCATAAATCTGATGGGACAACTATGTCAAAGAATCCATCAAGATCAACCCATAAAACTTTTGAAACTTTCACAAATCTGTCTACCTGTCGATACCATTCTACAGGTTTTTCTCTTAATCTAGGGAAATCATTCGTGAACATTAAAATGTCCTGTCTTGTCCATGGGACGTGCACATACCCACCTCCTGGTATTTCTCTCATTGGTAACTCGTTTACCACTTCCACTTCCTTCTTTTCTCTGATAGGAAAAGCTAAACTTGTTCTATCTTCATCTCTTTTCTTTGTCCATTTTACTCTCCATTTACTTGGCTCACCCAATTTTCTCAAAACCACAATTAAATCTTTTACATGAATGATTCTTCCTGTGGTATTCATATTCTCAATGTCTTTTTTAGAGAAATCCACTCTGTAATGTTTCTGAAAATTCTTTTGCTTACTCAAATCTACTTCTAATTCAGCAGCCATCTCCTCTAATTGATCATATTCATTTTTTGTTTTCCAAAGTTATGCTTTTGCAAATACATAATAATTCATCATCCTGATATGCCTTCAAACTGTCAGTTCCAATCGTTCCAATTATTAATTCCTCCAAATCTGCTTTTAATTTTGCAACATCAAGTAATTTACATTCAGGGGTTTGTGTTAAATCTATTTTATTCAGACTCTTTTCCGGAGTGCCAGAGTCAGATTCTGCACTAGATGGAGTTTTACTTAACAAACTTTGATTAAAAGTTAAGTCAGGCATCATTAATTTCTCTCGATGTATTTCAGACAAATCTGAATAAAAATTTTCAGTCACCTTCTGTATTTCTGAATTTAGTGGAACAGTTAAAGCTGAATGTCTAAATTCTTTTTGATCAAATACTGGAAGAACAGGCCCAATCGTTACTGGTACTGTTTAAGCATGGGCAGAAAATCCGTTCCGCTCGCGGATTTTGCGGATTTTCGGTAAATTCGCGATCCGCGAACTCCCGCGAATTTACCAAAAATCCGCAAATCCGAAAGCGGCGGATCCGGGGGGCAAAAGTTCAAGCCTTCAAGCTTGAAGTTGTTGTAACTATTTTAGGATGGCGCCGGCAAACTGCCAGCGCCATCCTAAAATAGTTACTAAGTTAGCTTCAACAGGAAGCACAAATATATAAAATAAAGCTGGTGCTCGAGCACCTGCTTTATTTTATCTATTAGTGCTTCCTGTTGAAGCTAACTTAGTAACTATTTCAGGATGGCGCTGGCAGCTTGCCGGCGCCATCCTAAAATAGTTACAGGATGATGGACAGCTCACTCAAGGGATATGAAGGGCAGGGTTCATTCTGGCACGATGGTCCTGTCACGAAAATTAAACCTCAACAGGAAGCACTTACAGATATCAATAAAGCATGTGCCCTAGTTGAAGCTCAAATTCAGTGACGCATTCATCAGCCCAAAAACAATCGTGAGCATTGTCGAGGCTGGGCAGGTGTGCTTTCTTCCCAAATCTACCGTCAAAAATCAGCTGTGATGCTGGATAGAGGCCTTTGCATCCTTGACTTTCACGAGCGCAATCCCCTGGCTGTTCCTGTGACCAGGAGCTTCTTTCTCTTCATCTGCTGCTCTGATCGGTCTCTGACCTTTTATACACACCAGAGGCATGTGTTCTCGCATGTAAGGTCCGTCTGTTTGGCCCCGCCCACACACTTGCGTTGTGAACCGTCTTCCCGCCATTTACCCACTATGATGGACAGTTGAAGCTCAAATTCAGTGATGCATAAATCAGCCCAAAAACAATCGTGAGCATTGTCGAGGCTGGGCAGGTGTGCTTTCTTCCCAAATCTACCGTCGAAAATCAGCTGTGATGCTGGATAGAGGCCTTTGCATCCTTGACTTTCACGAGCGCAATCCCCTGGCTGTTCCTGTGACCAGGAGCTTCTTTCTCTTCATCTGCTGCTCTGATCGGTCTCTGACCTTTTATACACACCAGAGGCATGTGTGCTCGCATGTAAGGCCCGTCTGTTTGGCCCCGCCCACACACTTGTGGTGTGAACCGTCTTCCCGCCATTTACCCACTATGATGGACAGTTGAAGCTCAAATTCAGTGATGCATAAATCAGCCCAAAAACAATCGTGAGCATTGTCGAGGCTGGGCAGGTGTGCTTTCTTCCCAAATCAACCGTCGAAAATCAGCTGTGATGCTGGATAGAGGCCTTTGCATCCTTGACTTTCACGAGCGCAATCCGCAAAAAAAAAAAATCCGCGGATTTTGCGGATCAACAATACGCAAATCCGCAAAATCCGCGGATTGTGGATCCGTGAAATCCGCCCATGCTTAGTACTGTTACTGCTTCCATGCTTTTAGTTAACTGCTGTATTAATTCATTCGTAGAACGAATATTTTCTGAGGTACTCGGTAATTCCTCATATCTTTCTGTTCTTTTTCTATTTAGAGTTACATTTCTCTGAACTGGGGTTTCATGGACTGGTGTTTCATTTCTATAGACTGGGGTTTCAGCATAATTTCTATTTTCTCCTGATATATTTGAACTACATCTTGTTTCTACTCTTTCAGGTGTTTTCCCATTCGAATTTGTTTTAGGAGACGACTCATCAATAATTTCTCTTAGAGGAGCACTAGGAGAAGTCCATGTACAAACTGGTTGATAAGGTGGAGGTTTTCTAGTATAAATTTCTTCTAAAACTGCATCTTCCGTCTCAATTTCTTCACTAATATTATTTTTCTTTTGAGTACTCTTTTGTCTAGTTACCTCACCAATTAGTCTCACTGGGTATAAACCATCACACATATCTGCGCTTCTCCATCGACGCATTCTATCCTGATGTGTTTCTCTATTAAGATCTAGTCCTGCTCTCCTTGAAATGCCTCTACTCTCTCGTTGTAATTCAAACATTTCATCCTCCCATTCAACTAGTGCTTCAAATTGAGTAGGTCTAGGCTTTGGTACAAGTTTCATCATTTTTCTCTTAAGTTTTTCAAAACTGCCATGTTAAAAGATCCATCTTCTGGCCATGCTAATATACCATCATTCTCGGAATATTTCATCCAATTCTCAATCCAAAGACAAGTATGATAACCATATTCACCTAACATATACTCTGCAGGTGTTTTGTACTTATGAATTAATCTTCCACCTCGCGTTGCAATTTTTTTGTCAGGTTGAAGTTTATTTTTCAATTTCTGAAACCATGAAAGCTTCTTTTTCTCTTTCTTGACATAATAATCCATGTTTTTAAACAATTTCCCATACTACGGTAAAGATCGTAGTAACTTATAACAAGGAAGTTGTTATTCCGCAACACCAACCAATCCGTGCGCGAAACTCACCAACAAACTATTCAGGTTTGTCTACGTCACTGTCCTGCTCAACCAATAGAATTTCTGCTTTCAGGAAGAGCCAATCAGCTGTAAGCTTGTCCTAGTCACATGAACCAATCTGTGCACAGTCTGTGACGTATGTTAGCCAATCACAGCGCGACTCTTGTGTCGTATTCACGTATGCTGCCGCTGCAGCTTCGGACAGAGAAGCTCCGCTCCGTAAACTCACACCTCCTTTACAAAATATTTTCAAAGCGCCATATTTACAAATCCTTCAATTGAATTCCATTAATAACTACATGAAAAACAAACCATCTGTCTGTTTCGCTAAATAAAGTGGTATCTTTTTCAGTCATTCAAGAATTCTTTTCGCGTGAAATAGACAACACTATTTTCACAGAATATCTAAATTCGTCGATAAAGTAAGGCTACTCTACCCTTCTAGCAGGGAATAACGAACTCGTTTCTCTCTAAATGCACATACAGAGATATTTTACACCTCCTTAGAGACAATTCAGAGTTTAACTCGATCATATATTACAAATCATTTACGCACATCCATACGGAAAAATCCCTAACCATACATACATAAAATCTTTAGCAGGACTCTAACCCACCAATAGAAATTCTCTCTCGCCAGTAAGATAGACGACGCTTCCTTACCCTTCACTCAAGCTTGGATAAATTCTACTACTCTTTTCACAGTGAGTTTTAAAACAGGCTCCAAGTCCCAATACTCAAAAGCTTCAATTTCATAGACAATCCTCACTATGCATTCTATCTTACACATCTAAAATCCCTAAACTTGTGCTGTACGTCCACAACACTAGTGATATACGGCGATACCACTATTTTGAAACAGAACAAATGCACTGTGTAACTTCACCTGTCACACTACTCATGCCGGCACAACTAGGAATTTTCACACTGCTGGAAAAAACCTTTCAACTACATATAACAACTTAACAAACTCAACATATGTTAAACATCGATCCTATGTAATTACCATGTAACATGTCAGTTACCATAGTAACCGAACTCTGTTACCAAGGAATTGATCCAGCGCCCTGACTGAAAAACTGTCTCAATAACGCTACCTATCACCACAATACTCACCATTAAACATGAAACACAAACAAGGCCCATAACACCAATGAGACAATTTTTGAGCGACTGAATCATGTGGCCTGATTAATAAACTTCACTTATTCTATTTACACTAATATATACAACTACAGTTTAACTGTTTTCACCATGGTTTATAAACATTTATCATTTATAATCAAGCCACTAATGGCGATTGAATCAACTGATGATAACTAGATCATGAATAAACAAGACCAGCTTGTCATTTCAAATCTATTTTTTATTAACTTTATTATTCATAAAGGGAAAGACATTTACGTTTAAAATCTTTATTTTATAAGCAATCAAGAAAGCAGCATTTTAATGAGGAAATGAATTAATAAACTGACACTTTCAAAGCAAGATCAAAACATGAAATAATAGCAAAATAACGGTTTCCATTCCCTAAATCTATTTCCCTGTCTGTTTCTCTCATCACCTAAAAAGGAAAAATCATTTAAAGTCTGCTGTCCTTACGTGCGTCAAAAGTCCTACAGCATGTCACGTCAATCAGGAATGGCAAGCAGCAAGAGTTTTTGCTCCACTCCAAAGGTCAGGTTTTATACCTTTCTTTCTAGCTAAACTATCAATTTTTGCATTCTTTCACGTAAATCCGATCCTCTCATTGGCTGAGCCATGTCAGTCCACTGTTAGGTCACCTCCGATTTTGACCATGTTCAGGCTTCACACAAGCCCTATTGTTTCTCGCTTTAACATCTTCTAGCTTCCTCAGGATTGTTACTTTTCCTGGAGTTTCACAAATCACTTCCTAGCCTTGGCAGTCATAACAAGTTCCTGTCCTTGAGCTTTTCTCCGAGAGCACATCTGCTTCAGCTGAATCTCTGCTTTTCCAAATTATGAAGAATTTGCAGTAAAAGTCTTCACAGCTGGGCATGTGCAAAGCATCGCTCTGGACAAGTTTTCGACTGCGACTCTGTCTGCCAAATCACTTCTAGGCCTCACTTTGGAAACTATTATTAAACAAACACAAGACATCAATTAATTAAAGAACTGAAACCCATTCTGTTACCCACCCCCTTTACTAATTAATCCCGTTAATTAAGTTACCTAGCTGAAGCACAATTAAGCAGCATCATATCTACCATTCCTTTAGGAACTGCAGGAACTCTTTTATGCATTTTAATCACAGAAAAGACATAACATAAGCACACAAAATAAGCACATGCCATTAATTAAACAGCCGCATTTAATACTGACAAAAGACAATAGACAAGGTTAGTTTATTATTTTTTTCCCTTTTGCATTTTGCAACATAAAGCACATTATTTAACCCGAGTGTACTGTTGAATGCATTTTTAAACTAGGTTGATTAGTTATTTCACCACATGCTTTATTAACTCTGTTATAATTATGAGAAATTAACTTCGCAAGTTTGAACAAAATCTTGCTCATCACCTTGCTCCATCAGAAGCATCCTACTGGAAGAGCGGCACATCCTTAGAGAGTATTCACCTGATTACTCTCTCTCGCAAGTGTTAGAGAATCTTAACAATATTGGACTTAAGAGTGATCTGACAAGACCTCTGCTATTGCGCCACTGGACCCATTTATTAAGTTTATCTGGCACCACACCTCAGTATCATTTACATGGTTCTCAGATGGATCTTGAGCCGTGCTGAAAGGGGTCGGGCAAAAGGGATCCAATCCAGGTATTCAAAGAGGTCCAGGAATTGGTTAACTGATTTATAAGCTAGTAATTCGATTAATGTATATGAGTCTCAATACTGCACTATACAGGTACAGAATTATTATTGCCAAACCAAATCTCATGAAAAAATGTAGACGAGCTAGGATCAAGCAAACAATTAGTTCAGTTAAAGCTATATAAACCTCTCTGTTAGAAATCCCCTCACTCATTTAGACTATGGAAATGAACAATCAATTATTGGAGACAAGTCATAGAGAGACAGGAACAATATTTTAAATAGTTAGATCTTATCAGTATCATTAGCAAGTAAATACACCAATATCAGGCATTAAGTGTTAAGAGTACCGAATAAACAAATTGAACACTTTGGGACATCAATTATCAAAGTTCACGAAGGAACATTCAGGAAAGGATATGGATCATGTCAGCTCAAAGATTCTCTCCCCTGGGGAAAGAAGTCCGTGAATAGCGCACACAGTGTATGCTTCAGCCAAGAGTGTCCGCAAGTCCGCAAAGGAGCAAAGTCTTCTGTGGAAAGGCGGCAAAAAATGGCAAAAGTGGCAAATTTCCAAGGTATGATATAATTTCTCAAGTTCCGGGGTGCCACCACCTGGGCTACCTCATCTGGTCCGATCACTCAGTCCATTAGTCAGTTTGTATAGGATGATCGTCATCCAGCATAAAGAGGACACATCTTTATGAAAAGGGTAGAACTCATCACGTAAGCTCTCAAAGTATTCAAAATGTATAATTACAACCAGCTTTCAGTAAAGGTACATGAGTGAGTTAAAAAGGGCAATTTCTCATGGCAGGGGTTCTCGTTGTATCAATTGAGTTGGGACTAGTCCGGGTATGTGCATGCAAACTTGTGTTCGGAAACACAGTTCATCCCACAGTGCAAATGTATGAGACCTTCTCATGAGAACAGAATCGAATATGAGAAAGAAAATGCAAGCCTAGCATGACTTCAGTTCAGGATATACCAGATATAAATTATTAGGAATATACTTTCAATACTGAAGTTGAATATCTATATTCTTTCTGAAGTCTAGGTAATTTATAAAGCATTTGAATTCCGTTGCAAATTGCACATGTAACTATGGCCCATTTCTGCGTTTCAAAGGTACTAACATATACAATAATTTCATAATGTAACACTACTAAATCATTTCTAATAATTCTCATTAGTACATGTATGAAGACCATTAACATTCAGTGAAATTAGAATGAACATTTACATCCAACATCGTTTCTTTTTCTCGATTAATGGACAGTTTAACATGAGCAGGAATAGTATTACAGCAACTCTTCAATAATCATTCATTAAGTTATCTGATTTACATTTAGTTCTGTTAAGTCTTCACATATATCATTATCCAAAGAAGACTGGTTAATTAACTTCTACCACACATGAGTCATCACTTTTACATTTCTATGTTTTGGCTGAATGCTTTTCTTTGCATCTTTTAAACTACTGGTAAACATTTTTGTACTTAAAAATCAGTCCCCAGTTCTTTAATGTATTTCTTTGAGGCAATGGACATGGTTCTCATATTTTGTTTGTTTTTTGTTTTTCCTTCATTGTGAACCATTCTTGGCCTTTGAATTATTGACTTCTGAAAACTTTAAAATAGATTTGAGTGAGGAATGTCTGTATTTATTATTGTATTTTGGTACATCAAACACTGGGACTGTTTGTAACCCCATGCACTATCTATTTTCCTTGCATCGCCTCATCCATCAGCTAAAGCTTCTACATGCCAACTTTCCTTGATATATATAGAGACCTGGTGTGCCTGGGAATGGCTGTTATGTGTTCCCTTACAGGAAATGAGCCATTCGAGGACAATATCCTCTTCCACATATCGCACCTTAGTGTGTGCGCCACATAGCTGGTCCTAAAGATAATTCTCTTAGACAACAGTTCCTGCAGCCTTATGTTGCCAGCTTTCCGTCCTACTTGAGGGATTCTACCAACGTTTAATAAAAATGGATGGGGTACCTTGGAAACTAAGATATATTATGACCACACTTGATGTAGTGTCACTGTACACTTTCATTAATCCGAATGATGGAATACATGCCTGCGAGTACTTCCTGAGGTACAGACTGAATATCTAGAACACACACAAATGATGATCGAGATGCTACATTTCTGTCTCACTCACAATGTATTTATGTTTAACAACAAGTTCTACCTACAACACAGGGCACAGCAATGGCACCTCCTTGAACCTTACCTGTACGAGCCTGTTAATCGGGCTATGGGAGAAGGAGGTAGCCTGGGCAGAGGATAACGATCAGTACATGAAGCATTTTGCATTATGGACAGGCTTCATTGACGATCTGTTCATCTCATGGAAAGGAAAGGAACTTGGGCCTGCACAACTTTATACAGATATTGAACTCCAATAGATTAACATCCAGTTTACTGCCATGCATAGCCAAACAAACTGTGACTTCCTGGATATGAGGTGAATGCTCTTGATAAATGCTTAACAACTGTGATACACAGAAAGGCTACAGCTACGAATTCAATTCTGCACGGAAATAGTGGCCATCCAGCTGTGCTAAAAATGGAGCATACAATATGGACAGATTTTGAGAGCAAGGAGGAGATATTCAATGGAAGATGACTTTGGAAAGGAAGTGATGGAAATGATGAGAAGATTCTCTCAATGTGTCAAGTGTCCCGAAGGATGTGAGTGAGAGGGCCAGCAGAAAGCAAAGGGATCTCTTAATGTCCCAGCAAGATTCAAATTATACTCAGAAAGATGAGAAGGTAAAGAGGCTCTTCTTGGAATACAATTTGGCCCAATCTAACATGAAAAGGATCTTGCAAAAGAATTGGCATATACTGGATAAGGGTGAACAAGAGGTAATTCATTCTAGTTCTCGAATAACCTCTAGGAAAACAAAGTTGTTGGGTGACATCCTCACACAAAGGTTCTTTGACCCAAGGAAAGAGAGGATTTGGCTATCAAACAATATGAAGGACTTCCTCAAATGTAACTCTTGCAAAGCCTGCCAGTACGAGTGGAACTAGAAGTCATATCAGATATTTGAGGGCCGGAACGTCATGATTCAGGACAAAAAAACCTGTAATATAGATCACATTGTATCTGTGCTAAAGTGCGATTGCAATAAACTACATGTGGGCAACACTATTAACAAACTAAAAACCAGTATTATCAGGCATATGCGAGCCATTAAAAAAGGAGGACCAAAGTTATCCCATGGCCTGTCACCTTGAACAGCACCATGAGTGATCTTTGGCAGGCCTTGTGTACTATGGGATCAAGAATGTTTAAAATAACCCATGGGGAGATGATTGAGAGAAAGAACTGAGAAGAGAGGAATTCTTTTAAATTGTGATATTGGGCTCTGGGGCCCCCTGGGGGCACACTACAGATGCAGAACTCCATGTACATCTGTAGTTCAAAAATAGACTGTAAATAATGGACATTGATATATGCCTTGGTGTGCACCTCTTGATTCCCGTCTCCCCCTTTCACTACTTCTTCCTCCCCTTCTAGAATGTTTTTAATTGTGTTTCATACAATGATCCTTATCCGCAGTATTACAAGCAAGTACAGTGCACTTTGCCATGGAGGATGAATTCTCACTCTTAGTGAGTGTTCACTCATAATCTTGATCTATTGTTTTATTGTGATATTAGGCCTCACATACCAAGCAAATAGCACTTTACGGATGTCACTTTCTAATGGGCACATGTCACCTTATAGATATAACCTAAGTACTATGAATATATCTAGCACTGTAACTTGGTTTTTATGGAGGGTGTGTGTAAAGCAGCCAATTGGGCAGATGCAACAGCGACTCAGCTTCAAATATACCTGTTTACAGCAAAGGAAATGTGCAACATGTACCAGGCCGATGTCACTTTTTAATGGGCATTTATCACTTTATAACTACATCCTGAGTACTATGAGTATGTCTTAAGCCTGGGCGTAGTTTGCGAAGTAGCTCTACGTATAGCTATGCGAAGTGCACTTTGCACTACGCGAGCTGCACGTAGCTACGCGAACTGCGTAGTGCACTGTTCAAAATGCTGTTCGCACTGATTGCACAGTGCCGGATGCTTGTCCGCACTGTGCAATCGGTGCAAACTGCATCTTGCACAGTGCAAGCGGTTGTTTTCTGCCACTCGTGTAGATTCAGGGATTCCACTTTAGTCAATATTATAGCAGAGAGCTATAAATTAATGGGGCATGCAATAAGGGATTCTGAGAGGGGACATTGGCCGATCCATGGCAACATTTGAAACATTAGGCATGGAAATTGTTAATGAATAGTAAAAATTTATTTTAACATTTGATCATGCATATTGAATATGAATATATATCAGATTTCAGCCGAATAATGCACCTGGATAATGTATTGATTAACTCTCATTTGGAAATCATAGGTGCTTGCTCACTTAAAAATAGCGCTCCTATATGCATAAAGTGAGTATGTCCCTTCTCTACCTCAATGCCCCCTTTTGAATGATGCTTTATAAACATGTTTTGTTCAATGAACTACGAACACTGAGGAAGGCTTTGTGCTGAAACCTTTGTTTCCCATTGCGCCAAAATAAAATGGTCTTTGCAAAAGCCTCCCCCCCGTGAGTGCGGTAATTCTTCGTAAACTGGAGGAGTTGAGCAGAAATTAAACAGAGGCTTGTCACGACCGCAACCAGCACCCGCCCACGAGTGCACTGCATGCATCAAGTGGCAGCAGAGCTTCAATATATATATATATATATATATATATATATATATATATATATATATATCCCTTCATCACTCGGTAGGAGGAGCTCTCTATAAAGACGTGGTGGGGAGGTTTGTGTCGGACAGTGGCATTTGAGGAAGGCACTTGAGGAAGGCTAATCGCCGAAACCGGTCTGCCGATTCTTCATTCAATAAATGTCCAAAGTACCCCGTTGTGTCCCTTGCTTCTTCTTATGGGGAGATGTGCTGTGTGATATATATATATAATCCTATGCTTAAAAACTTTGATAGAAAAACAGACATTTGAGGTGAGCAGATCTAGAGTGTCGCTGGTGTTGAGAGTGCTCTAACAGGAGCTGCTTTCCACCTAAACTGAGACCTACCCAGAGTTCTCTCCTTCTTTTTTGCATAATTTATGTGTCACTCTATGCCTGAAAGGGTTTTGTTTTGACTTAATACTGGGTGCTCCCTTGTGTCTGGACAAAGCTATACCTCTCTGAAGAGCTCTAATTAGAGCGAAACACTGTGTCAGGGGTTGCTTTTACTCATTTCAGGTTGGCTTGAATTGGTATTTTACCAATTCAAAGCTGTAATATTGTGCCTGGAGTGATAAATGGCTTTTGTTATTTTACAGCTCGGCAAGGACTGCACTGTACTAGTCCTATGCTTAAAGACTTTGCTGTTTAAATGGCAAAAGACTTTGTCATTTTCTATCTCCCCGTGGATAGCACTGTGCTAATCCTATGCTTAAAAACTTTGATAGAAAAACAGACATTTGCGGTGAGCAGATCTAGAGTGTCGCTGGTGTTGAGAGTGCTCTAACAGGAGCTGCTTTCCACCTAAACTGAGACCTACCCAGAGTTCTCTCCTTCTTTTTTGCATAATTTATGCGTCACTCTATGCCTGAAAGGGTTTTTTATTTTGAGATATATATATATATATATATATATATATATATATATATATATATATATATATATATATATATATATATATATATATATATACATATATTATATATATATATATATATATATATATATATAATCCAACAAACGCCTTCACGATTTGATAAGGTCACTCGACCGCACCCCTCCAATCCAGGCTGAGTCCTCGTGTTGCTTACATAGACAGTTCCCTGTTACTTGGAACAAGCCAACGCGTTTCAAGGCTATGGCGCCTCTTCTTCCTGGGCTCCCACGAAACAGCTTTCACAAATCACCTGACTGCAATTACCACATCCTTTTATTGAGCAGTTGCCAATCACGGCGTATCAACATCTCACGCTGCATTGTGGGACTTGTTGTCTTGACAGGTGAATTAACATATAACTTACAGTAAGTTCAGTGTCCATTCCTCATTAGCTGTGTGTATACCTTGAGTAGGTGAGGAACTGTCTATTTTTGCTTCAATTACCACGGGGTGCCGTGCTGCCAGATTTGAAAAAGTTCCAGTCTTCAACCTTCCCATGTGTGCGCTTCCGGTGGGAATGGTACTCCTTATCAGGACCAGACAGCCCTGCTGTAATGTAATCCAACAAACGCCTTCACGATTTGATAAGGTCACTCGACCGCACCCCTCCCATCCGGGCTGAGTCCTCGTGTTGCTTATATAGACAGTTCCTTGGAACAAGCTGACGCGTTTCGAGGCTATGGCGCCTCTTCTTCCTGGGCTACTACAAAACAGCACTGACAAATCACCTGACTGCAATTACCACATGCTTTTATTGAGCAGTTGCCAATCACGGCGTACCAAGATTTCACGCTGCATTGTGGGACTTGTTGTCTTGACAGGCGAATTAAGATATAACTTACAGTAAGTTCAGTGTCCATTTCTCATTAGCTTTGTGTACACCTTGAGTAGGTGGGAAACTGTCTATTTTTGCTTCAATTATTTTTTTAATTTCTGAACCCCCCATGCAACCCTCCTGCGCTACCCCCTACCCGCCATTAATGCCAGCCATGACTGGGGAAAGTATTGGACTTCGGAGGGGTAAGATTTACTACTTCGGAACAGTAAGATTTACTATTCCCACTCCAGTCTGTGCAACAGTAGGAAAAGTGTTGGACTTCAGCGGGGTTAAATTTACTGTAACCACTCCTGTCTAAGCAACAGTATGGAAAGTACATTACATATTTAAAATGCCCCATTAATTTAGTGCAAATATAATATCCACATATATATATATATATATATATATATATATATATATATATATATATATATATATATATATATATATATATGCCAAAAGAACTCCACACCGCTACCTCCAATCCCACGCGATCGGCAAAGCAGTAGACGGACCACAATTGAGGGTTACAATTCTTTACTGCAGAGAAGGGTCAAATGATAAATATATATATATATATGTTGGTTTAATAATAATGCTCATATTAGGTATTTTATATTTGTACTAAATAATAGGGTAATATATATATATATATATATATATATATATATATATTTATTTATTGAGATAGATAGATAGATAGATAGATAGATAGATAGATAGATAGACAGATAGATAGATAGATAGATAGATAGATAGATAGATAGATAGATAGATAGATAGATATACACACACACACATATATATAAAATGAAAAACAATTACACAATTTATATGATTATTAAATAATCAATTATAACTTCATTAACCTACCACTTTATACCCCTATAAACCCAGAAGCACACAGCTAAAATATAACAAAAAATAATTACTACACAATTTAGATAATTAATAATCAATTTAATAATTAATAATGTATGAATAATACGAGTTAATTAATTATTACTTAATTAGCTTCCCACCCTATACTACTATACGCCCAGCAGCCCACACCTAAAATATAACAAAAATATAGTTATTACACAATTTAAATAATTAATAATCAATTAAATTAGTAATAATAAATTCATAGTTAATTATCAAATATTTATCATTTAATTAACTTCCCACCCTATACCCCTACAAACCTAGCAACCTGCTATGACACGATTAATTACATTAACATTTAAAAATCAACTTTTAAAAATATTACTAGCAATTATACAAACATTAATCACAAATAAAATGTATATTTGAACAAAAACACATTAGGATAATTAAATAATGATATGGTTTATACCTAATTTATTGAAAATGATATTAACAACAACAATATTCTTAACAACGATATTACTTACCTGAAAAAAAAACGATATTCTTGACAAGATATTTCTGCATCAGGTTATTTTTATATCACAATATTGTTTTCCCAATAATTCTGTCTCCCAATATTTACAACTCAATATTTTATCCAAATGTGGAAGCCCCCTTAAGTAATAAATATATTGCTCGTATTATTTTTGTAAAATTACAAGTTCTGGACTATTGCCTGACCTAAAGAAGAGTCAACTTAATGGCTTTGTCAATGCTTTTTATTTTACCGTCCTAAAATAGCTGTTGGCAATTGTGGAACAGTAATTATCCCACAAGCATATATCAGTCATGCTGAAGTAGTTTAACTAAAGCAGTTTCTAAATGTGACTATAAAAGTCATGTTTGAAACCAGCCACTGCCTGTTCCTAAATTCTGTGACTTTGTGGCAGTATTGACTTGATAATTGAAGGGCTTGAGTTCTGTACGTCGCTTTTGTCACTTTTACTTTTGGGTTAGGCCGGCTTTAGGTTTGTTTAGACTTTATTTGATTAATGAAGCAGTCAAATGGCCATAACTTACAGCTAAAAGTAGGATTGCTCCAAATATAAAAGAGAAATTGAATTTCAGAATGAAAAATAACACAAAATACATTATGAACATCCCTCGTAGTCACAGGGTAGAATAAGGTGTATCTTATTGGTCACAAAGGCCAATTATCAGGAAACTAAAGTCTCACTGTCACAAGACATTAATGATTAATGTCTTGTGACAGTGAGACTTTAGTTTCCTGATAATTGGTATTAGTGGGTATATTGGAAACTCATTTTGCTCTATCATTTCGTGTGCAGGATAACTGAATGAAAATTCTCATCTTCCATCCATGTCCAGGGCTATGGGTTGTGCTAGGTGGTTGTGACCTCTAACTGAGCTACTAGCCCACAGGTCTATCCTTCTTCGACTTTTACCAGCCACAAATGCAGCAGCCACCACTTTCATACATTAAATGAGCTTCTCCATTGCAGAACAATATTCAGTTTGGCCTTCCTGGTCAACCACTAGCCCTCCTTCAACATTTGCGCTCCCTTCGAGCAACAGCGGCAACTGCATCCAGCAGACCACTGGCCAGAGTGACATCCTACCACCGCAGCCAATCACCGTCCACACAACCAGCTCCCGGAAGGTGGAGCACACAATGGAAAACTAAAGGTTTCCAGTACTAAACTAATATATTACCATAGAAATAGAGGAAGAAAAATGCACTGGCCCTTGTTTCCAAATAAATACAGTGTCCCTCTTGAAGTAGTCACAAATTATTTCGTATGTTGCAAAAATGATCAAATCCAGAAAAAAAACATGGGCGAAGGTGCAGTTTTTGGCCGAATTCAACCTTTTAACTTCAATTAAGGCATGTGCGGAAAACAATAAATTTATCAAAGAATTGAAAATATAATATTAATGGCATTCAGAAGCTCTCACGCTTTCTTTTAATAAACTGCACAACATCACCAACAAAACGATGAACATGTTTCGCCATTAATAGGAGTTGTGTTGTCACTTCTCCATATGCAAAGGTCTTTATAGGAAAACAAATTACTCCAATTCAAAATGTTCGCTACGAATGATAAAACTGACAGAGACAGGAATAATTGTAAACTAGTACTGTTTGTAATCATACCTCAGCAGGCCCCCCAGGAGATTGAGTACACTGTGGGTGCGATCAGGGAAACAAAAGGAGACAAAAATACCCAAAAATGCTCATTGTTTTAGTGAGCGGGTGTGGGATAACGTAAAGAGCTGACGATTTTGGAACTGTGGAACCGGGTTTGAGTCTCAGCGTCGGCTCTCTCCGTGCCTACTAAAAAACAAATATGCAGAGACATGCCGATCTAAAAAATGTAAATTAAACAATGGGAAATGTTTTATTAGCCCTGAACGCGTACAGTAAAAAAAGCTGACATTTCAAATACACTGCCTGAAACAAAATTAAAAAATTGTACGCCACAACAAACCTACATGCACAAAAGAGCATGCCTACTAGTAACTGAGGCATGCTCGATGGGAGAGGTCGACACCAAAAAAGGAGGGACATATAACCAACATTAACCATACAGAAGCAAGCCTTTGAGAATGAGGTGCAAACAACAAATTAAAAATGATGGGCGGGCAGTAAGCTCACAAAGTAGATACAGCATAGCTTGGTGAAACAGTGCATGCTCTGCCTAGGCAAGACCTAAAAAGGGAAAGTGCGATCATCCACCAAATTGATAACTGCTAGCAACTCTGCACCTTTTAGCAAAGCTACTACAAAGATGTTAAGAACTTAATTTATAGAGTGGGTTTAAAGACAAAATAGATATCAGCTCAGATTTAGAGTTGAGATGTCCACACTACTAAATGCAGTAGCCCAAGTTCAAATGGCAATGTATGCACTTCAGCCTAGTGGATTTCCCTGTATGGAGCATATATGGGTTCTCCATTGCATTCACGATGGCTGACTAGGTAACACTGTGGTCAAGGATACCTGGATGAGATGCCCTTGATGGCCAGTATTTGTTACCAGTGAGCATCATAAAGATAGTTAGTAACACTTAATGATCCAGGAATTGGTGAATTGACTGAGCGCATATACAACAAACATAAAGCCAGGCATTGATGTCTGTCTACTCCTCTTCTTCTCTACAATTTCTACTAGTTTACTGGGGGTGGAATGTAGGGAAAGAAGGCAGATTCTACACCTAGCTGGCTGGTGAACACATTCCTGCCCTTTCTTTCCAGACAATATACTACTCCTGGATGTCACCCCAGTGGGATGTGTGAGCTCTCAATCAAGTAAGCAAACTAGCTCTAACTAATAACTATACATGTTGTTATTACTCAGATAATGAGTTTTGGATGGACAACTGCTGGGAATAGCAGTCATTTTGGGAAATATGAAATCAAGATAGTTACAAGTAATAATTATCGTGGCCTAATGACAGGCAATACATTGTCATATTAAGCAATGCTTGACTTCAAGAAATGAACACATGTTGCACTGATGGGAAGACTAAAACACATGATAATAAGTCAATGTTGCATCTGGTACTGCCTGTTCTACTTTGCAGTCTGATTTCAAGAGTGGAAATCCAACCTTCCCAAACTTTAAGGGCCCATTTAGAAGAGTTTTTTCGAAATGTTCAGTTTTATTGTATATCTAGTGTGCCCACTTCACATATTGTCAAGTGGATCTAAGGAGATCTGAGATCCTCTATTGCTATCTAGAAGTGCCATGTCTTAAACCTGCAGAACTCAGTCTCTCATTAAGTCAGAATATGCAACTTTACACTTCCAACTGTAACGTGTCAGTGCCAAACATATCATTTGCGCTCATCAAGGAGAAACAATAATTATTGTGTTGCATGAGACACTTCATTTGTATATTGGATTGCCTTTGTATATATAAGAATGCCTACAATAGCTTTGCAAGAAGTAGTACACAAATTAAGGATTTGATTCTCTCCAATGCGAGTGAGTGACCAATAGATGTTTTATCCTAAAGTGCATGCTGCTGTTTGCTTCATATACTCTTCACTTTAATTATAAGGAAAGTGAGCTATATCATCAGGTGGCTGTTCATCTAGGGGTCTGCTGCACATTTTGTGGACTTTACTCTTTATTGATGTAAAAGGGTATTATGCAATATTTCCAGTCTTTGAGTTTACTGTTTTGGCTGACTGAGAAATGTGACGACAGGAGCCCTTTTAAGCAGCCTAGGGCAAGGGACCAGGATGGCTAGATACACGCACAGCTGCAGGCTTTGATGAACCTGGAAATAGAAGCATTTGTATTATTGGAAGCAAGTTCATTGACCAAGCACTTGCATACTGTAATGAACTAAATACAGATACATGAAGCGGTTGTTATTATTTTAGAATGATTGCAAAAAAATTGGTATGGAATTATTGTGGTAATGTAACAGTGTGAATATTGTTTTTAACTTATTGCATGTTAAACTGTTGATGATTTATATAAACTAATGATAACGATTGAGTACAAAATAAATTCTTACATGCAAAGTAATTTTATTTTGATGGAACTTGCTATTATTCTTTTTTATGTTTTAGGTTCCCATTCCAATGACTGAAGGTCTTGATCCAATCTCCATGCTAACAGATGATGCAACAATTGCCAAATGGAACAACGAAGGACTGCCTAGTGATAATATGTCCACACAAAATGGCACTATTCTCACGAATTGTGAACGATGGCCTCTGCTGATCGATCCCCAGCTCCAGGGAATCAAATGGATAAAGAGTAGATATGGCTCTAGTCTAAAAGTCATCCACCTGGGTCAACGAGGGTATGAGATGGTAGTGTGTGTGTGTATATATATGTATGTGTGTGTGGGTGGGTGTGTAGGTTTGGTTGTTTGGAGTACTTTCCTCCTGTGTTTCCTCTCATTTGGGTCTGCAGCATGTGTATATGTCGGGGGCATGTAAGAGTGCATGTGTGTTCCAACCCATGGTTCCCTAATCATACAGTAAGCTGTAGTGTGGAATGAATGCAATGAAATGTTGGTCTGCTTGTTAGGGTAAAAGGGTATACAAACTGAGTGGGATGGTCTTCCTGCACCTTGTACAGGCATCCACAATACATCAAACCTGTCTAGATCAGAGAAGGCTCCTTTTAGAAGTATCTGAGTCCTACTTGGTTCTTGCAGTTGAGGACTATGGGACTATGGGACTTATTTAGAGTTTGGTGGATAGGGTACTCCATCACAAATGTGGTGGGTACCCCATCCACAGTATTGCAAATGCTTTATAGTCAATGGCTCTTGTAATATGAAGGATGGGACATCGCACCTTTGTGACAAGGTTAGCCAAACTCTAAAAAGACCCTAAATTTCCAAGTCTGAATGGCGTTGGTACTGCTACAGCGCGTCTCCAGAAATCCTTTCTAATCAATACTCACCATTTCCCTGAAACCTTAAAACTCACAAATCATGCATCAGTGGGGCCCATAACACTGTGCATTTACCCTGTTCACTTACACTTGGCTTCAAGGCTTTGGTGAATCGCAATGGAGAAATGCTGTAACATTTGGTGGAGCGTCTAAACCTATTTAACTATTTATTATTTACACCTGCAGATTATTTACACTTTACCATGGTTTATTCAAACTTTAAATATTCAGACACACCACCATAGTGGCAATGGATCTGCTAGAACGAAAATTAGGCGTAGGAAGAATCAAAGACCAGCTTTTACTTCTTCATTTATCTAATTTTTATTCAAGGCAAAACTGCAATTTATGTCTGACATTTATACATTAGTAATTCTTTATTCAGTAAATCTTAAATTTTATTTCAAAATGATCATTTTATTTAGAGCTCAAGTAAAATCGCTTTATTTTAGAAAACAGTTCAAGTTTAGCAAAGAGCAGATAGTTCCAAATTCATTCTCTCCTAACATCCCTAACTAACACCCTCATCTTATCCTTCAATCCTGCAAAGCAAACAAGTAAAAGTCATTAGAATCTTACATCCAGGAATTGGTCAGCAATCGGGCAGCATCTCCAGTAGAAATCGGAAAAGCGACCCCTTCTAGTTAAATCCAGGGGGTTTTATACCCTATTTCCCTAACTTAATCTATCTAAAAAGTAACTGTCATCCTTTACTCAAAATTTCATTGGACAATTTCGGGGTGGGTGAACATCTTCTCACCATTACAACATCATTTCCTCGATGGTTCAGCAGAAAAATAAAGGGGCTTTGTTTAGGACAGTCCATAGCGTAACTATTTCTTGTATTAGATACATCGACACCCTTTCCCATGATCACAACATCCAAGCGTCCATGTTTGGCACCCATCCTAGGTTCCGGGCTAAGGCAGCCTTGAACCTCCTCGAGCACAGGCAGTTCACTCTGACTTGCAGGTTTTGGCGGGCCTGCGCTGTTCAGCTCTTGCTCACTGTTTACCCAAACGTCCATTTTCTAGCTAGGCCTCAGAAGCCACTTTTGGAACTATCATAGAAACAAACACAAATTCATGTTAATTTTTGAATTTTAACCCATTCTGTTTACCTCCCACCTTACTAATGTTTCCCAATTAGTTGTTACCTAGCAAGTAAGCCACATAAATGCGTTTTATACTTACATTTTCGTCCTCTCCTCAACACAAACCGTGTACAAAAAGCACATTTAATTTGCATTTTGTTTATAACTAAGCCGTGCATTAATTCACAACACAATAACAATACATATTAGCTGGTTTTATTGCAACATGCAAGCAAAGTTAGTTTTACCCGTGTAATAATAATAAAATAATGTGTGCATCTTACTCTATGGTTGGTTAATTCTTCAAAACATGCAATCAGTAAATATTAACGTTATGGGACATTAACTTCGAGATGGGTACACAAAATTTTGTGTTTGCCACCTCGCTCCATCAATTCCCTCATCTGGTGATTCTATCACCAAATAATTCTCAACATTTTGGAAACTTTAGCAGAACATGTTTCAATTTCCTTTTGTTAATGTCATCTATACTTTTGTCTCTTTCTCTTTTGAATTTTTGAAAAACCTTTCTATTATTTCTTCCATTTCTATCTCATTCTTTTCTCTCATTCTTGCCAGTCGTTCTTCATTCCTTTTCTTGATCAAATTCCTGAAATCTCTTCTACCCTTGTATATACAGCATAACCTTGTCATAAGGATTACTATCACTAAGACTGTTATCGGTATTAGTATTTTAGCTATAATTGAACTGCCTATTTCTTGAAACCAATGCTTAATCGCTGAGAAACTTTTACCCAGTCTTTCAAGGACACCTTCAACCTCCAGTGGTTCAATTTCTTTATGCAAATCTGTAATATTTATTATATAATTTTCAATATTCTGACTTTTATCTGGAATGTAAGTACAACAATGTTGAACTTTCAAAATTCCACAGACTCCTCCCTCTTTTGCTAAAATTATATCAAGGGCAAGTCTGTTTTGCATAACCATAGCTCTCATAGCAACCATTTCAGTATCTACCATTAGGAATCCTCCTGCTGTATCTGTTGATAATTTATCAACTATTGTGCACAATTTTCTGATTCTATTTGCATTAAACAAAATTCCCACTGCTGGTATCAGTGCTCCAAATACATCACCTATTATTTCTAACACACTTTCTCTTCTTTTTCGACTTAGAACTTTACCTATCTCATGCTTTCCATTAGTACCTCTACCTACATGGAAAATTTTAGGAAAGACCAAACCCACATAACATGTCCCATACCAATGGTCTGGCAGTCTATAATAAGCTCTATTCCCACATATGAAATAAATTCCAGGAAAAACAGTATCATTTCCTCCTTTAAATCCCCAACCCCCTATAATTCCATAGGTATCTTCAAATTGACTCGCACCCACAAAATAATTGTCAAACAATGAGTTATCTCTTCTAATACAAAATTTTCCCAACATTGGTGCATCTATATTGATTGCTACATTCACATTCTTGTCCTCAATGTTCTCATCATTAAATGTGTAATATTTAGACTTTGCGTGTTTCATTTTCTATTTTCGTTTGTAAGCAATTCTCCTTTCCTCAACCATGTTTAAGAATGCCTTTTCCTCAACTCTCATTTTACATGTCAAATTATTATTAAATGCATACTCATGCGTTAACTCATCTACCTCTAGAAAATATTCTCCCATTACCTCAGCATGTTTTCTTTTATTTAATGTATTATCAGTCTTTAATTTCGCAAATATTTCATCTACATTAGAATAGTGATATTCCAGTTTCCCAGTTTTGTAAAACAAACTTGCAATTACACTACAAGTTACTCCATATGTAAGAGGAAGGTTGTGATAAGTCACCCCTTCTGACACTGATGCTGGCAATTTTACACAAACTTAACAGTCATCAACATTCATTGTTTTGATGTACTCAAGCAGTAACTTTGAAAAGGTATTCTTGGTATAATCACGTATAGATCTATCTTGATGCAACTCTGGCTTGTACACATGAGTCTCATGCACTTTTTCTTTCTCAATTGGCTTACTTGAATTTGCATTCAGTTTTAATTTTGTTAAATTACTTTGGAAAGGAATCACAATAGCTAAAATTACCCACAGTTTTATCAACAGCCTCATACAGATTGTAAAGCATCTACACCATTTTCTAAAAATTGAATACTTCATTTTATGGTTATTCATTGACATCTTTCCTAACAACGTTTCTTCCACCTTATGTCACCTATAAATTTCACACCACTTAGCACTCTAACAAGTTTTCTTCGACCTTGTGTCAATTTCTATTCTAAATTATACTATAATTAGATTCTCTAACAAGTTTTCTTCGACCTTTTGTCAACTCCGACCTCTTCTATATTTACAAAATCCGTCTCACAGGACTACAGACTTTTTTACTTTAATATCAAATACTTTGAACACCTAACTTTCCATTTCTTAGTTGACTTCTTTGCTCACTTTTCCCAATTGGCTTTGGGTTGTACAAGTTTTCTTGACTACTATTAACTTCAACAATTGGTGGCATGACAATATATGTCCACTCAGGTGATTTGTACCTCTGATTCGGACGTCTTACTCTTTTAGGCCTCTGAATAGTCTCTATTTTCTTTCCCAATGTTTCTTTCTGGCTGGAGATCTCATTCCCTTGATCTTTTTGCTCTTTTGTTTTGTTCACTATTCTGAATCTTAATCCTCCAGCTCCTTTAGGCCAATTGTCTCCTTTGCAGACTTTCTTAGTCTTTGGCTCTATTGTATTATGCTCCACTCTCCAAGCTCTTTTTCTTGTGCTTTTTCTTAATGGAGTTTCGTCTGCACTGTCATCAGTTTCACTCTCAGTGTCTTCTACTGTATCATTGATTATGATCTTCACAATGTCTTTGTCTTCATCAGTTTCAATTTTCTCTACTGTTACTCTGTTAGGAACACCTTCATAACTGGTACTTGGAATCTCATCCTTGTCGTGAGTTACTTCCTTTTTTCCAGTTTCAGGATTTCCGTTCCTGCTTTCAGAGTTTTCAGATTGCTTTATAGTTTTCTCCTTTTCAACAACTTTTTCTTCACTTTCTTTTGCGTCTTTACTGGTGCTTGTCTTTACCGATTCTCGACCTTCAAGTTGATCTTCTGAATCTGATATTTCAACAATCTCCCTTTCACCTTCACCTTCAGACACAGAACTGGCTTCTGATACTTCCAGATGTCGACGTTCCTGTCGATCTTCAATATCTGGATCCTTTTCTGGTTCACCTTCAGAATCAGAGTCAGTTGTACTTTCACCGTCGTATGGGTATTCAGGTTCAGGCACACGGATGGTGTGACCAGCATGAACCCACCTTTTCAGTCCAGCACACTTAACTGCAGTAGTACTGACCAAGATCACTTGACGTGGTCTTTGCCACCTTGGTACCAAACAATTCCTTCTGCGATGAACTTTCACTTGTACCCAGTCCCCAGGGACTAGATCATGAGCTGGAAATTTCTCTTTGGAACTTGATTCAGTTCCCACCTGGTGGAGCACAGGAGTTACTACATCAGATAGATTCTTACAGCAATCCAGTATGATGTCATGATTTATTGTCAACAACTTATTAACTGGTACATAGGCCTGTCTCATCACCCTTCCCATCAAGATTTCGTGTGGACTTAATCCAGTTTTTCTGTCAGGTATGCTCCTTAATGTCATTACAAGTGGCAAAGCATCAGGCCACTTCATTCCTGTTGCCAAACACATTTTTGCAATTCTGTTTTTAATTGTCCCGATCACCTGTTCAACTACTCCTGAAGCCTCAGGTCTATATGAACAATGTAACTTCTGGCGAATGTCCAGAGCTTCACAAATCATCTGCATTAACTCATTTTGGAAATGTGGGCCTCTGTCAGATTCAATCGTGACCGGAAACCCGAAACGTGGTATTATCTCACACAAGAACAGTTTAGCAACAGTTAATCCATCATTCCTTCTTGTGGGGAAAGCTTCTACCCATCGAGAGAACAAACAGATTATCACAAGAACATAGCTGAGTCTGTTGTATGGAGGTAACTCAACAAAATCCATCTGAACTCTTGTGAATGGGCCACCCTCCTGTCCTATGGTTCCCAAACTTACAATAGTTTTTCTGTTTGGATTAAATTGCTGACAGACTATGCATCTTTGACACAAACTTTCAGCAATCATTCTGAATTTAGGATTATACCAAGTCTGTCTAAAGAGAGGAGTCATAGCGTCTCTGCCAATGTGTGCTTGACCATGGTACATTCGGGCCATATCTGAAATCATGCTGTTGGGCATTACTGGTCTTTCATCTTTGTAAACCCAAATTTCATCTTCCTCCCTTTGTCTGCAACCTGATTTTAACCAAATATCTTTTTCCTCTATTCCTGCCTCTTCCTGCATCTGTTTCACTTCCTGCCAAGTCTCAACTACCGTGGTTAGCATTAAAGGACTTGGAACATGTTCTTCAGTTTTTTCTCGATTGATTGAAATTTGATTCTTTGCACAATGTTTTGCAATTGCATCAGCGTAACTGTTTCCTCGTGTGATATAATCTTCAACTTTCTTATGAGCGGAACATTTTACCACAGCCAATTTTTCAGGCAACTGTATCACATCAATCAGTGTCTTCACAAACTCTGCATTCCGAATGGGTGTTCCTGCAGAGGTCAATTAACCTCTTTGAGACCAGAGCTGTCCATAATCATGAACAACTCCATAACCATATTGACTATCAGTCACTATGGTTACTTTCACCTCTTTTCCCAACTCACATGCTCGTATCAAAGCAATCAATTCCGCTATTTGAGCAGAATGAATTCCTTTCAGACAAGATGCTTCCAACACTTCTGCCACTGTACAAACAGCATATGCAGCACTTAAAACACCACTCTCTGTTCTCAGGCATGATCCATCCACAAACATTACAAAATCTGATTTGAGCAAAGGTTCATCTTTAATGTCTGGAGGAGGCTTTGTGCAGTATTCCAGAACATCCAAACACTTGTGATCAACCTCACCTTTCACTTCTGCTTCAACTGTATCAGGTAACAGTGTCGATGGGTTGACATTCACACATCTTGTAATTGTCACATTCTCAGCTCCCAAAATTATTTTCTCATAACGTGTCATTCTGCTATTAGCCATGTACTGAGTCTTTGCTCTTGTGAGGAGAATCTCCACTGAATGAGGTACATAGAGTCTCACAGGATATCCCATCACAATTCCTTCACTTTGCTCCAGACTTACACTGGTTGCTGCTACTGCTTTCAGACAACCTGGCAAAGTCTTTGCAACAGGGTCCAAAACAGCTGAGAAGTATGCAATTGGTTTTCTCATTCCTCCATGCCTCTGAATTAATACTGACATAGCACATCCTTCACGCTCACTGCAGTACAATTCAAATTCTTTTTCGTAATCAGGCATTCCCAAAGCTGGTGCTTCACACAATTTAGTTTTTAGCTGTTCAAACGCTTCCATCTCTGTTTTGGTCAGAACAATAGGGTCTCTGATGTCTGCCTTTGTCAGTCTCTGCAATGGTTTTGCAATCAATGAAAATTCACTTATCCACTGTCTACAGTAACCTACCATTCCTAAGAACATTCTTACCTGTCTTTGAGTCTTAGGTGGCTGCATTCCTTGTATCATTTTAATTCTCTCAATTGTGACCTGTCTGATTCCTTTAGCAATCTTGTGACCTAAATACTGTACTTCTTTCTGGCAAAACTGTAATTTTGATGGAGACACCTTATGTCCCTCCTCAGCCAAATGATTCAACAATGCTACTGTATCAGTTATACAGGCATCCTTTGTTTTTGATGCAACCAAAAGATCATCAATATACTGTACTAACACAGATTCTCCAGGCATGCTCAAATTTTCTAAAGATTTCTTTAGCAGCTGATTAAAAATCGATGGACTCTCAGTGTACCCTTGTGGAATTCTACACAATTCTAGGATACGATTTTGGAAAAGGAACGCAAAAATTGTTTGGCTTTCTGGATGCAATGGAACAGTAAAGAACGCATTGCACAAATCAATCCCTGTGTACCATTCTGCATCATGAGGTATTTGGTACAAAATCACTGCTGGATTCGGAACAACCGGACAACATGGGACAACAATTTGATTAACTTTTCTCAGGTCCTGCACAATTCTAAATGTTCCGTTTGGCTTTTTCAATCCCATAATTGGCCAATTACAAGGACTACTCTCAATTTCTCTTAGAATTCCCTGTTCAATCATTTTGTCAATTACTGGAGTAATTCCTTCAATTACTTCGGCAGTCATTTTATACTGTGGTATATTCGAATAACTTGCACCTTCTTTTATGGACACTTTCACAGGATCAACTCCTTTCATCAAGCCTATATCTTTTCCAGTGAAATCCCACACACTTTCTTTCACTGCCTCTTGCAGTTCAACAGGAATTTTCTCTTTATCAAAAACAGGAAACAGTTTGTCTTGTTCTGCCTCAATCATGAGCATTGTCAATTTATACAAACTATCTTCGTCTGGAGTCTGCAATTCTATGCCATCTGGTGAACAGTATATGGCACAGTACATTTTACACAATATATCCCTGCCTAGCAAATTAACAGGACTGCTATCGCACACCACAAACCGATGCATATCTTTGTATGTCCCAATCTCTATCTCAACTGGTTTTGTCAATGGAGTATTTATTTGTCTGTTAGCTACACCTTCAACCTGGATTGTCTCACCCGAGAGAGGAAGATTTTGAATTTTCACTGATCTAACAGTAGAACGGGTAGCACCAGTGTCCACTAAGAAAGTTATTTCCACATCATTCACCTTTCCGCTCACAAATGGACCTGACTGATCTACCTCAAGAGTGGCTCCAAGCACACACTCTTCTTCCTCCCTCAGGCACCATCAGAAACTTTCATCCGGCTCACTGCCATTCTCCTCTTGCAACCAATATTGAGGACACGCTTTTACTCTTTGTTGACTTTTTACCTGCTCACCTCCGCTGAATCCTGTCTCTGTACAGTATCTCTGCTGATTTCCACTGTATGGCAGTGGCGGTTGCGGCACCTGACTTTGCTGATTTGCTATCTGCTGTTGCTGCGGTTGCTGCTAATTTACCTCAAACTGCACCTGCGGATTCAATGATGTATGTTCCACATTAACTCTAGGCGGACATTTACACTCTTGTTTCCAATGCCCTATCTTGCCGCAGTTGAAACATGGCATTTTCTTCTTTAATTCATCAATATTCCCTACCAATTTAGGTTTGCCTTTAAACCCACCTTGATCTCCTGCATTCTTATTCTCCATCTGTGCTACTTGTTGTTCTGCTACTTTTACTTGAGCCCACATGGCTTTCTCTTTCAGCTTCTTTTGTTTTGCATCAATCTCTTCACTGCAATACTTCTCCTGTCTCAGCACCTTATCTACTGAGCTCGACTTCCAATCCATCATGCTATGTCTAATCATGTCTGAAATTTCTGGTCTTAATCCATATACAAATCTATATACAAAGTGGCTCATGTCCTTTTCATTTAATTCCTCATAACCACTATATTGTTTGAAAACCAACAACAACCTTTCATAGAATGAATGTACAGTTTCTTTCGGCTCCTGGGTAGTTCTGTCTATCTTTACCCAATCAGTTTCTTTTGGAGGTATTTTATTTTTCAACCACACTATCACTTGTTCATATTTTCTCATCACGTCTGGTGATGGAGCTCCCGTTTTCTCATCTCTGGGATACTCTTCCCTTGGCTAATCCACAGATATTTTACATTCTGTTCATAAATCTGTTGGCACCACTATATCAAATAATCCATCCAAATCAATCCACAATACTTTTGACACCTTTACAAATCTGTCAACTTGTCGATACCACTCTACTGGTTTCTCTCTCAGTCTGGGAAAATCATTCGTAAATGACAATATATCTTGTCTGCTCCAGGGCACATGTACATATCCTCCTCCAGGAATTTCTCTCATAGGGAATTCAGTTGCCACTTTTCCCTTCTCTCTAATGGGGAAAGCTAAGGTAGACTTATCACTATTTTTTTCTTTCTTCTTCGCCCACTTGACTCTCCATTTACCTACGTCACGCCATTTGCGCAACAACACAATCAAATCTTTTATCTGAACTTGTCTTCCTGCAGTATTCATATTTTCAATGTCTCTTTCTGCAAAATCCACTCGATAAGTTTTCTGTAATGATTTTATTTTAGAAAAATCTATTCCACATTCACTCGCCACTTCTTCTAATTGTTCGTACATTGTCTTAGCTCTCCATGTTATGCTTTTGCATAAAAACATGAGCTCATCATCCTGGTAAGTTTTTAATCTGTCTGTCCCAATTGTTCCAATTATTAATTCTTCCATATCTATTTTTAATTTAGCCACATCCAACACTTTTAATTCCTGCTCTTTTAATTTTAACGATTTTATCCATTCACTCAACTCTTTTTCTGATGGTCCCATGGGTGTCTGCGTTAAATCTATTTTATCTGTACTTCTCTCTGGAGTAGCAGAGTCAGATTCTGCTCCTGTCGGGTATCCGCCTGACATATTTTGATTAAAAGTTAACTCTGGTGGATTTACACTTATATTCTGCCTTATTTGTGATAAATCAGGACAAGTATTCTCTTTTGCTCTCTGTAAACTTTGTTGTAATGGAATGGTTAATTTCGGCTCTTTTCATTTCTGATCTTCAAATACTGGTATCACAGGTCCTATGGTTACTGGTACAGTTACAGCTTCCATATTCTTAGTAAGGTTTTGAATCAATTCATGTGCAGAACGCTCATAATCACACATATTTGGCTGTTCATTACCTCGTCTTTCCACACTTAGCACAATTCTGTGCGAATCATTACTTTGTACAGGAGTTCCTGTAATTCTAGCTTCTCCTATCGGTGCACTTGGGACATATCTTGTTTCTACTCTTTCAGGAAAATCTCTAAAATTTGATGGTTGTCTTGGCGTTTCATTAACTCTTTCTTCTGCTACCGGGGCATTTGAGGTAGTCCATACAGAACTTGGTTGATATGGGGGTGGTCTCCTATTTAATATTTCTTCTAAAACAGCATCCTCTGATTCACTTTCACCATAACTTTGATTTCCCAATTCTGTATTCTTTTTCTTTTCTGTACTTTTTCGTCCCTCATATTCTTCAACCAATCTGACGGGATACATGCCATCGCACATACTTCCATCCCTCCATCTTCGCATTCTAGTCTCATGTGTTTCTCCCCACAAATCTCTAACTCTACCTCTCGGTCTAAGATGCCTACTCAACCTCTCACTCTCCATTTGATGCATCTCATCTTCCCACTCAACTAATGCTTCAAATTGAGTTGGTCTAGGTCTTGGTTCCAGTTTCATAATTTTGTCTATCAAATTCCTCAAAATAGCCAAATCAAACGATCCTCATTCCGGAAAAGCTAACCTACCATCATCCTTGGTATAATGTACCCAATTTTCCAGCCAAACACACGTATGGTATCCATATTTCGTCAACATATAGGAAGCAGGCGTTTTCGGTGAAGGAAGTATTTTTCCCTCTCTTGTAACTACCTCTTTGTCTTTTACAAACATGTTTTTCAGCTTTTTAAACCATGAAGATTTCTTCTTGTCATCATCATAATAGTAGTATGACATTTTCGGTAAACTTTCCTGGTTTCAAAAGATCGCCTACTATTCTATTGCTGTTTACGTAACACCAACCTATCACAGCGTGGTTCGCACTAATGCACCAGTTAGAACACAATACGTCACTATAGTGCTTAACCAATAGCTTTTGCTGCTTTCTGTGATGAACCAATCATCTCCTACTCTGTCTCGGTCACGTGGACCAATCCCAGCGCGACACTTTTGACGTCACCAGCGCTCCGGCTTCTGCAGCGCCGACTGACCCCTCCTTTACAGGGTTTTTCAAGAAGCCGTATTTACAAGATATTTTACAAAATCAGTTAGTAACTTACACAAAACAATTCCACTAATCTGTTTCACTAATAAAGTGATAGAATTTTCAATCGCACAAGTATTCTGTAGCCGGAGTAGACAACGCTTCTCTCCTCGGAATTTTTAGACTCGTCGATAAAGCAACACTACTGGCCTTACCCTTCTATCAGGCAATAACGATCTCGTTTCTCTAGGAAAGCACATACAGAGATCTTTTTCACCTCCTTGGAGACAGTCCCAGAGTTTCACTTGAACGCGTATTGCAATATCATTTACACACGTTCATACAGAAAACCCTATTCATATATACATGAACTCTGTTTACCAGTAGGCAGCGCGTCCATCTAACCCACCACAGAATTCCTCTATTGTTAGCAAAAGAGAGACACCACTCCCTTTACCCTTCAATCAAGCTCGGGTTTAGACCTATTAACTCTCCCAGCAGTAAGTTTTAGTCAGGGTGCACGGAATGATCCCCATACTTGAAGGCTGAAATTTCATAGACTGTCCTCACTATACATTTATCCTTTTACACCTAAGGTCCCTAAACAGTGATATGCGACGATACCACCGCAGTATTTGACGATACTCCTTTTTTGAAACAGACTAATTCACTGTGTGAATTTACCTAACCACGCTTTCTCTGCCTGCAGACAGAGGCACTGGCTTGACCCAACACTTGGAAGCCTTTCCAAAACTACATATAACGTAATACAAACTCAACAGATGTTAGTCATAATTCTGTACATCAAATTCTATATAGTACTTTATACATAACCCTAGCTAATTTCCTTAGCAACCACTACTCTGCTACCAAGTATATAACTGCTACAGCGCGGCTCCAGAAATCATTTCTAATCAATACTCACCATTTCCCTGAAACCTTAAAACTCACAAATCATGCATCAGTGGGGCCCATAACACTGCGCATTTACCCTGTTCACTTACACTTGGCTTCAAGGCTTTCGCAATGGAGAAATGCTGTAACATTTGGTGGAGCATCTAAACCTATTTAACTATTTATTATTTACACCTGCAGATTATTTACACTTTACCATGGTTTATTCAAACTTTCAATATTTAGACACACCACCATAGTGGCAATGGATCTGCTAGAACGAAAATTAGGCGTAGGAAGAATCAAAGACCAGCTTTTGCTTCTTCATTTATCTAATTTTTATTCAAGGCAAAACTGCAATTTATGTCTGACATTTATACATTAGTAATTCTTTATTCAGTAAATCTTAAATTTTATTTCAAAATGATCATTTTATTTAGAGCTCAAGAAAAATCGCTTTATTTTAGAAAACAGTTAAAGTTTAGCAAAGAACAGATAGTTCCAAATTCATTCTCTCCTAACATCCCTAACTAACACCCTCATCTTATCCTTCAATCCTGCAAAGCAAACAAGTAAAAGTCATTAGAATCTTACATCCAGGAATCGGTCAGCAATCGGGCAGCATCTCCAGTAGAAATCGGAAAAGCGACCCCTTCTAGTTAAATCCAGGGGTTTTATACCCTATTTTCCTAACTTAATCTATCTAAAAAGTAACTGTCATCCTTTACTCAAAATTTCATTGGACAATTTCGGTGTGGGTGAACATCTTCTCACCATTACAACATCATTTCCTCGATGGTTCAGCAGAAAAATAAAGGGTCTTTGTTTAGGACAGTCCATATCGTAACTATTTCTTGTATTAGATACATCAACACCCTTTCCCATGATCACAACGTCCAAGCGTCCATGTATGGCACCCATCCTAGGTTCCGGGCTAAGGCAGCCTTGAACCTCCTCGAGCACAGGCAGTTCACTCTGACTTGCAGGTTTTGGCGGGCCTGCGCTGTTCAGCTCTTGCTCACTGTTTGCCCAAACGTCCATTTTCTAGCTAGGCCTCAGAAGCCACTTTTGGAACTATCATAGAAACAAACACAAATTCATGTTAATTATTGAATTTAAACCCATTCTGTTTACCTCCCACCTTACTAATGTTTCCCAATTAGTTGTTACCTAGCAAATAAGCCACATAAATGCGTTTTATACTTACATTTTCGTCCTCTCCACAACACAAACCGTGTACAAAAAGCACCTTTAATTTGCATTTTGTTTACAACTAAGCCGTGCATTAATTCACAACACAATAACAATACATATTAGCTGGTTTTATTGCAACATGCAAGCAAAGTTAGTTTTACCCGTGTAATAATAATAAAATAATGTGTGCATCTTACTCTATGGTTGGTTAATTCTTCAAAACATGCAATCAGTAAATATTAACGTTATGGGACATTAACGTTGAGAGGGGTATACAAAATTTTGTGTTTGCCACCTCGCTCCATCAATTCCCTCATCTGGTGAATCTATCACCAAATAATTCTCAAAATTTTGGAAAATTTAGCAGAACATGTTTCAATTTCCTTTTGTTAATGTCATCTATACTTTTGTCTCTTTCTCTTTTGAATTTTTGAAAAACCTTTCTTTTATTTCTTCCATTTCTATCTCATTCTTTTCTTTCATTCTTGCCAGGCGTTCTTCATTCCTTTTCTTTATCAAATTCCTGAAATCTCTTCTACCCTTGTATATACAGCATAACCTTATCATAGGGATTACTATTACTAAGACTGTTATCGGTATTAGTATTTTACCTATAATTGAACTACCTATTTCTTGAAACCAATGCTTAATCGCTGAGAAACTTATACCCACTCTTTCAAGGACACCTTCAACCTCCAGTGGTTCAATTTCTTTATGCAAATCTGTAATATTTATTATATAATTTTCAATATTCTGACTTTTATCTGGAATGTAAGTACAACAATGTTGAACTTTCAAAATTCCACAGACTCCTCCCTCTTTTGCTAAAATTATATCAAGGGCAAGTCTGTTTTGCATAACCTAAATTTTCGTCCTCTCCACAACACAAACCGAGTACAAAAAGCACATTTAATTTGCATTTTGTATATAACTAAGCCGTGCATTAATTCACAACACAATAACAATACATATTAGCTGGTTTTATTGCAACATGCAAGCAAAGTTAGTTTTACCCGTGTAATAATAATAAAATAATGTGTGCATCTTACTCTATGGTTGGTTAATTCTTCAAAACATGCAATCAGTAAATATTAACGTTATGGGACATTGACTTTGAGAGGGGTACACAAAATTTTGTGTTTGCCACCTCGCTCCATCAGTACCTCATCGAAAGATTAATTAATGAGGAAAGAAAAGGGGATCTATTATTTAAGAACACATTTTTGAAACATACATTACCAGATTGGGGAATTTATATCACACAACGCCCAAGCCACGTGGATTTTCATTAAAGACAAGACATCTTAATGTTTAATTTATCTGAAGGACAACTAGGCATAACATTACAGTTACAAGAGGTGTGGCATCCTGTGCTCAAAGCAATCAGAGTAGCTTTAGCAAATCCCAATATAGTGAAAAATGTATGAACACTTGTGATTGGATGACTATTCTCTAGTCCAGGGTTGACTGGGCCACCCTGAACATGCCTCCAGTCTAAGATTGTATCTGATAGAGTCTTCTAGCTGCAGATTAGTTACCTTAGAAATATCCCAAGCTTCAGACTGGATCTGGAATTTTTTTGTGAACAGTACCCAGTTATGTGGCGTTGTTTGTCGCCGCCTGGCATCGTCTGCACCAGAAGTGATGTGCACGGTGCCTATAGATGACCACCCAAGCACACTAACGTCAGTTTTTTCTTTCACACCAGACAGCAGAGATCCAGAGATGAGCTAACCCTCAGTCACTTTTTGACTGACCTTTTGTCAAATATTTATTTTAGACATTTTATCCTGGTTTGCCAGGGATGTCTACGAGGAAGGCTGGTTTTAAGCCCTATGCGCCTGGCAACAACAAATGATGGTGATGGACCCACACCTCATCTGCCTCTGGTGTCTCGAGTGCTACAATGACCCAAGACCTGCGTTGATTGTCACACCATGCACCCCAACACCTTGAGAGAGAGATCCCTCAAGCTCATTGCTACTCAACGTGCGATGGTCTGGATCCCGGTCTAGAGGAAGGTCCCTGGATCGGTCGCAGAGCCAGTGTTCATCAATGCAGTCTAAGTTGTCGGGACACTCCCACAAAAAGAAGAAGAACAAGAAGTCAAAGAGGTCTTCGATTTCACCCCATTCCATGAAGTCATCTGACAAGATGAGGGAACGGTGGCTTTCAAGGCCTAGCTCTGCTGTCGCCACACCTCCCCAAGTTTCCTGCATTTGCAGCGACACCCGCCCAGGTTTTATGAGGTCATGCACTTCATATTTTAATGGCTCATCCCAACTCGTGTGACTCCCGGGCCCAGCGGGAATGGGAGGGGCCCCTAAGGGCTTTCTGCTTGTAGGTTTCCTCCCACCGCTTATCGGACCCCTTGGATCTATGGACGGATGGGGACCAACGCTGGTTTAGCCACCTTTACCTTCCCTGGTGCCAATCCCACTGCCAATGTCCCGACGGCATTACCCCTATTCTTATCCCTGACTCCACCACGGAGCCGGTTAGGCACCATCCAACACTTACTACAGCGATGACTGGAGGCATTCCATCGAGGCAGAAGTCTGAGCCCTAATCCAATGGGCTAGTACTTGAGGAAGATTGGGAGGGTCCACCAGACCGTTATGAATACCAGTCCCTAGACCCCAAAGAGGACAACTGGTGTGAGGGTTTGGCGGATGCCAGTGGACAGGACACCTTCACAGATACTGGCTTGGTCTCTCCCCCTACAATGGCTATAGAGGAGGGAGCCTCATTTGCAATGATGGTTAGGAGGATCAGCTGAGGTTCTTGACCTTCAGCTTCCCTCCTTGGCTGTCAAGATGAATGTCTTTACGAAGGTCCTACAGGCAGGAGTCACCCCTTCTGAACTGCTTCTCCCTTTTAATGAAGCCCTCACAGACATCTTACGGGAGCCTGGCCCAAGACCTGCAGAGACACTCCTGTGAGTAGGACATTTGCCCACCGCCATCGCCTGCCCCAGGGGACCCCAACTTCCTCACCCAACCCTCCACCCTGGAGAGCTTGGTGGTCCAAGCCTCCACGTCCAAACTAAATCCTTACACGTTCCCCACCACTTCATTAGACAGGGAATCAAAGAGGCTGGATACCTTAGACAAGAAAATATTTTCTTCCACCAGCCTGGCACTTCGGTCGGTAAACATCGGATGTCTTTTGGGCCGATACTCCAACTTACTTTGGGACTCGGCTGCCCAGGTGCTGCCTATGGTCTCAGAGGAGGTCCAAGCCATACTCGCCTAAACTATTGCTTATTGGAGGGATGCCGCTAAGTTCGCTAAATGCGCGGCAGGATGTGACCATCTCATTGGACAGAGCAGGTTCCTCATCGGTGGTCCTTGGGTGCCATTCCTGTTTAAAAACTTCTGGCTTTTCAGGGGATGTACAGGCCTCGTTAATGGACATGCTCTTTAATGGCTCCCATCTCTTCAGTGAAAAGGACAGCAGTGATACGACCAAGTCACCAACCCCAGTTTGCCTTTCATTCCTTTTGCTGCCACAGCAGGGGCTTCCAGCTCCATCTCTACCCACTGAGCCACCAAGGCATGCAAGCTTCCCAGCCCCTGGGTGGCCAAGGATACGGGACCCACAGACCCCATGGGTCCAGTAGCCAAAGGTCAAGCCATTCCCCCATTCCTCCAGCATTTGCAGCCTCCGAGCCTCTTTAGTTTTCTCACCAACCATTATGAGCACCCAGTGGGAGGCAGCAAGGTCATCACTTACATTACTGGAGGCCGATAACATCAGACTGCTGGGTTCTCCAAATTGTTTAAAGAGGCTACTAACTTTTCTTCATGACTACCCCTCCACCCATGTCACCCATTTGCAACAGGCTGATGGAGGATCATATCTCCTTACTCTGCCAAAAAATGGCAGCTCTCTTGGCCAAGGTAGCCAAAGAGAGGGTGCCTATATTAGAGGCAGGTCATGATTGTTATTCCTGCTATTCTGGTGTCCAAGAAGGATGGAGGCTTTCCTTAAAAAGGAAACATTTTAAATGCTCATGCTCAGTCAAGTCCAGTCTGCCCTGGAGCCAGGAGACAGCTGGGATCATTCGACTTACAAGACACTTACTTCCACATACCCATCCTGCCTTCCCACCGACATTACCTGGGGTTCATGGTGGGCCACAAGCACTTTCAGTTCACCTTCCTCCCCTTTGGCCTTACCAGCTGCCATCGAATGTTACCAAGGTGATGGCGGTGGTTGCAGCTCATCTGCGGAGATCAGGGGTGCCATTCTTCTCCTATCTCGATGACTGGCTGTTGGCTCCAGACTAAGGTACACCTCCTGCACTCCCTGGAATTCACTGTCAACTAAGTCTGGGCGGTGGACTCCGCTCCTCTCGCAGAGTTTGCAGAGTTTTCTGCACTCCGCGTTATGCGGACCACCCGGAGTTTAAAAAACTAGCTCACATTCGTCAACGTCAAGTTGGCGATCGCAAGCGAGGAAAATCCACCTCCCAGCGAGATTTTTCCTTGTTTCCGATAGTCAACATCAAGTTGGCGAGCGTGGAAAATCAACCTCCGGGCGAGATTTCTCAACGCGGATAGTCAGATTTCTCATTGCGAGTGGCCGCATATGCTGGCAACCGCTCACGTTGAAAAAACCATCCGTTTGCATTGAGAATGCTGCCGCTTGAGTAAAAATCTACTTGAGCAGCAGAAAGGAAGCAGCGCCCGCTTGCGCTGTGCATGGGGCCGTTTGCGATGATTGCACAGTGCAGACAAGCACTTGGCACTGAAAATCACGGTGAACTGCATTTATCTAATGCACTCCCCTGCTCACGGAGCTCTGCCTAGCGCGGCAGAGTTTCTTTTGCACTTTGCGGAGTTCCACACAGTGGAAGTCTGCGAACTCTGCCAAGGTTTAATGTCAACATTCCAAAGTCACACCTGACCCCTTTTCAGACACACCCTTTCATCAGAGTTTTTCTGGACACAGTGCAGTTTTGGGCTTATCCTCCCGAATGGTGAGTCCAGGATATTCAGGCTATCATAACGCCTGTATCCTGGAATTCAATGACACTTACTCTGAGGATGCTGGGCCTGTGGAAAAGTGTAAACTCTATGTTAGCATAAGCGGCAGCCATTTTGACTGTTGCGTCCATTTAGTTTGTGTCGTATTCATTTTACTCTCTGCAGTTCGCCTTTTCACCCAGCCAGTGTCCTTAACTTTAGCTGACCTCTCTGACATAGTCAATCTGATGTACGTGCTGGGGGGCTGCAGCTGCCAGTGCACCTGGTCTCAGATGTTATCAAATGATTGCTTATTGCCGCCATAAACATTCTTACTCCCCCCTCTTCATCTCCTGACCACCTGGTTACTCTCTGCTCTTGTTTGCCTATAGCTATTTCCGTGCTTAAACTTGTTTCTTCCAGTTTTCCTTCCCATGAGATTACACTGCAACAAACAGTATATAAGGGTGATGGTTTTTGTATTCAATGCACTTCCTCCCACAACACTTGAGGGTGTTGTTTCTAAGTGGTCCCGCTCATGAGTGTTTAATAAACTTGGTTTGTTTTACTTCACTCCAGTGCTGATCTCTCTTTTGTTAGTCTTTAGACCCATAGACGAGAGGGTGACCCTGCACCAGTGTGCCATCATGGGGGTGCATTTCCACAGGCCTCCTGGCCTCCTGTACCTGCTGGTGACACATGCCACTGGCATGTTTGGGCTCAGCATTGGGACCTGATGTTCCAGTGGTCTAAGCATCAGGGGAATCTATCTGACATGGTCCAAGTCCCCGAGCGCACTGCAAAAGATCTTCAGTTGTGGTTACCGAACCAGGATTCGGTCAGTGCCAGATCCCTCTCCCTTTCTCAGCTAGATCTGACAGCAGTAACAGATGCCTCTCTCCTGGGCTTGGAGTGGCCATTTGGGAGAGGTGGACGTCAGAGGCCTCTGGTCTCGGGTGGAATCTGGACTCCACATCAGCCTGTTGAAGCTCCGGTCAATCCGATTGGCATTGAAAGCCTTTCTACCCTCCATCAATGGAAGGCTAGCGGAGGTGTTCACAGGCAACACCACTACCATGTGGTACTGCAACAAACAGGGCAGGGTGTGGTTGTGGACCCTTTGTCAAGAGGCCCTGCATCTCTGGACATTACTGGAATGTCAGGACATTTCACTAGTGGTTCAACACATGGCGGGATCTCTGAATGCTAAAGTGGACAAACTCAACCGAAGATGCATAGCGGATCAAGAATGGCATCTCCGGAGGTGATGCAAGGTCTCTTTTAGCAGTGGGGAGAACCTTGGTTAGATCTGTTCACCATCGAAGAGAACACGCAATGTCAGCAGTTCTGAGCACTGGAGTTTCCAAGGCAGCTCTCTCTTGGAGACACTTTTGATCTCAATTGGAGCTCAGGAGCTCAGGCCTCCTGTATGCCTTTCTGCTCAAACACTCCTGCCCAAAGTTCTCAAGATAAGGAACGGCCTGGCCCAAGTCATCATTGTGGCTGCGGACTGGGTTCAGAGAGCCTGGTATCATGAGCTATTGAGCATGGCCATCAGACCACAACTCAGGTTGGCCCTATGGGAGGATATTCAGTCGCAGCAGCAGGGGAGGGTTCTCCGCCCAAATCGGTCAACGCTCAGCCTTCATGCATGGAAATTGAACGCTGACAGCATTTCACCTTCCGCCTAAAGTCTGTAATGTCACCTTGGCAGCCATACGCCCCTCCATCAAGACTGTGTGCACCTGCTGTTTGTTTCATGGTGAGCAGAAAAAAAGGTTGACCCCCTGTCTGTTCCCCTTTCTCTGGTCCTTCTGTTTATTCTTTCTCTTGCCCAGCAGGGCTCAGCCTTGGGCACCTTAAAAGGTTATCTTTCTGCCATTTTAGCATTCTTGCGGTTGCCAGATCAGCCATCCCTTGTAGGAAGGTGGAATCTGACTATATGGTTACCCCAACTTTTTTTCTGGTGTTTTCGTGGTTTTCGGCTTAGTTGGCCTGGGACCCTGCTATTCAGGCCCCAGACTATCTGCTTTCTCTATAAAATGGACTCCATGTACTTTAGGTACATACCAGATTGGTTACTGGGTCACCCTTGTGAGCCCCTGTATAGTGTACCATAGGTACCCAGGGCATAGGTGCACCCTAGGCCTACCAGGGGCTGCAGCATGTATTGTGGCACACCTGGTTTGCCTTCCAAACTGACACCACAGGTCTGTTCACACAGCCTGGGTAAGATGGTGTAATCACCCCTTACTTAGATATAGTATACCTATATCTGCCTTTACATATAGACACATATATACCTATAAGCCACTCCTATGGTAGGCCTCGACAATCCTGGAGGCAGAGTGCTTGGTTTTATGTGAGAGGGTGCTCTGGCATGAGCTGAGCCCCTCTGCAGCTTTCGGAACCATCTCCTTATAGCTGTTCTAGGATATAGCAATACCATATACTCTTAAGTGTGGTTAATGCTAACTTTGGTTTGGCTTTCTCAAAACATGTTGTGTAAAGTGTCAAACACTTTGGAATACTACCCCCAACCCCCGCCAATTCTGGCGGCGGGGGTAGCATTCCACCCTTCTAGAGGGAGAAGACTTGTAGTTACTGCTTTACCCGGTTAAAGTTAAACAGAGCCTCAGCATCACAAAATGGATGCTGCTGCCACAGACACGAGTCTGATCTTCTGCTGCTGGACGAAACTCCGGCAGGCGAGGCCTGTACAATAGGTTTCCTGACAGGGGGTTTGTGTATTGGGCAGGGAGGGCTGCATTCAGTAAATGCATCTAGACACTGTCTGGGGCACACAAGGTGCTCCATGCATAGCCCGGTTCAAACCAGTTGCTGGGGCACTCCAGCCCCAGCTCTGGCACAAAACTGGACAAAGGGAAAGGGGTGTAACCACCCCCTTCTCAGGTCCACCCCTATGAGGGACCTAGTCAGGTAATCCAGCCCCCTTTCTTAGTATAAATATAGGAGCTGTGTCCCTGGGACTTTAGATTATCCTGGACGAATCTTTGAAAGACATATCTTGGACCTTCGACATTCCATTCTGACTGGAAGATGGAAGACATCTCCCTTGTGGTCAAGGAGTGACCACCCTGTGCAAACAGGCACCAACAGCAACTTCGCCAGTCTGCATTTTCAAGGCTCCCGTCAGAAGCCGAAGACTCTGTGACTCAAGAACTGGACTTCCAGACTTTTTGGACCCGACCCACATCCACAGCAAAGCTGAGACCCGTGGCGGACACGAGAGACATGGGACCGGACATCTTGGACATCCTGCATTTTTCTACCTGCACTCCTTTCCTGAAGCCTCAGTAAGTTGTGCATTGGGGTATGAGAAGCCCTAGCCCTGAGCACCATTTGCATTGATGCCCAGGCCCCCACACTCTGCGAGTGTCCCGTGGGCTCTGCCTTTGCATTTAAGTTTGATTCGTCTTCCTGGTTTCTTGCCCATAAGCTAGTGAGCCCCCTGAAGACACCATCTTGAATTTACTTTGCTTTCCTGGTTGCTCCAGGCTTGTTCCAGCTTTCCTGAAAAGGAGAAGCGCCACAGACCTTGTTGGTCTGCAACAGAGCCAATCTCAACATCCTATGTGGGTTGCGGTTGCCAAGGCTTGTTGGGTCCAATCTGGATAGCGATACCGCAGTCATCTAGATCCATTGTGAGACAGTTTGAATCCAGCACCTGGTCATAGTCGATGCCTCCTGGACCTCGTGGCAGAAGAGACAAACTCACCTTCTTCACCTTAAAGCACCCGACATCGCCTGGTTCCTTCTTGGTTGCTTCCTGGTCACTGGCTAGTGACCCAGACTCTGTCCCCTCTGCTTTCAGGTTCTTCACATCTCCGATCCACCCTTGGATTCACCCGGACACTTTTCCTCTGGTCGCCTGCAGCACTTCTTTGCAGCACTCCATAGAAAATGACCACGAAAAGACACCTATGTAGCCGGCTTCCCTGTGTGAGGTAACACGAGTACTCCGGTGCTCCCATGGGTCTTGACTCTTGAAGTTTCCTAGTTTAAAAGGGTTCCATCCTAGTCCATCCGGAAGTATCCTTAAATTGTATATTTTTAACTTCTTTGTTTCCCATAGAAAGTCAATGGTAACCCGCGTCTGTGTTTAGACACTGCACGCATCTCCCGTGGGCCTCCTACTTCCTAACCTTTGGTTGTTTAGCGTAGCCCCAGCGATTCCACAAGCCCCAGGCCTGCTTTCTAACTCTCACGGGGCATTTATACCACTTTCTTAGTATATGGTTTGTGTGGCCACTAGGGCATAACGTATACTGTGCAACTTATCGTAAATTAACTGTGTGACTTGTATTGTATTGTATTTTAACCTCTGACCTCATAAAGAGTGCAGAGGGGTTGGTTTTAGATTAAATACATATATGTTTGATAGATACCTTGTGTGGTGTCCTTTCATTTGGTATTCAAGGGATTATATATGGTAAAACAACTTGCTTAACTCGCCTACTGAAGTCTTAGCCTGAAGACTGCTGGTTCATGCTACCACTGGGATAGCTTTCTATAAGGTTGACTTTACAGCCACCATCAATAAGGGTCGATTAGACTGGTGCAAGGTGCCCACTAGAACTAGTGAACATCATATGCCAGGCTAACTTCTCACATCCCTGTTCAAGTCCCCTATTGTACACAGGTTAATTAAAGTTCTCCAACACGTGTTTCCATCTTCACCCTTCATTATGACTCAGTGGGACCTAACTTTGGTTCTGACGTTTCTGATGTGCACTCCCTTTGAGCCGTTACACAACCATCTGATCAGGCTCCTTACCATCAAGACGGCCTTTCTAGTGGCAATAACATCTGCCCAGAGGGTCATTGAGCTCTAGGCTTTGTCATCTTAGCCTCCATACCTCAACATCTTACCAGACAGGCTGGCCCTTCGAAGTAGAGCTTCCTTCCTACTTTCAAAAGTGGTCACTCCCTTTCATGTAGGCCATTCCATTACCCTACCTACCTTTTATGCTCTGCCTCTTTCCTCTAAAGAAGAGGAGCAACTCTACTGGCTGGACCCAAAGAGAGTGCTGTTGTTCTACCATGACTGTACAAAAGACTTCCGGCTGGACGAACAACTCTTTGTAGGGTATGCTACAGCCCAGAAAGGGAAGGTGCTACACAAGCGGACAATCTCTTGATGGATTGAGCTCTGTTTAAAATTATGCTACACATTGCCCAAGAAGCAACTCCCTGAGGGTTTGCATACTCATTCCAACAGAGTCAAGGTTGTGGCCACTGCGTTAGCATGTGGAGTCCCGTTACTGGAGATCTGCCAGGCAGCAATGTGGGCATCTCTGCACTTGTTTACTAAGCACTACTGCCTGGACTGTCAGGTCCGTAGGGACTGGCTCTTTGCCTACTCAGTCCTGCAGGACATTCTAGTGTGAAATCATTTTTCTGACCCATCTCTGGGGAAGTATTGCTTGGGTAACTATCTTAAGATTTTTGCATCTTCCTAGAGGGAGGCCGACGTACACACATAGACACTGAAAACCATGGATATATTGCAATCGAGAGAAGGAGTGTATTTCTGCTCCCTACAGTGACTGTTAAGAGGCTGTAGCATGGAGAGTGAAACCACTTTTCACCCCTGACAATCAGTGTCCTGTCCTAATTTCTCTGTCCATCTTGAGACCTCGTGTTTCCACATTGATCCACTCCTCTGGCTGTATTCTAACTAGGTAATCGTATGACTGTCCCTCAGGCCTCTGACAGGCTTATTTCTCTTCCAGGTCGTCATGTCACTGTCATTGGTCATCCTGGGCCTCTGATACTTGCCTTCAACCAGACAGCTTTACCAGTCAACTGTGCACAGCTGTCATGTTGACTTTTCACTGGGAGTGCCTGGCCCGATTCTCTTCTGTGTTAGCTGGGTTATGTGAGAGAGCAAGAACGAGAGAAAATAAGAGAGAGAGACTAACTCTATTTATCTACGTCTACTTGCATGTTCTGTGTCTTGGTTCTGTACAAGGATTGAGACTGCCTGGGATTGAGACTGCCTGACTTGGCTAGGCCTTCTTCCTTCAGCTCTGGGTGTGGATTTCCTCCCCGTTCTCCAGAGACAATTTGTGGAAGTCCAGCCAACCCTCTGAGAGACTACCATTGTCACGTTTACTCATTATCGCCATCTGATGTCATTCAAGTCTTTTCCTAAAACCTTTCTATATATTAGTAGTTTTTTATGAGAGAAAAATGTTTATCTTTTTGATTACGATGCCATCCCATTGATTGATATCTTAAATCCGCCATGTTGTATTATGTGTATTAACACCCTCAATGTCCTGTTCCAAACGTGCTACTTCCTGTGCTGCACCATGCAATATCTTTGATTTATTGCATGTCACTCAACTGGGTTCAAGGTTCCAATTTGAACTTTTCGTCTAGTTTGTATATGTTTCCCATCTAATAATATTAACAGTCCCATCCTAATTTTATTTAAGCATTGATTCAGTCTCCCTGCTGGTTCTGTGGAACTCCTCCTGCGCCCACCTCTTATTAAGATTGAGCTACACATCTTCTGCCCACCTACTCCTAATTCCATTTGCACTCACCTATCTCCCCAAGGCGGGCAGTCTATGCACGACCTCTACGTTCATCTCCTCCATTCAGGCAGTGTGAACACACTCACCTTTCCTTCCAACTAAAACCTTCTCTGCTGTCTGCTTTTATCCTCTGAATCAGCTGATTCCATTTGGGGTAATGGGTTTGCTGGGAGTGTTCATCTGTAGGTTATGCGTCTGAATGTTATATGCGCCTGGAGAGAGTGTGTAGAGTTTTACTGTGGCTTTGTAGAATTCATGGCTGTGTCTGCAGGATAATTTTGTGTATATGTGCAGGGTGTTTTCTGTTTTGATAGGATTATATATCTCTACAGGTTGAGTGTGTTTCTTGAATCCCATCTGAACTCACATCTGAGTGCCTACTTGAGGGACTATCACATCTTGGATGGTTTCCAACATGGGTTCAGACAGGCTCACAGCACGGAGACCGCTCTTACCATGGTGTTGGACAATATACGAGTTCAGGTGGATGCAGGGCATACCACTCTCCTCATTTTACTCGACCTCACCGCTGCATTCGACACCCTTTCCCCTTTGAGACTGGTGGAGCGTCTCAAGGAGATAGGGGTTGGCGGCCTGGCCCTGGTCCTTCTCGCCTCATTTCTCAGTCAGCGGTCTCAAACCGTTGGATTGGGCGATTTTTACTCTGAGTCCTGCCCCCTTGTCTGCGGAGTGCCTCAGGGCTCGTCCCTGAGCCTCACCCTTTTCAATATCTATGTGGCCCCGCTGGCAAGGGTGGTGCAATCTTTTGGACTAGAGGTGCTGTCCTATGGGGATGACACGCAGATCATGGTCTCTATCACCCAAAAGACCAGGGATTCTGTGTATAACTTTAAGAACTGTATGACAGCTGTCTCTTCATGGATGGTTCAAAATTACCTCAAACTAAATGGTGAGAAGACGGAGGTTCTGATCTTCGGGGACAACTTTGACATCTGGTCAAGTGAGTGGTGGCCCAACTCCCTGGGTACCTGTTCCTCTCCTGTCTCCCAGGGGAAAAATCTGGGAGTGGTGCTTGATGACGGCCTTTCCATGTCTCGCCAGGTCTCCAGAACAGTGGCTACTTGTTTGGGGCTTATTCGAGTGATAAGAAAAATCTCCCAGTTTCTGTCCATTGAAGCCCGAAAAAAGGTCGTTGTGGCCCTAATATTGGCCAGGCTGGACTACTGCAATGCTCTTTATCTGGGAATAGACAAGGGCCAGCTGCGCCGCCTACAGCTGGTACAAAATGCCACTGCTAGGCTGGTTCTGGATCTTCCCAAGCGTTATTCAGCCTCTTCTGCTCTTAGTTCATTGCATTAGCTCCCGGTGGACGGTAGAATCTTGTTTAAGACTCTATGCCTCACCCATAATGCATACTACAGACACGGCCCAGTGGGCATAAAGAATATTTTCCATAGGTAGGCGCCCTCTGGGAATCTCAGGTCAGCTAACAAAAATCTTCTCGAGGTTCCCAGATTCAAAAAGATGAGATGGGGGGCAGAGCCTTTTCACAGGCTGCGGAAAAGGCGTGGAACGCTCTCCCTGTTTCCCTCTCGGGCCAGCAAGTTCACTCAATTTTCCGTAAGACCTTAAGACCTGGTTGTTTCCTGTGAAACGAATCTGAGTATGTATGCTGGCTGTGTGTTGTATGGCTTGTAGGATAAATAAATGATGAAAATCCGAGGTGTTGTATTCAAGATAGGTTTATTCCAAGATAAGTAAAACCCACGACCAGCAAGGATAAATAACCGGCTTGTAATGGTCATGACATAGGAGGTAAGACATTCTGAGAACACTCAATTAGAATACACATTTAACATTCCTTAAAGAGAACAAGTGTAATAAATATCATACATACTACACATCCTTCCCCTAATAAATAAACTTAAACAAAATATAAATTGCACACACATAAGTAAAAAGAAACTAATTCAAAACATAATCATGAAGTCTCACAGGGACAGATCTGATTCTGCGACCTACCCCCCTTCCATCCCCCGCACCAATGGTATTCGAAACAGGTTGTATAGCGGGGAGAACAGTAAGATTATTTGAATCACCGTGAGCTAAAAATGAAGAATCAGGAACAATATTTGCAGAACGATTGACAGGAAGAGATGCACTCATTGAAGATTCTCCAACACCAAACCAATCAGCAGTAGAATTATCAGATAAATCCGAAGTCTGCTTGTTAGAAGAAATAATCCTTGCTTGCTGATCAGAAATCTTAATGAGAGCATTCTTGTTCCACCAACCTCTTTCAAATAAAAGAGCTGCAGTTCTAGATACTTTTAGTACTTTCACAGGAGCAGAAAATTTGGATTGACCCTTAGTGATTTTTACAGGTTTCTTAATAATAACCCAATCACCAGTAACAAGAGGATTTTCTGTAACATTCATGCGTTTGTCATAATTACCTTTGTAACTCTCCTGTTTCATTTTAATACGTTCACGAATCTTAGCTAAATCAACATTTACAAGAGAACTTTTCATTAACCAAGAAGGATTCAATTTAGATGTAGGAATTCTACCACGAAGTAAAACAAAAGGAGAGACTCCTGTGGTACTGTGCGGGGAACAATTATAGTTCCATATTTTTTCACAAAGAAATTCCGAAATATCAAGATTATTAGCACAAGCTGTTTGAACAGCTTCCTTCAACAAACGGTTTGCTCTCTCCACAAGACCATTTGATGCAGGACTGTAAAGAGGAACTAAAGTATGTTTGACATCTAAATTGTTTAAAAACGTATTCACCTCCTGTGAAACAAAGTGTGAACCATTATCGGAAACGATTTCATGTGGAGTACCATCAATGACAAATAATCGCTTTAGAAATGAAATCACAACTCCAGAATTCGGATTCTTAACAAAAGAAAAATAAATCCATTTTGAAAAGTAATCAATGGCCACAATTAAGAATTTAAATTCATCATTGAAAACAGAAAATGGACCCGAAAAATCCAGGGCAATTTTCTGCCAAGGAGCCTCAGGCCATTGTACAGGAACCAGTGGTGAATTGGACAACTTCCAATGTTTATCTGAGCATAAACATTGTGGACATTGGTTGACAAATAATCTTACCTGATTGTCAATACCAGGCCACCAATAAGTGGTTTTAATTTTATTTGTGGTACCAGTAATCCCGGGATGAGTCTCATGTGCCACAGAAATAATAGATTGTCTAATGCCAACCGGTGGGATAAATTTGTCTTGCCTAAACAAAATGTCACCTGACACAGACAATTCAGATGCAACTTGTGCATAATGTTTCTCCTCCATGGACATGCTTCTATCCCTAGGCCAACCTTTTATCAAAAATTTCTTAACATTCAGTAGGCAAGAATCATTATCCATGCTACTTAACCAATCTTGTTTGGTGATCTTACTACCTTGAAGAGCATCATCAACTGCAAAAACACACTCTAGATCAGAATTAACTGACTCATGTGTGGATAAAGGAATGCGTGATAAACAATCCGCACGGATGTTTTTACCTCCCGGTAAGTATTTTATCTCAAAATTGAACTCTTGGAGTCGAGCCAATAATCTAACTAAACGAGAAGAAGCTCTATTGGAGGAACTTTCACCTAGCATATAAATCAAAGGCTTATGGTCTGTGTACAAAAGAAACCTAGTTCCCCAAATATACATTCTAAATTTTTCCACCGACCATGAACATGCTAAAGCTTCTCGCTCTATAGTACTATAATTAACTTCAGCCGAAGTCAAAGAACGTGAAGCAAATGCAATGGTGCATTCTTCACCATTAATCATTTGACTAAGGACAGCACCTAGACCACGGGAACTAGCATCCACCGTAATGAGTCAAAAGCAGTTTGAGATTCCATAGACCATATATATTTGGCATGTTTTTTCAAAAGATCTCTAAGGGGTTGGACCACTAGTGCGTAGTTCCTGACAAAACGAGCGTAATATTCGCTTAATCCCAAGAATGCCCTCAATGAGTCTTTATCTAAAGGAGAGGGCGCATTTTTAATAGCTTCTAATAGAGATGATTTGGGTTTAATACCTTCTTTTGAGAGGTTGTGGCCCAAATAATCAACTTCATTTGTTAAGAATTTGCATTTCTTCTTGTTGATAGTAAGACCATGACTTTGTAATGACTTTAAAACATATTCCATCAATATATAATGTTGATCTAAAGATTCAGAGTGTACCAAAATGTCATCTTGGAAAGCTTGAATTCCAGGACAATTATTAAAAATGGTATCCTTTGACATTAACCTTTGAAATATACTTGCAGCTGAAGCAAGCCCGAAAGGTAATCTTTTATACATATACACTCCAAAAGGTGTTACAAATGTTGTAAGAGGCTGAGATTCTTTAGATAACGGAATTTGATGATACGCTGAGCGCAAATCAATAGTAGAAAAATATTTGCTACTACCAATATTGGCCAGCATATCATGGATTTTTGGCAAAGGATGCACATCAATAACAATGTTGCGATTAAGTACCCGAAGGTCTGCACATAAACGAATTTCCCCAGAAGTTTTTCGTGCTACGACGGCAGCAGAAACCCATTCCGAAGATTCGACTGGACAAATAATGTCCTGAGCAACAAGAGATTCAATGTGCTTCCTTAAATCTTGTCTAACAGATAGAGGCACTGGACGTACCTTCTGGACAACAGGACAAGCCTTGTCTTTTAATTTAATATTATGCTCGAAATTTTTAACTAAACCAATTCTGTCTTCAAATACAATTTTGTATTTTTCTAAAACATTGCAGAGAATAGGATCATTACAATAATCAAAAACGGATAGAATAGGTAAATCTCCTAAGGTAACTGGTTCAGGATGACCAGGCTTTAAAATAATACCTAGTTTGGCCTGATCTTGCCAACCCAAAATATCTCTGCCATTCAGTGCAACATAAATTTTGGTATATATTACTCGCCCTTTAAAATCTATGTTATCAGGGAAATAACCACGCATGGTTATATCAAAACCCCCAAAGGCTTTGGGATTAACATCTGTGGCAAGTAATTTTTTGTCATTCCAAGAACACTGAAAAGTACTTTCATCTAAAATGGTAATGGGGGATCCTGAATCCGCCATAACTTGTATAGTTTGTATACCAATAGAAATTTTACAAATAGGACCCTTGATGCTGAAGTCACAGAGAGCATTAATCTGAACAAAGGATATAGAAGAAACATTTAGCGCATCACAAATTTCTTCTTCAGAATAAACCATATTAACTTTAGTCTTATCTCTAGGTAAACGACATGACGCCGCAAAATGACCTATACGTTTACAATTTGAACATCTTTTACCTTGTGCTGGACATTTAGGGTTGTTTCCCACATGAAATTTTGAACCGCACCTGTAACAAAATACATTAGATTTTTGTTCATAAACTTTTTTGCCAGTATTGCGATTAGAAACAACATTAACACTACAATCATCACTAGATGTCTGTGAAACATTACAAACATTTGAAGAGGAGGCATGTTCAGCTAAAATCTTTGAGGAGACTACAGAACATTCGATGCTTTTCGCAATTATAATAACTTCATCTAATGTTGGGTTTTTACATGTCAAAATTCGCTCCTGGATCTTTTTGTTGAAACAATTAAAGACTAACTGATCACGCAGAGCAGTTTCTAAATAAGTACCGAACTCGCATTTTGATGCAAGAACACGTAAAGTTGCCAAATAGTCTTCAATGGACTCTTCTTGTAATTGTTTCCTTTTGAAGAAAACATGTCTCTCTACCATGACTGATGGATCATCTTTAAACTGCTTGCCAAGGCGCGTTAATGCCTCAGTATAGACATTCCAAGTGTCATCATCAGGCGGAGCTTGAACAACTGATAAATTATCAAATAATTGTTGACCTGCATCTCCAAGATGATTAAAGAGAATAGCTCTTTTTCTTGAGGCAGAGTAATCCAAAGCGTCTATAGCTTCCAAATAATTTGTGAATACTCTTAACCATTTGTGCCATGGTGTTGGAGGTTTTTCCAGGCACTATTAAAAATGAAGGAGGTGCCACAATCCCATTGTTGTTATTACTAGAAGTTGCCATTATGAATGTAAATTTTTTTTTATCTGAAAATAGTGTTCACAAATACCAATTTCCGTGTTGTATGTTGTTCTGTAAAAATATTTGACAAGCTTCGTGTAGAACTGATTAAATCACACGTTTCCTTGAGTCAATGGGTGTGAACGTGAATCACGTTGTGACACTGCGAGTGCGTTGTTAGAAAGCAATGCGCGTTGCCATGGAGCGCTTTCAGCTGTGACTTCTTTATAATCGACGTGCTGCGCGAGTACAGGCAGCGTGTGTGACGTGCTGCGCTAGTACAGGCGGCGCGTGTGCAGGCTGCAAGTCGGCTTGGTTCGCGAGCATGGAACACAGCTCGCGTTTGAAATAACGTTGAGGCAGAGCTACTCCGTTGACCAGGTAAAATACAAAAACTTAAAAAACTTACAGTTTTTGTAGTATCAGTCCCACGAATTAAAGCGGTAACGGGAAATGTTCAATTTGACTCGCTTCAATGGGGTCCGACGCTGTCAATCGGCTCCGGCGTTGATTTTGAAAGAAAAAAAATTCGATCTGCTCACGTCGGTGGGTTTGATATCCACAAGCTTTAAATCGTCGCCAATAAATGTTGTATGGCTTGTAGGATAAATAAATGATGAAAATCCGAGGTGTTGTATTCAAGATAGGTTTATTCCAAGATAAGTAAAACCCACGACCAGCAAGGATGAATAACCGGCTTGTAATGGTCATGACATAGGAGGTAAGACATTCTGAGAACACTCAATTAGAATACACATTTAACATTCCTTAAAGAGAACAAGTGTAATAAATATCATACATACTACACTGTGCCTGTAGGCTCATCTGTACAGGGTGCCTTGATGCCCTTGGGCTTAGTCCGCGCTTTTATAAATTCCCTTTCATTCATTCATTCATTCATTCCAGGAGGATGTTGGACTGTGATGGGTCATAGGTGTGCGTGCATGACTGTGCATGGTATGTATGTTCGTGTGTCAGGCAGGGGAACCTTCAGGCTGGAGAACCTAAGCAGGTAGAGGACTATTTGTGTGTAGATTGTTTTGATGCAGTAAGATGTGTGTTACATGAACGATGGATGTGTGGTTGTAGGTTATTTAGACAGAATATCGTAAACAAAAATGTTGTAGGACAAAATATCGTGTCAAGACTTTCACAGATAAAAGTATTGTAAAGGTAAGTTTATATAGGTAAGCATAATTTTTATTATATATAACTCCATAAATGTACCTTGACAATATATATATCCTAATGGTACGTAGATGTGGAATAAAGAATAGTAAATCTATACTTGCAGATTTGCACTGACTTACTCAATATTTTGTCCTCGATATTTTTGGCATGATATTCTGTGCAAAGGATATTTTTGTTTCCGATTTTCTGTCAGTTATCCTGCCTGTGGTGGCTATGCTTGTTTTTTGTATAGTTTGTGTGTGTGTTTGCGTGAGATGGGTCTCAAGTGTGTGAGCTTGTGTTGGAGCCCTCAGGCCCTCCTCCTGGCCTCCGTTTTCTGTACAGGACTTTATGACCTTAAACTCAGAATCAGTAGAGGTATGAAAATGATTCTGCGCCTCTTTCCTCTTCACTAGCAACTGTCTCATCCACAGAGAACATGGGATGGGACGGGGAAAGGATAGAAAAAGATCGGAATGGCACAAAGCAAGAAGAGGTCACAGAAGAAGAGAAATAAGTGTAGAATGGCTGAAAATCAAAAGGCGGAGAGTAAAGAAAATAAGAATCTTGCGAAGTAGCAGCCCCCCAGTAGTGCAATAACAGTATGATCCCTCTACTAGCAAAGTCCTAGTGTTAATTTCAATAATTGGTTGCATAATATGCTACTGTTGTACGCAAGAGAATCACAAGCTCCCACTTCTGCGAAATAGTCATTTGTCTCTTCTAGTCAATTAGTTGATTAAGGGAGTTTGTAGGAAAAACAAATTTCTTTATAGGACACTTAGATTTCAGGAGCATTTTTCTCCATGGACAAGTTGATTTAAATATTAAAAATCCACACCCCTTTAATGCTATTGGCACAATAATATGGCTCAGCAGTGACTCTGTTAAATAATACATTTACCGAAAGAAAGCCACGCTCTCTGTAATTCTGCTTATAATGGATCAATGATCTCACGGGAGAGCGAAACTGTCTCTTCTTACTTTGCAAGACACATTACCGTAAATGATTTAAAAATATGAATGAACCCCTTCCTGTGATGAAATTAGTGGAATTTAAAGACTGCTTGTAGTGTAGAAAAGGCGATGAAGGTGAATTATTGATTCCACCAGCCTACAGGTGAGCAACAGTGGCTCTAGATTGTCCCAAATTTTCACACCTGTGGACCACAAACATGGCCGCGAAAAGCCGTGATGTGGTTGCTGAGACAGTAATTCCATTTCTGTGACCTGTTTAAACAACATGCAAAAGTGGCAAACGTGAAGATGATTTTAACAAAGTGGATACCTTCCAGACCATACTTGTATGGGACAATTAGCTACTTTTCCATGAGCCGGGCATAGGGGTTTCATTCCTGCCAAGATTAGTTGATTTTCAAACCATGGCTTACAAGTGAAAAATCCTAACATCTGGCAGACTGAGGAGTCCACTGTTAGACGCATTTCCTATTATAATGCAAATTACATTGTTTGTATTCTCTAGGTACGTTGATGTCATAGAACAAGCAGTTGTGGTTGGAGATCCAGTTCTTATAGAAAACCTGGAAGAGACAATCGACCCTATCCTGGACCCCTTGCTTGGGAGGCATACCCTCAAGAAAGGAAGGTAATCAAGTGCTGTTATCTGTCTTCTTTTTACACTATTTCTGCCACTACTGCACATACATTATCTAAGCTGGAGTGCCATCAGTATCACTCTGGTAAAGGCCCGTTACATAGTGTGATATCATTTGGGGTTTGAGTTTCTGCTTCCAGCTTTGTTCGGAAATGTTTGTGCTCGTGAGTTCTAGGTTATATTGTAATTTGACTTAAATTAGGAGCTTTTTTCTAATGAAAACTGTTCAAATATATTAAATATAGGCATATTTTTAATGCTCTGATATTAGCATTTACCCATGCACAATACTACCCAACGATGGTGAAATCCTTCACATTATATGGGAGAACCTTCACTATTGTTGATTCATATGACGAGAGGTGTCATCTTTTGTTGATTGGTCTGCCTCTTCTGAACCAGGCTGGTGAGCACCCAAGATCAGTATCTCTGCCTGCCTCATAGTAGGTGTGTAAATATGCCTTAACAATTCGAACAAACTTAAGTAAACACTCCCACCTGAACTGCACCCATCACTTTGTTGCAAAGCAGTGCCTAAACAGGACCTCTAATGCCACCACAGATTGAAACTATTTTAAATGATGAATCCCTCTTCGGTTGTACTACACTGCGCCTGTCCTCCACAGACTGAATAACTTCCACAAGGAACCCCTTTTCTGATTCCGTCAGGCTGCACTGCCACATTTATGAATTGAATCAAATGAATCAATGTTTTATCTGCTTTTCTCTTGCTTATTCGTCATTATTTAAACCGTGTTAATCATTTTACTCTTGTTTTGTAGTCAATTCATTTTACTCAATTTTTGGGTAGACGAAAATGTTTCACAAAAGCTCAGGAGACTGAAGTCATCTGGTCCGGTGAAATCTGCACCTACCACACTGGGTGACATCTGTTGTTTCAGCTAACTAAAGTATAACTAGTTCTATAACCCATATGCCCTGGAATCCCGCCTGTCTTCTGAAAGCATGTGATAATATTTCACAATCCAAAATAAATCTTGATAGTACAGACAGTGTTATCTAATAATTCTCCTATTCAGCACCTCAGGTGGGGTGCGCCATTGTCGCAATATCCCTTGTGTCTGTGGCATTCTGTCCTAGCCAGCTGCTTCATGTTCTTTGTTGTTCACTTGTCCCACATTTCATGGCCAAGGAGTCTGTTCATCCATCTGCACTCCCTTTTGTAGCTTTCTCCTCCTCCACATCCATCTTCATTATTTTTGCTGCTTCTTTCCAGTCCATAAGATAGTGTGTTGTTCCGGAATACCAATTGGATGTATCCATCACTATCAGACCTTTTCCATTCTAATTTGCTTTGGGACCAATCTGAAGATGGCTCTTCTTTGTAAGGTTGATGGCAATAGGTCCTGAAAGAGGGAGCAAGAGTCTCCATTGAAGCAGATCGTATCGAATTATACTTCCTCTTTGTTTGGAAATAACTGGACTTTGCCACCACATTTCATAGTAAAGCGTTTAATGTGGAGTTAGGTGGGCACACCCGGTAAGCCCTTTGCATTTGGACCTTTGAATGAGCAGGATCTTGCAGTGATGTGAAGAGGTCTAGCAAAAATGAGGCCATGTTGTGTCCAGCCATTCCTTCCTCCAGGTTTCTAACTCTGATGTTTTCTCTGCTTGCCCTATTTTCCATTTCCTCACTCTTTGGCATAGATTGCAGCTGCCCCTCCAGGTCTCCCACCATCTGCATTGCGTTTATATTGGCCGCCTCCAGTAGGTCAGTCTGACCTTCAACCTCCAGGATCATGGACCCCACGTCATCAAATTCCTTCAATCCTGGATCTGAGCGAATTTAGATCAGAATTGCTTAGCTCAATATCCTTGCCCAAATCCTCTCAGGTCTTTCTGGAGGGCTTGCTGCAATCTTTGGAGGTCTTACTTTGTAACAAACATCTTTCCACTGGTCCTTTCTGCATCCAAAGCAGCTTGATTCCTGCCATAGATTGTATCTGTGAACATACACACACACAGAAAGGAGCTCAGATATGTAAGGGAGACCCTTTGCCCTTCCATGCTTTTTTTCCAGGTCATGTGAGCCAATGAAAGGCCCTAGGGCAGAGATACTCAAAGTACGGTCCGGTGGCCGCATGCAGCCCTCCTGACCTTTACTTGAAGCCCCCGGTGAACAGCAGCACTGGGCTGCTGTTCACTTGACAGAGCAGGAACTTTATTTACACATTAACTAAAGTAACAGTAAAGAAGAAAAGAAGGTGTCCTAGACAGCTTATCTTTACGAACACCTTTAGTTTTAAAGACATCTTGCAATAAACATGTAAAAACATGATAAACTCTGCAAATTTTTTAAAAGTGTATTTTTTTAACATGCATGAGCATTTTTACCTTAGTAGATCAGATTATATCACTGCATTGAGAGGCATTTATTAGCAGTGATAGTTTTCAAACATGATCTTGGACAGATCAATGCGGCTCCCATTCTGAAAACAATGCCGTTAGTGAACGAAGAGGCAAGTCATTTGTAAGGTGCACCTTGTGTGTAGGCATGGTAGTTATATAATTGGAATAAGACTATAGTTTATTCAACAAAATACAAGAAAAGGTTTTGTACAGCACACATTCTGAACTCATATATAAGGGGCTCTCATATATGGTAATGAAGAAATAGTAGGCAAATTGAAATTGACCAATTGCCGAGGATCACACAGTTTCATCAAGTGGGGAAGCCAGGACTTATTCCAGGTTTTCAAGTTTCACATTTTGCAATTCAACTACCAGAGTATCTCTTTCCTTTTCACGTTTTACATTAGAAATGAATGCTTTGACTTAAATTCTTGGTGCATGAGAATAGAGCGTTGGTGGCAGACAGAAGTCACTTGAACGCTTGGTTTGTTGTACACACCATGCATTTACTTCTCGTCCCCCTACACCCACCTTTTATCACCCAACCCTTGCATTGCTGACATCAGTGCTGCCCTCACGCATGCCATTGACAGTACTTTGCGACCCCTGGGGAAATGTTTGGGAGTACTCATGCCCCAGGGGTTTGCAGAAGCCACAGTTCATGACCACAACATAGCACGTGCCTTACTTCAGGGTGGATCTTCAGGGTGGATTTCCAGTTCCGTCCCAAAATCCGTTTTCAACTCTCCCATGCCCCACCTCGACTCCTCGTGATGTGCAATGCTCCTCCGCCCCCCAGGCTCTGCTTGTGTACCATTTTAAAGTACAGGAGGAGGCTTTAGCATTTTTTGACATCACAGCTGAACTGCACCGACAGCACACGTACACTATAAGGACTGTACGCACTTTTGTTCTTGAAAAAGCCTCACAGTTGCCTAGTCTGTCTGGAAAGACCAGCACTTGGAAGGAGTTACAAAAATAAATAATTGATTAAAAAACATTTTCAGGGTCTCGCAGATGCCATTTTTCTGGACGAAAACATCGGAAAACTTTATTTTGAACCCTCTATCATTCTGGTGATCAGGTTGGCTAATTTTACATACACTTCAGAGAATAATGTTGATAGTGCTTCCAAAGTAGGACGAGGATCCGAGGTTCACACACGCGCTCGCATATCTATTAGTGGAAGTTTTGCAGTAATGAAGCGAGCCGCTATGCTAAAGGTTTATTAGGAAACCAGACATTCTAGTGTTGTGCAAGGCACTTTCATGTTCTTCTTTCACGGTTTTCAAGTATAGCCATACACTGATTAAAGGAACCACTACACTAAACATCTCAATCTGAAAGTGTCTAATTCTATTTCTAATCATTATCAATTTAACAAGCCGAGAGCGGAAAAACATGCTATTATGTCTCGTTAATTAGCATCCAAAGGTTAGCACAGGCACTGTCTGGACCACTGCATTGTCTGCCTCATACACCCCAGATTGTAGCTGGGCACGAGCCGTCTTCCTGCTGTGTATTGATCTAGCTGTGTGCACCAGCTCATCATTGAACAGTATTTTTCATGGCATGCCTCCCTGTGGGGCTTTCCATTCAGTGAGTGATTTCATGGTGTAGAGAGGATCAGAAAATTAATAGTTCTTATTATAGTTCACTTGAAATTCTAGATTTGAAGTTGGCATCAGGTATATTTTCTGTTGCAGGTTCTGAAAAGCAATCGATCGAATCGGTTGTATTGCTAAACTGGAAGATAAAACAATATTTTATTTTTTGTCAAAAACTGCTGCAATAGGCCTTACCATGTTCCCACTCTCTTGCAGGTATATAAGAGTGGGCGATAAGGAATGTAAATTTCATCACAAATTTCAGCTGATCTTGCATACTAAACTTGCCAATCCGCATTATAAGCCTGAGATCCAGGCCCAGACCACCTTAATCAATTTTACTGTTACCCGAGACGGCCTAGAGGACCAGCTATTGGCAGATGTCGTCAATTTGGAAAGGCCAGACCTGGAACAATTGAAGGTGAGGTTTGATTTGCTTTCATGGTGCGCTCTTTGTTAAAGCTCTGCTGTGCCCAGTTTCCTTGGTGAGTGACAACACGACTTGTTCTGCTGGCAATTTTATTAGCTTCGTAATTGAACCTTTTGCACCCAGGCATCAGGACCTTCACAAGGGGCCGGTAGCTAGAGCTCTTTGTTCGAGGAATCAGTGACGTTTTACGGCATGGGCAAAGTGGGCTCTGGCCCAGGGCCCCATACTTTCAGGGGGCCCCCTGATAGAACCAGTTCTGTTCTGCAGAGTCTTGCCCTAATGGCATTTCATGATTCGTAAACAGATTGTTTTACATACCATTTTCCTTCGCTTTATTTTCATTGTGGGTGACATGTGTGTCTATTACATTTTGTAGAGAAATGTGTTTATATTTCATGCAACATCCATAAAATAGTTTCAAATCAGGACCTCACATATAAGAAATGGGAGACTGTTACAGAAATTATTTGCAATAATATTAGCGAGCAGCTGCTGTGTTACAATATTAAAAACACACATCACTAACCCTGAGTATTACATGTAAACACATTAGAATTGGAACAAGTGTGTCTGAGCACTGTCAGTGACTCAGCCAAACAGGGCATGATAGCTCTGAAATAGGATCACAAATGCAAAACTATTCCTTGCAGAGGCCCCCCTAAATATGCTTAACCCAGGGCCCTCACAATCCTTAAGATGTCCTTGTTCGAGGTCCCACACACTTCGAGGCCTCGCACCCGTGTTACGTGTTTTTAAATATTAAAACAGAAGTGAAATATTCTTTCTCTAATTACCTAACTCGTCAAGACATTTACGCAGTGCCAAATACTGTTTTCTCTTTAGCCAGAATAGGTCTTCTTCATTCTAAGCTGCTACTTAGATCGAACCAAAAAAAGTCCCTGCAAAAAATGTGTTCCTAATCACCCAAAAACTTTTTGTCAAGTGTGCCAGACATCATATACCATGCAACGTTCCACAGAACAGACTGTATCATGTCATGCAGTTGCATATGGTTGTTATTTGTAGACCAGTCAAAGATAGGGCCTCATTGATACTGTGGCAGGAGTAGCTGTAGTGCCTGAGGTAGAGCAACGGTTCGAAGGCCTGCAGTGACTATGCATTGATGAACCCAAAGACAATACCAGACTGTGAGTTGAAATTATACATTGCCATGCATCGAAGGTATGACAACCTTCAGGAGGCTACTGACCTTCATACCTCTCCTGAGTACTGACTCCTCTCACCCCCTAGACCGGCCACTGAGGAGAGTGCTTCCTATGTCATACTTAAGCGTAGGGCAGTTGAAGTCCTTGACCTCCAGCTTCCCACCTTAGAGGTCAAGATCAATGTCCTTATGGAGGTTCTTCAGCTGGGGCAGGAATTTACTGAGCTCCTCCTGTTTTTTTAACAAAACTCGTGCAGACACCTTGTTAGAAGCATGGGCCAAAACGTGCTCTGGTCTGTCAAATTAAATAATACCACCAACCTACATCAAGTGACCATGTGTTTTTATATCAGTACCCCTCACCTGAAAGCTTGGTGGCACAGGTGTTTGCAAGTAAATCCAATGTAAACACCTCTCCAACTACTCCTCCTGATAGGGAGTCAATACGGTTGGAGACATTCAAGATGAGGGTCTTTTAATCTATTGGCCTGGAGTTCAAGTCTGTCAATGGCAGCTGCCTGCTTGGGCACTATCCTCTAGCCCATTGGGTTTAGGTTGGCTCAAGTCCTCCTAGTTGACCCTATCTGGCCCTTGCCTGGGCCATTCAGGATAGTTGTGTTGCTGCCAAGTTCACAATTCATTGTGCCTTGCACACCACTGATTCCATCGAGCGGACCATCAGCCAGCGCTGCCATTCCCCACCATGCTTGGCTGCAGTCCATCAGTTTTTCAGGCCTTACTGTTCACCCAGACTCACCGGTTTGGGGTCAAGACAGACTTAACTCTCAAGCGGTTCATAGAGTGCAGGGCTATGACCCACTCTGTGGGCTTATCTGCCCAACCTTGCCAGCCACATCAGCGCTATCCTTCCTTTCGTGCAAGCCCTTTTGACCAAAGGGGTATCGACAAGGCTCCATACCTGAAGTAGGATGTTTAGACCTATCTGCCTTCCTCCAGATAGAAACATTTTATGTTCTCACATGGCCCAGGTCTTGCTGCCCTTGACCATGGAATCCGGATGGTGGCATTGGACTTGCAGGATGCCTATTTCCATATACCCATCCTCCAGGCCCATCAGCCTTGCCTGTGGTTCGTGGTGGGACAGGAGCATTTTCAGTTTGCTGTGCTCTTTGGTCTCACCAGCGCCCCTTGGATGTGCACAAAAGTGATGGCAATGGAAGGAGCACACCTTTGGAGCTCAGGTATGCCAGTCTTCCCCTACCTCAATGACTGTCTGTTGAACGCTGGCTCACACCAGGCAGTCGTCAATCATCTCCAGACTATGGCAAACCTACTGTCATTTTGTAGGGTTTTCTATCAACGTGCCAAAGTCACACCTAGCTCCTTCACAGACACTCCCCTTAATGGACCATTCTGGACACGGTTGGTTCCATGCCTTTCCCTCAGTAAAGAGAGTAAAGGACATTAAGACTATCATCCCGGTCTTTCATCCTTGGTCCAAAGGATCTTCTTGGTGGGGAAGGTGGGTAGGGCGGATGAGCTCAGCTGTCAGGGCCTAGTGGATGACAAGTTGCAATTACACACGGAGGTGGCACAGGGTCTCTTCAAGAATGGGGAGAACCTTGGCTCGAATTGTTTGCCACTGCCGAGAGCGCACATTGTCAGCACTTCTGAATGTTGGAGTTTCCAAAGCATCTTTCACCCTGAGATGCTTTCTTCTGCAATGCGAAGCCACACAGCGCCACCTACCAGAGCACTACTGAAAGGTTTCCAGATCCAGTCTGAAGCCTGAGGAATATTTAAAGGATGTGGAATCTGTGGTTAGATGAGTATCTTCCAAAAAGAGCATTACTGAAGGTAAGTAAATTGTTCATCAATATGACTGAACTATCCCTTTTGTGATGCAAATCCACTGCAAAATATTTGCAAATCTTTCCCTTTCTTGGGGTGCTCCAGAAAATCTCAAACTGCTCTTCCCCGATCTCTGGGTATCCAATTTCCATGCAGCTTACAATATAGACCTATAATGCCACTTGCTTAAAGGTCACCTTTCTTCTGTGTTTTTCTACTGTATCTTAACAATTAGGTTTGTAGCAGGGATTCGGCGGCTCCTACACAGAACTGTGCATAGAGACTTAGGACCTCAGTGAATTAGGGTGTACCAAAACCCACCTTAATATCCAAACCCCCTACCAGACTAGCAATCAGTGACTCATTGGTTCTTCGTCCTATAGCAAAAACACCAATGATTAGTCAACCCAGAACATGCGACTTAGGTTACCTCAGGTAAGGTGGCTAACAAGAGCACTTTTTTGTTACAGTCTTACATCAGTCCAAAACAAGGAGTAAATGAAGACACGTGCAAGTTTGAAATGTTTATTTCTAACGCCGTGATCTCATGCGCAGTACCTTAGATAATACAAGCAAACATATTATCAGAAACAAGGTTGTCAGCATTGTTACTATTCCATAAAATACAAAGGGAGAAAGCATTTTATATTGCTAACGGAAAACAGGTTTAAAAAATACCTATATTTCACCCTCCCTAGTTAGTGAGTTAGTTTATAGCTAATGAAGGTCTCATAGGATTATTTGGGCGGCCCCTTACCTCTGATACACAGCAGTAGTGGATCACATTGAGTTCTGCACAAGCTGTCAGGATACGAAAGTTCTCCAAGTGTGTTTGTTCATGCCTGCACAGTGCATTATTAAACGCGCCAGTATCAAAGGTGGGCACAGCTGCATATGTGTTATAACTAGAACGTGCGAGGATCATTCCGAATAACAGCCACAGTGTCCCTGCTTGACAGTCTTGGCTCTCTATGTGCAGACTAAACTAGCAAGGCAGTTTAGAAATGTAGCATAACAAGTTACTCTCATGTGAAGCAAAACACTCAGCCTACTCTAAACAATATCGCAAGTGCGTGTCGTATGCAAAGCAGAGCAGGAAAGCAAAAATGGCGTTTACGCTTCTAATAAACCCATGCCAACTTAACACTGTGTGAATGTAAGGCTCGCCCTCACTACAGGTTATCTCTCTCCTGTATTGTCTTCCTCTGTTTCTGTTTCTCTTTCTGCCCCATATTAATGGTCCATGTATAAGCTTTTTGTCTGAACTGTCTGGCTGTAGTATCTGAATTAGGGATTCTTTTTTAATATACCTATTTCTACAGTTTTATTGCCTACTGACCTCTGTAAAGTGTTCTGAGACCACGTGGGACCTGGACTGCACTTTAGAAAATTGCAACAAAAAGTATATTAATTGTTCTTTAAATAAATGGAACACATAAAAAACACATGTTGTTCATCAATCTTGAATCTCATCGGAATATAATACTGCAAGCTGCAGTTAACATTATGCTCTGTGAAAGAACACATTATGACTCTTAGTCTTGCTGTAAAATGAGACCACAACTGCCTCACAAACTTTGAGGACCTATAGCATTTAGTGTCTGCTTACAATGGCTACATCTATTGTTGATGGAAAAGAGAAAAGGTGAATATTAAAAAAAACTCAAATTCAAGAACTTCCATCCCAATACAAAAGCAATATAATAACCTTATACTCGCATTCTTGAATTACTTAGAAATAGTATGTACAATAATATGGCTACTTAATAAGAGTTTGAAGCAGGGTAACAGTTTTGGTAAACAACAGGTCTGAATTTGTAGACCCCCAAATTATCTTCCTTTGGTGCCAGGCTATGAGACGTTTCATGCCAAAGGAATTTGATAAATGGTGTTTCTTATAATATATATATTAGAAACAAGAGAACGGTGGCGACACCGTTGGATGACACGCAGAATGCGTTCTAGACTCATTTTAGATGAACACAAAATGAAAAAAAGGCTCTCTCATGGTTTGGTGTCTACCATCTGCAATTGATTTTGATTTTGACTAAGCATGTGAAATTTACCTAAGATAACATCCTCAAGCTAAAACACTGCAGGGAACCTCACTTACCACATTCTGACACTGGGGTTGATAGTCACTGTTTTAACCTTCTAGTATGGGGCCTGATTACATGAACACTGGGTGATGGTTTTTAGGATTAGGTAGTGATTTCACGCCATATCACCTATTGGTACAGTACTATTTTGCTTCCTTTTGATATTGTGGTAATAACTGCTGTTTAACAGCAACAACATCACCGTGCACATTTTGCCTGTTAAGGCAAACTATAAACACTGGTTTTTCCGCTATATGTATCAAGCTATTTAGCATTCGCAAAGGCCGAAATTCTGCGAATTTCGGCCTTTGCGAATGCTAAATAGACAAATGGAATGTATCAAACAAGTTTGATGCAAAATAAGGATTAGCAAAATTTGCTAATCCTTATTTTGCGATTGCACTTAAGGAATTGCAAATTTTGCGATTCCTTAAATGCAATGTATCAAACAAATAAAATGCAAAAAATGCCATTAAGGAGTAGCAAATTACCACCAACTTCTAGTTGGTGGTAATTTGCGAATTCTTATCAAAAATCTTTTTTGATAAAAACCAAAGGTGCCATATGACGCCCATACATGCCCTTAGGGCATGTATGTGCGCCATATGCCCCCAAATGTCTTTTTCAGGGGTGCAGCAGGGTGTTCTTGAGACACCCCTGCACCCTTGGAAACATCCCTAATTTGCGATCAGCAAAGTGCTAATTGCAAATTGCACTTTCATTCCTATGGGCCTCCTGGCCCATGGAAATGAAGGGGTAATTTGCGATTGACAATTTGCTAATCTCAAATTAAGGAATGCTAAGGAATCGCTATTGGAAAGCGATTTTGTACATACATACCGTTTTGCATTTCCTAAATAGCGATTCCTTAAAATTCGCTATTTAGGAAATGCAAAATGGTTTGTTGATACATATAGCGGTTTGTTCCAAATTTCACTAGCTGATGCAAAAGGCATTGGAGCAATGCTGTGTGGCACTTTACTACATAGTTGTCCCTATTTTACAACGTTTCTGTTTGCAGTGGTCAGTGCTGATATGCAGAGGCAAAATCAATGTGTGTATTAGTTGAAGGGGCATAATTTGAACATTTATTTTAAAGCTGCTCAACAGCACTGCGTGGTGCAAAAAGAAATGGCACACAATAAAACAGCATTACAACATGCAATACATACTGATAAGTAGCATTTCAGGGCAACATACCACTGCGCCCTCGGCCTGGTCGCCCCCACGCTCCTTACCTCTCCTGCTGCCTCCTGAGCATCCTGCTGCCTGTCTCCTCTGCCGCCGACACCGACCCGCGCCCCAGCCGCCACAGGGCCGCCCGTCCGCCCAGCCTGCCTGCTCCCGCTTCCCGCCGCGGCCTGCCTGCGGCCCCGCCCCCTCGCCGGCCGATTGGTCAGCAGCTCCCGCCTCCCAGCGGACCCTCCCTCCCGGCTCCCTTCTTATGACGCCCCCTCAGCGACCGCGCAGCGGACGAGCGCAGCGGGAGCACCGATTGAGCGCCGAAGGTGCGCCAAAGGTAAGCCCGTCTGCGCCCGTCCGCGCCTGGACCGCGCCCAGTGCCAGGACCCCTGGCCCCCACCGACGGAAGCCGACCAGACGGACCTACGACGCCACCGAACTCATCGCACTCAACACCGGCCGAACACCGGGCTGCTACCGAGCCACACCGAGACGCACCCACGGACCCTTCAGCTGCCACTCCTGCAAGTTCACCTGCAACAGGACCCACGCCACACCAGCACCCACCAAGCCGAACTCCAGCAGCACCCACCTGAACTGCATCCTGCTCAACACCCGCTCCGTCCTCAGACACGCCGTCGAGCTCTGGAACCTGCTCGACATCACAGCCCCAGACGTCGCCTTCCTCACGGAAACCTAGATGAACGCCTCCTCAGCGCCCGACATCGCCATCACCATCCCGGACGACTACAAGATCATCCGGAGGGACCGCGTCAACCAGACAGGAGGAGGCATCGCCATCATCCACAGGAACACCATCCGCATCACGACCGACACCGACGATACCCTCGCACCCGCCGAACACCTGCACTTCCAGATCCACGTCAACCCCAAGACCACCCTCAGAGGCACCCTCATCTACAGACCCCCGGGACCACGCACGCAATTCAGAGAAGACATCGCCGACTTCATCAGCCCGCACGCCCTCCTCTCTGCCGACTACATCCTCCTCGGGGACCTCAACTTCCACCTGGAGAACAACAACGACCTCAACACCACCACCCTGCTGGACAACCTCTCCAACCTCGGACTCAAGCAACTGGTGACCACCCCCACCCACTACGCCGGACACACACTCGACCCGGTCTTCTCTTCCAGCAAGGACATCGCCTTCAGCCACGCCACGGGACTCCACTGGACGGACCACAGCTGCGTCCACTTCAGCTTCAGAAGGACCACGTTCCACCATCACCCGCAACAGGTTCCCCGCAGAAGCTGGAACAAGATCACCGCAGACCAGCTCGCCGCTTCCCTGAGCAAGAACCCTCCCACCAGCACTACGAACCCCAGCCAAGCGGCCACCAACCTCACGAAATGGATCAGCGACTGCGCAGACGACCTCGCCCCTCTGAAGACCCCGCCGAGCCGACCCGGCAGCAAGAAAGCAGCATGGTTTAACGATGAACTCAAGAGCTCCAAGAAGAACTGCAGAGCACTCGAGAAAACCTGGCGCCGAGACCCAACACCGGACAACATGACTGCCCTCAAGTTCGCCACCCAAAAACACCACCAGCTGATCCACACCACCAAGAAAACCGCATTCAAGGAACGACTGGACAACAACGCACACAACAGCAAGGAACTCTTCAACATCGTGAAAGAGCTCTCCAACCCCAACGCCGGAAACAACGACATCACCCCTTCGCAAGACCTCTGCAACTCCCTCGCCTCCTACTTCCACAACAAGATCGTGGACATACACAACAGCTTCAGCACTCAACCGACGCTCGCCACAACCGAACCACCGCCCCCCACCACCACCCTCCGCGCCTGGACCACGATCAGCACCGAAGACACCATCCACACGATGAACTCCATCCACTCCGGATCTCCGACAGGCCCCTGCCCTCACCACGTCTTCAACAGGGCCGACGCTGTCATCGCACCCCACCTGCGGGACATCATCAACACCTCCTTCGACACCGCGACCTTCCCGGAGAGCTGGAAGCACGCCAAACTCAGCGCCCTACTTAAGAAGCCATCAGCCGACCCCACCGACCTCAAGAACTACCGCCCCATCTCGCTGCTCCCGTTTCCGGCAAAAGTCATCGAGAAGACCGTCAACAAGCAACTGGCCGCCTTCCTCGAGACGAACGGCTCCCTCGACCTCTCGCAGTCTGGCTTCCGGGCCAACCACAGCACCGAGACCGCCCTGATCGCAGCTACCGATGACATCCGAGCCCTGCTCGACAACGGAGAAACAGCGGCCCTCATCCTCCTGGACCTATCCGCGGCCTTCGACACTGTCTGCCACCGTACCCTAGTACAGCGCCTCAGCAACGTCGGAATCCAGGAGAAGGCACTGGAGTGGATCATCTCCTTCCTCGCCGGAAGGACACAGAGAGTCCGCCTCCCCCCGTTCAGATCGGAGGACACCAAAGTCATCTGCGGCGTCCCTCAAGGCTCCTCGCTCAGCCCAACACTCTTCAACGTCTACATGAGCCCCCTCGCAGCCATCGCACGCCAGCACAACCTCAACATCATCTCCTACGCCGACGACACCCAGCTGATCCTCTCCCTCACCAACGACCCCGTCACCGCCAGAGCCAACCTTCACGAAGGGATGACAGACGTTGCCAAGTGGATGATGAACAGTCGCTCGAAACTGAACTCGGACAAGACGGAAGTCCTCATACTTGGATCCTCACCCTCCGCCTGGGACGACTCCTGGTGGCCCCCCGCCCTGGGCAGCGCACCCAAACCCACAGACCACGCACGCAACCTGGGCTTCATCCTGGACTCCTCCCTCTCCATGACCAGACAAGTCAACGCCGTCTCCTCGTCATGCTTCAACATCCTGCGCATGCTACGTAAGATCTTCCGATGGATCCCCACCGAGACCAGGAAGACGGTCACCCAGGCCCTCGTCACCAGCCGTCTGGACTACGGCAACTCCCTCTACGCCGGAACCACCGCCAAACTCCAGAAGAGACTCCAGCGGATTCAGAACACCTCAGCACGACTCATCCTGGACATCCCCCGACGCAGCCACATTTCCGGACACCTGAGAGACCTGCACTGGCTCCCGGTCAACAAGAGAATCACCTTCCGGCTCCTCACCCACGCACACAAAGCCCTACACAACCAAGGCCCAGGATACCTCAACAGCCGCCTCAACTTCTACGTTCCCAAACGCCAGCTTCGATCGACCAACCATGCCCTCGCCGCCGTCCCCCGCATCCGAAGAGCCACCACAGGAGGAAGGTCCTTCTCCCACCTGGCCGCCAAGACTTGGAACTCCCTTCCGACCCACCTCCGCCTGACCCAGGACCACCTCGCCTTCAGGAAGCAGCTCAAGACCTGGCTGTTCGAGCAGTAGCGGACCCCCTCCCCCCAGCGCCTTGAGACCCTCTGGGTGAGTAGCGCGCTTTATAAATGCTTTGATTGATTGATTGACCAGCTGGGCAGTTCACGTTAAATACTCATTGCATTTTATACATCAGGCACACATAGGCGTTTGTTGCAAATAATTATTCTTAATCATGAAACAGTGATGATCTCTAAGAAATATTACAAGGGACATCTGCTTCTAGGGGTCGAATTAAAAAGACACTAAAACCACTTCGAATGTGTTCTGCTGCTTTTTGACGTCTGGCGTTAGTCAAGACCTTTTGATTTTAGTAATATGTATAATATACTTGCTTAAAGGGAATTTTACCACCTCTCTTATCCTATTGGTCTGTTGTGTCATTCCCATTTTGCTTCAACCCACTACATCATGCGGCATTGGGTAGGCCTACTTAAGCCTCTGGTTAACATTACTTTGAGTGACTGCATTTTGCCCTTTCACAAGGTCAACCTACACACACAATGTAGTTCCCTTTAGGGCAAGTGTTACCCAATGTGATAGTAGGATGCATTTGAAGTGAGCCGATGGCACATTCCAGCTTTATCAGTTCCTGTCTCCTTCCAATGTTGTTGTAAATGTCTTTTGAAGTGGACTACTGCTATTTCACAGTAAACCATGTTATGTTTCACCAATGGTTCTTTAATACACCTTTCCCAGAAAGAAAACCAATCTTTATCCTGTTTAACTTGCAGCACATTTGTAACAGTTTTATTTAAACATAGGTGGGGTGTAATTTGGGTAATAGTATCAAATATTTCATACTGTGATCCCTCTTTCCTTCTCTCTTTCCATCTTATTTCTTTCCGTCCTTTCTATTTTCTTTCCTTTTAACTTTCCTTCTTTCTTTTCTTTTTTCTTTCCTTTTTCCCTTTTTCCTTTTTTTTCTTCTGTCCTTTTTGCCTTCTTAGGTACCTTCGTTCTTTCTGTTTTGCCTTTCCTTTTCCTTTCCCTCGTTCTTTTTTACTGTCTTTTTTCCTTTCCTTTTTTCCATCTTTCTTTTTTGCCTTCTGTCCTACTTCCTTTCTTTTTACCTTCTTTCTTTCTTTTTGCAGTCTACATTTCTTTTTTACCTTCTTTCTTTCTTTTTGCCAACCTTTTTTTTTTCCTCATATCACCATAGTTTCTGCAAACTCAGGTTATCACACAGTTGTTGTCTGGCCCACAGCCAGCTGCATCTGCATTAGCCTCACCACACTGACTGAGCCAAATGACCCGTCACTCATAACAGCGACTCAGTATAATCATAGAACTACTCAAATCTGCAGGTTCCGGTACCAACATACCATTCCACCTACAAAAATCGCACCATGTTTTATTCATCTCGCTGGGCTTACCCTCAGATTCCAAATGGCAAATGCACTACACCTCTTTGAGCCAGACTATTGCGGAGGGGGACTAAAAGTACAAGATAAAACAACAGGCCCCTATGTGCTCTACTCAAAAGGCTACGTGAGACAATATCCACCCCCATTAAAACCAACTCATGGCTTAGTTTGACATTGACCCCCCAAGATGTCCTTTACAACGTTCTCGACGTCCTCCCAGAATCCTCTGATCCCGGGACAGGTGAGAAATAAATGTTCATCAATAGCTTTTAAATGGACACACCTTCTAAATCTGGAGATTTGGTCCTGTGCAAACTTTGCGAACTTTTGAGGCGTCCAATACAGTCTGTTGATTTAAAGAAGTGATTTTGCTTTAAATTAGCTGGCTTGAACACCGAATACTTCAAATATGTTTACTACATAAATTGTAACTCCGGGACCCGCATAATGCCTTCCCATCTTGACTCTGGTGCCAGCATTTTTTTTATCCTCGCTGTCCAAGAACTTCCAGTACCATATGGCAACCTCCTTACTTCTGTGCCTCACATCCTGTAATAAAGACCTATCTTCCCAAGTGCCCCGTCTCCTGAGTGACACTTGCTAGCCAGGAGGACCGCTGCAGATATTTGGACTTCAACAGGGATCCCCCAGTCCTAGCTTTTAATACTACCCAGGGCAGTACCACCTATACTGAAGGAAGCTCCACCCCCAGGTAGCTATTCCGTTCCTCCTTAATGGAAGTCTCAACTTATTCCGCAGACACTCTGGGGTTCCTGGGGAATCCTAAATAGGTGCGAAGTTGGAATAGTAATGGATATCAGTATCTTCCTGATTCTAAGTCATAAACTCAGTGCAGTCTTTACCATTTTTAGCTGTACTTTTTAAAAAAACATTTGGGGCACATGTATAGTAACCCGACTAATCCCAACTTCCTAACCATCTCTGCTAGAATCACCACCATGTTGAGGAGTCTGGAGTGCCCAAAAGCAACCTACAGTTTTTAAACTGAAAGGCAAAACAATACTGATTCAGGACTGGTAGGGCTAGGCCCCCCTTCACGAGTCTATGCATCAGCTTTTTCCATGCTAGTGTTGCCCCACCTCAAGCCCAAATAAAGCTTGCTATTTTCCTATGAATCTTGTCTAAAGCCGGCCTTGGGATTGTAAGCTTGTTACAATTAAAAAGATATGTCAGCTTGGGGAGGATCAACATTTTAATCAGATTAATTCGCCCATAGATTGTTCATGGTATGTTTTTTCATCCAGCAAGTGAAACAGCCAATTCTACCTTTTCTGACTTATGTTTAAGTGTGCCTGACTTCGCAGAACCCCCTAATAAAAGCTTTAAAAGCATGCCAGACTATCCCAAGGAGAGCTGACCAGCATTATCAAGAGAGAAGTCAGCACTATCTTTTTTCAAAGTGGATGCCACGTTGGCATTAAAGAGGGTAACTTGTTTTAATGTCCATCTTGAATTTTGCCTGCTTCCAGGACAATGAGCAGCATGCAGACTGTGGAGTGGTCCACAATATGCAGAGGAAGATGGTTGACCTCTTCTATTTTAGCCGCAAGATCTTTATCCACAAAAAGGTAATCCAGCCTAGAATAGTGACCATACTTTTTACTATTGAACATATAGCCTCTCATCTGGCCTGTAGATGTCTCCATATGTCCACCAACCCCAAATCCTGTTGCTTATTCATAAGAGCTTGCCTAGTACTAGGTGTTTGGGCAAAAGTCTCCCTAAGTAGATCTGTCTAGGGTGGTGTCTAGCATGGTGTTGAAATTGCCCCCAAGAACAACTGGGGATGCTAACTCAAACAGATTCGACTCCAGGTTGGCTATATGTTGAGGGTCATCCAAATTTGCACCATAAAATCCCACATACACAAACTCAAAAACTGTCGCATCTCATGCACGCCACCACCCACCTACCAGAGCTTTCTATTTTTGAGAATATGACCTCTACCCCAAAGCCCCTCCTTACTAAAATCACTACCCCCTAACAATACTGTACTTGATCAGTGACCACGTTACAATCTAACCACCTAAATTTAGAGAAAAGGACTTTACTCTCATTCACAGCCAAGTGAGTCTCCTGAAGAATAGTGATGTGAGCAAAACTCTCTTAGAGATACAGCATCACCAGTCTCTGCCTGCACTGACTCCTAAGACCCTTGACGGTCCAGGTTAAGAAACGTATCTCCTTACCACCTCCTATTATCTCCAACTAGGTTCAACTTTGTGCTCGAATGGATTACTTGGGGACTACGTACAGAAAAACTATTTCTTGGTGAAACGGAGAACATTTTTCTTTCATTTTCTCCGCTGCTCCCCACCCTGTGCCACTCCCACATCCACCCCTGCAACCCACCATGGGAAAATCTCCCAACACTTTTAGGCATATTGCTGCCTAAGAGTTTACCCCAGGAGACACTGACAAATACCACCATCAAAACACGTAAAAGCAACATGCCCCCCCATCCCCCGCCCCACAGACCTGGCATTCAGGTATTTCCAAAGAGAAAACAAAATCAAGGCTTTGCCCCTTTTTGATGGAATCAATTAGTACATTGCCATCCTTCACAGCACAGTATTCAGTAATTAAACATCTGATTATCCCACATGATGTGAAGCATTGCCGGGAATTTGACTGCACTTTTGTCCCCAGCTTTGGCAGTTCCCCCGTTCTCCTGCCAAGCTCCCGCTACCCTGGTCTGTTGCTTTGCACACATCAGTACTAATAATGAAAGAGTACCCCTTAGTAGTAAAAGAGTCACTCCTCCAGGCAGTAATCAGTATTGCCTCTTCTACTGATTATGAAAAGAAATTTAGTAAGATCTTCCTTGGCTTCTGCCATTGACGGTTCCTCTTAAAGGGATCTCTGTGTGCTCCCTGTATTTCCTGCTCTAAATTAATGTCAGGTCTATACTTTAGAACTGTTTCCTGCAGCAGAGAAATTATGAAATTCATGTCATCACCCTCCTCGGCCTCAGGTACATTCAGGAATCTGAGGTTATTCTTCCGGTAATGATTTTCAATCCTCTCAAGATCTTCCCGCAAACCTTGATTTTGTTTGGTCAACAAGCTAATCCTCGTCGTGTTTTTTATGACATTCTGTTTAATCAAGTCAACCTCCTCCTCTAATGCTGTAGTGCATGCAGCCACTTCATCAAGCTTCTGCGACAGAGCATCAAGCTTTAATGCCACCTGATTGGATTCTTGAACCTACCTTTAATCTCTTCTTTTAAGCCCAGGAGAATGTTTGCCAATGTTTGCCAATTATTTCTCTGGCAGCACTCTACTTATTTCATCACCGTTCTTCTCAAGGCGCTGGGGGGAGGGGGTCCGCTACTCTGAAGCATTATTAGTTCATGAAAGCTCATGTCAGCCCTCCTTCCCTTCTGTAAATGCAGTGGTCTACGTAGTGCTACTAACAAAGGGACAGTCCAAATAATTTCATTTTTCACTAGATATGTTTCTATTGCTTTCGGACGTCCGGAAAGTTCAGTGCGGGGTTCCCCAGGGTTCCTCCCTTTCCCCCCTCCTGTTTAATCTTTATGTTGCCCCTCTTATTTTTTCTCTTCAACAAATGGAGGTGGCCGTATTTAATTATGCGGATGACCTCCAGCTTGTTTTCAATCTGTCTTCTTCCCCTTCTTCTCTTCTTAACTTTCAATCTGTTATGCTTCATATCCGGGACTGGATGAGCCACAATCATTTGAAACTCAACCCCGATAAGACCGAGCTGGTGTTGACGGGTGGTTCATCCAGCCCCTGGTCCTCTCTTTTTTGGCCCCCTGCACTGGGCCCCTCCCCTGTCCCCACTACCTCTGTTAAAACTCTGGGTATAAAACTCAATTCTCAACTCACCCTTCATTCTCAGGTCAGCTCCGTCGTATCTTCTTCTTTCCTTTCATTGCGCACTATTCGCAGGGTGTCCCGTTTTTTTACTTTCTCTGCTCTTCAACTTATCATTTTGGCCATGGTGGTGTCCCGCCTGGATTATGGCAACGCCCTATATGCAGGTATTCCTGCATATAGTCTTCGGCGTTTGCAGCAGATACAAAACCAGGCGGCCCGCCTGGTCTTTAACCTTCCGAAATTTCACCACTCCTCCCCTCTCTTGAAAACCCTACACTGGCTTCCTGTGCGAGCCCGGGTCCAATTCAAACTCGCCTCCATTACTTTCCTAGCTCGACAGGGCTTGGCACCCGCATTTATCTCTTCTGAGATTACCCCCTATGTTCCCGCCAGGGAACTGCGTTCTACCTCTCAGTCCCTCCTCACTATCCCTCGCTATCGGAGAAAGAAGTGGGGAGGTTCGAAATTTGCGACCCTTGCCCCAACCCTGTGGAATTCCCTCCCTTTTCAACTTCGCTCCCTCACTTCTTACTTAGATTTTCGCAAACACCTGAAGGCTTACCTGTTTACCAAGGCCTTTGACTAAATATTTTTAGCTTCCCTTGCTCCCTAGGCCCAGATCTTTTCAGTTTTAGCGCCAAGAAACCGCTGGTGTATGTGCGCTGTATAAGTATTTTTAAACTAAACTAAACCAAACTTACATTACACGATGGAAGCGGACCTGTTGCTGATACAAGTGAGGAACCTAAATCATATTACCACTTTGTTGCCGAATACGAGGCCAGGCAGGTGTGTTTGGTTCTGCAGTGTAGCTGAGAGTAGCCGCATGGAGCCTGCTATGAGAGGGGCACCATTTACCGAGTGTAGCACCTGCGTTGAGCATCAAACAGTTGAATGTGGCCCACCAGCTTGTGGCGCGTCGAAGAGTGGTGCATCATGCAAATGGCTCAGACTTATATCGACAACAGATATTTCTGCTTACCTTTTTAAAGAATTCAGCTATTTTCTATTATTCTAAAGTTATAGCATTACAATTACTGGTAGAGAATGATGGCGCTTTTTAATTCCATAGTGAGTTTTTCCGTGGCTAACCGATTGCTTATTCTCCAGTTGTGATATTGTTTTGTTGATAGTGAGGCCAACCTGTTTCGCCTTTTTCCCCTGCACGTCCGATCTTTGCTTACATGCCGTGTGCTGAGGTGCTCCGTCTCTGTTTTCTGAGTCCTGAGCAGTGCTTAATTTGTAAAATCATAAGTGCCAGGGCTGTCATCAGTGGGTGACTGCAGCTTAATAATCCACATTTGTATAGCGCACATCACCCGTTAGGGTCTCTAGGCGCTGGGGGCCGTCGGGAAGATTAAGCAAGCTATTGCCCAGAGTCGCATGGTGCTGGGCTAACCTGCCGCCGGAGCCGGGGATCGAACCCTGATCCCCAGATTCCAGCGGCGCCACACCTCTAACCAACACAACTACTAACGATCACACTTCTACAAGTCTGGCAATTCAGACTATTCCAAGTCCCAACAACTATGAGAATGGCTTGGGCGGCATTTATTAGTCATTTTTGATGTACATGAATTAATAAACAATTGTTGGTTTGACCATCTCTAATTTGCACAAACAGCGCCACCATGTGGCAGACAGTCATAAGTGCTGAAGTTGACAATTAGCTGCAGGTTCGGAGCACTGGAAACCACTCGCTCAAATCAAGCACTGGAGTGCAGTGATTGCAATAGTATCTGAATGAATTCACTGCCCTTTTCAGCTTTACAAAAGGAGCATTTTGATAATAATTGCCCAGTTTGAATTATTTAGCTCGAATTACAGGTAAGCAAATGGCTTGAAACATTTAGCGATGTAAAAATGGTGAGAAAACAAATAAGTAAAAAAAAAGAAAACAGAAAGGGTCAGGGGTATGACAATACAATTATTGTCTGAGTCTGAGCTAGAGGTACGATTTAGAGAACAGTGACACGTAAGGTAGGGCTGAGGATCTGCATTACATTTAGGAGAAGGAGTGTTAACAATTAAACAAACGTGTATTTGAAACAAATCATTCAAAACCATACCCATTTCAACATAAATGTGCGCTTTCGAACATTCATCAATTTATTAATTTGATTTGATACATATGTATTTCATATTAAGTGCACAGTTCAGGATAGAGGTGGGCAAGCCACTGAAAGTTCAAGCCACGCTTGAGGCCGAAGCCTGGATCTCACTCAGCTCGATGTCCTGTTGGAACTCCGAGCCCATAACAAGCCGAACTTTCGTGCAGCTTCTGCTTGCTTTCTTCCCACTACCCAGGATGTGGCATTCAGGGCAGACTGTGTAACTGGGGAATAAGGCTCGAGTCTCGGCATCGGCTCAACATACTGTGACACTGGACAAATCACTTAGGGGCACATGCATCAAGGAAAGGAATTGCAAATCATTAATAGCGATTTTTAAGGAATCGCTATTAAGGAATCGTAATTCCTTATGCATGTAGGTTTTGCTAAAATATTATTGATTCCTACTCATTCCCTAAAAGTGACCCGCAAATTGCGATTCGCTATTTTCAAATGCTTTCCCATTCATACCTATGGGCCTTTAGGCCCATTGGAATGCCTAAAGGCCCATAGGAATGAATGGGAAAGCATTTGCAATTTGTGATTACCAAATTGGTAATCACAAATTGCTAATGCAATTTCAAGGGTGCTAATAGGGGCTTTCAGTCAGCCCTATTTGTCCATTGGGCTGTTATTAAGTCATTCCCATTTTTCTTCAGCCCATGGAGTAGTGGATCAGCACACCAGTCTCTGGATAACTTCACTGTAAGTGATGTAATTCTTCCCTGCCACAAGGTGCACATGCGCACACAAAGTAATTCTGTTGAGTACCTTAGGCTACTATGGAAATGAGTGCTTTTTGAGCACTAAAAATGTAGATTGATGAGGATCCAAAAGCTTGTCCAGCCATAACTTTTTTGCAAAAACCATGATAAACCTAAACAAAGATCGAGAAAGCCAAAAGGTTGGCAACTGATACCAGACCTCCTGGTTTTTCAGTGCTTGTTTTTAAAACAAGAATTCAAACCCAGAGGCCTTTTGCTATCCCAACAGCAATTGGTATGAATATTGCTCGATTTACTGGTTAAGGGATGTAAAGTGAAGCGCTTCATATCCTGCAGTTCTCTAAATCTAACCACCTCAACACTCATATCAAGCATCACCTGAAGATACTAGTGAAACACCAGCAGAAAGAATGAGGCATTTCCTTAATTGCCTCATTCTTTCTGCTGGTGTCTCACTAGTGGTTCTAAATAATGCCTGGATTACTTACAAGTAATCTTTATTACTCCTAATCCAGAGGTCCCTCTCTCATTCATTACTTAAGAAGTAGTACACTTCTAGAGACAGAAAGAAAGAACAGGAATTGATGACCCTCCTCAATAGGCACTGGTCTATAAGGATATACCTTACACAGCATTCCTCCTGAAGTACCAAGCAACCATCAGCATCTGAAGGTCTCAGTAATCGGCAAGTCGGAAGGGTCGTTATGAATGGGACTAGGAGTATTGAAGATTACTGATAAATAATCCAGACATTACCTCAATGTCCTTCAGTCCCCATCCTATAGGCCAATCGCATGTTTACCTTTTCCAGCAAAAATCATTGAAAAAATGATGAACATCCAGCTGGCGCAGTATATTGAAGAGAATAAGGTATTAGATGACACACAATTTGGCTTTAGGAAAGGCCACGGCATGGAGACTGCACTCATCAAAGCATCAGATGAAATTAGAATGGTGCTTGATATAGAAGGTGCTGCGGTCTTGGTGCTTCTGGATTTTTCAGCAGCTTTTTACACGGTTGATCATGCTACTTTGATCAACCATGTCTCAGCCATAGGTATTAGACGGAAAGCCAAAGCCCTTCTATCCTCCTTCCTTTCCAATTTGACCCAGTCAGTCAGTATGGGTGATTTCGACTCATCAGTTTTTTCTCTCCCTTGTGGAGTTCCACAAGGATCGTCGCTAAGTCCGACTTTGTTCAATATATATGTGACGGGCTTAGCATGAGTAATCAAATCCTTTGGGATGGGTCTCACATCGTATGCTGACGACACACAACTGGTGCTTGCGGTGCACAAAGATGGAGAGGCAGTGGCGGCTAGCTTTCATGAAGGCATGTTGGCCCTTAGCTCATGGATGGCAAGTAACTGCCTTAAACTAAACTCAGATAAAACCGAGGTAATGGTCTTTGGTAACCTTGCCTCATGATGGTCTCTGACCTGGTGGCCAGCTGATTTGGGACTACTCCCCACCCCTGTTAAGAAGGCTAGAAACCTAGGTATTATATTTGATGAGAGCTTATATTTTAAAAATCATGTCAATTCAGTGGTCTCCTCATCCTTTTAAGTCTTAAGGGTGATAAAGAAACTGCTACCTTTCGTGCCAATTAGTACTGGAAAAACACTCATCAGTGCCCTGGTTATGTCAAAGGTTCACTACTGCAATGGCCTTCTAGTCAACGCCCAAGAAAAAGTTCTGAGCAGGCTGCAACTGATACAGAATGCAGCCACCAGGATACTTTCATGTACTCCAAAGTTTAAATCAATTACCAATGTGGTGTGCCAGCTCCACTTGCTGCCATAAAAAGTAAAACTAAATTCAAGGCTCTATGTAGGCCTGTAAGGCAGTTCGCGATATAGGACCTGAATACCTGAGAAAATCTTTTCTGGCATACGTGCCCAGCAGAGCCCTGCGCTCAGCAGATGCCAACCTTCTGATCATCCCCAGAACCAAGAAAGTCAACTGGGGTGATAGAAGATTTATAGTGGCCACGGCTAAACTATGGAATTCGCTCCCCACACAAATCAAGACCAGTCCCACCTTGTTATCATTCAGAAAACAAGTAAAAACTTGGGTCTTTGAACAATAAGTGGCCAGACCTCCGCTAATCCTCACAGTCCAAAGCGCCGAGACACCCATGGGTATTTGTGTGCTTTAGAAGTTGTTTAAATAAATAAATTAATAAATAAAAATATTCGTTACTTATGAGGAATACTAAAGCATCCCAGCAAGACATTAAGACATTAAAAGACTAAACAAAAGGGTCACCATCAAACCATAATGCTGCAAATACAAAAAGCTTTACTCAAGAGAAACAGTACATACGGAAGAAATCAGGACAAGGTGGAATCCAGAACACCTAGCCCAAAATTCCTATGGTCATACATAACATTCTGCAAGCTCTGATGGTGAACAAAGGTATTCGGACCAGCCCAGGTATCCGCACGTCAAATCTCAGCAATGGACACACCCTTTGCCTCAGCCCAAGAAGAGGAAAGACTCCTAGTGAAACGCCCCTGAACGCCACCCAGGGGGGGAACCCCTGAAACAGAGTAAGCCAGAAAAATGTCCTGCTTGATCCATCTGCTAATGGAAACCAGGGAAGACTTCTCACCCCTACGAGAAGAACCAAAGGAGACAAAGAGTGAATCAGATTTATGAAAGGAAGCAGTCCTATTCATATAGACCTGCAACGCCCAAGAAGCCACCCCAACTCCTGAGAAGCCTCAGAAACTTCCAACAGAGCTGGCAACCTCACCCCCTGTTTCCGGTAAAAAGAAGAAGCCCCCTTAGGTACAAAAGAGGGATCCAAAAGAAGCATCACACCCTCTTAAAAAAAAGAGAGAAACGTTTATCTTTCTATAAGAGCAGTCAACTACCCAATCCTCCTAGCCGAAGTGATAGCCATGAGAAAGACCACATTCAGTGTAACAAAATTAATAGTTTGCTCCAGAGGCTCAAAATTCTCAGAGGTAAAAGCCTCAGGACTCATACAGGAAAACGAGGCTTAATCAAAGGCATAGCATGAAAAAATCCCTTCAACAAACAGGACACCAAAGCATCTTAATCTGAAAGATTATCCACTGGGCCCAGCAAGGTAAAGATCACCAACATCTTCTTAACCTCATCCATGCTGTTGACGAGCTCAGCTCGTCATGGAGTACAGCTGAGCTCCACTCATCACGGCCGTTGGAACGTTCGCACGCGGGGCTAATTTCCCCGCTGTGCAGAACGTTCTAAAAATGGGCCGTGATGAGCTCAGCTCGTCATGAGGGCAGCTCAGCTTTGCCTCATGACGAGCTCAGCTCGTCAGCAGCATGGGGGGCGCTGCGCGCGGCCCCTCCCCCCCACACAGGGGGGAAACACCCCGCAGCGAAGGGGTTAAAACACAAGATCTCCAGAAGGGAACAAGCAACTTGAGAAACTAAGTGATCCTCACACCAAGAATGAAAGTTCGCAAAATTGTGCCGATACGAAATCAAAGTAGAAGGACGGCTAGAATTTTGAACAGCTACCGCCATCTGGTCTGACAATCCTTGCCTCATCCAACCCCTCCTTTCAACCTCCACACTGATAGTTGTAGCCTCTGGGAGAGGGGCACAGAGGAAGTAACCAGGGATCTTGAAGAGCCAGGGACCTAAGAAATAGGGAACCATGTCCTCCTGGGCCAAAAGGGAACCACTAGGATCATCAGCCTGTCTTCCTTTCTGGAGCCTGGACAGCAACCTGCGAACAAGAAGAAACAGAGAGAATGTATAAAGGAGTTTTTTAGGCCAAGGAATCAGTAGAGTATCCACCCTCCAAGCTCCCTTCTGCTGTGACCTTTTCCAAACCTCCAAAGTTGGGCATTGGAATGGAAGCATAAAGATCCAGAAAGCTGACAGATTTCCATGAATATGGACACTTTCAGAGACAACTCCTGAGAGAGAGGAAAAATGTGGCTGAGAGAGTCTGCAAGTACATTGTCCACCATCTTGATGTGGACAGATGTAATGGACAGAAGCCTAATCTCCACCAACAAATCAATTGCCTGATCGCTAAATTTAGGGACTGAGATCCAGTGCCTCCCTGATTGTTCACATAGGCCGTTGTCACCATATTGTCTGACCTGATCATCACATGCTGCCCCAAAGAAATTCCCTTTAAATGCAGTAGAGCCCTCCTGACTTCCATCAATTCCCTCCAGTTGGAAGAGCTCCTGTCCTCAACCAGAAACCAACAAGCCTGAGGTGAGGACAGACCCAGAGTAGCCCACCTCCCAAAGGAACTGGCATCCGTCATTAAAACGACCAGGGGTCCGGCTGCATGTCTATACCCCTGGACAAGGAACCCAGCATCAGCGACCATGCCAAATCCCTCTTGATGGCTGGGGACAGAGGAACCAGAATGTCAAAGTCCTCTGAAGTTGGAACCCAGAAAGCATGAAGCTGACTCCAAAGGAGGCAATCGTAGAACCTGGCCCAAGGGACAGTAAAGACACCATGTGACCCTGAATTCATAGCCACTGATGAACAGACAGGGACTGACTCAGCAGAGCCTGGGACACAGACTCTCAGTGGCTCTGCTCTCGTTTCAGGAAGGAATACTGAATGTTCAAGTCTGTCCTGAAACATGCCCCTAGGAAGAGTCGCTCCTGGACTGACTGAAGTTGATATTTTGATATTGACGATTCAACAGGAACCTGTGTCCTGGGACCTGGCTCAGCACTGACTCAGGGATCTGTAGACGTTGTTGTTTGGTCGGAGCATGCTGTAGCCAGTTGTCCAGATATGGATAGAGGTGAACACCCTGGAGATGTAGAGAAGCCACCATGGGTGCCACCACCTTGGTGAAAACATAAGGGTCTGACTTCAGACCAAAAGGCAGGACATTGAACTGATAATGGATGTTGATGACACAAAATCAGAAATACTGGCGGTGCTTTGAGTAAATTGGCAAATGGAAGTAGGCATCTTGTAGGTCCAGGGTGACTGTTCAATGATTCCTGCACACCAAAGGAATAATTTTCTGAAGTGTTTTCATCTCGAATGGAATGGTATGGGTGAATTTGTTCAGGTATTTTAGGGCCAACACCATCCAGAATCCCCCCATGACTTTCCGGAAAAGAAAAATGATGGACTAGAAGCCCCAACCTCGGGACAACAGGGGACCTTTGAAACTGCATCCTTCTGCAAAAGGGCAGCCACTCTCTCCTAAATCACCATCCTCTTCTTCTTGCGAGATTGCCAAGTAGTTGGCCAGACTTCCAAATGCAGTGGAATAATATGAACTACTTCTAGTGACCTGAATGGATTATCTGAAGCACACAAGAGTCCAAAGTGGATTTCCGCCTTGCCTGTAGAAAAAGCCTGAGTCTGCCTCTGACCACACAGGGTAGGCCATCTCCGAGATAGTCAGGAGCACTGATTCTTTGATGACTTGGGTTTCTTCTCCTGCTCCTTCCTGGGTCAAAACTGTCCCTGCTGGCCTGAAAATTTTCACTGAGAGGGCTGACGCACCAAGAAAGATTTAGCCTGATGAGGGAAAGAAGGCTATTTCAATGAAGAGGAACGCTTTTTCGCTTTAAAAAGCTTATGCCGTTTGGATTCCAGCTCCTCTCCAAACAGATGGGAACCTTCAAAAGACAACTGAAGAGTGAAGGATTTTTGGCCAAAGCCTGTGCGCCAATCCTTCCAAACTGGGTTGCAGTGAGTCACAAATTCGAAGCACCAGCCAACAGTGCTGATGCGCTGACCACATCAAACTAAATGTCCGACGTACTCCACCTGTCGCTCAATCCCCTCAAGCAAGGAAGAACACTCAGTTCCATCTTCCACTCCCATGAAGAGTTGTTTAAAGTCAGAAATTATTGACTGGGAGACATAAGAACTGAATTTACCAGCTTGTATTGCCAGATGGGCCCCAGAGCAAACCTTCTTCAAAGATGAACCCACCTTCTTGTCTGTCTGGTCTCTGATCACAGAATCCTGTGTGAGAGAAGTGCGCCCCACCAGACTGGCAACAAATTAATTAATAGGTATTGAATCAGGCAATACATTTGGCATGTCAGTATAGGGATACGGTTTAGACATGAAGTGAAGCATCATAATCCTATCAGGAACCTTCCTGTGCAAAACTCGCATACTGTCCAGATGCACAGGAAAGTCCAACTGTGCAGACTGCTGAAACTGACATAGGAGACCCGAAGAAGAGGTCTCAGGGATCTCGCCATCCTAAAAACCCAAGTTCTGCTTAAAATGAGCTAGAAGTTTATCAAGCAAATCCTTGCTAGTAAACATTCCCTTCTGCTCCTCTGATGCTGGAAGCTCCTCCCCCAAACAAGAATACACATCAGCGGATCCGTCCTCAAAACCAAGCCGGGTAGGAGCTTTGGCCACATTAAGCTCCAACAAAGTCTCTCTAATCAGCCTGCGAAGGTGTTCACCCTCCCCTCCTTAGCACGCTTAGGGAGAGGAGAGGAAGCAACTGCATGAGGAAACAGAATGCCTGTTCTTACGGAAATGTTTTCCCATGGTGTTGCGGGTTTGAATAACTTGGCTGGACAACGGACTGACTCCGTGTAGGTTTTATTTTATAAAGAAAACGTCTCCTTCTTGTAGCCAGTATTAGACTATACCAACTTCTTGATATATATATATGTCTGTGGCTCTAAGTCTGTTCGTGTTCGTCGGTGCTCTGTCAACTAGACTTCTGGGCGTCGTTTCCCCTGTGTCTCTGCTTCTTGTTAGGTGTTGCAGCACTCCAAATTACAGAAAAAAAATATGGGTATGAGTGATTTGTAAAATATCGTGCCTGAGGGGGTAGGGGAGTGAAGGAGGACTTCCGGGTGCCACGATACTACACTAAAGTGTGACCGTGAGGGAATGGGGAATTAGTGCAAACTTGGACAGGTAGGGACTGGCGTGTTTCAACCGGTCGGTTTCTCCCACCTCCCTACCCAGCCCGCAAACTGTGCCCGTACCTGGGTCAGCCACGGTCTCCCATGAGCGTGGCGGGACAACGTGTGTTCCTGACAGCCTCTGGGCTGTCCTTCGGTCTTCACGCTCTCCGTGGTCTCTGGTTTGCAGGACGTCTTCTTCAGCTCCAGCCGTCTTCTCGGTGGTTCTGCGTTCTCCGTTCTTTCCTCTTCTCTTCCGGTGTCTGAGCACACAGCCTTCCGGATCTCCTCTCCTCTTGTTGGCCCGATTGGAGTGACGTCGTCTCTGGGGGCCAGTTCAACCTCAGCAAGGCTTCAGTTAAAGGGGCCCTGTCCCATTTCAGACACGGCGTCGTAGTAAACTTGCCACGGACTGACCTGAGGAGGGGAAACAAGAGGGGCTGTGACGTAAGGTACCTTCCACCAGTCCCTTATAGCTGTCGGTCCCCCCTCCGGACCCCGGGCCCCATGGCACATGGCGATCTCCAAAATTCAGCAAGAACACAATATCAACCTGCAAAAATCAGTAATGATTCAACACCACTATATGGACCTACCTGGATAGGCTACTTCAAAATCCCCACTCCTTAATTATACTGGGCAGTGAAGTCATCACAATTGCTCATGTGTGCTCACCCCGGTGCCTGCACATCCCATGAAGGACCTGGAAGGAGCCCGGCTTCTACCACATCGTCAGAACCAGACGCTACAACAGCGCCAATGCGCTGTGTGAAACCTGAGGCTATTTTTTATGGGACCAAAAGGGAATGCCGCAGGATGCAAAAAAACAGCTCCAATAATGCCACCACTGAGAACCAGGACATCAAACATTCATAATTCGCATGCACACGGCTGAAAAGGGAATGTTGCTGAGTGCATAATTCGGTCCAGTAAGTCTCCGCTGAGAACCAGGACTGCACTTGTCCATGGTTCGCATACACCTTATCCAGGAACCATAATCCAAGAAGAGGCCAGCACCGGGTAAGTGAAGGATCAAATTCCCTAGTGTCGACTCTTGCCTGACGGGAGTTGTATGTCCTCCTCACCCGTCTCATAGAGACAGGAAAAAAGAACAGGAGGAATGCTGTGTAGGGTCAGTGGTGCTGACTTATACGGAAGGTTTTGGGGTGAAGAGGGTGGCGGGATCAAAACATTTTTAACTTACCTTTATAGCGCAACGTCCTCCTCCCTTGGTGTCTTACAGGAAGCTCCAGATGCAGGAAAATGCACTACCCAATCATGGCGCTGCTTTCACAGCATCAAAGCAGTGCCAGGATTGGAGGAGAAAGAAGGCTTTCCCAGCACTCTTATGAGCACTGGAGGACTGTGCTTTCTCGGACAAGTCTGGCTGGCCATCCCAAGATGGCCGGCCAATCAGACATGCACATTCTAAAGTACACAGCTCCCTGCTGCTGACACTTGGCAGTGCTAGCCCCACCCGTCCGGATATTTAGTTTGGTACGGGTTGCTGAAAAATAAACAGTAACAAATAAACTTTATCACTGTTTTATTTTTCAGCTCTGGGGCTTGTGGGGCAACGTTCCTCTGCTTGAATGGAAGAGCGGCCCATGGGTAGGGTATACCCTTATAGGCTACTGCCTGTGCGGGAGGGTCACCCTGCAGCATTTTCTGCTCTTTTATCTCTCTCTCTAGAGGTGTATCCCCTCATAAGTAAAGAATGGGATGGGGACTGGAGGACGCAGAGGTAATGTGTCTAAAGCCAGGTGATGGAGAGGAAGCTGATGTAAATTTCAAGAGAGTAGAGCTTCAACCTAGAAGCATCACGTGCCCAGCCCGGTTCTTTCAAAAGAAGTGTCTTTAAAAGTACTTAGGTCGCCTGATTGCTGGACTCAGGACTCATCTAGGGGCATGCTCCTTGCTTTTAGAAGGTAAGTAATCAAAAAAGCTGCTAAACCTTGTGGTTCAACACCTGTAAGACTTGGCCTTTTTGGCTAAAGTTCCCTAAACTTTTTGCTTTCCCCCAGACCGTTTTCCTGACATAGACTTGCCAATTTAGATGCTTTGGGTACTTTGCCACTGCTGATCAGTGTCAAAGTACAAGTGTTCCCTATGTAAAGTGTAATGGTAATTGGTTGGCCATGATTGGTATGTTTGCCTTACTAGTAAAGTCCCTAGTGATGTGCACTGTGTGTGCCAGGTAGGGGTGGGTGGCAAATTCCGTTCCGCTTGCGGAATTTGCAAAATTTTGACGATTCCGCGTTCCAGGCGGAATTGCCGAAAATTCTGCGATCCACGGCGGAACGAAATTTGTGGGCATGGAGAGTATTGACTTGAGTAGAGGTATTGCACAAAACGGTGGCATCTTCTTAGGATCAATATGCTGAGCAGGATTCATTCTGGCACGTCGCTCCTGTCATAAAAATTAAACCTCAACAGGAAGCACTGTGCCACTTACAGATGAAGCAGGTGCCCGAGTTGAAGCTCAGATTCAGTAATGCATTAATCAGCACATAAAATTTGTGAGCATGGTCGTGGCTGGGCAGGTATGCTTTTTTCTCCCCATATCTACCGTCAAATATTAGCTGTGATCCTTGATGGAGGCCTTTGCATCCATGAGTTTTTCTAGCGCAATCCCCTTGTAGTTCCTGTGATCAGGAGGTTCTTTCTCTTCATCTGCTGCTCTGATTAGTCTCTGACCCTTTATAAACAAGAGGCATGTGAACTCGCATAGAAGACCCGCCCCCCACACACACTAGCGATATACAACGTCTTCCTGCCCTTTACCCACTATGATGGTGTTCACTGAGATCGCCGGAAGGAGGGCCAAGTTATTGGGCCCTCGGAGTTCGACAGCAGCAGCCCGGACCGGCAGCACCGGAAGAGCTGAGCTGCTGGCACGAGCTCGCCGCACCCTGTGACGGAGTTCAGGATCAAGGCCCAAGTCGCTGACGTCAGAGAGGACAGTGGGATCGCGCCCCCCCCAGGTACATTGGATCACCATCTGGGGTGGGGTGCGCAACCAGGGGGACACACTCTCTGCCTCTCGCTTCTGTCAGCTCGGCGAACATGTTGCTTCGGCTCAGATCCAGGCCCGTGCTGACCCAAGGAGGGGCAGTACTGGGGCTGGAGTGGGAAGCAGTAGTTTTGTGTCATCATTGATCCATATTGGGGGCACTGTTAACGGAGCACCTAAACTGTTGTATTACACTTTGCATTATTGCTGCTAAAAAACTATCGAATTGTCGTAAGACGCTTTACCTCATTTGTGCCTGACGAAGTACATACTTAGTGCACTACACACTGCATTATTTTTCCCTTGTAAATTACCTGATTGTAACGTGGCGCATTGCATTATTTCTTCATTGCACAGTATCTGATTATAACGTGGTGCAGTGCATTATTTCTTCATTGCACTGTACAGGATTGTAGCCTGAGGCATTGCTTTGTTTCTTCCTGGTACAGGGCATGCTGGGAGTGATAAGCATTGCATTATTCCTTTTATTGCAAAGTACATGACTGTGGCGCTACGTATGGCATTGTTTCTCTGGTGCACATTGTGTGGTCATTTCGTATAACTTCTTATATAAAGATTATATTCATTTTATTAAAAACTTGTGTGGAGTCTATTTGTGGTGACATCATTGGGTTGCAGTGAGTGTGGTTGCACATATTGTACACTCGTGCCTTGGAGATAAGCATGGCTGCTCGTGCGAAGCTTCTAAGGGGGTGAGCAGGGCTATCTCAGACTGTGTCCTTACTTAGTCTAATGTTGAAGCGAGGGGTCAGGGATTCCTGCCTCCAGCATTTGGTGGTGGCGGTAAGTGATAAGGACCCCCACCTTCAACAACACCTAATACAGAGAGATGCTGCAGCTGTTTACCAGCAGACCACACCACACATTAGGTTTTTATACAATAGTTGTGTCAGGGCCTTTTGTGGAAGCATTGTTCCAAGTACCTCCTACACCAATTTTTAATCTGTGAGGATTTTATTTTCTCTGCAGAGACTGAAGATAAGAAAGGTCCTGGGAAGTCAAGGGAGGAGCTAAACTAAAGACAAACGAAGAATATTGGCTCTGCTGCTAAACAAACTCAAGCAACATGCTGCCTTAAACATCCACGCTTCCTTGCACACTCTTATAGCATCTTCTTACCACCACACAGAGGCGGACCTTCACACTCACAGTTGCATAATTGAACTACTTAAAACAGAACCTTCCCTCTCACAAACAGCGGTATCTCTGTGCTGAGAGACATACATGTTCCCTTGCAGCACAAAGTAGCATATAAACGTGCCCTAATTCACATGTTCCAACGCACGGACACAGAACCCACCACACAACTACCTGAACAACATAAAAGCAATCCTGAACATTCCCACTCTCTTCACTGTGAAAATAATGTAACCAAACTAGTTACTAAAGCGATAAAGTGAGTAAACATCTGCACACCAATCATCCTACTTTATTTAAATTTGAGATAGAAAAACATTAAGCATACTTTCCCTATGTACGGCCCCGTCATCGAAGAAAGGTTGGCAAAATTATCATACAGCCTGCATTTATACGGGCACATTTATGCACAAACCGTAGGACAAGCATGCAAACAATAAAGGCAAGCACTTGCACGGAAATAATCATTATCCTGTTGGCCAAACACTACTTAGCATGGAGCACCACACCTACGCAGATCAACCTAGTGCCTCTGTAAGATCACCACCTGCAAGGTCCACTTATGTCCACTGCAGAAATAGTAAATACATGAAAATACACGCCAACTATTTAAGTTGTTGCTTTCTTTTACTACCTCAATGCACCAAAAGAACTCTTTACCTAAGTTTCATATATACAGCACAATAATAAGTAGGACTAGATTTATCACTCGTGCAGTAGCTGCAAATGCTGCACTTTGTCATGGAGACACCTTTGTGCCATAGTGCAAGGGTGTCTCAGTGAGTCTAGCATAGGTTTTGTTCTGGAAGGGTACCCAGTACAAAATACTATGCTTAGACTAACTTAAACCCCTTATCCTCTTTTTATGTGAGCTGTAATGTGCAGCAGACATACAAAGCCGGAAAAGGAAGGAGAAATGAAAGCATTTTCGGTTGTTGCGCCTACTTCAAAAGGGCAAATTTTTCTGATGCAAAAACATGCCTTCTTTATTTAGTATATAGGGTTTAACGTCCAAAACCTTGGATGGTTGCTTGGGAACGCTCATGTACCACCCATGATACGCCCCCTTGGCGCTAAGCTGCATCGCGTTACTTTCACATTATTTCCAGTACTAAATAAGTTTGCAGCTGGAAAGTAAATCAGGAAAAAGATTTTGTTCCGATTTGCGTCACGTTTGTGATGCAAACACTGCGTCAAATCCAAGTGAATCTCCCCCTTAGAATGAACTCTCCTTTGCATGTGGGATTGCTTCTCCAAATGGTCAATATTACGTTTATTTTAGCATGCCTCAACCAACATTCATTCAGAATAAGTTATAATGAAAACATCCAGACCTGCACATGGTGCCACCTTCTTTATACAAGGGCAGACATCGAAGATGTGGTCCATTACCCAAGCAGTGTTTCTCAGCTCAGCCAATCTTACCATCTGAAAGGCCCACAGCTTCTTTGTGCACCTTGTCCTCTCTTACACGACAATGCTGAATAGTAGAGCATGGTAAAGTGGCAGAGCGTGCATCAAAGTTTCAGGGCACGCACACAGGTTTCTCCTGTGCCTCAGCGGCAGACGTTTCAAGTTTCTTTACCAGTGCGGCATGCTAAATGCACTCACACCAAACAGTGCTCACTGACCCACATTTGAAAGATGCAAAACCAAAAAAGCAGCCTTGGTTATGTACCCACGGTCTCGCCAGCTCAAAAAAGGTCTGAATAACTCTTCAATTGTCATAAATAAGCTTTAGTATAACAAGTCCCCTGACACACATGAATATGTGTGAATGCGTTCTTGCTGAAAACTGCATTTGCCAGCATTTTTTTTATAAAACGCACTTCATTCAGTTTGAGGTCCTCTCGTTCAGCTTCTATCTCTAGTGTATAGTTGGATTTTTTGGGGCGAGATCTCGTGTCCCGCCTTTGCCGTTATATCTTCTAACCTTTTTAACATTCCCTTTTTCTCCACCATGCCAGTCCTCCCTTTTATCTAACAATTACAAAGTGCCTTGATTCCTGACCTCCAGCATTGGTGAGCTGCCCTACTGATACCCTTTATTCTAAAATTGTACAGTAATATAAGCACATAAATAATAATAAAAATAACTGCAATAAATGGCTTATTATTTCAGATGTTTGCTCCAATTACCTGTAAAGCTCTGCCTTCATCAGTGACCGTCCTAAATATACGAACCAAACTTTGGAGGCAGACCTCACTTAACATGCTGGCAGTAACAGCAAGAGATGGGTTCTAAAACTAGGACTGTAGTAATGACAAAACAGTAGCCTTTTGTCTTTTACCATGCCAAACTAATCTACATCTGCACTCGGTGGCAAGGGTGGTGGGGCAAGTGACCCTGTTGGTAGGATGGGATTGTGGCAGTATGGAGCATCATGGGGTCAGGGTATGAAACTCTGTGGGAATCCTCAAAAAGTGCATGGATCTTCAATTTGTTGATGCTAGGGACGTAATCGTGTGTTCTCTCTTATTCTCCTTTTTAGAATGATGGGTCTCTGTTAACCTAAAGCATTAACACATAACTTAGGCAAAGACACACAGGGGCATATTCACAGGCCCCTATCGCCACCACAAGGCCACTTTCAGTGACGTTGTGATGGCGATACAGGCCTCGCCTTATTCACAGGGCAGTGTTAAGCCACTTAACGTGGCGTAACTCTGCCTTGTGAATAAGTAACCCTTTCACGCTGTATTTAGCGTGAAAGAGGAGAGTCATGGGTGTTGCGGTGGATGTTCCAACACAATATCCATTGATTGTGACGCTGCCCCCTATTCATAAGGGCAGCGTAAATAGGAGGCAGCGACAAAATTAAGAGCAGGAAAATCCTGGTCTTAAACAGGCGAAACGAGGAGAAATGCTTTATTTCTCCTCGTTTTTGTTTTTTTACATGTGTGCTGCCTTGTGCAGTACACGTGGAAAAAGCAAATTGCCATGGTTTGTGTATGTACAGGAAGGTGTCCCTTCCTGTACATAGACCTTTTTTAAAAATGCCATTCTGTCACTTTCATGTGTGCTGCATAAGGCAGCACACATAAAGGTGAGAGAATTGTATTTAGGATTGTTTATTTGCAGGAAGGGACACCTTCCTACACATAAACAAACCTCCCCTACACACAGACACCCTTGCACTCTGGTGCAAGGGTGACTGCGTTGGCGCTAAGTTGTTAGCGCCACCGCAGAGGAAAACGCAAGACTGCACCATATCCTTGTGAATATGGTGCAGCCTTGCGCTTCCGAAGTGGCAGAGAGAGACTTTAAGTGAAGAAGGCTAATGCCTCTCTCCGCCACGTCCTTGTGAATATCTCCCACAGTGTTTCTTCAACATAGCCAGATTTGCCTAGATTGTACATTTCAAATACATCCTGCCTTGTGCGCAGCTTTTCTCTTATAAAAATTAAGAAAATGTTATTGCCTCTGAAACATAAAACAACTGTTTGTGCATCTGGAGTTTTACTTCAAAGGCATCCACAACAAAAAATTAACACATTTTCTTTAAAGAAACGACATAAAAGTCGAAATTATACCTCTTCTTCTTTTTGGTATTAAAGCAGAACTTAATTGCTGGAACCCAGAATTATTCTGGAAGCTCAAAAGATATGCAAGATTGAAGGGCGGTGAAGTGTATTTCATATATTACCACCGTTTGAATTACAGGTATAAAACTTACCATTTTCTTTTCAGTCTGAACTCACAAAGCAGCAAAATTATTTCAAAATTGAGCTGAAAATGCTTGAGGATGAATTACTGACACGCCTTTCAGCAGCCGAAAGCAATTTCCTCGGTGATACCCTTCTGGTTGAGAAGCTTGAAACAACCAAACACACAGCAGCAGAAATAGAAATGAAGGTAAAATTAGAAAAAGAGATATCTCGAATGTAATAACAATCATTTGACAATATTAAACTGGCTCTTTTTGATCTAAAACAAAGGTTCTTCTGTTTTATAATTATGATGGCGATATAATGTCGCCTTTTCTTCTTCCTGTGATTATTGGGGAGATTCCTCTCACTCTGCAATGCTTCATCAATTCCTTTTGAATGTCCTTTCTATTTCGATCTTTTTCTCGCAGTTGTTTCTTAAAATACCTTGGCTATACTTTATTTTGTTGTTGGATATAGACTCTTGTCTAAATAGCAGAGCTACGTGGTTTTTCTTCTGAGTTTAAAAAAAAAGTACCTAAATTATTGCTTACATTTGGAAAAACAACAGCAGTCCAAATAAATGTGATTTGTTGCTCTTATATAGATTATGAAACGCTTGATTTAAAAAGTAAGAAATGGGTGGAAGGTTTTTACTGCACCTGATAAATACTTCATCCCACAGTGCCACAATTCGCTAGGTCTTTGCTGTCCGTATTTAGCGGTTGTGGTAAACATCAGCCACGGCCGGCAGTAGGACTACCTGCAGGCATCCGCGGCCCGTGGAGGAAGTTGCGGTGGGGCAGGGAGGCGGGGAGGGGGATGGGCAGGGTGGGGGTTGATAAAAACCGGCGTATGGATATTTGGAGGTAAGTAAACTGTTTACTTAACTCCAAATATCCATATGCCAGTTTTTATCACCCCCCACCCTGCCCATTCCCCGCCCGCCTCCCTACCCCACCGCAAATCCCTCCACGGGCCGTGGCTGCCTGAGGGCGGTGACGTGGGTAGGGGGAGGGGCAGGTTCGGGGGTAGTAATATATGGATTACGGTGTTTTACAGGTAAGTAAACATTTAAATAAATAAAACGAATTTCATTGCGTTCACTGCATCACATTTGGGGATGCAGTGCACTCAACGAAATTCGTTTTATTTATTTAAATATTTGCTTACCTGGGAAGTTCCGTAATCCATACATTACTACCCCCCACCCTGCCCCTCCCTCTCCCCACGTCACCGCCCTGCAGGTGTTCCCACTGCCGGCCGCGGCTGGTAAACACATCACAACTACGCCGCCCCCTATTACTTGGGGCCATGGTCTGTGTTCGGAATCCTAACTGTGTTGGTCTTCACAAACATTTGCAATATATTTAGCCTTAGACACCCCAGGGTGCTTGCAGCGCTTTACACATTTCAAATCCAATCAAAATATTTAACACACTTACCATTTACTTCTAAATTCGTACTTGCACAACCCAGGCATAAATAATGTGTCAAGTGTGGCAAAGTGCACCAAATCACCATTTTCCCAAGCAGGTTATGTGAGAGAAAGTCATTTTAAGTACAATCATTTTCCATGAATAGGAAAATGGAACAATATGATAAATTTGAATATTTTTAAATACCCAACCCCTAGATACATTTTCGTTTTTCCTCCTAGTTCCCTTTAACAGGAAATTATTTGCCATGAAAATGTATTGCTTCCCTCACATTTATTGTCAACATTGAGAATGTTGATGCACTTGTCCACATTTGTTACACTACTCTCACAAATAGCTTGTCCATGAATATGTTTACAAGTACTGGGAAGTGTATGAAAGTGCTCCCAGCTCCCTTATATGTTATAGGATGAAAAAGCATTCCAACAGTAAAATGTTTCCGAAGTTCAAGGGGAAAAAAATAACTTTGACTGTAATGTGTGTATCATCTATGCATGAGTAGGTGTACTAAAATTTACAATTTCTTGCTAAATGTTGTCATGATATTTGCCTGAAATTCTGACATTCTTGTCTCTCAAAATCTAGAAGTCACATATATTGATCTGAATGACCAAAACCTCACGAAAACGTAAAGTTTGAGTATAGCTCATGTAGCTCTTTAAGGTTTTGGTAGGGGCGACCTCATATTCATGCAGTTAAGTAGTCGTTAAGTTTTACCTCCAAATTGATTTTGTTTTTAAAAAATTCCAGGGCATCATAAAAAGTGCAGTCAAACACCAAAATCCAATCTACATGACGTGTTGTAGTTATACATTTTTACGTTTTTATCTGGCAGAGGATCTTAATTGTATAAAATCTGAGTTTACAAGTGAATGGATGTAAGTTGTTTCTTTCGGGTGGCCAAAATGTCATAACAGCTAAATATTTTATCCACAGCAATGGAGGGACTTAGACCCAATGAGATACAGCAGTAGAGTTTATCGGAGTACCACAACCGTCTAAAGGAACTCATCCTTCGGCCTCTTTCCTCTACATGGTTATGGAACTCCTCTGTGACTTGCAGTATGCTCAACATGTAGAGCCGAGGATACTTTATTTCATAATTCATATAAAACATGGTCACATCATCACCTTTTCCACATATCACTTAAATCTTTGGTGTGTAGCTCTTTCATATGAAAGAGAGAGCATGAAGGATAAAAATAAAGCCGCTATACATAAACCTACACATTTATCCATTATATGTTTGTGTGATTTAGGTACATATAATGAAATTAGATTGTGTGTTTTTCACTCTCAAAATAATTGTGTAGGTATGTTTAAAACAATCTAAAAATCTTCATTAGCAATCATTTGTAAAGCGCACTACATACCCGCGAGGGTCTCAAGGCGCTGGGGGGGCCGCTACTGATCGAGCAGCCAGGTCTTGAGTATCCTCCTGAAGGTCAGCAGGTCTTCGGTCTGTTGTAGGCTCAGTGGGAGGGCGTTCCATGTCTTGGCGGCGAGGTGGGAGAAGGATCTCCTACCGATGGCTATTCTTCGGATGCGCGGGACGGTGGCGAGTGAGAAGTCTGCGGAGCGTAGCTGGTGGTTGGGGATGTAGAAGGAGAGCCGTCTGTTGAAGTAGGCTGGGCCAGTCTTGTGGAGTGCCTTGTGTGCGTGGGTGAGGAGCTTGAAGGATATCCTCCTGTTGACGGGGAGCCAGTGCAGGTTTCTCAGGTGGGGGTGATGTGGCCGTAGCGTGGTACGTCGAGGATCAGTCATGCCGAGGCGCTTTGGATGCGTTGTAGTCGTTTGATGAGCTTGCTCGGGGCTCCCGCATAGAGGGCATTTCTGTAGTAACGGCGGCCCTCATCCTCCTGGACCTGTCAGCCGCCTTCGACACGGTCTGTCACCACACACTACGAACATACCTCCACAATGCTGGGATCCAAGAGAAGGCCATGGACTGGACCACCTCCTTCCTCTCCGGCAGAACACAGAGCGTCCGCCTTCCCCCCTTCCGCTCCGAAGCCACCGAGATCATCTGTGGCGTACCCCAGGGCTCATCCCTCAGCTAAACCCTGTTTAACATCTACATGGCACCGCTCGCCCACGTCGCCCGTCGGCACAACCTCAACATCCTCTCCTATGCCGATGACACCTAGCTGATACTCTCCCTCACCAAGGACCCCCACACCGCCAAAAACAACCTTCACGAAGGATTGAAGGCCATTGCTGAATGGATGAGGAACAGCCAGCTGAAGTTGAACTCGGACAAGACGGAGGTCCTCATCCTCGGATCTAACTCTTCGGCCTGGGACGACTCCTGGTGGTCGACCGCACTGGGAACCGCTACAACACCCGCCGACCACGCACGCAACCTAGGGGTCATCCTCGACTCCACCCTCTCCATGACTAAACAGGTCAATGCCGTCTCCTCCACCTGCTTCAACACCCTCCGCATGCTGCATAGGATCTACAAGTGGATCCCCACTGAAACGAGAAGAACAGTCACCCAGGCCCTTGTCAGCAGCAGGTTGGACTATGGAAACATCCTCTGCGCAGGAGCCTCGGCCAAACTCCTGAGACGGCTCCAACGCATCCAGAACGCCTCTGCACGCCTGATCCTCGACATCCCTCACTGCAGCCACATCACACCCCACCTGAGAGACCTGCACTGGCTCCCGGTCAACAAGAGGATAACCTTCAAGCTCCTCACCCACGCACACAAGGCACTCCACAACACCGGACCAACATACCTCAACAGACGACTCAGCTTCTACACCCCCACTTGCCAGCTCCGCCGACCTCGCTACAGTCCCCCGCTTCCGAAGTGTCCTCAGGTGGTAGATCGCTCTCCCACCTCGCCGCCAAGACCAGGAACACCCTCCCCATCCACCTACGGCAGACCCAAGACCTGCTGACCTTCAGAAAACTCCTCAAGACCTGGCTTTTCGAGCAGTAGCAGCATCCCCATCCCAGCGCCTTGAGACCCTCATGGGTGAGTAGTGCGCTTTACAAATGATATGATTGATTGATTGATTGATTGATTGTAGTTGAGTCTGCTGCTGACGAGGGCCTGGGTGACTGTCTTTCTTGTATCTGTCGGGATCCATCTGTAGATCTTGCGGAGTATGCGGAGGGTGTTGAAGCAGGAGGAGGAGACGGCGTTGACTTGCTTGGTCATTGAGAGCGTTGAGTCGAGGATGATTCCCAGGTTGCGTGCATGGTCGGTGGGTGTCGGGGCTGCCCCCAGTGCCTTTGGCCACCAGGAGTCATCCCAGGCTGAAGGGTTGGAGCCGAGGATGAGGACCTCCGTCGTGTCCGAGTTCAGCTTCAGACGGCTGGTCTTCATTCAGTCGGCGACGGCCTTCATTCCTTCGGGGAGGTTGGCTTTGGCTGTGATGGGGTCCTTGGTGAGGGAGAGGATCAGCTGAGTGTCGTTGGCATAGGAGATTATGTTGAAGTCGTGCTGTCAGGCTACGTGTGCAAGCGGGGCCATGTAAATGTTGGACAGCGTCGGGCTGAGGGAGGATCCCTGTGGTACGCCGCAGATGATCTCAGAGGCTTTGCAACAGAATGAGGGGAGGTGAACGCTCTGAGTTCTGCCAGACAGGAAGGAGGTGGTCCAATCCAGAGCCTTGTCTCGGATCCCTACGGCATGGAGGCGTGCGCGTAGTGTGCGGTGGCAGACGGTGTCGCAGGCGGCAGAGAGGTCTAGGAGGATGAGTGCTGCGGTCTCGCCACTGTCCAGCAGGGTCCAATTGTCGTCGGTGGCGGCGATGAGGGCAGTCTCGGTGCTGTGTTTGCTGCGGAACCCTGACTGGGAAGGGTATAGAATTCTGCTTTCTTTGAGGTATCGGGTTAGCTGACTGTTGACGGTTTTCTCGATGACTTTGGCCGGGAAGGGGAGCAGAGAGATGGTTCAGATGTTCTTGAGGTCTCTTGGGTCTGCCTTAGGTTTTTCTACTAAGAGGCTCCATGATGCTATTGGTATTAGTCACTAATGCCTGTTTGTCTTTAATATGCTAGACAGGAGTCAGTCCACCCTATTTCTATGTTCATAGTAATGTTTCTAACAGCTGGATAGATGTGCTTTTTTAGTTCATCAAGATTCATATAATCAGTGCTCAATAAATATCTAATTACTGGGATATCAGTGCATGCATTGGTGCAGTATAATACAGAAGGGCTGTATTAGAGATCTGTGGTGTAGAATCAGTGTTGCTTGATGCAAAATGTTATAAAAGGTTTGTACAGTGGCCATCTCACTATTGCAAAATCATGGTATATTGTAAATCAGTGTAGAGGAGCAGTATGACAGTGAATATCTTAGTACTGATATATATCTCAAGGTTTCTCATTAGGAGAGACACAGTGCACGAAATGTCTGAAATATCTACTGCTGCTATACATTTGCATGGCTCTGGTGTCAGTAGCAAATGCTTGAATTGCAGTTGGCTTCAGCTGTACACATGAATGTATATTGTCCCTTGAGTGGTTTGACATCTGTGAACATGAGCTGTGCAGAGGTGCTTACTTTTCTTTAGAAGGTGACAGGAAAGGAGGAGCTGCAGGACAAGAGCTACCTTGCTAAACACATCTTTAGGATCATATTTTCCTTTAAAGATGCTATTTAGTGATGTGAACACTTTCAGTGACACTCCCCAGTACTAGCAGGGGAGCCTCTGGGCCCTTAACGCAGGCACCCTTTTTCAATTTATGGCTATTCCTCCCCCGATTGTCTGTGATCGACACCAAAGTAGTGAAGACTTGTCTGCCCCCTAGATCATGACACTAGATCGTGGCCCATGGCTCAGACTTGTAGGCATTGGAGAGCTTCCTCATTTCGGAGCTAACATAATTAAACAAAAAACAACAGATTCTCCATGAGGTGGATAAAACTCTAGCGGGCCACATTATGGATAGTCAACTATATATTGGATATTCTTATTATAGTGTATCATATTGCTGAATTTAAATAGCACTTTCGCATCCCTTACAAGGTCAAAAGCACTTTCAGGTTTGTAGAGTAAGTAGCTACTTTGGATGTTACACATGAATGGAAGGGTGTTGATTGGTTGTGTGAGGCTCAAAGGTGTGCTCCAAATTTGTCACAGCACCATGTTGCAGCATCTCAAGTTAGTTGTGTAGCGCAAGTAAGAGTGTAAGAGATATATACAAACCAGTATGACTTGTCATATGAAGTGAGCTTAGTGATTATTGGGGAATCAATCGGCTATTTACTGCTATTTTGAACTCTAGATGACTACTGATGATCGTTATTCTCTTTGGTACTCTATTCCAGAGACTGTTTTCACAGAGAAAGTACTCCAATCTGTTTTTTGTAATGTGGGAATGATCAGTAGTGGAGCCATTCCAGAAATGTAACTTCTCTTTTGGTTGTAAAGTTTGGATTGTAAGAAGATTGATATTATCCAAAGGATTGCCTGCTGAGCTATGCAGAGAACCTGGAAGGAGATTATTCTTACCACTCGTAACCAATGTGGGACTTTTTTTTTAGTTTTCAAAAAGATTTTATGGATAAGAATACAAGGTGTCACAACATAATTCAACATATTAAATGCATGTCATACAGAGAAGAGAATTACATTATAATTATGAATCGAGCTTGAGAATAGAATTAAAAGTTATAAAATACCATAAACAGCCATGTATAATGCTTAAAAAATCAAATATTATAGGAACAGTTAGGGCATTTCATGGGGATTTTGAGACTTCTTGTTGAATTGGACGCAATTGAAAAGAATTAGCAGCACAACCATCTAAATAGGTTGTGACAGGTGACCATAAATCCAGCCTTTTCGATGCCATATGAATATGATATACAAAGGAAGTATTTAACCTGTGATTACAGCAAACAGCATACCACCATGCCTTATAAGAAATTTTTGAAAAATCTTTCCAATTTGCTGTGATTTGCTGAAATGCGACTGCTAGTAATAAATCAATAATTTTAACATTGAGCATAACATTCTCCCAAGAGGAGGATAGGCTTCCAAGAAAAACATGAGTGTAAGAGAAAGAGAATGTAGTGTGAAAATTCAAATTAATTTGGGACCAAACTTGTTTAAAAAAATTAGACACAATAGGACAAGAAAATAACATATGAAATAAATCAGCTTTTGGGAAAGAACATGTCCAACAAATATCAGAAACAGTTATATAATTCCTACTTAAAGCACTGGGCGATAACAGCAGTCTATTATAAACAAAGAACAGCATTTGCATTGTGCTTGCTACTCTAGAGGTTTTACGAAGCTTGGCCCATAATTTATCCCATATAAATGCTGGCCAAGAGGAGTCAAGATCCCATTCCCAAGCCTCTTCAGTTTTAGACTTCTGCCGTACCTTTTCAGTGCTGTGTAAAAAATCTTATATTGAGGGTGCTTTGGGTGTTGTTTTTAATAGGGTTTGTAGTTGAGATGATGAGTCTGGAAAAATGGAAGCATTAAGTGTCGCTATTAAGTTGGTACGTGTATTCATCACAGCATTTTTGAGTAGAAGGTATTTGTGAAAGAATGAAGCTGGTAGATTGAATGAATGACTAAGAGCCATATATATGTAGGAAGCCTAATTGCGCTCGCAAATGATTTCAGCATTTGCGATCGCAATTAGGGCAGTGTGCTATGTAGCACACAAAAACCCACATGCAAAATAAGGAATCGCAAAATTTGCGATTCCTTATTTTGCTATTGCATTTAAGGAATCGCAAATTGCGATTAGGATTAGGATTAGGATTTTGATGAAACGTTAAACAGGAGTCGTGCATTATCGGTTAAGTAATGACCTTTAACAAATCCTGATTGTTCTATCCCTAATAGGTCCGGCAAAGAAGAATCCAGTCGTATTGCTAATGCCTTGAGAAAGATCTTATAATCAATGTTTACCAAAGATTTTGGCCTAAAGTTCTTACAATATTTGGAGTCTTTACCTTCCTTGGGGATTATGCAAATATGAGCATCTGAGAAAGAACCAGAGGAGTGTCTAACGTGCTAAAGGAGTTTATTAGATAATGTAATTTAGGCAATAAAAGTTTGGAGAAGTGTGAATAAAATTCAACAGTGAAACCATCAGGTCCTGGTGCTTTGTCATGTTTGAGAGAATTAAGTGCTTTGAGCAACTCTTATTGCTTTAACTCCAACTCTAATGAGGATAAATTTGGAGGGTTAGTTGGCGTTTGTTGAATTTTAGAGAAAAAATGCAATAAGGAAGGGTCGGTAGGTTGTGTTTCAGAAGTATATAATGTTTTGTAAAAAAGAGAAAATTCTTTTAAATTATCTTCATCCTTAAACTTTAGGTCTACATTTGCATCATATATAGATTCAATATTTAATTTATTGTGCTTGACTTTCAGATAATTAGCTAAAAATTTCCCAGCTTTATTCTTGCCATCATAGAATTTGGCACTAGATTTTAACAAGTACAGTGAGGCATCCTCCATGTTTTTTTTATTGAATTGCATTTTAGCATTGATGAGGGCTGTTAGACAATCTTTTGAGTGTGAGGTATAGTAAGAGTGTTCCAGTCTCTTAATGTCTTGAAGAAGGGCCATAGGCTGTTTACGTGCATTTTTTTGCTTCTTTGCAACAAAGGATAGTATGAAGTCTCTTGCTGAGCCTTTGAATGCATCCCATATAGTAGAGACGGGCATAGATTCGGTTTGGTTTAACAAGTAAAACTCGTCAAAAAAGTGGTAAAGGAAGCAGTGAATTTTGGGTCTAAAAGAAGGCCGTTATTAAAACGCCATCTTCTGGGACCTATGATTTTAGGTAAGATATCGAGACCAATTAAAACTGGGGCATGATCTGATAACAAAATAGGGCCAATTTCCACATGGGTGAGAGTGTGCGAAATATTATGGGAAACAAAAATATAATCGATTCTGGATTGAGAGTGGTGAGATGGGGAATAAAAAGTATATTCTCTGGTAGTTGGATTACAGAGTAGCCAGGCATCAAGGAGCTTATGCTGATTAATGGTGTGCACAAAAGATTTGTGGGGCTTATTGGTTATAAAAGAGATAGTGTAGTTCCTTTCAATAAATGGATCAAAGATCTGATTACAATCGCCAGACAGAATAAAATTATCCTCTATGCAATGAGAAATTTGCTTGGCAAGTGTGGGCCAGAAGGAGGGTTCTCCACTTGTAGGGGCATAGACATTTAGAAGGGAAACTGGAACACCCTTTAAATATATTTTAACATTCAACCATCTACCGTTAGTGTCTGACTCTTGACATAAAAGTGAAAGTGAAAGGGATTTGCGGCATAATAATATTACACCATTTCGTTTGCCGTCTCCTGGGGAAAAGAGGGCCTCCCCTACCCAACCCTTTCTCAACTTGGAGGATTCGGCCTCTGAAAGGTGGGTCTCTTGCAGAAAAGCCCCTTACGTTCCAAGTAATCAATTTTAATGACATAGATTCGCGAAAACAGATTGACCTACAATTATTGAATAAAACCCAATTCAATCAAAGAACGAAAAAGATTCTGATAAAAAAGTAAAATAAGGAAGAAATCAATTTCAAGATGAGAAAAAATATAAGAATCACATAAAGAGAACTGAGAAAGAGAATTAAGATCAAAAGGTGAACAAGTTATATCAGCAGCATGGAAGGTAAGTTTTATAATTGAGAGAAAAGAATGTGGTAAAGTGACACAAAATGGACATGCAATAATGAGTGCAGAGAGAAGACATAAAAAAGAAAAATAGAGATAAATACTAAGGACATCAAGAAAGCAGGTAAATTGTGAGACATACTGAGTAAAGAAGGGGAATGCAACATGAAGAAAGAAAAACAAAACAAGAAACATACCTACAAAATGGAGGTTTGGAGGGGGGGAGGTGAAGTCACATGGACAGACGGAACATCCAAGCGTGGACACACAGACAACCAGGGGAAGACCACGCCATGAGGAAGAGGGATCTGTGGAAGCAGAAAATAACAATTAGGAAGATAAATAATAAGACATAGCACACATCGGAAAACAAAGCATTAGGAACACACCTATTAAGCTAACCGTATCTGAATCTAATACGAAACAATTTCGTAATTAAACCAACAACTATCTATATTGATGTAAATAGTGTTACCAAGATAACACAAAGCTTATACGGAACTATGGAAGTGAAAACATAACATTATGAGATAGTATAACATTAAGTGTTGAATGACGATGAAGATGTAGACGAGTCCATGTTAACTGGTTTGCAGGAGTTTATGTAGCTTTGAAGTCTCATTGGATCTTCGTACGTAGTTATTCTATTATTGTAGGTGACCTTAAAGAGACATGGATGGAAAAGTCCATAGCGAGCTCCCAATGACCGAAGATCAGGGGCCAGATGTAGGAGGCCATTTACCGACCGGTAAATGGGTATTTGGGATGTAGGGACATCATTTTACAGATTCGGTAAATTTACAGAATCGGTAAATTTACCGAATCTGTAAAATACCGAATCAGTAATTTTACCGATTCGGTAAAACCAAGATGTAGGTAGCACTGTGTACAGTGCTACAGGCCTTCAGAATTCGGTATTTTACCACACAATCCTATTGTGTGGTAAAATACCGAATTCAGGTGTGCATGCACATCTGTGCATGCACACCTATGCCATGTGACAGACAGACATGCCCTTAGGGCATGTCTGTGTGCCACATGGCGCACATGCCTGTATTTGGGGTGCTAGAGGGTGTCAAAGTGACACCCCCTGCACCCTTGCAAAAATCGGTATTTACAGATTCTGTAATTACAGAATCGGTATTTCCCATTGATTCCTATGGGCTTCAAAGCCCATAGGAATCAATGGGAAATAATACCGATTTTTACAGAATCGGTATTTCAAAAACCGATTTCACCTACATCTCCCACCTTCTATTTTACAGATTCATAAATACCGAATCGGTGATATTCGGTATTTATGAGTCAGTAAAATAGAATTACCTACATCTGGCCCCAGATCTCATATTGAGGACAGCTTTGCGTCAATTAGCAGTAGCTTTGGCGTAGTCCTGTGCAAAAAATAAAGTAGAGCCAGATCATGTGATTTTTGGAATGAATTTGGTCACTGATAAAACTTTCTGTGTACTCTAAGAAATATAAGATCACACCTCTTGGTCGCTGCGAAGGAGAAGCATTAAAAGGAACATGACCCAATCTGTGTGCTCGTTGAATATTGAGTACAGTACCATCTGGTATATGAAGGAGCTTAGGGAGGAATGATTTAAAAAAGGTGAGAGCATCTGATCCTTCAAGTCCTTCCTCCACGCCATAATTTCGGAAGTTATTCCGCCAATTTTGATTTTCAAGGTCCTCGACCTGTCGTTGAAGCACAGAGACTTGTGAATGAAGTTGTGAAATGGTAGCACATGACTCCTTGAGTGATGAGACACTTTGCTCAACTGTTGAAACTCTCGCGTCTAGCTGTGACCAGTTGTCCGTAAGGATTTGCAGTTTAACATTAGTCTTTTCCATAAAAGGGCGGAGAGCTCTGATTTCTTCCAACAGGAGATCCATAGAGACTGGTGAGACTGACTTGGGAGGAGAAGGAGGATACTTTTGTAAGCATTTTGTGACGGTTTTTCCTGAAGCTTTCAGGAGAGGATCCATTGTAGACTCCAGAGGTTGCAGTGGAGACAATAGAGAATCCTCAAGTTTAGAAAATGCTGTGAAGACTTTTGAATTTTTAATATAAGATTGCTTCTCTTTTGGAAATGTGGGGAAGAATGTTTTGGTTCTGCCCATTAAACATGCCAAGAATGGAAAAATATGAGAAACATGAAAAAGCACTGGTTACGCTGAAGGATATCGATGTATAAAATATGACAGAGAGAATAACTTAAGTTGGTTATGACTTCCTCCAAACGATTAATAAAAAAGTTAATAGTGCTCAAAGCCTAGGGTGAAAAATGTTTCATTGGGCTGATAAGTAATGGCATACAATCTTGTGTGGCAACATGAACGTATTGTAATACTGAAGGTACTTCACGAGTGGAAAATACTTAAGATGACTGCCAAAATCACTGTATTATAGCTGACAGGAATGCACTTAAAAATATGGTATGGAGGTTTGGGCAGAGGATTAGAAGGATACCTGGATAGCCCAATTATCTGCTGTTGGAGGTGAAAGTGTGACAGAGAGAGTAAACCAAATTGGCTATATCTTCCTATAAACGATTGATAAAAAAGTTAAAAGTGTTCCCAGCTTAAGATAAAATGTTTAATAGGGCTAATAAAGCAACTGGCGTTCAATCTTGCATGGCAGTGTAAAGGCAATGTAATGCTTCACGAGTGGGTAGTCCATAAAATGGCTGCCCGAGTCATTGTTTTATAACTGACAGAAATGTGTTGAAAAAATAAAGGTTGAAGGCATGAACATAAGAGAGAGGATATATAGATACAAATTAGCCCCATTAGCTGCTTTTTGAGGCGAAAATGCGCACACATATGAGGCAAGCTTCATTATTTTCAAAACTCCGTTTGCGGCAGAAAAGAAAATGGCGACTGCTACAGAGCGATGTTTCCAATGTGTAGAAAAGAAGGTAAAAATGCTTCTTTTCAGCGTGCGCACACGAGCGGTTGAGTGCGCGATGCTGACTCCATACCTTCCGACGTGTTCCGGTGATGGAAGACTTTGTGGTAGACTGCTGAATGCGCCGCTTCGCCGAGGTGAGCCCGGAGCCTCACTCGGACACCGCAAAAATCCTTGGGCGCCAAGCCACGGCCCCCAATGTGGGACTTTGACGACAGGGGTAATGTGGTTTCAACAGCTCGGGTATATGGCTTGTGTGGGTTTAGAATTACGGATTAGTTGTAGCTTGTGGATTTGGTGAGCAAGCGAGTCCCTTATAGAGGCTATAGGAATATGAAAACATTACTGGTTATTGATGCTTGCATCCTGTGGGAAAGCCCTAAGTAATGGAAGACACATTGTAAATTGCTCATCCTGCCATAAGCAACTTTAATTGCTTAATTGACTTGGGTTGGAGTGAGAACATGCTGTCCACAATCAAACTGAGGTACACCACTTCTGTCAAGGTGGCTAGTAGTGGCACTATTTCCAGTGGCCATGATGATGTAAGGTTGTAATTTTGTCCGACCCAAAGGTTTGTATTTCCTTATTGGAGGTGTGAAGTTTAAGATGTTGTTTTAGCAGTCAATGAGCTACTACACTGAAGCATTGATCATGGTAGGAGGTCTAAGGACCAAGGATTTCAAGTTTTAAGATGATCTGAATGTTATCAGCATCATTTTTACAGTTAAGTTTAAAGAATGTTGATGAGATCAGTTATAGGGAATAGGTATTGCTTGAATAGGAGAGGAGTCATTGTTTACCCTTGTGGATGAATTATTCAAGTGTTGAATAGCGATGAGCAGAAAGGAGGAAGTGCAACAAATCAGGATTTTTCTTTCAACTGGAATTTAATCCAATTTAGGACCATGATTTGGATCAGTAATTGAATTAGTGTTTTGAGCAGTAGTTAATTGTCAACTGTGGTAAATGCTGTCAATATGGCAAGAAAGAGTAGCACAGCAAATTTGTTAAAAATCAACAGTGTTCTTAAAGTAATCTCAGAAAGCGATTGAGGCGGATCCAGTGCTTCTTCCAGATCTGCATCCAATTTACCTGTGTTTGTTTCATCAATGAATTGTGGATATCAGTGAGAAAGCTGCCTTTTACAATGACCTTGCCTAGTAAAAATATTGGTCTATAGCAGGATTAGAATGGGCAAGTCCCTTCATCATTAGGATGGGCTTAATGCAGCATGTCTTCAGGTCTCTGGGGAACTGGCCACTTTACAGTGAGGAATTAATGATCATTCTGACTGGTATAGCAGAAGAGGATTCACGCAGAAATTAATATGTTTGGGGCGCATAAGTCTGAATTCATGCTTGCAATGACGATAACTTTATAGAGTTATTTGGTTTATTTTGCTGTTAGCACTTTAAAAGAATACTGTTTAGATGGTGTGTGGTCATATGATATGTAGAAGTTGGTGTGTGCTCTCCAAGGCTGCCTCATTTAAAGAGAAAATATGATTCAAGATTATAACTTTCTTCAATAAAGTGCATGCCATGTATTTGCAGCCTTTGCACTAATGATGCTGCAGCCTGGGTGTGGAATTCTGACATCACATTGAAGAGCTCTTTAATTAGGCACGTTGCATGTGAAATGCAATGAGCATAGCTGTATCACTTCTCTTTCCCGAGTGTTATTTTGTAGAATGTGTACTCTCATTAGAGACAATGTTGTTGTGTTTGTATTTTTTCTTTGTCTTCCAGGGCTTTTAAATTCACTTCACATTCCAAGAATGGATATATGTTTTTAGATGTGGAATTCACCAATTTGTTTATGTATATCCCTGCTATGGACGCTTCACTCTTTTTAGTCTGGTGGTTTCTAAATAGTCAGGTATCTCAGGCGGATTGCAGCATCAGATTGAAGGTGCAACATCATCTCCTAGTCAGGTTTCAAAGTAGGATTAGGTTGAGATTGGCTTACAGGCCATAAATATGTATTCTGTTTTTTCTTAGAGAGGTAGGGTGAATTAGTTTGCAAGTCAGGTGTTTAGTAGGTCTGTTGTTAGTGTAGATGATATATTATCAAATAATCTAAGATACACAGGATCAGCGATGGTATCAACCTCAAGAATGTATGAGGGAATTTGTCCCCACGGGTAAAAGTTTAACGGCAAATACATCAGTATAGTCAATTAAATAAGCCTTAAGTCAAGATGGGACATGAGCCTTTTAAAGGTTTGAAAGCATAAAGGTGCATTAAATTATTAAAGTGCAATACAATAGGCAAAAATAGAAGTTAGTCAAAATACATGGTAAATCAATAAGGGGATTTAGCTCAAGGCTCAGTCAGACGCAGCATAAGCTCTGACAAGAAGTGAAGTTTCAGAGAAAAATAGTCCTATCAAGAGACAGACTGACAAGCATCCGCTCTCTAAAGTTGGGGCAAACCAGACATGGCTCACCTCCGAAAATTAGTCTTTATATAACAAAAACTCACAGTGAAAATCACATTGTCACCATCAGATTATTACACAAATCTACAAATCAGAATACAAAAGGTAATACAGCATCATCAAGCACCATCCCTTAAATTAATATAAATACAGCCGCAATTGGCCTAATGCCATCGAACGTGTCAGTACAAACCTGTTAACATTCAATATAATGACATACAGTGAATAGACCATCAGTAGCAAAAACAAAAAGAGCCTTGAATATAGGAAAATACTTCCTTCGGACATCTTCAAGAACAGCCTGTCAATACAGAACATTTCATGGTGCACATTTTGCAATGTGCAAAGAGAAGAGAAATGAAAACTCACAAAATGGCTGCGTTAGGATTAAAGATGGAGTTTAGTCCCAGTTCACTCATGCATAGAAAAATACAGTTTTGCAAATCGCAGCATTTTTTGGTGCACAAAGGTTCATAACGTTAGGCACACAATTTAAATAAATCAAAATTACCTCCATCATTAGGAAGTATATTTTCTGACTGATTACATATTATTTATGGCTGCTCTTGCTGAAGAGGCTGTAGAGGATGATTATATATAAAGTGTTAAGATTGTCACTGGAGCTAATGTCTTTGATGATGGTGCTAGCTACTCCTCTTGCCAGTATGGTAACAGACAAAGGGTTGTAGAGTACTCTTCCTGGCTGTAACCTGTAACCTGTAAGACAAGAGCTCAGTGTACCGTCTGGGTAGATGGTCTAGTGAGTCATGTAGTCAGTGTGGTAGGCGAGATAATGCTGATGATTGTTGTTCTTGCCTAAGAAGCGCCTAAGGCAGTGGGGTAATATTGACCCTTGCAGCCCCCGATGTATGGGGGCCCCCTGAGCTCCAGGGGGACCATTGCGGCACTGTGCCCGGGCATTGGGCCTCTGGCCTCGGAGCTTCTCACTGAGACTGGAGCACTGGTCACCCCCTCCATGTACTATGCAGGGGGGGGGGGGGCGCTCAAGTTTAGTTATGCCACTGAGCAAAGGATGAGTGGGCATTGCTATTGCTGCTATGGCAGCCATTGTAATGTTAATCATTATTGTTTCACTGGTGGGTGATTTCTCTGGTCAGTATTACAACAAACATAGCGTTGATGATTGTTGTTACTGGAGAGGCACATTGGAAGAGAGAATTCCACGCTATAGTACCTTAGGTGACCACATGTCAGTTGATCGCTTTTGTGGTAGCGCTGGTAGTTACTCTGGCCGGTGTGACATGTAGTGGGTGTGAGCATACAGATGGATTCCCACTTTTTGTAATGTTACACAGCAAGTCAAAAAATCAAAATACTGACATAAATATTACCGTTTTAGCTAATGAAGAACATGGGTTTATTCAGTTATTATGTCTTTTCGCTTTCAAGTTGTACATGTGTCCTTGTCCTAAAAGTACACCTGATTCAGAAGTAGAACAATGCAGCTTTTGAAATGTTTAATGTTTTTAATGAATTACATTTTGAGAATTTGAGATTGTAATTGTTTACAACATAAACGTCAGCTCTGGGGCACGTGAGCACTGCTTCATCAGGTTGGTTCAGCTGTTTATTCTCTCTTTTATGTAGGTTTTGGAAGCTAAATTTAATGAAGTGAAGATAAATGAAGCTCGTGAGCATTACCGCCCAGTTGCAGCTAGAGCATCCCTGCTTTATTTCATCATGAACGACCTGAATAAAATCAGCTCCATGTATCAGTTCTCACTGAAGGTATCCGACTGCCCCACTAGTGCATACCCAATATTCTTATTTATTGTATTGATTGGCATCTGTTCACATGTCAAATATTACTTCCTTTTCAGGCGTTTAATATGGTGTTTCGCAAAGCTATACAGCAGGCAGACCCATCTGAGGATGTCCGGATAAGAGTAAATAACCTAATTGACTGTGTCACATATTTAACGTTCATTTACATCAGTCGGGGGTTATTTGAAAGAGATAAACTTACCTTCACAGCACAATTAGCCTTCCAGGTATAGTTTACTTTTGTTACAGTGTTTTTGCTATGGTTCTGCTTAGTTCTTATCTCTACTTTACTTCTTTCTGCTCGTTTATGATCTTTATCTTGTCTCTTCTGCTCTTTTCTGATCTCTATTTTGCCTCTTTTCGCTCATTGCTTTAGTTTGCCTCTTTCTGCTTGCTGCTGCCCTTTATTTTGTCTCTTTCTCCTCATTTCTCACCAATATTCTGCCTCTTTTTGCTCGATCCTCACCTTTATTCTGCCTCTTCCTGCTAATTTCTGATCTCTGTTTTGCTTCTTTCTGCTCGTTTCTGACCTTTATCTTGCTTATTTATGTTCATTTCCCATCTTTATTTTGCCTAAATCTGCTAATTTCTGACCTTTATGTTGCCTGTTCTACTAATTTCTGACCTCTATATTGCCCATTTCCTTCTAGTTTCTCACCTTTATCTTGCCTCTTTCTGCTCATTTCTGATCTCTATTTTGCCACTTTCTGCTTGTTGCTAACCTTTATTTGTCTTTTTCTGCTGATTTCTGATGTCTACTTTGCATTTCTGCTAGTTTCTGACCTTTATTTTGCCACTTTCTACTTGTTTCTGATCTCTATTTTTCCTCTTTTTGCTCGTTGCTAATGTTTAATTTACCTCTTTCTGTGCATTTCCGACCTTTATTTTGCCTCTTTCTGATTATTTCTGATCTCTATTTTGCCTATTTCTGCTCACTTCTGACGTTTATTTAGCCACTTCAAGGCTCATTTCTCATCTCTATTTTGCCTTTCTGCTTGTTGTTGACCTTTAGTTTGCCTCTTTCTGCTCATTTCGGACCTTTATTCTGCCTCTTTCTGCTCATTTCTGACATTTATTCTACCTCTTTCTGACCTTTATTATGCCTCTTTCTGCTTGATTCTCACAAGCTATTTCCCTAAATGGTATATATCAACATAATTTTCATTTAAATACTGTTTTAGCACAACCTTGGATCCATACATGTTTTGTCCTTTGTAGAGTGGATTATTTAACTTTTTTGCAACTTCACCAAGCACTTTTATTCATACAGGAAAAGACCATTGCATATTAACGCAACTCATTTTGGGAATACAAATAGTGACACTGTAATCTTTACTGGTTTGATATGCAAAACCCTTACACGTCTTTAAATATTGAGAAGCCATGCCAACGCCTTGTTTGTGGGTCTGGACCTGCTACTTACCGTGACATATTCCTCTGCCAGCATTTTAGGTGGTCTACAGCTGAGCAGTCTCAAAGCAATTGGATATATAAAGCAACTTCTGGATCATGTTCTCACTATATAAAACTTTATAAATAAATAAAATAAAATAACCGTAGCGGCAGTCCCCTGCCAAACTGGTGAGGCAGGAGCAGGGGTGGGAAGAAGTGGAAGGGGGGTTTGGGGACAAAAATAATAAAAATTAAAAAAACATACCTGAACGTCGTCGTCGCCCACCGCATCGTGCTCTTCCTTCTTCTGGGCACAGGCACCCAGACTGCACTGTGGCCAATCCTGACGCAGCATGAATGCAGCATCAGGATTGGCCTGAGCGCAGGCAACTTGCGCTCCCATGCAGACGGGGAGTCTGTGCCTGCTCTCTCCAGCCCCAGCAACTCAGTTAGGGCTGGAGAGAGCTTCACTGCACATGAGGTTTTGGCCGGCCAGAGACAGCTGGCCAAACCCTCATGCACAGTGAAGGGAGTGTACTACCACTCCCCCACCAGCAGTGTCATCCCCTAGACCCACCCCCAAGAGGGTCCATTAGATTAAAATAAAATGATAAATCAGGTGTAGAACCTGTTGTATTTGAGGGTGGTGGCAGGGCAGGTGGCGCTTCTCCGCCCTAATGGAGGGGCCACCACTGTTAAGCAATTGGATATAGGTTGGTTGGTAGTTGTTATGCCCCTCCAAACCGGGAGTTCACACACTCTATTTAGAGCTGGAGAAGTGCTGGGTTTACAACGCAAACATTTGCTTGCTCCACTGGTATAAACCTTTCATCGGATGGCCTCTCCATTACAGGGCTGCCAGGTCTCAGTGTCACTAGTCCCACTTATCTTTACAAGAGGAAGGGTCATTAGTTTTTTTTACTACCAGGGATAGTGAATAAAATACTGTGGCCACCACATGTTTCAACAAAACTTCCTGCACATCAGTTCCTTGTTTTTGATTTCTAAAAACAAACCCAACTTTTTGAGGTTTTTTTCCAGAAAATAAATATCTTTGCCAAGTGGTCCATCAATCTTAGCACCTCAGTGGAAAAAACTCATTGTCTTAAAAAAAGACACTGCTTTAGAAGCTCCACTGAAGGAACAGAGATACTCACCTATCTGGTAAAGATATGATTTCAAAAGATGGTGGGTGCTCCTCTGCTCGGGGACCAGAGGTCACATCCATGGTTGACCTGACAGGTTCTGTTGAGCCTCTTAAACTAATATCAGGGCCATATTATGGAACGTACCTAAGGGGCGCAACGGGCATGTGCACCCGGTTTGTGCGCCCCTGAGACACTTTGGTATTACAGAAAGGGCCGCAGACAATTTTGCAGCCCTTTCTATAATTACAGATAGCGCTAGTGCACATGTAGTGCCAGCGCTATCACCAGGGGAGTTTCCTCATTTGCATGGGGGCATAGCCCCATTCAAATGAGTAAATTCCTTTGCCTCTGCGCCCTCGCTGTATTATAAAGGTCCCTGATGGCATCCTGTAGTAAAGAGCCACTACGTATATGGGTTTCAAAGTACGACTTTATTCAGTCAAGTACAACAGGTGCTCCCAGCTGGGCGGCAGTCATGACTCATGAACATTCTAACACGCACTCCGGGAAGTAGAGTGGGCTGTACCAAGAGGAGAGAGGAAATGAGGGGTGGATGGGGGAAAAGAGGGAGAGGTCACAACACACCTTCCCCCCTAAGGAAAACAGAAGAGAGGGAAAGAAGAGGCTCCGGACAGGAGAGGAAGAATACCAACGAAGGAAAGCATGGAGAGGGGGTGGGGGTGAAGGGAGGAGTGGATGAAGGGTGGGGAGGAGACAGGTGGGAGAGAAGAGGAGGGAGGAGGAAAAGAAAACAGGGGTATGTCACAGCAATCCCATAAACATAAACTGTGAAACCAACACGAAACTTCGGTGAGGAACTGACAGGAAGAGTTTAGAAAATTAGGTTCCTTTGGTCCAGTTGGACCCGGGACGTGTCCTGGCTTTTCTACCTAAGGGCGAACACCTTGCTACAACCATAGGTGTAGCTGGTAGGGCCGATCCCTGGAAGTCCGTTTCTGCCACCCCGCCACTGCGCCTCTGTCAACAGCGGGATCATTCTCCAGGCAGGATGGAAAGCAGTGAAAAGTGCAAATTACTTTTGATTCCCTTGGTTCCTCTGAGTATGAACAAGCTGTACGGTTTCTTCCAACCTGTAATTAGGTGCTCCTCTACGAGACTTCATGTACCCCTCAGGTTGGTTGTCTAGGCAGTGACGCTGTTTTATTCCTTGGCTATAACTGGGGTCCAAACACACCCCGCCTGATCCCTCTGACATGATGGGACTCTCTCTCAACGTCATCCTCGTAGGCTGGTCTGGTCCCTCTCCTACCCTCCTTGCCTTTGCCGTGGGCGGAATCCAGACCTTTACGAACTCCGTTTCAAAACACTCCAGATCATTGTAATCAGTCTCGGCTGACCTCAGTCTGTCATCCTGCTCTCTCCCTTTACTCCCCTGGAAGTCCTCCGTTGTATTTCCTGGGCCCCGGCATTCCCGCTTGCTAAAATAAATATCAAGTGGACCCTTCTTCCCTGACATGCCTCTTAGTGAGATACCTTTTATCATTTTCTGCATTTCCCCACTCTCACTCTCCATCTCTCCGCTGTGATGCCATAGAGAGTGTTTGGCTTCAACTTCATCCTTTCCTCCAGCAAACTCATATCCATTACTCTTTTCTGTCCTCCATAGTCCACAATTTCTTCCCTTGTTTCAGTACTGAACTCAACCAAAGTGGTATTACGCTTCCTCTCACTGCAACTAAAGTGGTTAATCCTACATTTTATTTTCCCTTGCTCAATGGTTGCATTTTCTATGCATTCTCCTTTACTCTCGAATTCACCGTTTTTCGCAACCTCACTTCCTCCACCTTTCCTCTCACATTTCTTTCGTATTTCTCTTTCGTCCACCCAGCTTTGGTACGTCTTTATTTTTATTTTTAGTTTGTCCTTTGCTACTTCTTTTCTACATCCTTTATTGCTTGCCGTGTGAGCGATCCATGTTTCACCCTCGGTTGTAACCATGTTGATCATTCTCCATATAACTGTTTTCTCTCGCCCCAGTCTGTGGAGATTAATATCTCTTTCTAGTTCATATTTGTCTTCATTTTCCTTCATCATATTGTTCCTGGACTCATACGATGTGGTTCTTAGCCACGTCCCTTTGTGATTGAATTGGTTATCCTTGCATTCTATTCTTTGCCGTTCATTAGTTATAGTAATAATGCATTCTCCTTTTCTTTCGGATTCTTCTTTTTCCCCACCTATTCCTTCTCTGCCATTACTCTCATGTTTCTCTACTTCTTTTCCATACTCTTTATTACCTGTAGCTTCTTCCATAACCCACGTACCCTTTGATGTCGGCGCATGAGTCTTCAGTGCTTCACTATTAGATCCCTGCACGCTTTGGATAAGCGCCCGTTCACCCTTGTGTTCTTTTCTTCTTCCATCACCTTTTATTTTCAAACTCTTTAGAACACCCTTGTGCATTAAATCCATTATTTCGTTACCTACTACGTTGAAGTTCTCCCCGGTGAATGTTTTTTGGGATAAGTTGGCACCTTTAAATTCATCTCCACTTTTTTTTGCTAGTTCTATATTCCATTCCCTCTTGTTTACCAACTTATAATGCCTTCCTGAAACTAAGACATTATCTGTCTTTACTCCTCCTAGGAAGATGGCACACTCCGGGTTTATTTTCCTAGTATTAACTTCCTCTTGGCTATCCATTATGTCCTTGATCACTTCAACCCTTCGAGCCTTTACCCACGAGACTTGTTTTTCGTATTCATTCCATGCACTCAGGATGTCTTTATGTACATTTCTGTCTGACCCTTTCGTGAGTGTATTTCTCGTTTTGTGGTACTTTTCCCGTTCTTCAGTCCCTAGACTGTAAAATGCTGTTTCGGCCTTTTCCTCTGGTATGAGAGCTACATCCTCTTCCTTAACAACTGATATGTGCATCTCAACATATGTTTTCCTCTCACCCCCTTCTGCCGTGTTTCTTTTATACTCCTCCATAAACTGCACTGGTGGCGGAGAATTATACCTTAGGGCTCTCTCCATGTTATTTTTAAACTCTATCTAGGAATTCACTTGAAGATATAATGTCCACCTCGAGCAGACAGGTAGCGGTGGGTGTGCACTATTGTAGAGTTCTCTGTCGCCCTGTTCCGATTGAAAGTAATACACAGGCTGTGGGCGCTGGGGTTTTGAATGTGAAGGACACGTTACCTACTTCACCTACTATTGTCCTTCTTGTTTCCCCCCCCTTGAAATCACAGAATATGTATTGCTTGCGCCGTCTGTAGGTTTGTGGCCCTTGCAAATTCTCTGTCACAGGACGTGCTGCCTCAAATCAGTATCGAATCTGCCACCGGGGTTCCTTGCACAATCCTCACACCTCTCAATGCACTGCTGCCGTCGGCTCCACGTTATACAGTTAATTACTTGAATGCCTTCGTAATCTTGTATTTCCAGTAAGGGTGGGAGGAAGAGACTAACTCACTCAAATTTTTCCTTCAGAACACCTTTCTTTTCTCATCTCAAATTTTTTTTTTTTTTTTTCCACAACGTCATACCTCAACTCTTTCAAGTGTGAGCGATCCAACCGACAGGCTCACTACTTGGAACAGATTCTTTCTGGGAACGCTTCTCAGAGGAGTGCCGTGCACACCGTATCCTAAGCACAGCTCACGGCAGGGACCAAGTTTCAACCTTTCATCATTCCTCCATTGAAATCCCCGGCCTTCTCTTCACCCAGAATCTCGGTTAGCCCTACGTGCCCACTCGGCTAGGAACTGCCACAGCTTGACCTACATGCCTCTACGCATGTCACCTCTCACCTCGTAATAGAGCCTTCTCCCACGACGGCTTGCCTCCTTTGTAAGTGGTACGGCTAACCCACCGGATACTCCGCCACCTTCCACAGCTTAGACTTCATCTGCTACACACTCAGGGGCGTTCACAGTTGTCCTCTTTCTTTGTCCATGTCCTGCTTCGTGCTGCATGGGAGTGACGCAATGCCAGGAAGAATGGCGGCGATGTTATCGGGCCAGTGTCTTTCTTCAGGTAAGGACTTTCGCGTTTTCCCGTGCTCACTATTCTTCTATGCCACTTACACCAATTTCGTCCTCCGCTCAGCCCAGCTCTTCTCATGCGCTTCAACAGCTCGCTTCACGAGCTTTCGCCGCGTACTTGGGTCACACTCCTTCCCGTTTTTCCTTTTTCACAGACTTTCACCATAACATGAACCCCGCTCAGTTCCTATATTTAGTCTCAGCTGCTCTCCTCACAATATCTCGTCAATTACAATGCTCTTCCACTTACTCCTCTTCACCACCTCAATTTCAATGGGACGCCATATAGATCCTCACATCCTATGGCTCCGTTTCTCATTTAACCGTCTTTCACCTACAGAGCTCTTTCGTCGACTCCTTCACCAAGGCTTCTGTTTACACTTCAAAACGCGGTGGGAACGATTAACAGCAATTTCGTCTCCCGCTCCGCTCAGCCTTCCACATTAACTTCGGCTGCTCACCTGACGAACTTTCTCTCCGTTCACAGTTCATCCACTCGGGTCTTACTCCTCTTAAACTTCTCAAAATCCTTGGGACGCCCGACGCAGCTTATCAACTCATTTCTTCCTCTTTACTTTTCCCAGTCACTGGTTACACGAACCACCTCTCCAGCGGACCTCAAGTCAGGAAGAAACGTTTTTCTTCTCCTCACGGCACCAGTTCTTTCACCGAAAATTCACACCCGACTTCCAGAGGGTTTCCGGAATCGAGAATTTACGTCCCCAGCAGAGAACACATCGGTGAGTACAGCCTGGTTTACCGGTCTGCTTTCCAGTGAACTTCCAATTCAACTGATGAGTCCTTCATTTCAATTAACAACTCCGCCCAAGCCTCAAATTATCCAGGGGGGAGAAACACCCAGCTGACCCTGGCTCAGCTCCTCGTCCTCGTCGCCAGAAAATGTAGTAAAGAGCCACTACGTATATGGGTTTCAAAGTACGACTTTATTCAGTCAAGTACAACAGGTGCTCCCAGCTGGGCGGCAGTCATGACTCATGAACATTCTAACACGCACTCCGGGAAGTAGAGTGGGCTGTACCAAGAGGAGAGAGGAAATGAGGGGTGGATGGGGGAAAAGAGGGAGAGGTCACAACACATCCCTCTGGAGGGGGATTCCCCAGACATCCCCTTGCAGGCAGGTGCAGTCCCTCTGCACCCGCTGCAAGGCAATCTCTCTCCCCTCTTAAAAGTGCAGGCGGGTTGCTGCGTGCACATTGAAACACAGAGCAGCTGCTTCAAAGCCACTCCATTTTTCAGTTGAACTGTGACTTCGCAGATTCCATGGGGGCAGAGCATTCAATGTAATAGAGCGCACTTTCCTTGTTTGAGCCGGCGCACCTGTTTTAAGGTGCGCCATGGTGCAAACAGGTAAAGCATGTCCTATGTGTGTCTGTCTCAGAGCTTGAGTTCTATATGTGACACAGTAAGCGAGAATGTTTTGTAATTCTTGAATGGCTAAGTATGATGGTTTTTCGTGGTTTTCTTATGAACTATGTTAACGCCTTCTTCAAGCAGAACTGACAGTTTAGTCAAGTTCATCTAGGGCACCCATGGTTAAAGAAGTGGCTTCCTTAATTCCGTTATTGGTAGTATCCCCATTAAGTGCTCATTTGTTTCTCAGCAGACAGAATAAAAGGCTTGTCTCAGAAGTGCAAGGGATAAGCTACTGAGCTGTATAGTTCAATAGAAACCACTACTGTAGAATCCTGAAAAAAAATACTTTCTTTACTGTAACAGATACACTGTTAAAACCCCCAGCTGACATTTGTGCAACACAGCTTCGACTGTGAAAAATAGAAAATAGTTGACAAGAGCAATGTGCATAAGTGGTTTGGCGATACTTTTTGTTCAAGAAAGTCAAAAATGTAAACTATGATAATGATATTGTGTGTCTAGAATTTCATAATGAAACCATATAGAATTAAAGTTGGTGAAGGTAATCGAATGGAAACCCATAGAATGCATAATGAACGTTATTAGCTTGAAACTTTTAGAAAACAATCACAGTCACTGGATGATGTTATCAGAGATATCATCAATGATGTGATGAGTGATGTCACTGACCATCTCATGAGTGATGTAATATCTGAGGTTATAATCAGTAAGCCTGGGCATAGTTGGCTACGCGGAACCCCACAAAGTGCAAAACAAAAATGCTGCGCTACGTGAAGCTCCGCAAGCTGCAGAGTGCATTAGATAAATGCTGTTCACAATGGTTTTCAGTGCCTGATGCTTGTCCGCACTGTGCAATCATCGCGAACGGCACCATGCACAGCGCAAGCAGGTGCTGCTTCCTTTCTGCCGCTCGAGTAGATTTTTACTTGAGCGGCAGCTTTCTCAAGTGCATACGTCATCAACACAGGCTGCACACCCGCTCAGCAATTTTGGTGCCACTAACCCTGTGCAACGCCAGTCAGCGCCACGTGATGGTAGGCCTGTGACGGCCGCAAGGCTTTGGGTGCCACTAACCCTGTGTGCCACAACTCATGGGCCCTTTATGATTGAGAACCGTGCAGCGTCCGTCATCCAGTCACCACCGGCAGAGGGGAATGTGACGTTGTCGGCCCCCTTATATTTGTGGGGTCACATGGCCTGTGATGCCTGTGCCGGATGGGTGTGGTGTGTGTGCAAACCTGCCCTCAGGGAATGGCCGTGACATGCTGACAGCTAGGCCAGTGACCTGCAAACCACCATTGAGTATGCCTGCAACAGGTAGCTGTTTGGGCCCCCCCTTGGAGCGTAAGTGGAGTGGACTGGCCTGGCATACGGCGGAACAGCGCAGGGCTTGCAACAATGACTCGGGGGCTCTGGGCGTGGTTCAGTCCATATCCGGACAACGAGGTGACTAATGCGTGTGTCCCTGGAGTAGTGTCCACGGCACCCGGAACACAATAGGAAATGTAGCACACTGTGACTGGCATCCCACAAGATGAGCATCATTGACGTAAGGGAAATCACTGTCTCTACATTTATCCACCCATTCATACATGAATGATGAAAGACATGACACAGCAGTGCGTTACAGGATGTTTATTGCACATCCAGTGGAGTTTTGCAGCCGGAGCGGTACAGGGCCATGCCAAGCGCACTACACAATATGGGCCTGTGGAGGGCCAGCCAGAGTCCATCCGGGGATGACAAGTACTGCGGAAGAGGAAGGGTACAGTCCGCAATCTGGTTGCCGTGTCATTGGTCATCAAACAGGATATGGCAGTCCATGTTGCGGTCCCAGATGAGTGCAGCAGAGTGTATCGGTCAGTGGAAGGTCATGAGGCCATATGCGACACTAAGCAGAAACAGGCCAGGTGGCGGAAATGAATGCTAGTGCCTCCTTCTGAACTCAATCCCATCCACGTCCTTGTTTGTGTGCTCTGCCCCACCTATGGGTGTTGCAGTACCGGCTGCGGCACTGTGTGCCTCTGACACATCAAGGGGCCAGAGGAGGATTGTCGGCGGCACTGTGTGGCAGTAACACGTCACGTGCCGGAGTGGATACGCCTGCCACACTGTGAGGCACTGACACACCAGGGGGTGGAGATGTGGATGGTGTGGGGGCAGCAGCATTCATCAGTGCCACGCCTTGTGGCAGCAATGCCATGATGAGGATCTGCAGGGTGTGGTATATCCCAGCTACATTTCGCTGATGTGCAGCGGTGGCTCCCATTCTTTCTGCCTGCATCCTCATCATGTCCTCCATGAGCCTCTGCATATGTGCCAGCTCACGGCTGGGATCGCTGGAGCCAGTCTGAGCGGACAGGTGTTCTTCTCTCTGCGTCATGACTCCAGCGATGTCAGTCAGGGCTCGTTGGAGCCCACCATGGAGCGGGCCGTGGGTGTCCGTTAAGGACTGGAGCTGGTCTCTAATGGGACCTAGACACCCATGGATGGCGTTCAGTTTGGTAGCCATGAGATCAAACCCCACCCACACCTGCTCAGCCAACTCCCTCTGACCTTCCAGCACATTGTGTTGTAAGGCCAGGGGTTGTTCCTGGGGGTCTTGGGAGACTTCTGGGGCTGTGGGTGCCTCCTGCTGGGTGGTTTGGTCTGTGGGTAGGGTCTCCTCGATGCAGCTGGGCTGCCCTGCTCCTGGAGGTGAGTTGCGGATGATGTCAATGATGTCTTGGAGGGCTTGGGTGTCGATGTTGGGGTTGTCCTCCTCATCATCAATGAAAGTGGCTGGGACTGCTGTGCAGGAGCTGTTGATGGTGCCTCTGCAATGTGAAGGGGAGATGGTGTATTACAATGTGTCCACATGTATGTAGCCCCATGGTACATGTTGACATTCAGACAGCATGGCATTGTACATTGTGACTGTCTGTAGATCAGGGCCATGACCCAGAGTCATTGTGGGTGTGCATTGTGCTCTGCTTGATTGTACATGTGTGCCATTGTGGCCATCTCCAACCGTCCCCCCAGTACCTGGTGGTCACTCACCTTTGTTGCGGTTGTGTTGTGTCCTGTCGAGCAGTGTCCGGTCCCCCGACTCCGGCCACAGTCACCACACTGATGACTGTCGACACCAGCTCCTCCATGTCATCCAGCACGAGCTGTGGCACTGGGCTCCCACCTCCAGTCTGCATTGCTGACTTGTGGTTAGCTGCGAGTTTCTCCTTCGTCTTGCGCTTGATGTCAATCCATCGCCTCCTGGACTCGTCCATTGACCACTTGTACTCTCCGACGGCATTCACCTTGTCCACGATGTCCCGCCATATCCCATTTTTGGTGCCCAATGACACGTTGGAGGTGATGAACAGTTGTTGATGGTGTTCCATCACCTCCGTGGACAGGATCCTGTTTTCCTGCAGACTGAACTTTGTCTTCTTCTTCTTCTTGTCCTTGCCCATCCCTGCCCACGCTGGTCGTCCGGGGAGCTTGTGGGGTTGCGCTCATCCTCTGCGCCTGCCCCAGCTGCCTCCATTGTGCTTGGGTGTTGGTCAGTTTATGTTTGAGTGTTTGTTCTACTTTTATAGTGATTTTTCCCACCTGCCATGTGTGTATTGAAGGCCTGGCACTGCTTATCGCTGATTTCCTCATCGCGCTTTGGTCCATGGCATGTTTTTTTGCCTTGAGATTTGTGTTTTTATCTCCATCGAGGTGGTTGTATCGCGGACATTGGCCCCGGTTTCGGTAGACTATCGCATGGTACCGCCTTGTTGTGAATTCCACTTTGACACCGAGTTATTTTCCAGCAATAGGCTGTGATGTGTAAAGTTGTGTTCGCATTTTTTGGTGATGTTTAGCACACGTTCTTGTGAATATACCCCTAGATGTCTGACTGCAATCAATCTGCCTTACTCTCCAGGGGCCGACAATACTGTGGCAAAGCCTCTAAACTAAAACCAAAGTTGTGCAATTACCCAAAAATAAATTTAAGGCAAAAGGTGCAGCGCAGAACAATCTACTTTGTTTTCTTGAAATGTCTAAACATTTTATATATACTGCATACAGCAGTAATTGAAGATGGAGCTGGTTTAACTATGCTATCCTTGACCTACCACACAGCAGCAAAGCATGTAGAACGTTCATATGGAGTTTCACGGGCTGAAAAACAAGCCCACTGCCTATAGGGCTCCAACTTCCACAGAGGCACTACTTTCTGTTCCAGTCGGTACATAACTGGACTTTTCAAAAACAGGCAGTTAACTATGCCATAGAGACATTTTACAGTTGTGAAGAAGAAGCTTGCTGTAGCAGTCGACCTCCACCTCCTCTAACATCTGCTCCTTAAGAACAAAAAGGGTTTGTAGAATTTCAACCACTTAAAGAAGGGCAGAAAACCCTGCCAAGACATCACTTTCCTGGAAGTTTTTCACTCAGCTGTGAGGGGAAAAGAAGATGAATGCAAGAAAGGTCACTTGCAAACTTTGTGTTCCACAGAGGGCATACTGGCAGGTATTCATTCGGGGCTTCTAGGACGATTGGATATCAGTAAAATGAGTACAAAAAGGAGCAACAAAGCATGGATTCAGAGGAAGTGGAAACCATTCTCCTGTAAGATCTCCAAGCAGAAGAAGAGTGTGATCCTCAAATGTTGATGTTTGCCAAGTATTGCAAAAAATATGTGGCAAAGAAACTAGACAACCGAGCTTAAGTGCTATCCCAAAAATATACCAAAACATTTTATGCTTCCCTTATAGAAAAATAGATTACCAGTTTAAAAGAAAAGTATACATTAAAAATAAAGCATTTGCTTTTTGGAATAGCTTAATGCGAAAAGAAAAATGTTCTATGTAGGAACGGAATATTATTATATTAAAGAAAAACATATTTTTGGGGGTTGAAATCCTAAAAATGGTTCTGTAAAAGAACCAATATATATAATATATATATACACACACACACAGTTATTTGCTACCCACAGCTAGATGGAGGCAGAGCCCTGCCATGCCAGACTAGGTCAGAAGTGACGTCATTGACCAACTACGAGAAATATTTGCTCATATATTGATGGGCATGAAATTCATTACTTTAAAATTTGAGACTCTTGATTATTGTGCAGAAGCTTATCTACGTAAGTCTATGGAAACAGTGGGAATGACAAAATTAAATTGTGAATCTCTTGAAGTGACAAAATTCCATAATACAAAATCAAATAACTATAAACAGTCTAGTGGGGTAGCACAGGACATTTTCACAATCGTTCAATTAAAAAACCTCAAGATCTGTTGTTCTAAAGAGCAAACTTTCTCGAATAATCAAAGCTCAAACAGTTAAAAGGCAGATAAAGTTCTGACTCATCTAAAATTTTAGAGAAATTAAAGAACATTTAAAGAAAATGGAATTACATAATGACAAGGTTTCCTATGCTGTGCTGTCACAATTTTATGTATTTTTCACTCCATTATCCCTGTGGCTTGGACCACGCTATACAAAACCTTACATAGAATCCACAATTTCAACTTCCTAAAATCAGTTGCTATTTCTTTGAAATACTAAATGAAAATACTTAAAGTGTGGCCAATGTCACTTTTGTTTTGTCTTGGCTCTGCAACTGCCTGCATGATCTCAAAAACAAGTTGAACATCTTATATACAGTTGTGGGTGTAGCCAAATGGTCTGTGCTTTGACAGCTGGTGCTATGGTTAATTCCTTTTTATTTTTTATTTCAAGGCCAAATCTAAAAAAAAAGAGGATTACTGAATGTTGGGTGCTCATACCCCCATCTTTTTTCTTCACTAAAGAAAGTAAAAAAAGGAGTCTTAGCGAAAGAATGGCACAACCCCAACTCCACCATAAAGTCAAAGTAAACAGATCTACCCATACTTGGCTTTTTCCAGGAAGTGGAAATGAACGAGCAAAACAGCATTTAAAATAAAATCCAACACAGAAGAAATTCCAGCACTCCAATACCTTCAAAATGTTTATCCACTGAAATAAATGAAAATTTCCAAATAAACCATAAAAATACAGGACAAGGCAACCATCAATCAGTCAATAAATCAATCAGGTTTCTTAAAGAGCGTGGCTAATCACGTGTTAGGGTCTCAAGGTGCTGGGGGATGGGTTCTGCAGTTCAACCATGACATTCTACACATCTAGACACCACTAAAAAAATTAAAAACAGACTGACCCATATATGGGAATACAGAATGACCAGGTAAACAAATAACAAGTTGTTATTTTCTTTAAAGTCATAGTAAATTAGGATTATTATAAGCCTATGGGTTATACTCCTAGGTGCATCACTTTGGTATGTTTTTAGAGTTTTAGTATTATAAGTCTGTTAAAATGATGATTTTTAAATCTATGTATCTGGTGTTATATGTTTTTATCTTTTATGATTATTCTGCATAATTGAATAAAGATTTGTTCATTTATTCATTCATTATTCAAGCAAAAAATATGTATAAACCATAGTTAAATATCTTTAGGAATTGCAAGATTTTTTCAGGTCTTTAAAGGTATATTTGACATCTTTAGCTTTTTTTTAGACATGGGCCTTACTGTTAAACTTGTTTTTAAATATGTATTTATTGTAAAATAATATTAAGTTATTTTAAAAGCTCATGAAAGACTAAATTCTTCTAATTGTAATTAAATAATTATTTTATACACTTTTCTAATAGACTAGTTATACGTCTAAGTAGAGACCATCATTTTGGTATTTTCTACTACTTTTTTTCTGAACAGCAAATACACACTCCTGATCATTACATCACCTGTAATTTTTTTAATAATCATTAAGGCAAAAATACAAAAAAGCTAATTTGGCCTGATATACTGATGAATTTGACACTTTATGTCTTAGGCTTCCATCACCTAAATGGCACACACGTAAATGATCAACCTGCAAAATACACCTTTGCTGCTATGGGAAAAAAATCAATTATTAACTGTACCTTCTTACATATTGCTAAATTTGATCAACTGCAGGATTTCAAAATAATGAACAGCACAGAAAGTGCCAACCAACCAGGGCAAATTATACTACACAACAATAATTAGGAATTACAAACAGGCAAGCTTCATTTAGGGGAAAGAAGTAAAGTAATAGGATGAAAAATAATCTTAAGGAATGTGTTGTTTTATAGTCAAGTACTAAAACGCTGTGGCCAAGAATGTATCATTGCATTCATGTAATTGACAGACAACAATGCTTCAGATCCTATTTGAAGTATAAGTTTGTGCACTCTGGTCTTCGAACAAATATTTGATTTTCTTCTCCTTTCAATTAAAGCCATATGGGCTGGAAAAGACAAATACCGATCCTCACTACTATTCACACTTGAAAAAATAATTTAGGAAAAAACAATGACAGATATTAAAGGACAGACAAACACCAACAACAGATTTGATTGTAAAATAAAAAAAAACATGTTTAAGAAAGGAAATTGCCAAGATCAAAGCCAAAATGCTGAAATATCTATGGACCAAACTTTGATCATCTATAATCACAAGAAACACACAAAATTGTTGATCCTTAGTCAACATTGTGGAATAAACGCACATAAGAAGCTTCAACTGCAATATCTCATTTAGACCTTGGAATGACTATTTCTCTAATCTGTAGAGAAGTACTATAATCAATTCACTAATTCTTAAAACTAAATAGGGCATATCTAGGTAGTTGACGAAAGAAAAGGTTATTGGACACATCACCACAGAAAGTGCGACCACATCTGACGGAACCAAATGGGCGGGCAACAACTATTATAAAGCTTAACATAGAGTGCTGGAACCTCCTGTTGATGTCTATCTTAATTTAGTAGTACAATGTAGCCATGTTTTAGCATCCTGGAAAGGGTATGTATTGGAGCCAATTTACAATTTACAAAAGAGGTCAGAAAGACCCTCCAGGTAGCTATGGGTTAATTGCTGTACTGGCGCAGATAGGAAAATCTTAGCAAAACATCTCCTCTCCAACTCGGAAGAATAGGAAGAAAGATTGGACATCCTAATTTTGCACCATATAGGTTTTAGACCAAAATGTTAAACATCTAATAATATTGTCACATTAACCCTTCTGACCCAAAAGGCCCGATCATTAAAAGCAAGGAAATGTTTGCTTACGCCATAGACTATTTCACAACTTCTGATAAGGTGGACAGACATCGACTTTGGTCTAAATTAGACTGCTAGGTCTTGATATGGCTTGCAATACCGTACAAAGTTTTTTAATGCATTTTGATATTTGTAAGAGAAATGCAGTCAGGTGGGATCACGTAGCAGATCCCTAGTCGAGGTGTTTGCCCTTTTCTTTTGATTTCAGCTCAAAATGTAAAACTAATACTAGGATGTCATAGACCAGGGTATGCTGTTAAAACGTGATATTTCCTTTTTATGAATCATTTTTATAATGCACTGGAAAATATACTGTTGTTTATTTATTGTACTGTAATGTTTTCCTTTTAATAGTACTTTTATGGTGTATTTTTATAGATCGAAAAAAGTTTACTATGATGATGATGGCTTGCAATGAAGTTTATTACATTTAATCATTGAAATATACAGTGGCACATGGGTTAGGGTACAACTGTCTGAGGTCAAGGCGATAACGCTGAAGATAAATAAAACAATGGTTTAAAACAAGGCTGCATTGTTGTGCTGCTCCGTTTTGCTATTTATGTATCTGTCCTTTGTGAACTATTGCAGCAGAGCAATGGAGACTCACCAAAACTAGCAAATATTAAGATACCATTTCTACCCTATTTAGATGACCTCGTCATTCTCTCAACTGCTCAGATGGGCTTACGACAACAACTGACATGGCTTCATATATTTAACACTGAAAATAATTTGAGATAATTAACAATAAGATGAAGGTTATGTCTTTTGGTAGCAAAAAAACAAATTTAAACTGGGTGGTTGGTACAACAGAGATTGTGTACACATAGGACTGCACTTAAGTGGAAGTTATAGTGGACAAAAACTTAAACTGGAGTCTGCACAAGGAACATCTACATAGCAAAACCTCAACGATAAAAGGAGCAATAAAAATGTTTGCAAGAAAATATGGAAGAGTGGCATAAAGTCTGACTTTAGCGGCAGACAAAGCTAAACTATTTTCTATTGTCTCCTACGGCTGTCTAAATTGGAAACCTACTATTATAGAAAAACTAGAAGGCAATTTTCTGTAATCTGTTCAAAATCTATTTAGCCTTAGAGGGCCAACCCGTCACAGGCATCTATGACTTGCAAACTAGGGCTCACATCCTTGATGGCAGCCACACACATCAACCAGTTAAATTACTACTTGGTCTGTCACTCCATCTTTAAAATCATATATAGAACTAGTAGCCACACAAGACTCCAAATGCTGTATCAAATGTTAAACTTTCAGCAGTGAAGGACCAAACAAAGATGTTTAGAATAGCCCAAAAGCTGATTTTAAAACAGGAAATAAAAGTATGCTATTTTTAAAGGGAAATAGAGATATAATTAACCGACTGAAACAGTAATTGCATCACAGGATCTTCAACCATGTAGGGCCTGATTCTGATGCGGTTAGGAAAGCATTCCCACCTAGGGCCTGATTCTGATGCGGTTAGGAAGACCTCCTAATGACATTTTCACTTTCCAAATCGGATCGGGAACATGTCTTTGCCGACCCAGGGCCCAATTATGATGCGGTTAGGAACATATGCTCCCATTGAAGTCAATGGAGTCCAACCAAATAGTATCTGGAAGCAACCAGATGCATCCTACTTCGTCGGTCGGACTCTCCTGATCCGAGTGGGTCAGAAACCATTTCCAAAGCGATTCGGTCGGGAAGCTTTCCAACCCGCATCAGAATCAGGCCCACAGTGTCAACTGTATTTGGGCTTTGGATCTGCGGTTCAGATTGCTGTATCTCCCATTCCATTATTCGATGGCTCCTGGAACAACTTACAAAAGAAAGCAACCTCTGTTTCCTGTGAAACACGGATCTGGAATCAAATTGAAACATATTTTGCTTTGCTTGTGCGAAGCACTCTTCGGTAGATGCAGGAAATACCTTAAAACGATGTTTTGCATGGGAAGAATCAGAACAATTTCTGAGGCTATTTAATTCTTTTTCAGGGGTATTTCGCAGAAAATTTGGGACATATAGTCAAATTCTTAGGATTGGATATAAAGCATTATAAGAGTAAAACCACAAGATCATTATGACTTCTGGTACATATCGTATAGTATTTACTCTCTTCAATCATGATATATGTATTTATTGTATATGGATTAAGGGAACCGTAAACACTAAAGGGGCAGATTTACAAGCCCCTTGCGATACTTTTGCGCCACTGTTGCGTCACTTTTGTGATGTTATGTTATGTTATGTTAATTTTGTCTTTTATAGCGCACGGCTACTCAGGAAGAGTGTCCCGGCGCTTTATTGACAACTTATGAAAGACAAACACAGCACAGAAACACAATGGGAGCAGTTAAAAGAAAAAAGGGAGTCTAAAGGGCAAAGAGCCAAGTTTTCAGGCCCTTCCTAAAGGCCAACAGGTTCGAGGTGCTACGTAAGGCGAGAGGCAGAGTGTTCCAGAGCTGTGGGGCCCGCAGCCTAAAGGAGCGCCCTCCAGTACGGGCCTTCTTCACACGAGGAACCAGAGCAAGGAACATCGATTCTGATCTCAGAGATCGAGCCGGATGGTAAAAAGCGAGCCTCCTTTGCAAATATTTAGCCCCAGATGCGTGGAGAGCCTTATGGGCCAAGGTCAAAGCCTTAAAAACTATCCTCTTCCGGATAGGCAGCTAATGAAGAGACTGCAAAAGGCCGGAGGTTCTGGCTCGCCTGTGAAGGCCAAATATGGCTCGCGCCGCCGTATTCTGGACCACCTGTAGCCGTTGCAAGAGGTATTCTGGCAGGCCAAGGTAAAGGACGTTGGCATAGTCCAATCTAGAACCAATTGCAGCGGCAGTGTAAACAATGAGCCACCTTGCAACACATTTACAATGTGACGCATCTAGAGAGATGCGTCACGTTGTAAAGCCCTGCGCCACATTATACCAACGTCAGGTATAATGTATGCAGGGTGGGTGTTCTGATGTAAGAAATCCTCATAAAAGTAACGCAATGAAATCTACAAGATTTCACTGCGCCACTTCTACGACGCCACTGCGTCAAAACCTTATGCCTTCTTGAAGCAGGTGTAAGGAGTGACGCAGCACAATAGGTATAGGCCTTCCCGAGCATTGCTGCGGTTACGTCGTGCTTGCGACACAACTCCAGCAATGCGTGACCTTTGCGCCGACAGATGCGGGACGCATCTGTCAATCCTTGCACCATGGTGCACCGCATTGTAAATGCGACGCATCCATGGTGGCGCAAGGGTTTTTTTGTGTGACACAAGAAAACTGACACATCTCTGCTATGATGCAGAGATGCGTCCATTTCTTATAAATCTGCCCCTATAGTTTTTACTTTTTTACTTACATTAAACCAAAGGTAAACACATAAACACAAATACCCTAACTTTCAAGGACATCTTGAAAGTGTGTTGGATGTAGCTAATCGGCCACTCTGGGGACCTGTGCTTACAGTAATGTACCAAACTCGAACCGTTCTGGAAAAAGCTAATATTACACAGACTTACCAGGCTCTTTAAAATGGCAAACTGCTAATACTTTTACTTACTGTGCTCTGTGCTACCATACCTATGATTCTGTGACACATAGGGCACAGAAGCCTCACATCTACATCTGCCACATAGAAGATAAAATTCAAATAAAAAATAAAGATACTTACAAAGATGTCAAATTATTACTACTTCAGTCAGACCTGAGCCAGGCAGCACGGAGAGTTACAACGTAGTACAATATTGGCAGTTCTAAATTCTGCAAATCACATAATGTAGAAATATAAAGAGAATATATCACATCAATGAACGAGGAAGAAACTCAAGAAAACAAGATGAACCCAAACTCACTATTCAACAGGAATAACAGTGAAAGCAAACCAGGCTCAAAACTAAAGAATTCAGGGGGGGAGGAGCTTGCTGGCAACAGTGATGTTCGCCTAAGCCTGTAGCTCCGCCGCACAACTTGCCTATCCTTCAACATCCTGCATCGGAACACGGCTGATTTTGATCCCGGGCCCCCCCCCTGAATTCCCGGACTAGCGGAGCAAGTAGCGGAGCCCTTTCCTCCGAATTTTGGAGTCGCCCTGATCGAGAAACGCACGGTGGCAAGCTGCTGCCGGGAAGGCCTGGACGCTGCTTCCTCGAGTGTGGTGAGAGCCCAGAGGACGTAACGCGACGTGCGGGCGGAGAGACCTCAGAGCCCCGGAGGGGCGGACGACTTGGCTGGAGCCCTCGGAGAGACCGGCACAGCAGTGGCGCCAGGTGAGGTGGGGGGTCTCTACGTGAGGATACCACCATCTCCCCCCCCGCCCACTGGCCCCCCCCCCCCAGTCACCACACCTGAAAGTGCGAAAGGAGTGCATAGGCCCTGTGGGGGAGACTTAACGAGGCTTGAAAGAGGAGCGAGGCGGACTACTTCCGACTGTCCCCCTGCCACGGACAGCCAGCTGATTGAGGCGTGGGGGAGAAAACCTACGTGGCGAGGAGGGGTGGCAGCGCAGTGAGCGCTGCTCCGATATTGAGCCTCAGAGGCCTCATTAGCCGCATCCTGTGAACTCCTGAAGGCCACTGTTGCATGCGGAGGCGAGTGCCCGGAGACTTGCAGATCAGAGAAGGCCCGAGGTGCGGTGTTTGGGCCCTGTGAGACGGGGGGCTGTGCCGAACTGTGGTGGACGCCTTTGAGAACTGGCGTGATGCTGTGAGAAGACGCGGCTCGATTGGGTTGTGGTGCGACCACGCCACAAGCCGCGTGCGCGCCGTGTCCCCCCACTAGCAGGGCGGATTCTGGTGGTCCCACGGGGCCGGGGGAGCCCGGGGTCTGCTGGTGGCCCGGAGAGGGGTGCACGAACTGGGGACGATGCCCCATCCAGGCAGAGAGCGCATTGAGCTCGCGGAAGGCCTTCTACGCCGAGGGGTGGGCCTGAAGTCTAGGCCACGGATATTTGCCACTGCAGCTGAAGACCGCGCTGGAGGTGCCCTGGGCCTGAAAGCGGAGATTGCCAACTACTCTCTGTACTCCGAGTGAGACTGTGGTCTGGTGGATCACAAGCCGAACAGTTTGTTGTCTCTTCTGAATGACCGCTAGTGGTGTATTCTCCCGTTGGAGTGGGGGGCAAGCTACCGAGATGGGCAAGGGGGACAAAGTGCAGAGCAGGTTGCCCTTCGCGCAGAGACGCTCGCAGTAGCAGGGAGCCCCGGCAGTGGACAACACACGCACGCAGCCAGAGGATGATCAGACGGAAGGTCCTGATATAAAGAACATGCTCACAGCCATGGAAAAAGGCCTCCAAACGAGCATGATGTCACTGGGCTCTAAGATTGATGCGTTAACATATAGGATGGACCGTATGGCAGAGCGCCTTGACAAACATGCCGAGAGACTGGATATGTCGGAGAGAAGATTGACTGAAGTGGAGGAAGCCCAGACGGACCGTGATACAGGTCACAAGAAGCTGGAGAAGATCATGCAAGCTCTCCAGGACAAGACGGAGGATTTGGAGGCTCGCTCGTGGCAATGTAACCTGAGGAACACGGGCTTGCCAGAGACCACGCAAACGGGAACGATGGAGACGTTTGCGGAGAGACTTCTCACCACGCTCCTGGGGGAAGGAGTGTTCTCGACGATGTTTGTCGTGGAGCGGGCGCATCGCTCGCTGGGCCCGTGCCCGGGGGCGCCACCTCGTCCCATCATTGCCAAACTGCTTAATTATCGCGACAGGGACACTGCCCTCTGGTTGACGAGGTCTAACCCATCACTACAATTTCAGGGATCGCAGATATCGTTATACCCTGATTTCACGGCCAGGGTCAAGGAGGCGCGCAAGCACTTTATTCCCTTCAAGAAACAACTCCGAGAACTAGGCCTGGACTACGCAATGTTATATCCGGCCAAACTACGAGTGAACAGACAGGGACATTCCCACATATTCACCGATCCCTGGGCACTTCAACAAGCGATGAAAGGCTGGCTCAGAGATCGGACCAGTGGCAATAACAACACGATGGAGGCAGCAGCCGCCTTGATGAACAGGAGTGACTCTAACCTGCTAGAAGTATGGTAGGCCTCGATTGTGGTGAAGGGAACTATCACATGAGATGAGAAGGACTAGAGGCGAAGTTGTTGGTATTCAGTCTGCACACACGGCCCATGCCGGGCTCACGCTATGTTACGTCACACACTTTACATGCACGTAGAGGAGATGCCTAACACTAAAGATGTGAATTTAAATGATGCGCCAGCGACGCTCCGGGCCCTCACATGGAATGTTAGGGGGCTCAACGATCACAGGAAACTCAGGAAGGTGCTGAGCTACTTACAACGACAGAAGGTCGATTTGGCACTCCTACAGGAGACGCACCTACCGCTCACGAGCAGAATGCTACTCAGTGGGGAGGTAGCAGGTAATCCCACAGCCGCTGGTTTCACTACTCATTCGAGGGGTGTATTGACGTGGGTCAACCCCAGATCGAAGTTAACCCTGGCCCTACTACAGGTGGATCCGGAGGGCCGTTTTGATATCGCGATGCAAGGGACTGGGATTCGACCTAATAGTCATCAATGTTTATGGTCCTAATTATGACTCCCCGGAATTCTATGATAAGCTGGCATGTGTCGCCCGCACGCACTCTACTGCACAGGTGCTTTGGGGGGGGGATTTTAACCTGGTGTTGAACCCTGCGCTGGACAGATCGGCTGGCCCACCGCGTAGACCCTCAGCTGCAGCGCACACAATACAGACTATGTGCGTCACTCTGGATATAGAAGATGTTTGGAGGAGCTGGCATGCAACGCAGGGGGGTACACACACTATTCTGCTTACCACGATATACACACTAGGATTGACTATTGGCTGGCGTCTCCCTCCATGTTGAGCAGCACTAAGGCGTGTACAGTCCTGCCGCGCACTCTCTCTGATCACTCGCCACTCCTACTGGTGCTGGACTCCCCCTCGAGAGTGATCCCGCCTTTTACGTGGCGCTTTCCTCCATATTCTCTGTTAGATGAGCAATTCCGGGGGGAGATAGCGAAAGAGATTGAGGTTTTGTTTAGGCTAATATAGGCTCAGTTGATAGTTTTCAATCTGTATGGGAGGCTTTCAAGGTCTTTGTTAGAGGTATTGCCATGTCCTAACACTCGGGCATGCTTAAATCCATTCGGAAGCGATTATCCCTTTTAAAAAGCAGCTGGCGATTCTTGAGAGACGGCAACAGAGTAGCGGAGATCCCGCTGTAGCGGAGGAAATAAAGACTTTGATTGTCGAGTATAATGAAGAGGCGGACAGGGAGATCAAACATATGGGGAAATATGCGACAGCTCGAACGTATGGCGAGGGGGAGCGCCCTGCCTCGTGCTGGCAAGGGCCCTGAAAGGTGCTAGAGGTAAATCACTGATTGCGGAGTTAAGGGCAACAGATGGCAGCGTAGTCTCGGATAAGACTGAAATTGCGAATGTGTTTAGAAGCTACTATTCGGACTTATACTCCTCTAAATGCGGGGACCTCTCTGAGGAAACTGCGACTACCTAGATCACATTGACTTGCCCGCGCTCACGAATACCCATCGGGAGTTCCTCATGCTGCCGATAGAGAAAGACGAAATTATAGAAGCTTTGGCGAGCATGCGTTCTGGTAGCGCCCCTGGTTCTGATGGGCTTACGGTGGGCTTCTACAAAGCCTTCCATGAAAAGCTGATCCCCCACTTGCCCGCCCTGTTCGACGACATTTGTGTTGAAGGCGTGATGCCCCAATCTATGAGTGAAGCGTTAATAGTAACAATCCTCAAGCCGGGCAAGCCGCCCAACGAGTGTAGCTCGTACACACCTCTGTCACTCCTCAATGTTGACGCTAAGATATACGCGAAGGTGTTGGTGACTCGTCTGGCGTTGCTTGCTCCTAAGTTAGCCGCACCAGAGCAGGCGGGTTTCATTCCTGGTCGAAACCTCACCTATAATATTCGTACAGTGCTGGGCACTATGCAACATGTCAGGCAGGACGTGAAAGCCATAGCAGTCTTCCTCGATATGGAGAAGGCTTTTGATTCTGTGGAATGGCCGTTCATGACCCGCGTACTGCGTCGCTTTGGCCTCGGTGAGCCGTTCCTCCAGATGCTTGGCGCCCTATATCACACTCCCACGGCGAGGCTTCGCCTGGGAGATCTAGTGACAGATACATTCCCGATAAGCAGAGGAACTAGACAGGGCTGCTCATTATCGCCGCTACTGTATGCACTAGTAGCAGAACCACTCGCATGTGCGTTACGTGAGTACCACGGTAACGAAGGTGTTGGTTTTCCAACGTATAAAATAGTTGTGTCGACGTACGCTGACGACACCCTACTGTATGTTCGAGATCCGGAGTCTAACTTGTCCGCTAAGCTCAGAGAGGTAGTGCGCTTTGGTGCGCTGTCGGGTCTGAAGGTGAACTGGACAAAGTCAGTGGCCTTTCCCCTTACCCCGGCTACTAACAAGTTTGATATAGAATATCCGCTGCAATGGACCCAGGAATCGGTTCGGTACTTGGGGATACAACTGCACACAGACTCCGAAACAATAATGAGAGAAAACTATGGCGTGGCAGTTAGAAAGCTGGAAGATGATGTGGAGGCGTGGTGCAGGATCCCGCTATCCCTTATGGGACGCATAGCCATCATGAAAATGGTGGTGCTGCCCAGATTCCTATTCCTCTTCAGTGCTATACCGATGGTGTTGTCGAAATCTTTCTTCTGGACTGTGACTCAGCTCCTGATTCAACTAGCATGGGGCGGTAAACAACATAGAGTGAAGTGGACTCTCCTCACGCTCCCGTATAATATGGGTGGTCTGGGGGCCCCGGATTTGGAACTGTACTACAGGGTCGCGCAGGCGGCACACCTGCACACGTGGATACATGGAGACGCGAATGTCCCCCATATACGTATGGAGCATGTCTTTGCGGACCCTCTCCCTCTTCCGGCTACGGTTTTCAACCCGGTGGACCGAAGGACGTGAATATTAGATTCCATAACTGCCACCAATCATGCCTGGCACTCTCTCCTGCAAGCTCAGCATGGGGCGATCCTCTACTCCCCCAGCTGGCCCATTGAGTGGGCGCTGTGGGTAGCTCCAGTTAGAGAAAGAGGTGTGGTCCAAGCATTGCAAAAACTGGGGATCACCAAGGTGGGTGACTTATTCTTGGAGGGCCGAGTGAAGGTGTGGGATCAGGTAGCGACTGAGCACTGTGTAACCACATTGCTGCTCTGGTTCCAGTTTCACAGAGTGCGCAGCGCGCTATTGGACCTTCTGGGCCCTGATCTGGCGGAACCGCCCGAGATCCCGTAGCTCACATATGTGATTAAAACGGAGGCCCCGTGAAAGTTAATTACTAACCTTTACAAGACGGCAATGTCACATAGAGAGCGACAACTTATGAAAGCCAGAGTGGCATGGCAGCAAGACTTACAGGTCACGATAGATGATGACATGTGGCGATATTGTTGCGCGAATACTAAGAAGATATCGCTGAATGGCAGGCACAGGTTAGTACATTTCAAGTTCCTACAAAGAGTGTATTATACCCCGGAGAGGCACCATAGGTATGGTCTCAGGCAGTCATCTGAATGTGAGCGGTGCCACGCACAAATGGCGGATTTTATGCATCTGGCTTGGTGGTGCCCGGGAGTCCAGAAATTCTGGGATAGTGTGTTTGTAGAGATGAATCAGATTCTAGAGCTAGAACTGACTCCGGACCCGGCGTTGGCATTGCTTGGCCATTCCAGGGGACTACCGGTCGCGGCAAGGCGCCTAGCCGATATGGGAATGCTCATGGAGAAGCGAGTGGTTGCCTTCTGCTGGATGAGGGGCCCGCTGCCGACGGTCAAGAGGTGGGCACAGGATATGTTATATTGTTGCACACCAACTGAACATTACAGTAAGCTGCTACCCCCCACTAGCCGGCCAAAGAACTTTTGGGGTTTGTACCACACATACTTAGAAAACAGAGACTCAGGTAGCGCTGCGGGAGAGGAGATAGATCGGGGGAGTGAGCGGTCGGATGCGGTGCCGCATGTCGAGGAAGAGCAGTAGTTGTACTTGACACACTGGCACCATGGAAGGGCTTTGGGACGGTGCAGCGTCGGAGGAGGGAAGTGGACATCGGCGGTGAGAAGGGGCGATCCCCCCTGTGGTAAATAAATAATTAATTACCGGTACTATTTTTGAATACAGTGAATAAAACAGATAGCTCAATAAATAAGAGACAGGATTCGAGGTATCTTGAGTCTTTCAGGCTTTAATCAGGCATAAGGGAAGGGACAGGAACGGGATAGCCTGCACGGAAATAGAATGGATGGCAGCTGCCAGGGAATGGGAATGGCATGGGGGCTTTCAGTAACAGTACACAATATATATATACTAAAACAATTACATTACATTCAATACAGTAGGCGTAGCAGTAGGCGTAACTCGTAGCAGTCGCGAAAGATAAGGACAAGATGGGTGTAACAAGAAGGCGTGTACAGGGCGTATACATAGACATGTGGTATGAAACGTCACAGAAATGTCATGAGTGGGCGGAAACATGGAGGGGGCTGCCTGAGAGCAGCTGGGACCTTTAACCTAGTGGTGCGCGCAAACGGACAATGACGTGTTACCAGGGAGAACTGGGGGCTATGACTTCTGCACTAGAAGAGGAGACTAAAGTCTGCGGTGTCAGGACGACATGTACCTATGGCATATCTGGTATCTTGTGTTTGGAGTACATGTTGATAGAAACTAAAAGTTATCAGGGCAGAGGCTACTTGACTCTAAGACTGGTGCATGCATAATTCTACATGTATTGCATGAGCTAGGAATATTCTATGAATATTAATACAGTATTTCTCTTACATGGAGACAGAAAGACTAGACCATGGCTGAAACTATTGATGCGATTCAGTAGCTTAGGAATGCAGAGAAGGAGGGCTGGACTGATAACTAAAAGCATAACATACTCTTGGCAGACTGGGAGGCAGAGCCAGGCCGGGCCGGGCACCGTGCAGCAGGAAGTAAGTGAAGGGTCAGGGATGCAGGTGGGGGCTGCATCACTCCTCGGAGCGGGTTCAGAAGACTGGAGCTTGAATCTGGTGTCCGGGCCCTTTTGAGGCCTAGAAACGGGGACAATGCGGTGAATTAACGTGTACACTGTAAATCGTGGCAACATGAGCCTAATACTTGTTGCTTTCACGAGAACTGGAAACTGACATACTAGAGTTGGACACAACTGTAATTGCGTCTTTAATCGATCATAGGGGGCTATATGCATATCTAATCATGCACATATAACATAGGATGGGGAACACGTAGGCACATATAACATGGCAAAATTTACTTTTCCACATTCCCTCCTTGTGCCCTACGTTTCCATCAGGAAACATCAATATTCATGATACCATCTATCTGTTCATATAGCATCATTTGCTCGTCTCGAATTGTCTTGGAACGGGACTTAGGACTAGGAATACAGGATGTAGCACACAAGCCGCAAATCGCAGGGCCACATTGTAAACAGAGGCAGCAACTGAATATGATCATTACTGCTATACCTAGGAATGACAATACTTTCCATCCCCAGGCAGATATGATACTCCAGAGCCAACCGGACGATGTCCAGGTGCCTGGATCTTGGTGTAACTGATGGGCAATTTTATGAAGTCTGGTTATAGCTGAATAAACAGACGGCGCGTTATTAGGAATGAAAATGCAGCAACTAGATCCGATGACTCTACAAGCTCCTCCTCTATCGGCCAATATGACGTCAAGAACGAGACGATTTTGGAGCACGACAAATCTAATGGCAGATTGCTCTTCGGTTAAGTTACCTAGAGCGGAAGTAGTCTCATTCACTACTGCTTCAAGGGTTCTGGTTAACCTACGTATTAACTTACTATTCTGGACAGGGCCTATAAAGAAAAAGAAACCTTTATTGAAGTCTTGATATTGTTCTAGAGTAGTTTCAGTTTGATCGACAATTGGGGACTCAGTCTCCCTTCTATGTCTAATGTGTACTAGATGTGTGTTTCTGTGATAATCGGATGGGGCTAGAAAAACTGGTGGCAGTAGGAAGGCAATGTAACATGTTCCATCCCAATCGAGGGGCAGACGAACATATGCGGTCTGACCACAAACAAAATAAGAATGACGTGAGGCTTTGAAAATAGATTTCCCACTGTCACTATACTCGACCACAGTAGTACAATCACTATGTCCTACATGTGCGGAACCATTCTTTCTGACACATAATTCGCCTTTGACTGGTAGTACTGAAATAGCAGGCAAATCTGGAGTAGTATCGGACTGAACATTCAGAACCATGAAATTCGAGGAATAATTACCTAAATCATATACTTCATTTTCTAGATCTAAACCTGTTCTGTGGGGAAGACCTTGCTTGTCTGGGAAACATGTTCGATTCAAAAGGGACATATCAGTTGAGGATGACGTTAACGTGGACCATGCTCCACACGAACCATTGTGTGACAACGGATAAGGAAAGAGTGGCAGAACTCCCTTCGGTGTCTGGAAAGGGGGGAGTCGACCACACACCCAACAATTAGTGGCATTGCTGGTCTGGTGTGAATAGTGTAACATTCTGATAAATGTGTTATTACGCATAGCAAGACGATAGGATAACTCGTGAGGAGGCAGATCACTAAATGTGTGCTCTACTGTAGCATTAGAATACATATGTACATGTGAAATAGGAAAACATAAATGTAAAGCATAACTTATACATGTAACCATAAGACTCAAAAACAATAAAAAGAATAGAACGATAATACATCTTTTAGAGTTTTGACTAACTCTCTCACTATGTGGGTCTATCTCATACATGTCAGGAACCTGTCTAACCGCTTCACCCGAGAGGGACTTAAACAATTAAACTGTCTGACTTATTTTACTAGACCGGAGTTTTGCTTTATACTCCTGCTGCGGAGTTTTCTCTAACAGGGGAAGTTTAGAGTCTGTGTCTGGACAGTCCTTAAGAATAGGGCAGTCTTTGATAAATGTCTTTGGCCGCAATCCATGGAATTTCTTGATATGGCTGGTATGCACCCAGCCTTTGCGTCCCTCGAGCTTGACGGCGGTCCTTGTTGTTAATAACACCAGCTGGGGCTCCTTCCAACGGGGCTCCAACGGACTTGAACGATCAAAATTGCGCACCAGGACGAATTCTCCCGGAACGACTTCATGCGGTTTCACCTCAGTGTTGTCTGGAAAAGCAGCGGCAACCTGTGAACGACAAGAGTGTAGGGCAGACATCAAGGAAGCTAGGTAATCTGTCAGCATATTACTGGAAACGTCTGTAATCTTTCGGGGCATAGGTGTACCCCACATATTAGGAGGACGGCCGAATACGACCTCGTACGGGGACAGACCTGATCTAGAGTGTGCAACCATTCTCATATAAAAAAGGGCAACTGGCAGTGCTACCAACCAATCTACACCTTTTTCTGCGCATACTTTTGCAATGCGGATTTTCAATGTCTGATTATGTCTCTCCACGAGACCGGCTGCTTCAGGATGGCATACACAATGGAACTTCCACTGGTACCCTAACAGAAGGGAAACTTGTTTCATGAGCTCAGATGAGAATGGCTGGCCGTTATCTGAATACACGACCCTAGGTAATCCATAGCGGGGAAAATACTCACGAACCAACTGCCTGGCAGTGGTCGCGGCTGTGTAATCTGGAACCGGATACGCTTCTGTCCATCTGGACAAAGCACATACAACTACGAGGACATACTTGAAACCTCGACATCTCTCCATCTGAATATAATCCATTTGGAGGACTTCAAAAGGGTGGTCAGGAGGTTGGAATCCACCTTGTTCCACCGGGACACTTTTACCTGGATTGAACTGACAACATATCATACAGGTACGCACTTTCTGTTTGGCTGCTGCTCGTAAATGCTTGTTGAACCATATGTTCTGGATACTGTCTAACATGGCCTTTTCTCCTAGGTGTACTGGACTATGTGCGGTATTAATAATGACTTGAACCATTGAGTCGGGGAGAAACCATGTGGCTTTTCCCTTCGTCAACCATCCCTGATCTGTCTGGACCCCTCCTTGTTCGGACCATTTCTTGATTTCATCTGGAGTGGCATGTGACTGTATATCTATTACATCTTGTGTAGGGTCCTTAACTGTCATACAAGTAGTCTGATCTGGAATGAGTGTCGGTGTCGTGTTAACTGGAATGTCTGGAGTCTGAGCTGTAAGCTTGGCTGTTCGATCTGCCAGGTCGTTACCCTGGGAAATGATGTCAGTAACTTTCGTATGTGCCTTGCACTTCATAATGGCAATAGCTGTCGGCAAATGTATTGCATCTAACAGGGCTTGAATGAGGAGACCATGCTGAATCTTAGTTCCATGAGAAGTCATGAAACCTCTCTCTTGCCAGAGCATTCCAAAGTCGTGTACGACTCCGAATGCATAACGTGAATCTGTATATATGTTAACTTTCAGGTTCTTGGCACGTATACAGGCTTGGGTCAGAGCGACTAGCTCTGCTGCTTGAGCAGACAGGGTATCAATACGGTGTGTTTCTATAACTTCAGTGTCTGTAGTCACTGCATACGCGGCTACTAGTTCTCCTGTACTTGTTCTCATACATGAACCATCCACATAAAGTGTCAGGTCAGGATCAGGTAATGCAATATCTGTCAAGTCTTGTCTTGGCTTTGTCATGGTGTTAACGACTTCCACACAGTCATGTGTGGCAGGATTTGAAGTAACTGACGGTAACAGTGTAGCGGGATTTAAAACTTTGCAGCGTCTGATTTCTATGTGTGGCTGAAACAGTGTCAGTTCATAACCTGTTAAACGTGCAATTGTCAAGTGCTGAGTCTGAGTTCGGTTTAAAAGAACTTCCACGGAGTGTGGAACTTGTACTGTCAGGGAATGTCCTAACACTATGGAATCACTTTGTCTGATAGCTAGAGCTGTGGCTGCAACTGACTTGAGGCACGCAGGCAGAGCCTGGGCTACTGGATCTAATGTGCTAGAAAAATAAGCACAGGGCTTGTATTGTCCTGCTTGATCTTGTGTGAGAACAGATAATGCAGTACCATCACGTTCTGTGACAAAAAGTGTAAAAGACTTACTGTAGTTCGGTGTTGCTAGAACAGGTGCTTGGCATAAAGCTTTCTTTAACTCATTAAAAACAAGTGTATGTTCCTGGGTCCAAGGGAGGACAGTCGATACTGCTGCCTCCTGTGTCGTTAACTGTATCAGTGGTTTGGCTAGATATGCGTACTGAGGAATCCATTGTCTACAGTAAGAAGTGAGGCCGATAAAAGCTCGTACCTCCTTCTGAGTCTTGGGCTGTGGAAGATGTGCTATTAACTGGATACGGTCAGGTGTCAACTGCCTACCCCTCTTGGACAGTAAGTGTCCCAAGTAGACCACTTGCTGGACACAGAATTGTAATTTGGAAGGGGACACCTTGTGCCCCATCTCGGCCAGGAAATACAGGACTGTAAGTGACGCACGCTCGCAGTCACGTTCAGAACGGGCTGTAATTAACAGATCATCGACATACTGGAGTAGGGCAGTGTCAGTTGGCATGTGAATATTGTCTAGTTGTCTTTTAAGTGCTTGACTGTAAATGCTAGGACTTTCTGTGAAACCTTGAGGTGCTCGTGTAAATTTATAGCTTCTTCCATTTAAACAGAAACCAAAAAGGAATTGGCTGTCTGGATGAATGGGGACACTAAAGAATGCGTTCTTGAGATCGATAACTGAAAAGAATGTGGCTTCAGAATCAATAGCTGTCAAGAGTGATGAAATATCAGGGACTACTGGGTACTGGGGTATGATACACTTATTAAGTTCTCGAAGGTCGATCACTAATCGATAAACTGGAGGTGCATTTGGATCAGTACGTTTCAGGACTGGAATGATAGAAGAATTACATACATTGGAGTCAGTTTCTACAACTACTCCTTGAGCAATAAGCTCGTCAATAATTTTGGATAAGGCTGCTACAGCCTCCGGTGGCAATTTGTACTGTCTGATTCGTGGTAATACAACACCTTGCTTTAGAGTCACACGATGGGGTGTAATGTGCATACAACCTACATCAGTTGGACCTTGCGCCCATAAATGCTGTGGTACATTCAATAATCTTGGATCAAAATCACGTAATACATAATGACCTTTAAAATCTCGCAGGAACAGTCTTACTCCCTCTGGGGAGCAACAAATTATGGCACCTAATTCTTTCAGTGTCTTAATGCCTAATAAATTTTCTGGACATGACTTCGTAAGTAACAAATCAGTAGTTCGGGACAGTGGACCAACTTCTAGAGTAACTGGTTTCGATATTTCATTAACAATAGGCTTTCCTGAAAATCCAAGGGAAACATTTCTTGAGCCTGAGAGCGGAGCCCCTGGAACCTCGTCATGACTGATGGTAGTCCTACTTGCCCCTGTGTCAATCAGAAACTTTCTGTCTTTCCCTAATACATGACTATGTACATAGGGACCCTCTTGATCTACAGGAATCTCGATGAGAGGCAAGCCAACCTCCCTCTCTAGGCTGTTTCATGAATATGGTTGATAATCTGGATACTCTGACTGTGCATACTGGTACATCTGCTGTGTAACGTGCTGTGTTGCAGCGATAGGCTGCGGTACTGTAACTGTCTGTTGTGCGTTCTGCGGTGGCTGGGAAGTCTGTAAAACTTGTTCTTGTCTAGGCGGACGTGGTCTTTCTTTAGTCTTACCAGTAGCTATGTTGTGTTTCAGAACTGCACACTCGTTTATAAAATGACCTGGCTGTTTACAGTAATTGCATGTCCCTTTAACGGGAGCTGTAGGATGACTGGCTTGATTCGGACCCCTCTTTTGACTGTCTTGTGGAACAGATTGTGCAACTAATACTTTCATTTTCGTGTCTTTCATACGTCTTCTTTCATGTTCCTGCTCTTCCCTGATTCTGTTCTGGTGATACTGGAGCATCTGGAGCATCTGTGACGGAGTATTAGCTTGCCAAGTACTTTCGACTTTCAGGACTCGATTTTTAATTTGTGGACTTGAATTCTCGACTAGTTTGGTAACAAAAAGATGAGGGTACGATTCACTACTTGTTTTCAGACCACTATTAATAATAAAACATTTCTCAAATCTAGAATAAAAATCACTAGTATCTTCATCTTGTTTCTGTTTACAGGCTGAGATGGCATCCCAGTCTTCCTTTTTCGTGGCTAGTAATCTTGGCAAGACTTGTATTAATAACTCGGGCAATTCTTTAGCTTTATCCCCAAGACCGGTACCTGGTACTCGTGTATTATCTTCAGCTTCTAGAGCTGTCCAATCTATCTTTTTCTCTCCCACCTCCCATTCTTTTTCTTTTAGTTTTTCATATATGCCCGCAGGCAACAGGACCTTTAACATTTTAATGATATCAGGGTACGTGTATTCTCCCATACGGAGCATGTCCTTTAATTCACGGTGGAACCCTGCTGGATCTTTATCATGACAGGGAATTAACTTTTTCATCTCCAAAAGTTCTATTTTTGTGATGGGGTGTAAACAAATACTCGTTCTAGAGCACCCCCCGTTGTCCTAACTGGATGTACTTCTCGTAACGGATTCTGTCTATCTATGTAGAATGACTTCCTTACTGGGGGTGGAACGGGAACAAAATGCGGATTCAGAAAAGTTCGGTATTTGTGGCGTTGTTCTAGAATGACATTAATTAAATCGGTACCTAGACCTTTCCATCTGTACTGGAGTAACTCGTTTAGTACATCATGTAGTGGACCTGGATCAGAATGCTGTTCCTCATACAGGGTAATGAGGTGCTGGATCATATACATACCCACCAGTCGCTGCTCGGCTGGGGGCAGTTTCAGGAACATTTGTGCCACTATTTCGTCTGGAAAAGTGGTAGAATCAGTAGTCCACCGGACTGCTGATCGGGCTAGTTCTTGTTCATGCATGGTATTAAGTTCACTATAACCTATTCGTGATTTCAGAATTTTATCGGTAGCTTGGAACACTTGCTCAAGAGAACATTGTTCTGGCACTGGAGGAGAAAAACTTTTCTTGTAATCTGGACGTGAATGTCTGTCGGAAAGTCTAGTTCTACCTACATACGCTATTCTGTCGGGATTCTCGCTGTCTACCTCTTCACTTGAAGAGTCATTCTCTTTCTCGGCTATTTTCCTTGCTTTCTCTTTATAGTGTATGTCTAGAATTTCCTTACGGATTTTCCTGTACATAGCGTCTATACAATTCTGTGTCTTGTGTTTTCCCTCGGCTATATTATCACTCCACTTTGTCAGGACTTTCATCTTATCTTTATCTTTCTCAGGATAGTCTTGTTCTCTTATTAAACAGTTAATCAAAAACTGTAAAATCAGATGTTGAGTCTCGACTTTTCTGTGTGCCATAGCTTCGTGAATACTTTCTGGATCCTCCCCTGTACGGATAAAACGATATATTCTATCTAGATGGTCCTTCATGTCTGGCAGAGTAACCAAAAAGGTGGTAACTCGTCGTAAACGTACTGAATACAGTATCATGTAATCTTCACCTGGTACTGAATCATATACGCAATCAGTAAGGTATTTCTTGAGGGCTGCGTAAGTAGAGACTTTCGGTGTACGTTGTAACGCTGCTTCTCTCAGCGTCATTCGTTTCGTTTGAGGCGGGGTGGTAGGAGCGCCTCCCGCCGCCCCTCCTGGGCTAGAGTCGTCAGGTAATACCGGACGTGCGGGTGCTGGTAACATGACTGGAAAAACGGGTGCATTTACTGTAGGCTGGGCCGGGGGTACATTAGCTTGGTCCCCGGGACCAGTGGCTGGAGGAACAGGGATTACATTATTAACAGGGTGCTGAGGTTGAACAGGTGGAATATGATTTGCATATTCTGGGACTGTATCGTCCAAATAGGACGAAAGAAAAATTTCAGCTGCGGTCGGTTTATGACGTAGCTTAGTCGGGACTAATGGTGGCGGAAAATTACTGGATGCTCCCGGGGTTGCCTTCGGCAAGCCCTCGGCAAGAAGAGGATACATGCCCCTTATAAGAGCATTTCTCTGTCTGTCTGACTGTTCTGCTCTAACTCGTTCACCTTCTTCGATTAATTCCCTTTCTTGGGCTTTTTCTGCGGATTCCCTACTTAATTCTGTTTTTCTGAATTCTTTTTCGGTTCTTTTATGAGATTCTTTACGCCATAACTCGATGGCATCTTTCTGGGACTGTCTGGCTTTCTTTTTCCATAATGCTTCTTCTACTCGCATGATGCACTCGGCATCCCATGTACCTGATACAGGCCATCTATATTTCTCTTCTAGATCCTTGGTATAGTCGACCCATAAATCTAAATACAATATGGCACTTAAGCCATGCTTATGATACATAAAATGTCCTGGACTGTCCCTAGGCGGGACAGGAACTGATTCTTCGAGTAACCCTTTCCGGGTTCCTATCTGCCGTAACTTGGAAAACAGAGGCATTCTAGACTTGAATCCAAACACAATACAATACACGATAAACACAGTAATGAATAGCAAAACAAATCACTCATACCACGACATTGACAACACATTAATAACATTAATAACAGTTCGAACAGAATATTACCTAACACATGAATTTCTCGAGAACAGACTTACTAGAATTACTGGATGCACTGCTAAAACAGTACAGAACATACCGGTCCCATAAAGAGACACGTCGGACCCATATCCACCTAGGTGAATACTTCGGACTGGATCTGTGTACCCAAACCCAACGGACCAGAGACAAATTAATTGACCCTGTCTAGATACTACCCCAGCAACGGTACTCACCGGGCAGCAAGAACGGAAGGCCTCGGACTGGACTGGACTGCTACGACGTCGGACTACGAACTTCGGACTTCAGTTACAGGTGGGCCTCCGGATACCTCGGACCTTGTACTCTCGGCTTGGGCTCTGGTCGGGACTCGCCGCATTCCTCACCGCCTCGTCTGGATGCTGGACCGCAACCTCCGTCTCCTCCGTGGGCCTGAGGGATACTTGAAGCAGAAATATCTGCACGTGCACGGTATAGTTCCGTCACGGCTGCAGAGGGTCAGGGGGCCTGCGTGGCTTCGCCGGCGCGTGGGGAAAGGGCAAGTCCCTATTCGGGCGCCATTATGTGGTAAATAAATAATTAATTACCGGTACTATTTTTGAATACAGTGAATAAAACAGATAGCTCAATAAATAAGAGACAGGATTCGAGGTATCTTGAGTCTTTCAGGCTTTAATCAGGCATAAGGCAAGGGACAGGAACGGGATAGCCTGCACGGAAATAGAATGGATGGCAGCTGCCAGGGAATGGGAATCGCATGGGGGCTTTCAGTAACAGTACACAATATATATATACTAAAACAATTACATTACATTCAATACAGTAGGCGTAGCAGTAGGCGTAACTCGTAGCAGTCGCGAAAGATAAGGACAAGATGGGTGTAACAAGAAGGCGTGTACAGGGCGTATACATAGACATGTAGTATGAAACGTCACAGAAATGTCATGAGTGGGCGGAAACATGGAGGGGGCTGCCTGAGAGCAGCTGGGACCTTTAACCTAGTGGTGCGCGCAAACGGACAATGACGTGTTACCAGGGAGAACTGGGGGCTATGACTTCTGCACTAGAAGAGGAGACTAAAGTCTGCGGTGTCAGGACGACATGTACCTATGGCATATCTGGTATCTTGTGTTTGGAGTACATGTTGATAGAAACTAAAAGTTATCAGGGCAGAGGCTACTTGACTCTAAGACTGGTGCATGCATAATTCTACATGTATTGCATGAGCTAGGAATATTCTATGAATATTAATACAGTATTTCTCTTACATGGAGACAGAAAGACTAGACCATGGCTGAAACTATTGATGCGATTCAGTAGCTTAGGAATGCAGAGAAGGAGGGCTGGACTGATAACTAAAAGCATAACATACTCTTGGCAGACTGGGAGGCAGAGCCAGGCCGGGCCGGGCACCGTGCAGCAGGAAGTAAGTGAAGGGTCAGGGATGCAGGTGGGGGCTGCATCGCTCCTCGGAGCGGGTTCAGAAGACTGGAGCTTGAATCTGGTGTCCGGGCCCTTTTGAGGCCTAGAAACGGGGACAATGCGGTGAATTAACGTGTACACTGTAAATCGTGGCAACATGAGCCTAATACTTGTTGCTTTCACGAGAACTGGAAACTGACATACTAGAGTTGGACACAACTGTAATTGCGTCTTTAATCGATCATAGGGGGATATATGCATATCTAATCATGCACATATAACATAGGATGGGGAACACGTAGGCACATATAACATGGCAAAATTTACTTTTCCACACCCCGCTTGGTGCTACGGATACACTGGGGGGTCACTGTGGAGCGCTTAGATGGTCATTACGGGAAGGTCGATTATAGGCACATATAGGTATCTGATTGTGCTGCCCAACTTTGCAGGGGTGACAGAGACTAGCGGTATGTTCACCTAACTACTATGTGTGTAGCGGGGAGGGTTGTGTGTGTGGACATTGGGGTGGGGGAGTTTGGGTCTGTTCATTGGTTGGGGTTTCTAGAAATAAATTGGCGTGACTTCTGCAGCATAAATTGGATGGGGTAGGGATTAGGGGGCTGTCTACAGGAGATACCACTTTTTCGGAGGGGGACCAGTGGGCTAGTTCACACTTAGTCTCAGAAAGGTTGTATGTTTGCATTGTCAATATGTTACGCCGCCGGACCCCAGGGTTGTCGGCTACAAGACTGTGTAGACTTGGACAACGTTGCTAGTGATTTAATGACCCATCGTCGCCGGCCTCCGGGTTGTAGGCAGCGGGCTGTGTATGCTTGCAGAAGTAAACAATAAAGGTTTTTGAAACTTAAAAAAAAAAAACTAAAGAATTCAAGGGCAAGTAATAATGCTGGAGCTATACCTTGAATATAGAGTTCTTAATACAAATACTATTAAGTCAATTCTAAGGACTTAACGGAAAAAAGTATCCTCAGAAAGGAAGGTACAAATCTCCTACAGGCATGACTGAGAGAAAACCACAAGTTTAGACTATGCAATTTCTGGGAGCAAGTAATGGATATGACAGAAGGGCGAGAGGAGCCTCCCCCATTCTATCCAATCCACTTGTGCATGCCTTCAGCAGGAGATCTCGACAAAGAACCTGGCTTGCTGCCCCATCTCACTTAACCAAGTTGCAAACGGCCTTCAACAAGGTCCTGTCCCACCTTGTGCAGCAACCAGTGAGTGCAATGCCTGCAGTACAGCCGGGCCCTGCACCATGCCTTGTTCAAACCAGAGGCCAATATTGACGTTTACAATACCTAATGGGACAAAATATCAATAATGACCGCCATGGTATCTTGCTGATGTACCCTTAAGGAAATATCAGTGATTGATAAGCTCGCCCATGTTGTTGCATCGGAATGTGTGCAACAGGTGGGCCAGGCTTATGGGATGAAATTGAGTATAAAACCTTGCAAGTACCGGTTTATGGCATTTACCATTTCTTTCTTCCCTCCTAGTACTGCCTAGGCTTGGTGAGTGCTACCTCCTTTGTGACAGCGCACCTGGAAAGAGCTTTTAATTGCCCATACTAAATAGTTTTTTTAGTGCGTTCAGTTTCCAAAAATGCATATGCTTAGATATTTTTTACCCAATTTCACAGTTGGCTTGGTAAAATGATGTGAGTTATGGCACTGGAACAAAGAAAAGCTTAAGGCTAAGTGTATTTAAAAGTACATTAGTGGGGACCCTAGTTTAAGTAGTTAGCAAGGTGAAATCCTGAGATGTATACCATACCATTAAAGAATTTCCACTCTTTAAAATAAATATAATATAGAAATCATCCTTATGTGTCTTCAGTCCATATGCCGTCCTGTATTTGGTGATCAGCCAAGGGATTAAATATTAGTTGATTTGAGGAATGTAGCTTAGAGGTATAACTCCAAAATAATCAAACACGAATACGTGCTCATATCTACAAGAAATGAAGCCCTCAACATATAAATCATTGATTTCAAGTATTTCAGAAATCTCGTTCATGTGTCTGAAAGACTGAGAAAATGATTAGGAAGTGAAAATTAATAATTTTGTAACAATGACAATAACTGAATTTCATTTAATGCTTATTACAGAAGCATTGACATTTTAAACATTGTAAATAATAGCTGTTACTTATACCCAATTTAGCAAAACTTAACTTATCAATCATAGAAGGACACAGGCCTTAATTGCATCTCCTTGGATTCAAAATTGTGACTTGTAGGTCACAGGACATGTCAACAGTCAGCACTCATTGATTTAGTTCATCAGCTTATCTCGAGAGAAATTGCTTATGTAGTACAATCATATCCATTAGCAGTGATGTATATATTACCTGAAAACAAACGTATTGAATGAAAAGAAACTGATGGATAAGGTTTGATTCTGGCATACCACAAAATGCTTGTCCCTGGTGGTCAAACATGTACTTTCACAGTTAGCTCAATGCAAGATTGATTGTCCACATCTAATAACTTTATCAGACGTTTGAAATATTCTGAACAAAAATTATAAGTTGTGTAGAAGGAATAATGAGAATTCCTTCGTTGGTGCAATAACTGTTTGGTTGAGATCCACATGCTAAAATTACTAATTTTATAGAGAAAATTGTTGGGTGGTTACATGCACCACTCTCAGTCAAATATTGTGTCAGATTCTGGTTTGAAAGAAGCATTCACGCACTGATGATCTGCACTTTTATGTTTATCAATAAAATTTGGCATTACATTTGTATAGAGAGATCTTATTGGCAACACAGACGTCATTTCAAATGATATTTCTGCTGTCTAAAAAGCAGACCTTTGAAGCATATTATTCTTGGTTACTAAAACATGAAAAGCCATCTATGTTCAGTTGATAAGATGTCATCGCTCGGATAAGCATTCACTGGTAAATCATGCAATTGCTCTGGAGTATGAAGAAAGAACGGATTGCATTTTCATGTGTGTCATCATTGTTACAAATTCGTCCGTTGAAGACAGATGTCATTACGGTGAGTATCTCATACTAGGACTGCTTATCACTAGTACTTCTTATACCTGGAATATTTGTAGTGAGGAGATGAGTGGATTATTTTAATGGGGAAAACGTATGGAATAGTAAACTGTAACTAAAGTTGGATTCATAAGGCATTGATTGCACGGAAACTGATTGTTTTTATGACAGTTTAACAATAAATCACATAATTTGCATTTTCTAAAACGTTCCTGCCCAGTAAATTATTTGTTATATGATTCGTTTTCTTGCCTGAGATTAATGCATACCGGTTGGGGTTAATATAGTAACTACTTTCTGCTTTACAGCTGCTGATCATGAACAAAGAGATTGATGCTCGTCAACTAGACTTCCTGCTCAGATTCAATATTGACCACAGCTACAACTGCCCTCTAGACTTTCTCTCAAATTCTGCATGGAGTGCAATTAAGGTATACTATACATATCTGTGCTATAATGAAGATTGCATAGGTTCTTTTTACATTGAGTTAGCAAAAATGAGGAAACTATTATACAGAACACCAAAATGAGGACAATAATTGTCAAGAACTAAACTCTACCCTTTCTCTAGGCATGTGCATAACCCAAACCATATTTCTAATACCCTAATATTTCACTTACATATTAATATAGACCTAGCTTTAATTCTTCAAACACGCCTAAGTCTAACTTTGATCCTACGCCTATATATACCCCAAGAATTTTAAAGCATTGAAAAATATTAAATGAAAAACGCTTCCGATGTTTGAAGAATTTCTTCATTATTATTCACTACAAAAATTCTTCATTCTGTAATCTTCAAAGTAATAGTTTTCATTTTCACATAATGCCAAACGTGGCAAACTTCTAAGTGGGTTTGTTGAAGGGAAAATCATGTTAACAGTTTTTCAGTTGTGGAGAACCATTTAAACTTCAGTACATTTCACAAGTGCAATATACCCTTATTGTCATCCCTTCCAGACAATGAGTTTTATGGACGAATTCCGTGGCTTGGACCGAGATATTGAAGGATCGCCTAAACGCTGGAAAAAAGTTGTCGAATCAGAATGTCCTGAAAAAGAAAAGCTACCCCAAGAATGGAAAACTAAAAGCTCTTTGCAAAAACTGATCATGATGCGTGCTTTGAGACCTGATCGAATGACATATGCAGTCAGGTTAATATATTCCTCATACTTTAATCCTTGCGACTTAAAATTATTTCAAAATTACATATTATTATTGGGACACATTTAAAATATATCTATAACTTTCTTTCACACAGAAACTTCGTGGAAGAGAAGCTTGGGACAAAATATGTAGAAAGACGCAAAACTGAGTTTGCTAAATCCTTCAGTGAGAGCAGTCCAGCATCCCCCATTGTTTTTATTCTGTCGCCAGGAGTAGACCCGTTAAAAGATGTGGAGTCATTGGGTAAGTGTAGCACACATTGTTCTACTTGCTGGATGTTTTTTAAGGCACAATTTTGGCATCTATGAATATCCAATGGCGAATGACAAAACGTCTTTCCATTTTAACGTTGATCAGCTGAAATGTAGAACTGTAATTTATAAGGCCACAGCGGCATTTTGAGCACTATTTTGTTCTCTCATTCTAACAAGGTTGATCCACACTGGAAAGTATCTATCCATTCATACTAAGGGTGCTTTTTACATTTTCTCAGAGAAAATATCTATACCCGCCAATATTTTTTAATATTTTCACTGTTGTTCCTTCGCACAGTGTCTCTTAGACCCAAGTGTTGAGTAGTCACAATGGTAAATGTACTATCCCCAATGGTGGTTATTCATAGCATGGGTGTTAATACATCTTGTTGATTAGAGATACTACAGTGCTCAATACATTACAGATTATGCTGTAATCCTATAATAGCTCTTTTTCCACTCCTGTTATATTGTGGGGAAGATGGCAGACACTTTTTGGTAAATATTTAATACAATTCCGAGAAATCCTGGTTGTGGGGTCCCAGGGCAGTCGGAAAGTAAAGGCCCTAGTTGTAGCAATCAGAGTTCTTTATGTGTTTTGGGATACGGCAGAACCTCAAATTGGGAACCATGTAACTATTTTAAAACTTTTGGAACAGTGTTTTTATTGGCATTTTTCAAATTACTGCACAGTTACATAATATACCAGTAGGACGCTTCTAATCATGTTGTGCAGTATCCAGACCTGTTACTTACATGTATTGAGATATCAACACTGACAACAGCAAGTTAACCAACGTTTTAAACAGTGGGTTCCCAGTGGGGTATCATCTAGCATCTATAATCAGGAGAGTGGTGGGGGGAACAGGGGTCAGAGGGGCCCCTCCAGTGTTTAGCCTCTCCTCTCTCCCCCCCCCCATATATCGCAGTCAGCTTTTTCGAGATGAGACAGGTCTGATGAAGGTAGTTAAATTAGATCACTTCAAATCAGGTATCCGGGGAAACTTTCTGTGGGTATGCCAACATCTTTGCCCATTCCTGATCTGACACCTCCCTGCCCAATATGCCATTCCACTTATGTCTTAGAGCGACCAGAGGGCTGCAAAGGTCTGGACCTACACATCATATATAAGGAATTGTCCCGTGGGCAAATCATAGACCTCAACAAGGACCTCCAAGAGCATCACTGTATTGGCGACATAAAAATCGCCAACAGTCACTAGCCCCACCTCTGTCCACATTGCCATCTGTGAAGCTGAGATAAATGTGGGAGGGTCCCCATGCAGTAGCCCCACCGGAGAAAGGGCGAGGGTGTACCATGGGCACTACAGCATCTTCCTAGCATTGCACCATCAGCTTTGGAGTACCGTCACAAAGAGCAAGCTGTCGCCCTTCCTCCTCAGCATTCATCACAAAAGTCCAGCCAGGAGCGCTCCCTGGTTAGGCACCGACCCTATTTGCCCCAACTCGGTCAAGTTTGCACCATCCAATCAAAGCATGATCCATTGCAATTGGGCTGTCAAATAATATAACTCAAAAGTCTGGCACCCATAAGCCTCCATCCAGAGCGTCTCTAGAGATACCCAATGTCACCATCCATCCCGTATAAGCTCCCTCAACCACAAATCCATTCAACAAAACCATGGGGCAGGCACCCAGGTGGGGAGGTTGGTAACATAATAAAGCCACCATGGTAGCATGGTCATTTTAGTTAATGCAATCTGTGCCATAATGGGGAGTTTTTGTGTATGCCAAAAGACCACACATTTCCTCACGGAACGTACCACCACCTCCACGTTGGCCTCTCAGATATCCTCTATGCCAGGGTAGACTTTTTATACCCTAATATCGGAACGTCGAGGGGGCTCAGCTGATTTCTTGCCACAGAGTCTTCGGCTTTTCTGAACCAGGCAACACCATGAAAACAGACGTCTTTGCCAGGTTCACTCTATGCCCGGATATCTCCCTGAACTCATGTAAGAGCTCCAACATAAAAGAGACGTCAGTGTCCATGTCGGACACATACAACAACAGATGTTTGGCGTAGGGTGATATCAAATGCTTAGTACCAGCCATCCGAATACCCCTTACCCACCCGTGCAACTTGCATAGCTCTGGCCGCGGTTCAATAGCAAGAGAGGGATAGAGGGCTCCCCTGTCTGGTATGCATGGCTTTGCATTGCCTCATAAATATGTAGTAAGGCATGGAAGCACAAAGCGCTGCCTTGCCTCACTCTGCATCCAGGAGGCACTCAATGGGCATTAGGGTGGGTGCTCCCACACAACGTCTCTGGATTTTGACGATGCCCCAGATTTACAAAATCACGCAAACCTGAGGGGGTCAATGCCAAAACCTTACATCATGCCTGCAACAGAGCCATCGTGCAAGGGTGCCTACATTGGCGCTAGGCAGCAAATTGTGCACCAGCACAGGGGGAAAGGACAGGAATGCACCATATTTCATAAATACGGTGCATTCCTCACCATTCATATTGGCATAGGGCAGCGCATCAAGAAGAATTGTGGTACTGCCCTATGCTAACTGCATTAAAAGTTTCCCACTTTAACAAATCTCTCAGGGTGCCATCAGTAGCGTGCATTAGATTATATGCCCATCTAAGTACATTTGCCATAGAGATAAAGTACATTCTAGTGAATGTAAATTCCAGATTTAAGGCTCGTGCAGAAGTTGCTTAACTGAGGGAGAGTAATTTTAGAAGATGCTTCCCTTTGTATAAATTCTTATTTGACTATCTGTTGAGGGGAATATACTCAAGAGCATAATAAAATGGGTGGAATTTCCCCCCATACATTTCTAGTAGAAACTTAAAATGGTGCCTTCCATTAAAATTATAAAGTGTAATCAGTGCGCCTAGATGGGCTAGAGCCTTTTTCCCTATATGCAATAAGCGTGACTTGTTTTCTAAGGTCTGAGTGAAGACACTACCTAAATAGATGTATGTTTTTACAATGTCTAAAGTTCCACGAAGGTTGCTATACGAGGAACCCCACTACTTATTCCCTCTAAAGGGCATCACTTTGGTCATAGAAATGTTTAGTTTCAAATAATTTTACCCAGCATACATATATAAAGTATTCAAGTTTTGTTGAAAACAGTTTTTAATTTGTAAAAATATAATTGCCATGTCACTCACCAGGAGGCCACTGCAGCTTTCACCACCCATTGCCCCTGCAATCGCTGCCAGTGACAGTACCAAAACATCTACTAACCAGATTCTCAAAAGTTTGACAGTACAGAATTGGTCAGGCTCCAAAGATATAAGAATGGCTTTGGTAGGAGGCACTAGTCATTTTGAATGTACATAGAATTAATAAACAACCGTTATTGTACTCATCTGTAAATTCATCAAACAGCCCCACCATGCAGCAGACTGTCATTAGTACCGGTGTAGAAAATTATGTGCCGGTGCTGCGCACTGGAAACTACAAGCTCAAATTAAGCACTAGTTGGAAACAAATTGGAGTAAGATAAAAAAAATTACATCGTCCGAATATATCAAAACATGCAGATCTTGTGAAGCAATTCTCGGAGGGAAATTCTTAATATTAATAAATTGGGCTGGTAAATCATAAAGATAAATGGAAAACAAAACAAGAGCTAAAATACACCCCTATTTCAAACCGTTCTCTTTTAAAATCTTGGGGATCAAACCCCTACTCCCACCCATCAGGATTTTGCACCAGGTGGATGAATGTAATGCAATAATCAATGTTAATAAGTTCAAAGGTATCTCCAGTTTGACCAGTTCCTTCCAGAGGGTTGGTCTACCTATCCTGTCAAATGCTGTCCAAAAATCAACAAAAACAGAATGTAAAATTTGCAATTTTGACACCACATATTTCTCGATCAAGGTTTGGACTATTGTCCATCACTTAAGGCCCTCTTATGACTTTGACAGTGCGGCGCTGGGTCCGCCCCGCTGCCCTTCCATAGTCGTAGTCAGACCACCTGCCAGATTAGGAGCTTCCTCCTGCCTGGCAGGCTGGTTTTTGACAGCCCCACGGCGGTGCCTCTAAAAACAGGCACCGCAATGGGAACACCAAAAACAATTCCTGCACAGCATGGACTGAAAAGTCAACGCTGTGCAGGAACTGGGGCGCTTGCACACAGTGTGCATCCCTATGTGGAGGAGGCACAGGGGTACCTGCAGAGCCTACTTTGTTTCCTATCTGCCACAGTGTTTATGGAGGGGGAACCTCCATGACACCACCGCTGGAGAGGAAACTCATAATATGCTTGGTAGGACTGCACTGGTCCCGCCAAGTATATTCCGTCCTCCTGACTACCGTAACACTGCCAGAGTGCAGCGGTTCCCTGGCAGCTGCGGCAGGGTTGTGGTGGTTCCAACTCATAATAGGGTGGTAGGGAGACCGCCACCCCCACGCCCCCGCGAGTCTGACATCTGTGTACCACCAGACTTATAATCGGGCCATAATGTTTATAGCTGAAGCGTACCTGGACTTGAGGATTTACAAATGTAGCATATGCCCCCTACTCTAATTACTCTAGGTTGCTTGTCTCAAATATCTTCCCTGGGACATAGAGAAGGGCAATTTGATGGAAGGGAGCAAGAGCTTTTTTTTATACAGAGGAACAACTATACTCCCAGTCCAAGAACATGGTGTTTGCCCTTTTTCATAGCAGTGTGCAAACAAAGAAACAAGGCATTTGCTCCAGGCTTCAAAAGCATCCTTCAACACTTTTATCAGAATCATATCAAAGCCCATGGCTGCAGATGGTTTTGATTTTTTTTTTTATAACTGTCTCAATCTGCTTAGCTGTTGAAAGTTTTACTCGCCTGATATATACATTTAGTATTTGTGGAGAGGGTTGAGGCATCTCACACTTTTCTATTACAGGGTTTTGTGCATAGATTTTCTAAAAATAATTAAGCTACTCAAATAGGAATTGCAAAGGGGGCCTGCTTATTTTCAGGGAACTTGGCTGTAAGATTCCTGAAGAATGTATGATTTTACTGTAATGCTGGTTGATAGAGATCCAAACAGTTTTGGTCTACTATTGCTTTGTTAAACATAAAGTGAATGTTTCTCCTTTTTTTCCGTAGGGCTTGTATTTCTTTGTCTTTAGGTACCAAAAATTCGATAAACTGCTGCTTAAGTTTGTTAATTTTGTGGGAAAGTTCTCCATCCCTGGGATCTTTATGTATTATTGCCTTCTTCTTATATAGCTTACTAGATCTCTGAATCACGTATAAAGCTGCAGACATTTTATCTTTACATAATTGGATTGGATTTGTTTCAGCTGATAGATTTTGATCCAAAGGGGAGGTGCTTATCTTATTCATCTTCATGATGAAAGGAGACTTTTAGAAAAACTGACCTTGTTTTGGATCAATTGTTGCAGTACCATAACCTACATTTAGCGGCCAGGTCGAGTTTTGTTGGAACTGTAACTCAAATGTTAAATGAATTATCACATGTTTACTGCCTTGGCCAAATTGTACTTGGAGCTATAATGCAGTTTCTAAAGCGCATAGCTACCTCATATGAGGTGTCCCAGCATTAGGTATAGGCAGGGCTTTAAGTGGGATGAAAAAACTGGGAGGTCTCTCTAAGAGGCGTGGCCAATGTATTAAGGGCGTGGCTTAAATCACAGAAGCTAAAAATCTGTACTGAGCATAGTGTGCCGACCAACTTCTATTTTGCTGTTTGTCATTGCATCCAGATATATGATACAACAAGTAACATCATACCAGGCACGCAACACCCATTGGACTCAAAGGGTTTAAGCCCCCCCTCCCCCGTCGTGTGTCAGCCCGGGATGAGACAGCTTCCCGGGCACACACACAGCCGCGCCCGAGTACATCACAGGTCTTTAAAAGACCATTCGCATGTTAATGGACCTTGCTGTTGTTTCACCACTTCTAAGAGCCCCTGCAGCTCCACTCTGCCTGTTGCTTAAAGATTCAGCACCCCCCCAAAACATTTTCTTAGCCCCCCCCCCCGAAATTTGGCTCTAGTTTCGCCTCTGCATCATACCTACAACAAGTCAGGACTATTGGCTTTGTGAATGGTTGTTAGTTGCATAAGATAAATAAGCAGCAACTATGGCTTGTATATAATATTGAAAAAGATTCCACTTAAAGCTCTGGTGACACCACGACAATGTTGCTGCTCCTGAGTTTCAAAAAGAGAAGGAAACTCCAGAGAGAAAATGACTCTCTTTGAAGGATTTTCCTTCCCCTACAACATTTGCCTGGCATGACGTCATGCTGTAACTTCTCCACTTGTGAGAAGTGAGCAGTGTGAGCATTGCACACTAGTGAGAAGTGAGCAGTGTGAGCACGTGCACATCGATGTGCCTGCTGTCACTGCAGTCCGGGCTAGGGCACAAAACAGAGCCCGATATAGACCCGTTTCGAGGCCCCCTTTAAAAAACTGCCAGTGCTTAGACCCGGTGAGACACGGCCCACTTAAAGCCCTGGGTATAGGTATCCGCAGGCCTAAATGCAGCTGTTAAGCCCTAATAAATCCTGAGCTGACAAAACAAGTTTCATTTTTGTCTGAAGATACATTCGGACTTGGCCTGATCCTGAACCATCAGGGAAAGAACATTCCACAATTTCTGCACTAAATAGCTGAAAGAGCTCTCACAGGTGTTCCCTTTTGTTTACTTTGGGAACACTTGCCAACATAGCCCCTAATGATCTCAAATTCCTCTATGATACGTATGGTCTGACAAAAGATTGAAGGTACAGTGGAACTTTGTTAACAAATACCTTGTGACAATAGCACAAGGCTTTGAAAGAGGATCTCTGCTTCACCTGAAGCCAATGAAGCTTTTTAAGTGCAACCCCAATCGACGCATGCTTTGGCAAGTTCAGTAAGTGACGAGCAGCAGAGTTCTGCACTCTTTGGAGTCTCTTAATCCGACCCTGTGTAACTCCAAGATATAAAGAATTACAGTAGTAAAGCCTAGACATAATCAGGGAGTGGCGGTGCGTCCATTGGGGGCGCTAGGGTGTTGCTCCGCTAATACCACGGCCCCATTCAAATTCTTTGTTCTACTTCTCCGACGCTAATACCAATCAGGACTCCTGATTGGAGTTAGCGTTGGAGAAGTAGAACGAGGGACACTGGGGGGGGTGGGGTGGGACGGGGCTGAGGCAGCACTCAGGGAGTTGAGTGACAGCAGCACACTAGACAGCCACAGTAATAGTGCACATGTTCGTTTTTGGGCTTGTAATTTCTATGATCAGCCCAAACATGCGCACTAGCCTTCCCCAATCCTGGTGCTGCTGGAGCAGCCTCAGTAGGGGGGTTGGCAGTAACGTTGAGGCTGTTACTGTTTGTTTAAGAGAGCGGGACCCCGACCTAGGAGCAGTTGAGCAGAGGCGGTGCGGACCGGTAAGTCTTTTATTATATTTTAATTTTAAAGCAGGTTACCATTACTTCACGCCGCCAAGGTTTCCTCTGAGGTTCTTATGTCATGTCTTCGACATTTACTGAGCTCACTCTGCCATGTATTTGTCCCCATAGAGGTTCTGGAGCCAGGCCTCCGTGTATATATGCATGTCTAGTCCAACCTTCTTCCAGCGACTGTGCTGCTGCTTCATGCCATATTATAGATTCTGTTAAGATCAGACTGCACGGGGTCGGATTCTTGGTCGATCTCAGCATTCATTTGGAGGTGTGATTTGGGCTCCAGGGTAATGGCATCAGTTGACTGGTCAAACTGGACAGTAGGAAGCATACAATCAAAATCTGGATAGGAACTGGGCTCAATCCTGGGTGTCTGTTGCTGCCACTTTTCACTTAGGGCTCTGTTGCTCACTTTTGACCCCTACTAGCGGCTGCCTACTCTCTTGTGAGCTTCGTTGCAGCAGGGCAATCCTGCACCCTTTTGGGCCTTGATTGATAAACTGTTTTAAAAGAAGCACAATCACTCTTGCTTCCTAAACGGGATGTAATTAATTAACATTGGAAGCAAGAGTGGCGTGCTTCTTTTAAAACAGTTTATTATGTTCACCAAAATTGTTTTTCGAGTAATATAATACGCAGTGCCTGCCTCGCGCATGAAAGATGGTTTCTGCCTCAATTGTGTTAGAGCCAGTCCGTACCTATCTAGTTGGACTGTTTACATTTGGTATAATTTACGAGCCTTCACTGCTATTACGTTACGTATTTGTGGTAAAGCGTCAGCATAGTAGTAAGAAGAGCAACAAACAAGAAAAGGAGTAAGAAGTGTAGGGCTAATTAGAAGTATGATTTGGTGAAAATAGGACTGAGTAGGTGCAAATCTGTGTAAGTATGAGTAAGTAGAAATAACTGTAGGACTAAGAGTAAATAAAGATGTGAAATATGATTAAGCGTAAGTAGGATTAAGTGTAGGGTCATGGGTAGGAGTAAGAGTGATGACAGAAAGGATGAAAGATAATGAGGGAGAATATGAAAGGTGTGAATATATAGAATGGTTTATTATCACTCTTTCAAATGTCACCAGCCGCCACTGGGTCTGAACTACTGTTTTTTGCCAGCTTTGGCAAAAACACAGAATTTTCCTAAGCATCTTTTGTAGTCCAAAGCAATTTCCTGCCACTGCAGTTATTTAGCTATCAAAAGACAGTTTTTCTGCAAAGTAAGTGCCAACATTCTTGACCCTGGATTTGGGAATGGGTAATGAGCCCAAATCCTTAGGCCACCATGCAGAGGACCAGGGGCCATATTATCAAGAAAGGGTGCTACATTATCACCGCTTTTATCGACAGGAAACTGCTGCAAAAGCGGCGATAATGGGCTTGATAATATGCCCTTGTGAATTTCCATGGAAACCCAGGTTAACACCAGAACCTGGGCTTCTATAGGAATTCACAAGGGCATATTATCAAGCCCATTATCGCCGCTTTAGCGGCAGTTTCCTGCCGATGAAAGCGGCGATAATGTATCGCCCTTTCTTGATAATATGGCCCCAGATGTTCAAATGGATGCCCAAGGTCAGAACCACGATCATCCAGCATTAAGCTTGAGGCAATTAAAATCCATCCACCTAGTGCTCTTTGCAAGCCAGAGGCATAGGGAGGAGGCCATGTGGGAAGAATTTTGTGACAGCTTGATGATAAGCTGTGTGTCATCCGAATATAAGATGATGGTAAACCCATAGCGTTTGATGACCTCTTGCACCTGGCACACATACACATTAAACAAGGTTGGACTCAAGGAGGAACCTCTCGGGACTCCTTACTTCAATAGATGCACTTATGACTGGTAAGGTTTTTGCGACACCTGAAAGGTGCACCCCTGCAAAAAAGAAGCGACCCAACTCAGCGCTTTATGGCCCACACAGCAGTTCCTGAGTCTTTTAATCAGGATATTATGGGACAGAGGGCCATATGTATCAAACTCAGATTTTGCAATTCTCAAATAGCGATTTTTTGCGAATCTGGTGCAGGGAGAGACAGCACCTCCACACTTCCCTGGACATTTATACTAGGGCTGCAAACCAGCTGTCCTCTGCCGCATCAGTGCTGGCACGTCGCTGTGTAAGCATGCAGCATGAGTTAGCACACTGCTGCAAGGATGTAGCCAGGGGACTAGTGCAAGTCACATGTGCGGTGGACCAGCTGTGGGCAGCAGCCACTTGTGGCACAGGACCCCTCAGTTCACTGCAGGAGGATGGACAATCGAGCAGGAGCAGCATCACTCCACCCATCCCACAGGACAGGCGTCATAGTGCGCGTCAGGGTAGAGCTACCGATGCCTCAGGAGAGGGCAGTGGGAACCCTGAGTGAGGGGCAATGAGCCGTGCGCGCAGACAGTGAAGAGGCCTGGGTGGCACATGGCAGTGGGTGAGTTAACCCATTGCACACTGACTCATGTTTGTGAAGAAGTATTGCACTGAGTTTTCAACATGTGCGAGACAGTTAGACTAACATAGTGTGCACGTCAGGCTGCGTGATGGTAACTTTCCTGCACGTAAGGAAATAAAAACATACTTTTGCACCAATCTGGAGCATTGTGTCATCATTACTCACCTAGAAATAGTTCTGTGTGATCTCATCTTGCCTCTGGCGCCTGGTAGCCGCACCAATCACACCGGCTGCCCTGCATCTTGGAGCTGGCCCCTCCTCATCTGTTGAGTTTGAATCTGTGAGCTCCACTGTGGTTAAACAAAGTGTGGCACGCAGTTCCCCAATCAAGCAGGTCAAGTAGCACGGGGAATGAATGGGTGGAGGCACACTTAAGGGGGTGGGGGGGGGGAATCTCCTCTTCGGAACTAAAACCCTCACACACCCAGCAAGCTAGGTGTCATGCTTCATCATATGGGTTTGCTCCTCGTCGGGTCAGCGGTGCAATACCCGGCGGGCACCCATAAAGGGGCTCTTTAGCGGGGAAGAGTGTAGATGTGGATGGGTGGTGAATTAAAAAAGGTTAGATAGTCCACTGGGTAAATTAATAACGTGGTAATCTAGCTTATTAAAATCGTGAAGACAGGTTGCTCACTGGTGCAATGATCCAGGAGAGCAATGCTCTACTCTGTGTTGCTTGTCAACATGTTTCATGCTAAGTGTTCAATATGGTACATTGCAATTCGTCAGGACCTATAAAAAACTATCTACACCGTAGTATGGTGAAAGTATTCTACCTACCACTGGATTCAGAAGGCGGACACAGGGTCCCGCCACTTCTAGTGATACCCTATAAACCAGAAGCGCTGGCTTCTACGGCAAAACACACAAGATGATGGACGGAATGTTGCACAATGGCAAACAATTCATCTCCAGTCACAGATCTGGGTTTAATCCATCGTTATTTTGCTCACCAAGCCACCCCAGTTCAGACATGGCCATATGCAAATCAGTCTTGACCCTGTGCCTCATGGGAACAGTCCAGTCCGAACTGCCAAGCCATGTTTTCCCTGGACCGGAATCTAGCAACCTAGGACCGGTTTCTGGCTATCAGCCGTCTTCAGCCAGGATAGCTTGACTCCAGTGGCTTAGTGAGCACGGGACCCACGTCTGGGCATACCCTTCCCACATAGGGTGAACAGCAAAAAACACACAAGATGATGGCTGGAATGTTGCACAATGGCAAAACGTTCACCCCAGTCACAGATCTGGGTTTAATCCATTGTTATTTTGCTCACCAAGCCACCCCAGTTCAGACATGGCCATATGCAAATCAGTCTTGACCCTGTACCTCATGGGAACAGTCCATCCCGAACTGCCAAGCCATGTCTTCCCTGGACCGGAATCAAGCATCCTAGGATCGGTTTCTGGCTATCAGCCGTCTTCTGCCAGGATAGCGTGACTCCAGTGGCTTAGTGAGCACGGGACCCACGTCTGGGCATACCCTTCGCACATAGGGTGAACAGCAAAACACACAAGATGATGGACGGAATGTTGCACAATGACAAAACATTCACCCCCAGTCACAGATCTGGGTTTAATCCATCGGTATTTTGCTCACCAAGCCACCCCAGTTCAGACATGGCCATATGCAAATCAGTCTTGACCCTGTGCCTCATGGGAACAGTCCAGCCCGAACTGCCAAGCCATGTTTTCCCTGGACCGGAATCTAGCAACCTAGGACCGGTTTCTGGCTATCAGCCGTCTTCAGCCAGGATAGCTTGACTCCAGTGGATTAGTGAGCACGGGACCCACGTCTGGGCATACCCTTCCCACATAGGGTGAACAGCAAAACACACAAGATGATGCACAGAATGTTGCACAATGGCAAAACGTTCATCCCAGTCACAGATCTGGGTTTAATCCATTGTTATTTTGCTCACCAAGCCACCCCAGTTCAGACATGGCCATATGCAAATCAGTCTATTCCCTGTACCTCATGGGAACAGTCCAGCCCGAACTGCCAAGCCATGTCTTCCCTGGACCGGAATCAAGCATCCTAGGACCGGTTTCTGGCTATCAGCCGTCTTCAGCCAGGATAGCTTGACTCCAGTGGCTTAGTGAGCACGGAACCCACGTCTGGGCATACCCTTCCCACATAGGGTGAACAGCAAAACACACAAGATGATGGACGGAATGTTGCACAATGGCAAAACATTCACCCCCAGTCACAGATCTGGGTTTAATCCATCGGTATTTTGCTCACCAAGCCACCCCAGTTCAGACATGGCCATATGCAAATCAGTCTTGACCCTGTGCCTCATGGGAACAGTCCAGCCCGAACTGCTAAGCCATGTTTTCCCTGGACCGGAATCTAGCAACCTAGGACCGGTTACTGGCTATCAGCCGTCTTCAGCCAGGATAGCTTGACTCCAGTGGCTTAGTGAGCACGGGACCCACGTCTGGGCATACCCTTCCCACATAGGGTGAACAGCAAAACACACAAGATGATGGACGGAATGTTGCACAATGGCAAAACATTCACCCCCAGTCACAGATCTGGGTTTAATCCATCGTTATTTTGCTCACCAGGCCACCCCAGTTCAGACATGGCCATATGCAAATCAGTCTTGACCCTGTGCCTCATGGGAACAGTCCAGCCCGAACTGCCAAGCCATGTCTTCCCTGGACCGGAATCAAGCATCCTAGAACCGGTTTCTGGCTATCAGCCGTCTTCAGTCAGGATAGCTTGACTCCAGTGGCTTAGTGAGCACAGGACCCACGTCTGGGCATACCCTTCCCACATAGGGTGAACAGCAAAACACACAAGATGATGGACGGAATGTTGCACAATAGCAAAACATTCACCCCCAGTCACAGATCTGGGTTTAATCCATTGTTATTTTGCTCACCAAGCCAACCCAGTTCAGACATGGCCATATGCAAATCAGTCTTGACCCTGTGCCTCATGGGAACAGTCCAGCCCGAACTGCCAAGCCATGTCTTCCCTGGACCAGAATCAAGCATCCTAGGACCAATTTCTGGCTATCAGCCGTCTTCAGCCAGGATAGCTTGACTCCAGTGGCTTCTACGGTCTTCTCAGCATGGAGCACCTCAAAAGTAGGTGCCCTGTCCGTTTGAAGGACTCTCTCTTCAAAATCTACCCGCGCGCTGGATGAAGCGAGAAGCCAGAGATCCACTGTGGTGACTTTCCTGGTGGCGCTGTTGTGTAGCATGGCACACACAACCACGATTTTGCAACAGGTCTCGGGGCTGTACTGTAGTGCTCCTCCACTCTTATGTAGGCAGCGGAAACGGCTCTAGAGTATTCCAAATGTCCTCTCAATGGAACAGTGGGTGGCTGTGTGGGCACTGTTGTACCTCCACTTCCCAGCGGTGGCTGGATTCAGGTACGGAGTCAGGATGAAGTCACGGACAGCATATGCGCTGTCACCTGCAGGGTGAGAAGAATCAGGTTACATACTGTCCTGCCACTGCTGTGTTTTACTGGTGTGTCCTTGTGACCAATGCATTTACCTAGTAGGTAGCCCTCTCCAAACTCCCCATTTGTGAGTTGTCGGTGAATACCACTGTGGCGAAAGATTAATGAGTCGTGGGTGCTTCCTTGGTATTTCGCAACTATGCCAGTGGTGATGTGTTTGACATTGCACATATCTGTATGTTCAGAGAATGGTAGGACTTGCTCTTCCTGAACACATACTCATTCTGTGAGGGGGGAAATAACGACATGGGTCTCATCTATGCAGCCAATTAAGTGGGGGGGATGTGCTATCTGGTAGAACTCCTGCTTGGTCTGGTCTAGTGCCTGTTGTGTGCTGGGGAATTGCATGTGGTGATGCAGCCTCTGTACCATTGCATCAAGGAACGCGTGGAAGAAACGCGACAGTGCACTCTGAGAGACCCCTCCTGCTGTGGCTATCACCCCCTGAAAACTCCCTGAGGCCAGTAAGTGCAGTGAGCACAAGACCTGCACATGGGTAGGGATGGTGTGTGTCCTGTGTGTGGGGTGTTCAAGTATGGGTTTGAGCTCCGCTATTAGGTCCAGGATGCTGTCTTCAACTGGCCTGTAGTTCACATGGATCTCCTCCACAGTCGCTGGAACAGGGTAATGCGCCCTCTGAAGATCCTTTCCTGGCGTCTCCTTCTCTGTGCAGCAGCTCTGATTCGCAGCCTCCTGGCTATCACATACAGCCAGCCATTGTGGAAAAGGCTTGTGACATTGTGGGCCTCTTTAAATAGGTTGCGCCTGGTTACCACCTGCTCAGACTTGGTGGTAATTGTGATTACCAAAATTGTGAATTTCGAGAAATCGCAATTTGCAATTTTTTTCATTTTGCGATTTCGCAATTTGAGAACTCCTTTATTGCAATTTTTGCAATTGGCATGTCACAGATTGCGAGTTCGCAAATATATTCGCAGAATCATTGCCTCGCAAAATAGCTAATAGCTAATTTTGCGATTAGCAATTTTGCGCTCACGATGGCTCTCATACATGGGGATTCTCGAGGCCGGGTCACCCCCTTACCCCCTCACCTGCTCGCCTGCTGATCCTGCCTGCCGCCTCGCCTGCAGATCCTGCCTGCCGCCTCGCCTGCTGCTCCTGCCTGCCGATTCCGTCGCCCCCAGCACCCCCGAGCGGCCCAACCACAGCTGTGCCGGCCGCTCGCCACCTTTTCCCGCCGTTGGCCCCCTGCGGCCCCGCCCACCACCGGCCCATTGGCCCTGCCGCTCGCCCAGCCCAGCAGACCCGCCCTCCCATCCCCCTTCTTAAGGGGAGAGCCTGGTAGCCGCGGGAGTGACCACTGTGCCTCTCGAGGCCGGGTCACCCCCTTACCCCCTCACCTGCTCGCCTGCTGATCCTGCCTGCCGCCTCGCCTGCTGCTCCTGCCTGCCGATTCCATCGCCCCCCAGCACCCCCGAGCGGCCCAACCACAGCTGTGCCGGCCGCTCGACACCTTTTCCCGCCGCTGGCCCCCTGCGGCCCTGCCCACCACCGGCCCATTGGCCCTGCCGCTCGCCCAGCCCAGCAGACCCGCCCTCCCGTCCCCCTTCTTAAGGGGAGAGCCTGGTAGCCGCGGGAGTGACCACTGTGCCTCTCGAGGCCGGGTCACCCCCTTACCCCCTCACCTGCTCGCCTGCTGATCCTGCCTGCCGCCTCGCCTGCAGATCCTGCCTGCCGCCTCGCCTGCTGCTCCTGCCTGCCGATTCCGTCGCCCCCCAGCACCCCCGAGCGGCCCAACCACAGCTGTGCCGGCCGCTCGCCACCTTTTCCCGCCGCTGGCCCCCTGCGGCCCCGCCCACCACCGGCCCATTGGCCCTGCCGCTCGCCCAGCCCAGCAGACCCGCCCTCCCGTCCCCCTTCTTATGACGCCCCCTGAGTGACCGCGCAGCGGACGCGCGCAGCGGGAGCACCGATTGAGCGCCGAAGGTGCGCCAAAGGTAAGCCCGTCTGCGCCCGTCCGCGCCTGGACCGCGCCCAGTGCCAGGACCCCTGGCCCCCACCGACGGAAGCCGACCCGCCGGACCTACGACGCCACCGAACTCAACGCACTCAACACCGGCCGAACCCCGGGCTGCTACCGAGCCACACCGAGACGCACCCACGGATCCTTCAGCTGCCACTCCTGTAAGTTCGCCTGCAACCGGACCCACGCCACACCAGCACCCACCAAGCCGAACACTAGCACCACCCACCTGAAGTGCATCCTGATCAACACCCGCTCCGTCCACAGACACGCCGTCGAGCTCTGGAACCTGCTCGACACCACAGCCCCTGACGTCGCCTTCCTCACGGAAACCTGGATGAACGACTCCTCAGCGCCCGACATCGCCATCGCCATCCCAGAGGGTTACAAGATCACCCGAAGAGACCGCGACAACCAGACTGGAGGAGGCCTCGCCATCATCTACAGGGACACCCTCCGCATCAAGACCAACACCGACGACACCCTGACAGCCGCCGAACACCTGCACTTCCAGATCCACACGGACCCCAAAACCACCCTCAGAGGCACCCTCATCTACCGACCCCCGGGACCACGTCAGCCCGCACGCCCTCCCCTCCGCCGACTACATCCTCCTGGGGGACATCAACTTCCACCTGGAGAACAACAACGACCGCAACACCATCACCCTGCTCGACAACCTCGCCAACCTCGGTCTCAAGCAGCTGGTGTCCACCCCCACCCACCTCGCCGGACACACACTCGACGCCGTCTTCTCATCCAGCAAAGACATCACCTTCAGCCACACCACCGGACTCCACTGGACGGACCACAGCTGCGTCCACTTCACCTTCAGAAGAACGACGATCCACCACCACCAGCAACAGGTTGCTCGAAGAAGCTGGAACAAGATCACAGCCGACCAGCTCGCCGCTTCCCTGAGCCAGCACCCTCCCGCCAGCTCAGCGAACCCCAGCCAGGCCGCCGACAACCTCACGAAGTGGATCAGCAACTGCGTGGACGAACTCGCCCCACTGAGGACCCCGCCCAACAGACCCGGCAGCAAGAAGGCCCCATGGTTCACCGACGAACTCATGAGTTCCAAGAAGAACTGCTGAACCCTCGAGAAAGACTGGAGAAGGGAACCAACTCCGGACAACATGACCACCCTCAAGCTTGCCACCCGGAAGCACCACCAACTGATCCGCGCCACCAAGAAAACTGCATTCAAGGACCGGCTGGACAGCAACGCACACAACTGCAAGGAACTCTTCAACATCGTGAAAGAGCTCTCCAACCCCAACGCCGGAAACAACGACATCACCCCTTCGCAAGACCTCTGCAATTCCCTCGCCTCTTACTTCCACAACAAGATCACGGACATACACAACAGCTTCAGCACTCAACCGACGCACGCCACGACCGAACCACCGCCCCCCACCACCACCCTCCGCGCCTGGACCCCGATCAGCACCGAAGACACCGTCCGCATGATGAACTCCATCCACTCCGGATCTCCAACTGACCCCTGCCCTCACCACGTCTTCAACAAGGCCGACGCTGTCATCGCACCCCACCTGCGGGACATCATCAACACCTCCTTCGACACCGCCACCTTCCCGGAGAGCTGGAAGCACGCCGAACTCAGCGCCCTACTCAAGAAACCTACAGCGGACCCCACCGAACTCAAGAATTACCGCCCCATCTCGCTCCTCCCGTTTCCAGCCAAAGTCATCGAGAAGATCGTCAACAAACAGCTGGCCACCTTCCTCGAGACGAATGGATCCCTCGACCCCTCACAGTCTGGCTTCCGAGCCAACCACAGCACCGAGACCGCCCTCATCGCTGCCACTGATGACATCCGAGCCCTGATGGACAACGGAGAAACAGCGGCCCTCATCCTCCTAGACCTCTCCGCGGCTTTCGACACTGTCTGCCACCGCACCCTAGTGCAGCGCCTCAGCAACGTCGGAATCCATGAGAAGGCACTGGAATGGATCATCTCCTTCCTCGACGGAAGAACACAGAGAGTCCGTCTACCACCGTACAAGTCAGAGGCCACCGGAGTCATCTGCGGCGTCCCTCAAGGATCCTCGCTGAGCCCCACCCTCTTCAACGTCTACATGAGCCCCCTCGCGGCCATCGCACGCCAACACAACCTCAACATCATCTCCTACGCCGACGACACCCAGCTGATTCTCTCCCTCACCAACGACCCCGCCACCGCCAGAGCCAACCTTCACGAAGGGATGAAAGACGTAGCCGAGTGGATGACAACCAGCCGCCTGAAACTGAACTCAGACAAGACGGAAGTCCTCATCCTGGGCTCCTCGCCCTCCGCCTGGGACGACTCCTGGTGGCCCCCCGCCCTGGGCACCACACCCAAACCGACAGACCACGCACGCAACCTGGGCTTCATCCTGGACTCCTCCCTCTCCATGACCAGACAAGTCAACGCCGTCTCCTCGTCCTGTTTCAACATCCTGCGCATGCTACGTAAGATCTTCCGGTGGATCCCCACCGAGACCAGGAAGACGGTCACCCAGGCTCTCGTCACCAGCCGTCTGGACTACGGCAACGCCCTCTACGCCGGAACCACCGCCAAGCTCCAGAAGAGACTCCAGCGTATCCAGAACGCCTCGGCGAGACTCATCCTCGACGTCCCCAGAAGAAGCCACATCTCCAGACACCTGAGAGACCTGCACTGGCTCCCGATCAACAAAAGAATCACCTTCCGGCTCCTCACCCACGCACACAAAGCCCTACACAACCAAGGCCCAGGATACCTCAACAGCCGCCTCAACTTCTACGCTCCCAAACGCCACCTCCGATCGACCAACCACGCCCTCGCCGCCGTCCCCCGCATCCGAAGAGCGACAACAGGAGGAAGGTCCTTCTCCTACCTGGCCGCCAAGACCTGGAACTCCCTTCCGACCCACCTCCGCCTGACCCAGGACCACCTCTCCTTCAGGAAGAAGCTCAAGACCTGGCTGTTCGAGCAGTAGCAGCACCCTCCCCCCCCCTAGCGCCTTGAGACCCTCCGGGTGAGTAGTGCGCTCTATAAATGTCTTTGATTGATTGATTGATTGATTGATTGATTCTCTGTTCTGCGATCGCATACACCATTTTTTTGCGATTCGCAGTGTTTGCAATCACAAAACAGCTTCATACATATGGCCCAGAGTATAGAAAGCAGCACTGAAGTGCAACAGTAGCAATGCCGCAGAATTGCTAGCATCCAAAATCTAATGGATTCACTCCGTGCCAGCAACAAAGCTGGCTCAGTACTGTATGAGGGATGAAAGCCAGATTGAGCCTTGTGTAGCAGGTCATGGATCTCTATAAAGCTCGAAAACTGCTTATGTACTAATTTCTCCATATGCAGTGAACCCAGGCGGTAATTTTTCAGCTTGGTGGGATCCAGCAAAGGTGTTTTTAAGGTGTGGGGAGAGGGGTTGGCCTAACGGCTAAGGCGCTCGACCTCGGACCTGGGGATCTGGGTTCGTGTCTCGGTAACGACGCCAAAAACCCCCGGTGATTCTGGGCAAATCACTGAATCTCCCCGTGCCTAAAATGAAAGTGTGTCCTCATGTAACGTAACTGGTGCTATGTAAAGCACTCTGATAACTGATTCGGTTCTGTTCTAGTTCGCGCTATATAAAACTCTGCAAAAAAAACAAAAAAAACACCGCACCATGCTTCCATGGCCTAGGTACTGGGCCAGAGGCCAAGGAGCAGTTAATCAGCACACCTAATACTGAGTAGACCACTTCCACACCTTGTTCCAAAATGGACAGGAATGCTGAGTCTAACTGAGAGCCTGACTTCACTGAAGCATGTGGCATGGTCAGCTCCTCAGGCTCGATGGGCCTAAAATTCAGGAGCTTAGAACTGTCCCCCAAACAGTGGAACCAAGCACTCAAACAAGGGGCATCTCTAGCATTTGCTGTAAAGGAGGCATATATCTTAGCCACCTTTTCCAAGAAGAACTTGGGCAAGACATTACATCCCGCCTTGACAAAATAGGTCGTAACTGGAAATAATATAATCTATAATTGATGAACCGGTGGCACTTCTTCTTGTGAATGATGCCGGCACCTCCCCTATAGACTCTCCCATTTAGGATCACCCAGTTTGAACCCAGGAGTACATATAGCAGCAACCTTCCAGTTTGTCTGCCTTTTATTTGAGTGGGAAGATGGAACCAGGAATATCCCAGGCTTCCTTGAGTTCCTTGTCCTTGTGAGCATTTAGTGTGGCACTCCATATTTTGGCATTAAAATCGGCCATCATTATCTGAAAATGTTGTTCGAACTCTGGGATGGATTCAATTCCATCAAAGATCTCGATCAGAAGAGGTATAGCAGACCAGGAGGAATGTAAATGTAAACAGGAAGACAATATATGTATAAGAATGGTTTGTCTTTGTCATTATTATCTCAATGCACTGTGCAGTATTAGAAGAAAGAAGTACAAAATAACTACAAAATCTCAATGAGAGTTTACACAAAGAAGAATCAAAAGACAGCCTCTAACATGCCCTTTCTTTACCCTCTGTGGACGAACATCAATTACATATTAGCAGTCCATATAGAATTTGGTTATAGACCAGGTCTGGAGGCAGATAATTGATAGATTTAAAGGTACTAACTTGTTGAGTTTCTCATCTCGCAGCCCTGCTAGGTTCCAGGAAACGATCACCAGACATTTTCTAAAATGGGAGTTTGAAAGCATTGTTCAATTTGTCTTCGTTTAACTTCCCAGAAAGCCTAGACTAAGGGCCGTATGTATCAAAAAAGAGTTTTGCGATTCTCAACTTGCGATTTTTAGCAAATGGCAATTAGAGAATTGCAAAATGCAATGTATGTAGGATTTGCTAAAATGTTTGTGAATCCTACATTTTCCTTATTTGCGAATCGTAATTGAGATTCGCAAATAAGGACTACCTTCCCATTCATTCCTATGGGCTAGGAGGCCCATAGGAATGAATGGAAGACATTCTCAATTTGCGATTACCAATTAGAGAATCGCAAATTGAGAATGCAATTTCAAGGTTGCAAGGGTGCCAAAAGGACACCCTGTTGCACCCCTGAAATATGCATGTGTGCACATTTTGCGCACATACATGCCCCGCATGTATGTGCGACATATGGAACTTTAAAAAAATCAAAAAAGTGTTTTTGAAAGAAAATCGCAAATTACCACCAACTTGAAGTTGGTGGTAATTTGCAATTCCTTAAGACCCAATAGCAAATTTCTGGTGCTTTCAGAATTGCATTTAAGGAATCGCGATTTGCAATTCCTTAATTGCATTCGCAAAATAGAGAATCGCAAATTCTGCGATTCTCTATTTTTCGATGGCCTTTTGGGATGATACATCCCAAAAGGCTTTTTCCCGTTCGCAAATGGGATGATTCTGAGAACCTGCTAGTTTGCAAACGGGAAAAAGACTTGAGACATATGGCTCATACAGCCTGATTCATGAAGCGAAATAGCGCCCGCAATCGCTGCGAAAATGCAATTGCGGGTGCAAAATACGGAATTGGCATTCAAGAACAAAATAGCGAATTCGCAAACACAGAATAGCGATTATAATAGCGATTACGCTATAATAGTCGCAGATTCCCGGTAGTCGAGCATTAGCGATACGGAAATAGCGACCAACCACGGAATCTGCGAAAAGAATAGCGAAACGCAATATATTCTCTATCGGCATTCATGAAAAATATACAATAGCGAAAAACCCCAAAATCGCACTTTTGCGCGGCGCAAATTAAGGACAACTCAAAGCAGGTGGTAACCATAAAAGCCATGATTAAGTAAAATTTGAAAAACAGTTGGCCAATCACCAACAGGTCCAGGCCTGACCAATCACACATAAGGACATTCAGCAGCAGCATTAGGCGTTCCACAATGCCAGGAAGGTACATGGTGGTGAGGCGGCGAAGGCTACAGCGAGCAGCACGGAGGAGACGCATGAGGCAGGAAAGGATTTACCGGCAGCGGGTCACCTTGCTGGGCCAAACCAGAGAACAGATATATGCTAAATACAGGCTGAATGGGGAAATGATCATCTGGCTGATACATGAACTTGACCCCCTCATGCAGCACCCAACAAGGCGAAACAATTCGGTGCCTACACATGTGCAGGTATTGTGCAGCCTGCACCTCCTGGCCTCCGGCAGTTTCCAGGGCATAGTAGCGGCTGCTGGTTGGGATATCCCAGCCCACCATGTCACGCTGCCTCCACACTTTCGTTGACGCCATGCTCACCCAGCTCCACCGCCACATCACATTTCCCACGAGCCAACAGGAATTGGACCTGACAAAACGACAATTTTACAATGTAACCCATTTTCCCCATGTCCTCGGCTGCATAGACTGTACCCACGTCGCCATCTGCCCACCAGCTGCCACGGAGTATATGTACCGCAACAGGAAGTCCTACCACTCCCTCAACATACAGATGGTCTGCAATGCCAAGACCATCATCACTGACATTGTCGCCCAGTACCCAGGGAGTACCCATGACTCCTTTATCTTCAGGCACAGCGGACTCCACACACGACTGCTCAGGGGAGAGTTTGGGGAAGGACACCTACTTGGTAAGTACACTTTGTCGACAATGTCACATTGCAATGAAGTCACTGCGCTGCACAGGCAATCAACATCTGCTCCTCTCATTCAGGTGACAGTGGCTACGCCCTACGGGAATACCTCCTGACCCCTTACCTCAACCCTGCCACACCTCAGCAACGGCGCTACAATGTTGCGCACATCCGGACAAGGAACTGTATAGAAAGGACATTTGGGCTGCTCAAGAGCAGGTTCCGTATACTGCACAAGACAGGTGGGGCCATGTATTACAGTCCTGCTGCGTGCTGCCGCATTGTGGCTGTCTGTGCAATGCTTCATAACATTGCAACCAAGCGCCGGATACCTGTTGAGATCTCAGGCAGTGAATCAGAAGGGGACGACCGGCCACCAGCACATGCGCACCATGCACGCGGGGAGAACCCAGCTGAAGGCCACAGACGTCGCAACCACATCACAGAGAACAATTTCTAGCCCACCCTCTTCCCCCACCCCACATATCACAATTGCATGCAAAATGTAATGATTACACAAGGCTAATGTGTGCTGCAAAATAAATATATTTGTTTCATTCACAAAAAAAAGGTAATCAGTACAACTATTTACAACTAACAGTATTCCTTCATACTGTAGTGTGAAAGTACATGGCAGGCTTATAGTCAGCCTGTGCCAGTGTTTTTCTGACAGAGTCAATTGCGCCTCCTGCGCGTTATGCCCAAGCGCCTCTGAGGCTCATCCTCTTCCGGGGCACCTGTACCTGGCGTTGCCCTGGTGCTGCGCCTAAGTGGCGGGACTAGTATGGCAGATTGGCTGCTGACGCTGGAAGCCCCCTCACTGCCATCGTCACCCCCTACAGTGGCAGGTAGAGCAGGAGGGTGTAGTGCCGTTACCGCCGTGGTTAGGTGCTCCAGGACCCTGGTGATGTCCTCACAGCACTGTACTAGTTGGTGCTGCTGTGTGAGTGACCGCCGCGACAACTGTGAGGTGGCATTTGCAGCCACATAATTAGACCTGCTGTAGGAGGCCAGCCGGCTCATGAGCTGGTGGTGGTGCCGGCTTGCTGCACTGCGCTGCTTGATCATCGCAGCAGTGTTTGCCTCCATGGCTGCAGTCATGCGGCCCATGGCCGCCGTCATGCGGTCCATGCGGTCTCCCACTCCGGCCACATTGCGCCCAATTTTGTGCAGCTGGAGCTGAATGGCACCTTGCTGCTGTGACTGGCGCTGATGGATCCTCAGCATGCGTCTTTCTACGCTCAAACAGGCATGGCGCTGTCCATTGCCCCTCCTGCTGATTGGAGCTGTGGTGTGATGGCGAGAACTCCCACGCCTGCTCTGCTGGCCTGTCACAGTGGCTGGCCGCTGTGTTGGCGCTGTCGCAGGCCCAGATGTCGTAGCACCAGCTGCAGGTGGTGTCACAGCAGGCGTTGCTGGTGCGGCAGGGACTGGAGGCACATTAGTGGGGTGCCTGGCTCTGGCTGCGGGTGGAACGGCAGATGCAGAGGCCACAACGGTGGGGGGCCTGGCTTTGGCTGCGGGTGGGACGGCAGATGCAGAGGCCACAACGGTGGGGGGCCTGGCTTTGGCTGCGGGTGGGACGGCAGATGCAGAGGCCACAACGGTGGGGGGCCTGGCTTTGGCTGCGGGTGGGACGGCAGATGCAGAGGCCACAACGGTGGGGGGCCTGGCTTTGGCTGCGGCTGGAACGGCAGATGCAGGGGCCACAACGGTGGGGGGCCTGGCCTTGGCTGCGGGTGGAACGGCAGATGCAGGGGCCACAACGGTGGGGGGCCTGGCCTTGGCTGCGGGTGGAACGGCAGATGCAGGGGCCACAACGGTGGGGGGCCTGGCTGCTGGTGTTGTTGCAGCGGCAGGGGCTGGTGCCTGGGTTTCCGGTTGAAAATCCTCCTCCTGGGCCTCCTCATCTATCTGCAGCCTCTCACTGTCACTGCTTTCTGCGCCACCTGTGAGGGTAAGTGGATACTCATTAGTTGCATGTGACTGTCAGACGTGCTGATGTTACATGCATGCTGGGTGACATTCCCTGGATGGCTGTGGATTTGCGTACTTTGGAACCTGTCTGGCTGCATTGTGGTACTACTACATTGTGGACATACTACATCTCCCACAATGCTTCAGGGCATTTCCTGATGCGCAACAAAGGCATGACTAAGGGCCATTATGTGAGCCTATTTGGTCAGGGAAGGTCATAGGGGACAGGGTCGCAGTCGCATGCCACTTACCTTGGGTGTCTTGGCTGGGGCGGGAGGAGTCCAGAAGTGTGATGCCAACGCACGCCTCCCTCTCAAGGGTGTTCTCCACCTGGTCCTCCAAGGGTGTGTTGGGAGGGACTGTAGGTCCGCCACCTCCAGTGCCCGATGCCTCTCCAAGGCGCTCCGCCACCCTCTCCTTGGCACGACCTCGGAGGTCATACCATCGCTTCTTGAGCTCCTCCAATGACCTATCGGCCACACCCACGGAGTTCACACTGGAGGCTATTCCCAGCCAGATCCTCCTTTTGTCTTGCTCTGGGACCTTCCTGGAGTTGATCCCAAAGAGTCTGTCGTGGTTGGCCACCACCCCTTCTATCAGATTCTCGAGCTCCTGCTCTGAGAACTTCAGCTTCCTCTTACACCCTGCGCTGTTGCTGGGGCCAGGAACAGGTTCCTCAGACATGGCAGCAGTTTGGTAGTAATTTCGCTATCACAAGATTAGCTGCTGCTTTCCGACTTGCTCCCTCGAGGTTTGCCTCACTGTGGTGTTTGGGGGTGGGAACTGCCTGCTTCCTGGTTGTGATGTCATCACTGTGCTCGAAAAGCGACTTCCCGTTTTCCCGATCGCGCAAGATTGCGACTCGCATTCCCGATCGCACGAGATTGCGACTCGCATTCCCGATCGCACGAGATTGCGACTCGCATTCCCGACGCAGGTAGCCGGAAATAGCGATTATTCTGCGATTATAGTTAGTCGCTAACGGATTTAGCGCCCGCGTGCGAGTCGCTTTTTTTTCCCCGTAATGTACATGAATTCTGATTTGCGAGTTCTCAATAGCGATTCGCATTTTATCGCTATTTGAGACTCGCAAATGCCGTTTTTCATGAATCAGGCTGATAGAGACTTAAGCGGTTTTGAAGTCTAGTAAGGGGTGACTATTGATTATGATCTGTCTGCCTTCGTAGTCAATTTGTATAGTGAAGATATTGGTGAGTCACTTTTTAACTGTAGTTGAATCAGGTTGGACCAAATGTCTACTCACACATTTGACAAGTTTTGCTTCTTAGGAAAAGAAACCAATTTAATTTAAGGCAAAGAAAGAGAATGCAATTTTGGATAATTGTGGAGTAACAGGATTCTTTGTCTGTTTAAAGGATTGTTACTATTTGGAAAGAGGTCTGTAATCTCTGTCATTGATGTAGAGATTTGAGAAATATTGTGTATGGTGTCTGCCTTTGATTGCTCTTTATTTGGAGTAATCACTGAGACAACGCTGATGGTTGATGTTCCTGTAAGAGTTGCTTTTAGACTGGTAAACTCAGTAGCGTGCGGATTTAGCATGACACTCAGCTCTTCAAAATTTATGGAATGGAGAGCCGTTAATACCTTTGTCTCCTGTTGTAGTATATGTTGGGATATGTTATTGTTTACTTTAGTGACATTCTTTATTGACATGCAATTTATGTCAATTTGTGGATCAAATGTTATACTTTGGGAACTTTTTTGGGTGATTCTGCGATTTGCTCTTCTTCTTTTGCATCTTTTTTTTTTTTTAGAACTTTCAGCCACTCTCGTGGAGCTGTAGATGTACCTAATGGACCAACATATGCTTCAACCTGATTTTCTTAAGCCCCGGAGCCTTCATGTTTATTAAAAATTGGAAAGCAGGTAGGAGAGCAGGGTAGAGAGTCTGAAGTCAGTAACAGCTCCTGGGCTTTAGGTACTTCTGAAAATAATTTTTGTATGGAGTAAACAGTTCCCTTCTCTTATTTATTTTTTCCATTTGATTTTATTTTCCTTGTTTGAGTTTCCCATGACCTTTTTGGGGATTTCACTCCGACTCAATGTTTGCACCAAGTAGTGAGATGTCAAGTTGTTCCTTTGTTTTAATGCATTTCTTTGTCATCAAGGGTGAACCGTTTTGGCTTATTGGAGGTTTTAGAATTGCCGTTTGAAATTCAAGGTTGTGGACATAGTGGTTGCTTTCTCTGTGAGTGCTAAGATAGATTTGATATTCTTTGTGGGGCCTGCATGGCTTCAGAAAGGTGTATATAGTCTCCAGGGTATATAGTCTCCAGGGTATATAGTCTCCAGGGTAATGAAAAGAGATAATTAGAGGAAAGTCAGGCAAGCGTAAGAGCAGTTTCTTGTCACCCTGGCTGGACAAAATGGCAAAATGGCAAAAATATGTGTTATAAAACATATTTTTGCCATTTTGTCACCCCCCTCAGTGTTGACACCCAGGGTGGCCCGCACCCACCAAACCCCTCCTTCCTACACCACTGCGTAAGAGATACTCTACTGACTCAAGCCATTGCACAGCATGCTGTTAAAGAGATCCAAATTCTCTTCTGTAGATTTATTCCTATTCATGCACATTAACTTGCTGATATCTAAATCAGGCAATGTGAAATCCAGAGAGGGTGCGAGTTATGATTTGAACCTGTGACTTTAGGATGACCAGCTAGGTTGACTACAGGACTTGGACAACTCACTCACAAATCTGTAGAAGCTTTTAATGGAGGGGCATTCTAGTTCAACATTTTGTAAGTCGGAATTTGTTATATTATTACCTTTTAGTGTTTTATTTTCAATTCCCAGGTCAACAAGTGATAGTTTCTAGCACTCTAGGCGTTTTTCACTATTGTAATGCCATCTCTCCCATAGACTTAAACTGGGTTACATTATTACACTTATTATGTGATAACTTCAGTTTGAGAACAGATGGAGAAATACTTCTTCCACTCATTTGAATTGAAATTTAAAATACTCTTTAGTCGTAAAGTCAAATAATGTTATGTTACTACTCTGAAAATGACACTTTTTAGAAAGTTGGCATTTTTCTGCATAAACCAATTGTGCCTTTCTAGCAGGGCCCAGGGTCACATGATTGTGAATGGGTTTGCTGAGGTGTGTTGTGTGTTCCTTCCTGACATTGTGACAAATGAGGCCTGGGTGTAAAAGGAGTGGGTCGTCCTTAGAGGATGGCTAGGAGGAGTTATGTCCTGCCCTGATTACACTTCAAATGACCTTGCCTGCAGCGCACACAAAGGAACCTAACACAAGTACTGCCCTTGCCTTTGTCACCCTACATGGTTTGAAGCCAAACCAAGGGGAAGGGGAAGACCTGACCAACACTGGTTTGGGAGTAGGCCAGTGATTTTCTCCCACACCAAGACTGGTGCTAGGTATAAATGTGGCACCTTCATACCCTCTCATCATAACACTTTTAGTCCTGTGGAAGATTCAGAAGAAGGACTGCTCTGCTGTCTGATGAAGGAAGTCTGGACCTGCTTGTCTCGAACCCAGTATCCTCAGAAGTGACTCCAAAGGTCATTTGTCTGACCTCCTGAGCTACAGGGACACAACAAGCTTACAGGGGCCTTCCCGGCAACTGCCCAGCTGGCAATACCAATTGGACCTGCCTGAGCCCTGCTGCTGACTTCTGCCTGGAGTGAGTCCTGATCCCCAAAGGGTGCCCCCCAGGTCCTGGACCCTTGGCTGGCACCAGAATGTACTCTTACTGCTGCAATACTGCAAGAAAGGTAAAAACCCAGAAGTTTGGGGCTCTTTGTGACAGTGAGTGGGCTCCTTGCATCAGCACCAGTCAATTCGTCTCCCACCAACGTGAAGTTCCGTCAGCGATGTGCTCTTCAAGCAGAACAGTGACAACCCACATCAAATACCAATACAAAGCTCCAGCAACTACCACTCCGTGTGCTCACATCGACCTCTTCATGCCCACGCCAACTCGAAGCTCCTGCTGGGCTCTTCGCATGGACTTGGACTTTGAGAAGGTAAAACCTCCATGGGAACAAACATGGCCCCGGTATCCGACCCAAACTCCATCGTGGTTGGCCTAAACTTGGGACATTGAGCTGGTCCAGTGTGACCAGATAACTGCTAGTGTCGCTTTGTGCTTTTTGGCACGATTTTCACCTAGATCTTTAAAAGTTGATAACTCCGGTTCTCCGTATTGGATTTTTGTCGTTTGGGTGTCATTGTGTTTATTAAATTTTACTTTTTCTAAATTGGTATGCCATTTTTTTGTGTTTACATTTAATAACTATTTGAGAACTGCATAAATACTTTACAGATTGCCTGTAAGTTAAGCCTGACTGCTTTTGAGCCAAGTTACCAAAGGATTAAGCACATGTTAATTTTCTGACTCATGTGGTTTACCATAACAAGGATTGTGTTTATTTTTTAGATGGGACTTCCACCACCATCAATTAATAACCCAATGTCTTACTCCACCACAGAAGGGTATTAAAGTATGTTGGGGCTCTTCATTTCACAGTGTATAGTATAGCCTATAAATGCAAGAAAACAAAGATGCGAGTGTTCTCTGGTATTATGCCTACACTAATTTACTGCTCTATCCATCCTCATTTGTCTTGCGGTTTTAAAAATGTGGTAAAGTCTTGCATTGTTTAGCTTGATTTAATCTGTTTCCTTGGGTTAGGTAAGCCTTGCAGACATTGTGCCCCCCACCTGTAATGAAGTTATGTTCCAAAATCACTAGGTTCTCCAGCCTATTTTTCTTTGCAGAGCACCACATGAACCAACGGTGGGCCATTGGTGCTAAATATGTTTCTCTGAAGAAAAAAAAGTTACGGATACATCAAATATGTGATATCATATAATATAATAAGGCCCAACACGTACTTGGTGCTTGAAGTTCGCAATCACAAGAAGAGCAGTGCCGCTGCCGAGTAAGGGCTGCCAGAAATCTTTGTTATGTCTTTCCAGCATTTTATCTCTTTTGGTTCTCCAGGGGATGATAAGAGAGTCCCTGGCGCGAGACTCTTTACAGCAGTGCAGATAAGTATTGTTATCTCCAAGCGCTTAGAACTTGGCCACTCATGCAAAAAATGGGTTTGAAAAGCACCACCTAAATACAACGAAGCTGAAATCAGTAAACATGGAATGAGGAAGAAAGCGAAACTAAATCAATGCCAAATCCAAATATGGCTTCATGTTTATTTTCCCCCTCAACTTTCCTTGAAACGATATTTCTATATGTCTTACCAAAGTCCTGTCCTTCTTTTAAAGCACATTCTCTCTTAGCAGTCAGCCAGTTCAAGGAGTGTTTTCTTGCCTTTGTGTACTTTAGAGAACAAAAACATGCATGTCTCATTTCTTCAAAGGTTATTGTGGCTCTGTGTTCTGCTTTCAGATAAATGTAGATGTACCTCTGTGAGGTGCATGTGTTTCATTTGAGCGTTGGTGTCTGATGTTGGAGTCATTGCCTCTTGCATTTAGGAAACAAGCTTGGATTTACCATTGATTCGGGAAAACTGCACAATATATCGCTGGGTCAAGGACAGGAAGTCATCGCAGAAATAGCAATGGAGAAGGCATCAAAAGAAGGCCACTGGGTTATACTTCAAGTAAGCTCTTTCTCTTCATTTCATCTGTGCTGCTTTGCAGGCTGAAAAAAAAACATAACATTGCACCTCCATAAAATGCATTTGTGGAGCAGTGCTGTGTGATGAAAGCGTAAACTGAGTGTGTATGTATTGTGCTTTGTCAGACCTGACCTGTGAAAACTGAAGGCACTTGTGAGCTGCTGTCAAGACACACCCCCTATTCGACTATGCATTCTGTGTCGCTGTGTTGTCACAGCGTCGGGCAGGACCTTTCTCATGCTGCTTTCTTCTCACTGGCTTCAGACTCCAACATTGAGCGCCACCCAGGGCTTTAAGTGGGATGAAAAAACTGGCGGGTCTCTCAAAGGGGCGTGGCTAATGTAATTAAGGGTGTGGCTTAAAAACACGTAAGCTAAAAATCTGTGCCCAGCATAGTGTGCCGCCCGACTTGTATTTTGCTGTCTCTGTCATTGCATCTAGATATTTCATACAGCATCTACGATCATACCTACAAGTCAGAACTATTGGCTTTGTCAACGGTTGTTAGTTGCATAAGATAAATAAGCAGCAACTATGGCTTGTATATAATATTTACATTTTTTTACACTTAATGCCCTGGTGATACCTCGGCAATGTTGCTGCTCTTTAGTTTCAAAAAGAGAAGGGAAATCCAGAGAGAAAATTACTCTCTTTAAAGGATTTCCCTTCCCCTACAACGCTCACTTGCCATGACGTCATACCATAACTTCTCCACTAGTGAGAAGTGAGCAGTATGAGCGCGCACATCAATGTGCCTGCTGTCACTGGAGTCCAGAAAAAAACGGACCGCCGGTGCCAGGGCACAAAATAGAGCCCGATAGAGCCCCGTTTCGAGGCCCCCTTTAAAAAACTGCCAGTGCTCAGAGCCGTGGAGATCCGGCCCACTTAAAGCCCTGGCACCACCACATCTCTCAGAAGGAAGTAAGGGAACTCACTGTCCAACCCTTGTAAAAAGGCACATTGACAGTCACACTGTACTTTATTTAATCACATGCTTAACTTTTAACGGTTTTAATCTATGATATTGTATGATCCTTTTGTAATATGCTTTGCACTGGTTTTAATTAACTATGCATAATAAACTTTACCCTTACATCTCCCAGATCACTATAACATGAGTGGAGTGGTGGATGTGGGGGTCCCAGTGCAACAGTAGCCCTCTAAAACTGGCCTGCTTTTGTATTTGGCCTCCCAGCACCCTACTTGTTTGCAATGCAAGAGGGCAACAGGGTGCGTTTTGTGTGGTGAGGAAGGAGCCATAGCAATACCAGCTATTCAGTATTGTTTTTGGAATGGTGCTTTGGGTAGCACCCATAAAAGATGAAAAGATATGGTTTGGTGGCAGGAGGTGTGAGAGGGAAGGTTGGGAAATCTACACACAGTTTGTGTATTGTATGGGCCCTGTTACTTCGGTCAACTCAGTGCCATCACTGATAGTCTGTGGAAGCAGTTATGGTGGTAAAAAGATAATGTGGACAACATACAATTGTAGATTCGTATATAATGGTCAATGGATGATGTCATCGTTGATGTTGAGGAAAACTGGTCTTTCCGCCTTTGGTCTAATGGAAAGCATGGTTGCACTTACTATGCAATAGATAAACACCCTCGCAGTTGCCTCAGGGGCTGGCATGCTCAACAGCAAGGGCAAATAGTTTCAAAGGATGTGGTATCTGTGTGGTACTTTTGAACAAGTTTCAAGGCAGTGTGGCCAAGCTCACTGTGATCTTGCTCAAGCTTGAATTAACTGAGCGTTGGCAATGGGATTCTGCCCTGGTACTTCCCTGCAGGATCTTCTTAAATGAAACACATCAACGGACCAAACAAATTGTGTGGCTTGTTAGTTTTACATTCTTGGTTAATTTGGGCTGTGCATGTTCACTCCAGGTTGCCTTGGTGGAAAATGCCATATCGGTGGGAAGGGTTTTAGTATAAAGGGAACAATTGCGCTCTGCAGGATGGACGGTTGTCAAGTGGACATAGGACTAGGTAATATGGTGCTAACAGGAAAGGGGTGACCCTACAAACCCCTTAACTAGTGTTTGGAACACCAAACCCATATGGTTAAAGCCAAAGACCTGTGCACACATAATTCAAAAAACAGTGTCTGTTCATATTCAATACAATTGGACAAAAAAAGTTCGCCACAAGTTATTCTTGTTTCATTTAATTCTTATTTGCATAAAGACCAGCCAGCCGACACGTGTTTCGTCAAAGCACAGTCAACTTTGACTCTTCAGGGCCGCGTCGTAATAGAGGCAATCAGTAATCCCCTTGCCGGTGATAATTCCAACCCGGTCGATGTCTGGGATAACAGGAAATGGACCATATACAAATTCATTTTCAGGTTTCTTCACTGATACAAATACTGATATAGGCTTAATCCGAGTTACAAAGGACGATAGGATGAGTGTATCCGATCATTAAAAAATTCCAACGTGGAAAGTACTTCACTTAATCGAGAGCTGAGGAAGAGTAAATACTTGCCGATATGGGGTCAAAGAGAACGGATAAGTCCTTTAAGGTGATGATCGTATTAAAGAGAAATGGTCATGTGACCTCGAAGATACCGGAATACGGTCTAAGTGCGAAATGAAGAGGAGACCCCAAGTCTCTGCGGTGTTATCAAAGTTTGCCCGGAAGCTGGAATAGTCGGATTAAGCCTATATCAGTATTTGTGCTTTGACGAAACACGTGTCGGCTGGCTGGTCTTTATTAGGGGTGGACGGACATTTCCGTTCCGCCCACGGAATGAGCGGAAATTTGCACTTTCCGCCTTCCGCAAAGAAGGCGGAAAAACAGGGCAAATTTCCGCCTATTCACGGGAGCCTGCACATGCGCAGTCCTGGCAAGAACTGTGCATGCGCAGGCTACCGCGCATGCGCAGTTTCCAAAGATGAAGCCGCGATGGGGAAGATTGCGGCGCAATAAGGTAAGTTTGATTTAAGTTGTGTATTTAGCCTTTACATTTAATTTAAGAAGGCGGGCGGGCGGGTGGGCGGCCGGGCGGTTCGCGAAACGGAAATATCGCGGAGAGGCACGGAAATTGCTTCAATCTCCGTGCCTCCCCGCGATAGTCCCTTCTGCGACTTCCGCCCACCCCTAGTCTTTATGCACATAAGAATTAAATGAAACAAGAATAACTCATGGCGAACTTCTTTTGTCCAATTGTATTGAATATGAAGAGACACTGTTTTTTTTATTTATGTGTGCACAGGTCTTTGGCTTTATTGGTTGAAAATGCCCTTTGATGTCTACAAAGAGTAAACATTACAGAGACAGGTTCTAATTTTGGTATTTGGATTTTTGATGATTGGAAAAAGTACATCTATGGATAATAAGCAAGGCAAGGTCAACTGGCTACATTAAAACACCAACAAACAATAATATTTACATTTAGGCACTCAGTTCCAAGACACCAGTGTTCTCGAGAAAGGCACTTAAATCCCCTGCTGAAATAAAAGTCACAGCTTCTGCTAAGTAGTATACAAAACATGTTCACTGGTGACGGGGTGACCTTGTTGTAGGGTACAAGGGCAAAGGTACTCCGTGATTTAATTGGATTATGCGCCCGTGAGGTGGGTTGATTGCCATTTCATATGCGAATGGCGACACATTTCTGAAGCAGCCTCTCAAAAAGTGACAGCTCTCCTAAGCCACAGAGGGGTTCCCACATTGTCATCCATGAATAATCTCCCTCCCCCAGTAAACACATCGTACTGTATTGTAATTGCATTTATATAGCACGTACTACCCTAAGCCAACTTAAGGGTGTTCTTAGTTCCCTTGTGATAGTTTGCAAATATATACCAAGAGGGTAGAGAGGCGGTGCTCTGTAGCATGCAGCATGCATCCTATTAATCTGCACAGCTCTAACCAACCTGCTTCACAACGTGCCTCCTCTTAATTAGTCAATATTCCTGCCATCCATCCTCGAGGTGCAGCTGTAAGGCATGTGACAGCGAAACCGACACAGATTTATGTGACGTGGCAAAACAGCTTTCATATTCTGTTTCAAAGTGAAACCTTATTATATCATTTGCGTTTTGGATTTTGAAGGGGACTGGGTTGAGAAAGCTGCAAATAATTCCACAAATTTCAGGCTATTTTTTTCTCCGCCAGAAGCCCCCCTGAACGCTCCAGGTCCACCTTGCAACAAAACGGGTGATCTGATTAGTGTTTGTTTTAAATCTTCATCCTACATATATACATAGACATCGCTTGCTACTTTGCATAAATATGGGTCTCACTGTTCATGTTTCCCTTTCAGAACATCCATCTGGTAGCCAAGTGGCTGGGCACCCTGGAGAAATTGCTGGAGAAGTACAGCGAGGAAAGTCACGCCGACTACCGTGTATTTATGAGTGCAGAACCACCCCCCTCCCTGAAGGAACATATCATTCCACAGGGGATCCTGGAAAACTCCATCAAGATCACCAACGAGCCTCCAACTGGGATGCGCGCTAACCTGCACTCTGCCCTTGATAACTTTGATCAAGTAAGTAGCGCCGTGAAGGCGGCACCTATTGGACTGTCCATTGGGTTAAAAATGGACAGCATTGATTTATAGTAGAACAGGCAGAAAATATATTGGATTATGTCAATTCCTTGAATATTCCTAAAGCAGGCCTTCTGAGCAGGGCCAGACTGGGAACAGAAACCAGCCCTGGCAATTCCGCTCGACCGGGTGAGGGGAGGGGGGTGTTGGGCTGCTAGTGTCAAGAACCACTGCCGGTTTTGTTACTGGGAGCCAATGTTGCAGCATTGCTACAAAACCAGCCCCCAAGGGTCAAAATATGGCCCCCACCCTTTCTGTCCAATGAGAAAAAGCCATGTGCCTGCTACGGCCAGTACGGCCCTGCCTCTGAGTGGTAGTGCCAAACACCCCCCTACCAAAGGGACTAGACATGCCTACATTATGCACGTGTAAGGAATAATAATGCAATCAATAGTTCCGCTTATCACCCTGTCCTTGGTATTGTTCAGCAAACATTAGTATTTATTTATTTTTTGTATTTTTATACAGCGCGAACATTGCCCTTAGAGGCCATAGTGCTTTGCGGGAGACATATGTTGTTACATGGATAGTTACAGAGGATTCAAGAATGACCAAATACTACCAAATATAGTTACATAAGCTCTAGAATAACAAATGGTAACGCATTAAAGAAAAAGGAAACAAATTATACAATAGGTATGTACAGCAGAGAAAAAAATGGTAAGCACCTGATGAAGTGGAGGGAGCGTAGCTCAGTGCCAAGAGTGAGTCCAGGAGGTGAGTGAGCATGTTCTCCATGGGAGGATTAGCTGCAATGGCTTAGCTAAAATATTCTCACGAGGTGAGGGCGTAGAGTTGAGTTTAGAAAGTGAGTGAACATATTCTAAAGGGAGGGGATTGGCCGCAATGACTTAGCTAAAGTATCGTTGATGTAGGAAGGCTTTCAGTTCTGTTTTGAAGGTCGTGAGCGAGGTGGTACTTTGAAGGTTTGGAGGTAGCGAGTTTCGAATTCTGGTTGCGCTACTCAAGAAGTAAAGTTGTTTCATTTTAAAGGTTGGGGATTCTAGCAGCAATGCTTCTGCATTTCCCAGTGGTCTAGAGCCTCCTGAAAGCTTGAGTTTGCCCTTCAGACACTAGGTAGTGGAGGTGTGTAGCGCTTTATGGTTGACGCAGGCAGTCTTGTAAACAGCCCTGGCTTTAATTGGCAATCAACGGAGAGAGGCCAGAGCAGGTGTGATATGGTTATTCCTTTTGGCCCCATGGATGACGTCCACTGTCGAGCGTAGGGTCGGTTTCTAGGGGCTGAGATTGGTTTTGGGCAGACTCACTTCACTCTCAGAGTTAGTGGCTGCCTCCCAAAGGGTGAATGTTCATTGATTTTCGAATCAATGCAGTTATGTTGGCTTAATAGGGGTTGTTACATGTCTATTCCGTGAGACATAAGCATGTTTCGCGTGTGTTTGGTCTTAATAACGTGACAGACTATGACGTATGTGCCGTGATATAAGAATGGCGGGTCCCCTGTGAAATGTGGTGCCAAGCTCATAGCATTCTAACCCGAGTTATTATTATTATTAAAATATAAAAGCAGTGCTTCCCGCCTTCATTAGTTATGCCATGCTGTGTATTTGTGGCCGGCGAAGAAGGAAGATCTGAGTCCAAAGGGATGGGGGGGCGTCGAATGGGTTGGATTGGGCATCGGGTGACTGGAGGGATCTACAACAGATTCTGCAATGGATCTGCAGTGGTGCCTAAGGTGGAGCGATGAGCGCCTTTAGTGAGAGGTGGTGGGTGGAATGAAGTTTCCAGGAGTGGTTGAAAATGCGGTGATGATTGAGAATAAAGTATTCCCTCAGTCTGAATGCATCGCTCCCTTGTGCTTAGGCGGCTTTAGGGATGGATTGATACACTCAGAAAACCTCTTCCTTGTAAGAGAACACAAAACTAAGGAATGTGGAGAACTGAATGCGTTGCTGCTCTTGTACTATAGACAGATAATTGTTATACCTCTTAAATGCATAGATGAAAACATTGCATATTGTAAGCCAGCAGAAAAAATACATGCATTAGAAAGGTAATCGCAGGAGAGAGGGCACAACAGCTAACGAATGCACGAGAGATTCAAAACATAATATAGATAGGAAATGTTGTTATATGTAGGTCAGTTGCATTATATGCTATAATGTGAAAAAATGATGAATCAAAAACACGTTGTGTGCTCGTGGTCAAAACCCTTGCACACTGTTGCTCTGGTATATTTTCTAAAAACTCCGAGGCTTGAGCAATGTCTGCCCCTGCGTTGTGTCTTCCTGTAGAACATCCTGGACCAGTGCACGCGGGAGCAGGAGTTCAAGACCATCCTCTTCTCGCTCTGCTACTTCCACGCCTGTGTGGCTGAGCGCCGCAAGTTCGGCCCCCAAGGATGGAACAAGATCTACCCCTTCAACTTCGGGGACCTCACCATCTCGGTCAGCGTGCTGTACAACTACCTGGAGGCCAACGCGCAGGTACCTTGTGGGGTGCGGTGCGCGCGCTGAGAGTGCGTGGCACGCGCGCGGAACGAGACGTGAACTAAATGCGAACTTATCAAGAGTCGTGAAGTTTGTGATCCAGAGAACGTGCATGTTTGATGCCATCACCACTGCAGAGCTTTGCGGCGGTAACAATGCTGTCAGAAACGGCGCTGAAGCCTTGCGCATGTTTTGTTCTTCTTTAGAAGTTGTGAGTTGTTTTTTTATTATTATGCTAACGTGCCCCGTGTCACCATCCCTTCCGTGTTGTGTTCAGATACCTTGGGAGGACCTGCGGTTCCTGTTCGGCGAGATCATGTACGGCGGTCACATCACCGATGACTGGGACAGGAGACTGTGCCGCACATATCTGGAGGAATACATGCAGCCCAACCAGGTAATGAATGCTCCGCGTCCAAGAGTTTCCAGTGCGAGAGCTCCCCCTGCTGGTCAGTAACGCAGCTGGTCCTTGCACTGCATCAACTTCTTGGTAAACATTACAGAGAATTTTATGGTATTTTTCGAGCGCCTTGTTCATTTATTTACGTGTGTTCTGAGGGTGTTTAATCCTATTCTGAACTTTAACATTTATTATCGTTTTCATGTATCCACATCTCATTTATTTGGACCCAGTACGCATTTTAATCTGTACTACTTTATGGAAATGTCTAAGTAAAGTAAACCTCACAACAAGGGATTAGCTCTGTTTTTAACAACAGCTAAAGAATGATACATATTTCATTTTACATTATGTAACTATAAAATATTAGGAATTCAGGCGGACAGAATCGAAGGCAAAAGTGACAGGGTTTGTCGTCTGCTTTGACAGTTCCTCCCAGGCTCGCAGTGTGAGACATCGCTCTGGGAGGACGAGCATCACCTCATTAGACGTTTACGTAAAGTAAACAAATAACTTAAGGAAAACAAAGTGTCCAAAATGAAGAAATGCATTAAATGCACAGTCAACGCAGCCTGCAGTCTTAGACGGGCTTTGTATGTTCCCACATTCCCTCGAATGACTTGAGAGGAGCTTTTAGTGTTTAATTAGTGTGAGTGCGTCAGAGAGTTGTCAGAACATGATATTGTTTTTTCTTGTAATCTTATAAATGCTGCAGAGTGCAGACATTTTAATTCATGCACGTTTCCTAAAGGAAAACCAATCCTGTCCGCTAATTATCAGCGCCTATCAGTGGTGGTCTGACGGGGGTGACCCTCAACCCCAGGTTCACCAAATCAGAAACGCTACTGCCTTTGGAGTACATCCCAAACTTTAATTGCTTTCTAAAGAATCCCAAGTATATACGAAGAAATTCCAGGAGTACTCCGAGGGAAAAAAAGTACTCTGGCTGAATATACACAAGGTGACATTTTCTACACGATTTATTGTGCAGTAATATGCATTTGAAAGGATATTTTTTTCTCTAAAGGGAAACATTTTTTCTGGTTAAAACCCTTCACTACACATCACAATGAAATGTGGAGAGTTCCCTCACCTTTCACACACTGAGAAGACACCTTTGGTAGCACCGCCATTGTTTGAGTTTTCAGTACAGGAAACTATTTTCAAATTTTGTATTGTTTACGGATATACTTAACTTACCAGTATGTGTGAGTTGACTGTATTTTGTAGAACACAGGGAACCTTAAACTCGATATTGCCACCCCTACTTCTGCATTTAAGAAAGCGGAAACGACACCACCCTGGGAGTTTTTTACACTGATATAAGTCATCTGCGAGATAGAATTACATCGACACATTTACTCTCGTAAAATGCTTTCTGCGCTCAGTCCATTCAGAATCCAGAAGCGATGGACAAGTTTTTCCAGATGACAGCATCCACCTTGAGTGGTCTTGGGGAGCCTTGCTTCAGCCCTGGGAATGATACCTGGGTGTTATCAGAATGACAGCAGTACACAAACAATCATTCATTCACTGAACTTTCAGAACGCAGAAAGGTAATAGTAATTGACGATCGAGGAATATGTATTTCGGGCGAAGCTCGTAAAACTTGAAAAGTAAATACTCTTTAAATGCATTCATATGCAAACAGTAGGCGAAGGGTTTGCTGCAACATGTGCACCAGCCAATGCGCCCACGACCTTTGTTAACCTTAATTAGGGTGAGGAGGAAAACTAAAGAAAGTTAAACAAAATTCATTGGAGCAGCATTCTTGAACTTACATTTTGCTATTGCATTTCAAACCTTGATGTGTATATATATATATATATATATCCCATCATATTGTAAAGCGCTCTGATATCCTTCGGGATCTTGTTTGCGCTATATAAAACTTTATAAATAAAATAAATAAATACAGACATACATATATAATATATGTATGTGTGTGTGTATATATGTATGTATGTATATATATATATATACACATACATACATATATACTACTGTCAGAGGTGCAGAAAAAACCATATATATATATATATATATATATATATATATATATATATATATATATATAATATATATAGGTTTTTTCTGCACCTCTGTCAGTAGTACCTGGGAACGGAAACAGTGTAAATTCGAATAGTGTGTGGATATCTTCATTTCCTCTCTCTAAAGCCTCGTCCATCAGAGGCCCCATTTCTACAGCATCAAGGCGTGTCAGGGCCAATTAAGTCAACCACTGAATGACTGAAAACACTGATAAATCTGTTTGTTGCGAGCTGAACTGTTTATTTGGAGCATTTAACGCCGGCCCTTTTCAGGTGGTCCTTTCACTCCAGGAAACGTACACGTAGCGCCCTAATCAATACAAGCTGGTCACAAAAGGCCACGAGCCCTCCTGCACCGCTGTTTAATGTTTATCAGACCGAGTGGGCTGCGGGCGCAGATGGCGCGGTTCACGGCTGTGCAAGGATTTAATTGGCTGTGTTCCCATGATGGGTTTTACAGTGGAGATGCTCACATCAAATACCAACGAACGTATAGTACGTAGTTTACATAGTCTGGTGACCCTCAAGGCTGAACTGGCACCGTCTCAGCTTCATTTGCAAGCAGAAAAGGACAATGAAATATTGGGCTGTGTGAGCCAGGAGTTTTAAATGCCCGGGCAGCAGCAAGGGAACCAGAGGGAAGATTATATGGACATAAACAAAAACAAATAGAGACGTTCTCCATAGCGAGAGGTAGGGGAGGGTGGGGACAGATTTGTAAAAGTATTTTTTAGAAACTCAAAAATCCTGCAAAAACTCAAAGGGGCCATGTGTTCCTCATGGACAATTGCATATACTCTCAAATCAACTAATTCTCCCAATTAGGGGTGACTGTACCTCGCGTAATTTGATGTAGCAGAATTATGCAAATGACAACAAAATTACATGAGATTATGCGGAATTATGTAGCGAGACAAACCAAGCATTTAGTGGAATTTTATTTGCTCAAAATGATTCCTCGCATCCAAAATGAACCTGAAAATGCTAGGAAAATGGTGTTTTGCTAAAAAAAAAAAAAAAAAAATAGAACTAAATGCAACAGAAAGAAGACAGCAGCAGCCAGTGGCCGCTTGTGCTTTGTTCTTGGCGGAGGGCCTTTCCCCCCAAATTACTCTAATTTATGCAAGAAGGCGTCATTGCGTAATTTTCGGTAATTTTGCATCGCAAGAGTAACACTAGATTACCAAAATTAGTCCAATTACATGGCATAGTTCAACTTTTGCCCAGGCCAAGTCCTGATGTGCAGGCATCTGCTGATCTGTAGCTGCACTCCCACCATATAAATACCGTAATATACATTCTTGGGTTACAGTCACACCTTTACACATAGACCTTTTCTTCTATTGCTAATATAAACTTCAAAGACTCGTCTTTAAAATGTGGTCTCAATTCTGCAGTAATTGATGCCATTAACCATATTTTAAGGGATATTCTTACACACTGTTATCACTCAACCAAGTTAGCGCTGCTGATTCACTAATTCTGAGGCACATGCTCTACATCCCAATATTTCTTGAATTTCCTTTAAAACCCTGAGCAGTGGTGTAATTTGCTATGCTCAGAAGTGATCCTGCAGACCAGACTTGTCATCCTTTCACCATTAAACATACCATAATGTCTGCATTTATATTTGGGACCGTGGCCTGGGCTTTTTGCTTAATTTGCTGTTATTAAACTGCCTCAGCAAGAAGGTGAGTTCGGAGACTCTGCCTGCCTGGCTCCACTCCTCCCTCATCTTTTCACCTCAGCCTATTGTTGGGAAGCACCATACTGACCAGATAATTGAAGAGATCACTGATCTGAGACCAGCTCAATACACTGAAAGCAGCATGAACCGCTGACAGGAGGAGGGATTCTTTGACAAGCGAGCAAACATTGAAACGCTTAGCAAAAGCACACATAAAAATGACACACGTGGAAGACAGCAAATTTAGGCATTGGAAAGAAAATGTATTTCACAAGAAACAAGCATTGGCAAAGCCAGTCAGTCGCCTTTTGTGCTAATGCATTCACCCAAAACATGCAGTCAGGCAGGCAGAGATGCTGTTTGAATATATTTGCGCATTAAAGCCTGACATTGATTTTGCCAAAGCCAGTTTTAACTTGGTCAATAAACTATTAGGTAATGTATGGAATGCTTTTATTAATCTCAGCCACTGGCAGTCTCTCTGGTCTCATTTCAGATAATAATTTTTTGCTTACTGTGCCACGCTTAACAAAGAGCAGCCACGTTAAACTCACTCTTGGTCTTGATCCAGCAGGGACATTCCAGTCCAAACTGCTAGGCCAGGTTCCCTCCGAATGGGAACACAAGCAAACCCAGACTGGTTTCAGCTTACTTGGGCTTCTTCATGAGGGTTTGAGTGCTATAACACAATGAGCACACGGCCCATGTCTGGGCATACCTATCATAAGACCCATGTCTGGGCATACTTATCATACTGGGGTCTACTTTAACAAACAAAAATTGATAGGAGGAATGATAGATTAAAGTCCGCTACTGACAATTGATTGGGCCATTTTCCAGTTCATCATTTGTAACCCAATCTGCAAATCCAAACATTCCTTTGGCAATATCCCAGAGTAAGTGTTAGAAAGTCATCCTTTTGCCCTGTTCACACCCATTTGTTTGCTAAATGATACTGGTGGTAACTGATTGTACCCTGGCTCTCCTAACCAGGCCCAGGGCCAGTGCTATATTTAAAAAGGTACATGCATTAGGGTACATTTACACAGGGCTTTAAGTGGGATAAAAAAACTGGGGGGTGTCTCAAAGGGGCGTGGCCAGTGTAATTAGGGGCGTGGCTTTAAAACACTCACACTAAAAATATGTGCTTAGCATAGTGTGCCGCCCGACTTGTTTTTTGCTGTTTCGGTCATGGCATCCAGACATGTGATACAACAAGTAACATCATACCTACAACAAGTAAGGACTATTGGCTTTGTCAATGGTTATTAGTTGCAGAAGATAAATAAGCTGCAACTATGGCTTGTATATAATATTGACAAAGCTTTCAATTAATGCCCTGGTGACCCTACCACAATGTTGCTGCTCTTGCGTTTCAGAAAGAGAAGGGAAATACAGAAAGAAAATGACTCTTTAAAGGATTTCCCTTCCTTCACAACACTCACCTGGCATGATGTCATGCCATAACTTCTCCACTAGTGAGAAGTGAGCAGTGTGAGCAGCGCACATCGATGTGCATGCAGGCTGTCTCAAAACGGGTCTCTATCGGGCTTTGTTTTGCATCCTGGCACTTTTTTCCGGACTGTAGTGACAGCAAACTCAGCAAACTGCTGTCACTGCAATCTGGGGAAAAAAACGGTCCGCCTGTGTCAGGGCTCAAAACAGAGCCCGATAGAGACCCGTTTCGAGGCCCCCTGAAAAAAACTGCCGGTGCTCAGACCCCTTGAGACCCGGCCCACTTAAAGCCCTGCATTTACAATTGGCTATGACAGACCCTATAAGTCTCTAGTAGATAATAGGGCCAGGGGGTAAAACCTACCTATAACTCCCTAGTATATAATAGGGCATGGAGGCTTAGAGGCCCAGCAGATTTCCTGCACTTGCATGTGTGTGCTGCTGTGTGCCTGCTGTCATTTTAAAGGCAGTTCTGGCTTGCAACCTGTTTAAAAAATACATTTTCACAATTGTTATTGACAGACCGTATACGTTCCTAGAATGTAATAGGGCTTGAGGATTCAAAATACCTATACGTAGCTAGTATATAATAGGGCATGGACGTTTAGAGGCCCAGCAGATTTGCTGCACTTGCATGTTTGCGCTGCTGAGTGCCTGCTGTCATTTTAAAGGCAGCCTCACTTTGCAGACTATCTTCAAAAGTAAATTGTATGCAAACTTGACTTTGGTGGTAGGGGCACTTTAAAAGTGATAATAAATCTTATTTGTGCATATTAGGCACCCCAAGGTCTCCCCTAGTTGTCCCAGGTGTGGGGGCCATGCAACTGTAAGCAGGAACCTTATAAAATATGTTTTATATGCCCTGGTGAGGGAAAAACTGACCATTTCATTGTTTTCCCATTGTAGTTAGTTAGCTCCATGAGCTAACATTGTAATATTTAATTTAGGTATAACTATTGCTAGGAAAAGAGTAAATATAATTCAAGTAATTAACCGATTGGCATTGATACATTCAATAACTTTCCACTGTTGAATTTAAGTTGTACACAAGAGAAATTATAAAACTTTCTCTGCTGTAAGCCCAAATTGAGCCTTCTAGTCGTCTCTGCTGATTGGTCAACCTTAACAGGCTTAGCCAGGCAGCTTTGATTAGTTGATAAGTGGCTGGGCAGGAGCAGAGGTTATCTGATGGAGACAGCTCTAAAGCTGAGGGGGATGGGCCCTGCAGAGGGGGCTGGGTAAATCAAACTGCGCTCAAAGACAGAGCAGATCAGTAAGGAATGCCAGGTGTACCTACCCCCACATCTTGTGCCCCAGCCAGATGGTAGGCTTAGGCCAGGAATTTGCAAAGGGCAGAAGAAGGAGAGCTAATGGAAATGAGCCACACTGTGGGTTGGTTTAGCTAGCTCTTACTCCTCTGGAGATAAATCATGCATGTTGGATTTTGAAAGTGCAGTGCTTTGTGGGACAAGAGCATGTCACACTTTGGAGGAAGTTGTCATGCTTTCGGGTGGCACCCAGCATCTTATTGGACATAGGTGCCCCCCTGCTTGTCCCCCTAGAACACTGAATTAATATGTGAGAGCTGCATTGTCTCTCATGTCTGATCCCTGAAACTACAAGGAGAAGGAGAACCACCTTGCTGGAACCTGAATTTGCACCCAAAGGCCTACACTCTGTCAGACTGCACTTGCTGCACAATCTGGTACTACAGCTTCGCGGACTGTCCCTAGCTTCAAGAAGGATTAGGGAGTGGACCTCCTGCAAGTTACAGTTTAACAGAGCCCACCTGCATCATTTCCACCATGAGTATTCATCCTGGAATGCATCCAGTTGACTTTTGAGGATTTGGCCAGGTGCATTGTGGGAATTATAGTCCAAACATCCCAGAGAGCATTTAGGAGATTCCAGACTTTTGGATTGGTGTTTTGGACACCACTTGGAACCTACAATGATACCTTCAGGAAGCACCTCCTAAAGTTTGGAGAACTTTGGAGAACGTTAAGGTAAAAGCTGCATGAGGCGATCAACCTGACATCAAGAACCAAGCCGACTACCTTCAACCGCGATCCGGCCTGGATTTCAGGTTCATCCCGCTGAACGCTTTGGAGCTGCCAACTTCCAAGATTTGACTGGGGCCTCACAGAAAGTCAATCTGGCGAACCCTCACCAAATCCGGCCTGCTGTTTAGGTTCGATCAACGGCAGAAGAGAATGCACCAGAAAAGTCTCTAAGTGTAAAGTTAAAATTTTGACCGGAGCCTCCCGCTTAGTATATCTGATCAGGGCTCCATCGAGGGCAGCCTCAAACTTTGACTTTGTTCCAGTCAAGTACGACCAGATGTCCCAGAGTGGCGCTATATGTTTTTAAGCTCTAGAAATTGGTTAATCTTTATAAATTCATACAGCTGGTTCCAGTGGCAGCTGCTACAAACAAATGGTGGTGGGTGGGTGGAGGGAGCGTGCAAGGGTTTGCATGGGGTAAGGGGGGTCGTGCAGTGGGGTTATTAATATATATTTTTTAAAAGTACCTGAGACTGCCGGCTGCCTCCCACGTCGCGCCTCCTCTCCTCTTCCTGGTTCCAGCAGGACATGGGACAGACTCCCATCCAATCCCTGTGCTGCAGAGCAGCCGGGGGGATTGGCCTGAGTGGGCTAGAAAGAAGCTCTGGGTAGACCAGGGAGTCTGTGGGGGTTCTCCAGCCCAGCTGGTCAATGCAGCCGGGATGGATAAACCTAAGTACCCATGTGTGTTTTGGCCGGCCTGAGTCATAGCACTCCTCCTTCCCCCCATGCCTCAGCCTCACCCCTCCCTACAGCACTGGATCAGAGCCAGAAAAGAAAAAAATAAAATTATGCTAGAACATCATTTTATATTTCATTTACAGACTCTGAGCCAGGCAATAGGGCGACGCTCCACCGCCATTGTGGAGAAGCCTCCGCTGTCCTGTTTCCTACACTGTATTTCTGTAGTTTGGTGTCTATTTGTTCATAAAACTATTTTCCATTTTTATAAATTGGTGTGGGATTTTTATTGTGTTTTGTGTCTTACTTATTTGATGAATTGGTGTTTCTAAATGCTTTACAGTCCTGTCTCCTAAGTAAGGCCTGATTGCTTGTTGTCAGCTACAAAGGGCTGAGCAAGGGGCTAATTTACTGAGACTTTTGCTAGACTCTATGCAGTGTTGATGGCATTACTAGTAGTGGTTGGTGCGTATTTACACCTATCAATAACCCACTTTCCAACAGTATGCAAACACAGCATGAAAATCAACACTGATCAGGTTAAATTGACCTTGCATCATTAAATTGAACTTCATTGCAAGAAATACAGCTATAAAAAATGTGTAGATGTTTTAGGTGGAGTTTATCAAGGTAGTTACAAGTATTTGGGGTTTTTATTTGTGCTTACCAAATAACCATAGTTATGGTAAATATACATTCAGCAACATGGAAGGGAAGTCAGTGGGTACTTGACGTACACAGTGAGAGAACCGGCCGCAGAAAGAGAAAATGTAATGAAACAGTTGTTACCGCTGGGAAAGTCACAACGCCTAGACTTCCAAGGCTGGAGAAAATATTGCTTTATAAATTCAAGATTGAATCATCAGAATTCCAACAAAAATGTATTAGAATAAATCAACTAGTCAATTCAAATATATCACATTGTAAAAGTAAACAGTATTAAAGCAGGTGCTCCAAGATTCGGCGCAGTGAAACTGCAGAGTGACATAAGTGCAATGAAAGTGAATAAGTGCTGTACAGCAAAAATTCTTAGAACAATGGACATTTACATGGAACCACTAGGGGCTGTCTATCTTAATTTTTATATGACTCTGAATATGAGTACATGGAGATTAATTCATACAATATAGAAGTCCACTAGTCCAATTGTCGCAGTTTCGAACCTATGGAACTTATTTATTCAGGGCATCATAAGGACAAACAAGAAATATGAAACAACCATGGTGGGAATAAAACCACAGAGAAATACATTAATTTACTTTGATTTAATTTACAAGTTTGCTCAGCATTTCGTCTGCCTCTGGACCCAGTGAGCCTCTTTGAATTTTTATCACCTTCACAAATGGACTATTTCTGATTTCTGGCAACAACCGTTGGACACTTTGATACCACTGTTTCATCTATTCTTCCTGAATTTAATCCATTAGAGGGGAAAAATCTCATGGGCGAACTAGGTGACCACAAAGTTGAGGAAGTTCACCAGATGCTTGTCTCCAAACAACACGATACATTTGGTACCCTCTGCATGGCCTGGGAGGCGAATGTGGGGACAATGGAGATCAAGGATTGGACATAAGTTCTGGGGATGCCTTACGAGGCTGCCATTGTGACCACGCTCTGGCTGATTCCGCTCAAATATGTCGTTGATGTGGTGCAGGGAGGGCACATTTATTCATGCAGTGTGGAGCTGTCCTGAGTTGGATAGATTCTGGTGTGATGGACCAGAGAATCACCTTCCTCCATTGCATGGATGATTCAAGCAGAAATAGGTATAAATTGTCCGTGTTATATTTAGGACTGACATTAGCAAAATGTGACATAGTAACAGAGTTCAAGGCCTTGGCTCTTCCGTCATTGGTGATGTGGGAGAGAGGGATGGACCACTGCATGGATTTGGAAGTGGCAAGGTTTTTCTTTTTTAGACGTTTAAGCAACTTGACCTCAAGATGGCTGCCAAAAGGCTTGTGACAGTGTGAACTTTGTTGTAGATTTTGCGAGACTTCAGGTGACCCTCTTAGGATCAGCTTGTCCCAATTTGATAACGAAAACCCAATTGGGTATCCATATTAAGGTCAGGCTCACACTTGCGTCCTGACAAAAGCATTATAATAAAGTGATAGTTTAATGTATAAAACGTAAATATGAGATACAGGATTGAAGGGGGGGCGTGGCTAGCAAGGTCAAGATGGCAGAGGCACTCTAGGGAAGCTCTGCACTGCTGCCCCCTGATCTGCAATTAATCCTGGATGTCACTATCCATCAGAAACACCTGTACATGCTATCTTACTCCTAGGATTGCCCTGCAGCTGCCTTTGTCTATACTGAGCCATTTGATGGCTGCAAGCAAAGTATCACCGTGGACCTAATCGAGGCCTGTTGCTGCAAAATGGCTACCTGTGGTCGGCCGCTGGGACTGGGCAAGCGTGGTGCCACACATGCCCTGACTGGTTTCCTGCCCTCCTGCGGAGGCGCCTACTGTCCGGAACCAAGGAGTGCTGAGTTGAAGGAACTGTGGCGGAGCGCTCCCCGTGACTCTGCCATGATAGAGGCCCCCGTCCACTCGCTGTTGTGCCAAACCCTTGGAGTGACAACAAGGAACGTCGCTTGACCCCACAGACAGCCAGCCCCCCTTCCCACATACCAGCCTTGTGGGACTTCTCGATCCTACAGGCACTGTAGAGCACTGCACTGGGGCCTGAGGGGTGCTTGATTTTGTGGAGGAGGCGGGGAAATCCCGGGTGCAGGCACAGCTTCCTTACCCCTAACTGAGGCCCATGCAGCCTTGCTGGTGTCTGCTTGCCGTGATGGGCCTGGGCCACGCTGCCAATGCCTTCCTCACCATCCTTGCCTAGCGCGGTGGGCATAAACCCTTCACGGCCACTTTCATTAGAGCTTGTTCCTCGCCTGGCCGCTTGCCTGCATAACGGAGCCTGGATTGATTGCTGGGACCCAGAGGTCGGATGGGTCTGGGCCGTTGGCACGCTCCCTGGGGATGGTAGCTACCTGAACACATGTGGATAGCTCTGCCACAACTGGATCTAGGCAGTGCCACAGAGTCACTCACCACCATCCTTGTCTAACAGAACAGACACAGGCTCTCCTCAGCTGCTCCCACTAGTGCCTCCACTCGCCTGACCCCCCACTTATTCAGTGGAGCCTGGAATATAAGCCAGGGCCCGAAGACCGGAGTGGGTCTAGGCCGCGCCACCGCACTGCTGCAGGACTTGACATGTCTCCTGGGGAGTGTGGCCACCTGGAAACATGAGGATTACTCCGCCGCCACTGGACACGGTGGAGAGTGGCTCGAGGCCTGTGACGCTTAAGGGAACTGCCGCCTCCACCTAGTGGAGGCTCCATTGGCTTTCCTAGACAGCCTGCTGGGCTTTGTGTGGTGCCATCTAGCCATGCCTCTCCATTGTTTGACCCAGGAGGGTGCATCTAAGCTTGCACCCTCCTGGGTATCCTGGAAGGCACATCAGTTTGCACCCTTCCTTCTTTGCCTAACTGTGCAGGCCCTCGCGGTGGCAGGACAAAGTGACGACCAGCACCTTGGCCTAGGCACTGCAGGCCCCAATATGAAGCGCCAGTAGCCTCCTGTTCTCTGAGGTACTGGGCCTGGTGCACCGGGGGATACTGCCTCTTTTTCTTCTTCCTGCTGACCTGGGGGCAGCTATCCAGTCACTCAGATATTGGTGGCTCGCGGAGGGACGGAGGCACCACACAGTCACCGCTTTTAACCTGCTGTGCAAAAAAAAGGGACATTTTTTACGATTATTGTCTAAAGAATCGCCTCACTGTCAATTTAGAAAATACAAAAATAATGGTGCTGGGGAAAAGAATGAGCTCTTTTTACTGGCAATTGGGAGAGGTCAGAGTCGAAGTGGTGGTAAAATATAAATACTTGGGTATGTGGTTCAATAGTAAGTTAAATTGGAGGGATTACATACAGTCATTAAAATCAAAGGCTATTTCCTCAGTATGGGGCCTTAAACAATTTAAGCAGAAGTATGAAGGCCCTTCCCTGCGGCCAATTCTATCAGATTTCAATGCAATGGTCCGCCCACAATTCCAACATGGTGCAGAGGTTCTATTTTTAGGTGGCAAATTGGATTGAAATTTAGAGGTGGGGAAATGTGTGAAACAACTCCTTGCTCTCCCTCCATCAACTATGATACAGGCGGTGAGAGTAGAATGTCAACTTACAGCTGGAACTTCCAGGGAATGCTAGCTACATTGAACTTCTGGCAGAGACTGAACAGAGAATGGACCCCTAAAATATCAAACCTTTGTAAAAGAAAAATAGAGGAAAGTGAACTTAACTGGGCATCCCAAGTTAGACATAAGTTAGATAAGTTGTGTGCTAAACTTTCTTTAGAACCAGATCAATGGAAATCAGGGCAGCAGATTCCCAAACAGGTGCTACGTGCTATTATCAACACTAAGGCTAGAGAAGAGGATTTATGTTACCTGGGGAGCAAATTGTTCACCCAGTTCTTGGTATTCGGGTGGACTAATGATGATATGTTCCCCTATATCGAGACCATGCCTAATCCTAAGCTTAGAAATGCGATATTAAAATTCAGAGTTGGCCTGAAGCCATGTAATGCAGATAGGAAGAAAAAAACTGCAATGACTGATAAACAGGGTCTGCATACATGCGGACTACAAGTAAAGTGTAGAGGCCCACATATTTTGCTGGACTGATGGTGGTTTCTAAAAGAAAGGAAGGAACTTTTGAAACCTCTTTTTATGGCCTATAAAATTGATAACAGGGATCAAGTCTTAGCTTATTGATAAATATGAGATTTTTAAATGTGACATGTGCAATAGGAATATTTTTAACTGCAATACAGGAGTCGTTGAATGAATTGGTAATATAATCTAAAATATGGGGCAGAAATGCAATTTTATCCACCCCTTGAGGACATTTTGGAGCCCTGGAAGTCCGTATGCGCGCAGAAATGTGCATTTAATGTATATGTGACACTTTCCCTATCTGGTTATGAATCTAGAGGTAATTTGTAGAGTGGTACTGCTCCTACCGTATGTTTTAATAGGATTTTATTGAGTTTTATACAGTTTTTATTGCTGCACTGTTTGTATAATTCTCATTTTAACTGTACGCTGTATTGTGGCATTTTTATGGCTATATTTGCAGAATAAAAAATATTAAACAATTACTACCTGCTGTGCAGGCTACCACACAGATGGACCTAGTGGTGGTGGAGATTGAACATCGGCAGGCTACTAATGCTGCAACACTCCTATGTACTTATAGGTGTCAGCAAGCAGGCTCACAGAAGAGACACCAAAGAAGCTTGATCGATACACCCACCAGACTCACGCATTGGTCTATGGGTCCATGCTCCACCGGCACGGTCACTCATGCAAGTGGGTCTGCTCATGCTGCAGCACCCCTAACCCAACTGGCGCCTGCATGCATGTGGACCCCACATTGTGCAGTTCCCCCATATCTTCTGCTGAATGATCCTCGTTGGGGCCTTCCTGGGCTGATCGTGATGCAGCGCCTCATCGCATGATGAGATACAAGCAAGCAGGCCTGATTTGGGGGTACTGACACTTCAAAAACCCCGCTGGAAGCAGTGGAGGAGCCCCTCCTGACGTTGACTTTAGCCTTTGGCGAGCCGTATATATAATACTGTAGACACCCCCGAGGTGTTGGAAAAGGGTGCCCCGGGACCGCCGTATCCAGGCCCCAATGATGCTCCCCCCCCAAACCCTCCTTATAACGGTCAGGCTCCCTCGCTATGCTTGCTTGCGCTGGGCACCCGCCCTGAACAATTACGCCACACCACTTTCAAATGTCACCAGCCAACACTGCTCCTGGATTCAGACCACCTTCACATGTCATGGGCCTGTCCACTTCTTACAACTTACGGGCAGCACGTAACCCAATTGACCGCTTGCACAGGACGCACAGCACCACACACATGGAAGATGTGCATCTTGGGTCTCTTTCAGGAGTAAGAGGCAAAAGGTTATTTCCTGCTTCCTTGATTTGGGACTGTTGACAACTAAATGTTTAATCACCAGGTGCTGGAAGTCACTCGAGCACCTCCTTTGGTAGCCTAGAGACAATTGTTTCTGGTGTGGGCCCAGGCTGACTGAACGTAATGCTTTGCATAAAGAAGACACCTTATGATTACGTTAGATCACTATAGCTGCTACCTGGGACACTACACTACATGACTATCGAAGCGAGCAGCACCCAGGCTCATACCAATCAGTCACTATAGCAAGAGTAAGAGAAGCAGATGTAGAGTCCTAACTTAACACATCGGAATTGCAGAGTGAGGTGATAACATCGTGTTCGCCCTTCACACAATTCAGGATTTGCTGGGCTCACCGATGGCAGTGTGTATGCTGTTGCTTCGTTTGGAGGAGCGGGGGACGGGGAGGGCTGGGGAGACCCGAGTTGGGCAGAGTTGTTCCTTTGTTTTTTGTATCCTGCCCTCTCTTCTTTCTTCTCTCTGATGTCTCCTTCTGTTTATGATTTTATTACAGATTTATGCCTATGCTTGCGCCACATGATGTGGGCCCTTTAGCGGGAACTTCACAAGTGCTTAGTGGTGACTCCCATGCATTGAGAAGTCCATGCCTACAGCCTTTCAATGTGACTCCACACATGCTCATTGCTGCATATGGCACTTCTATGTATGACATACTCTGTGCTAATATGCTGCTTCAATATGTTTTCCATGTTATGTTGATGTATATTTGGCACTGTAACTGGTCCTGGAATGTCAACCCCTTGCCATGTGTATGCTCTTTCAAAAAACAATAAAACAGATTCAAACAAAAATTAGATAGAGACTTGAATGTGATAAAAGTGTGTAGGATCATTATTTGCACCTTTAAGATGTAAAATAGTCCCTCAGGATTTGCCATGGATGGAAGCACACTGTTAGATTTGGAGTGATGCCTCAACCAGTCAACCTCCCACCCGATTGTGCACCCTACATAGTTGTGTTGACTAATGTGCCAGGATTAGATTCACATCTACATGATGCCAGAGGCGAAACGCGTGACTCTTTAAATCATAAAGTAATAGCCTGACTAAGTAAATATTGTGGCTTTCCTGTTGCCTACTGTAATGACATCTTGTCGACACGAAGAGTGGGCAGCATAGGCAACTCAAAAAAGACTAGCAGGGGAGACTGTGTTATCGTAAATTTTAGGCACCCTCAGCATGTTGCAACCGTTTCGTTGAGGGCAGTCTCCTTGCCGTCGACAGACAATTCTGTATGTGCTCGCCCTCTGTTTTTTTTTATAATCATCTAAACAAAACCACGAATCCACAAGTTGTTCATCATTACCCGTTAACATCTCCCTTTGTGCAAAGCACAGTGCCACATGCCTACACTGGTCACCACAATCTAACACCTCAAGAGTCTTTTTGTTACAATCTATGCAGACCAAACTGTCCACCTGAGCAAATCTTGCCATTATTTAACCGGTTTGCTCCTTTAACATCTTTGGAGGAAAATGACGGACTGGCAAAAAACCAACAGATCCAAGAGCAACCATGTAGAATAATGACTTGGAATGTTGCTGGATTGAGGGGTAAAATGGGGAATGAAATCTGGATTGACTATTTAAAAACGTTTGATATTGTGGCCTTACAGGAAACATCGGACCAATTGAACTGTTTCTCGCTTGATGGATATGTACATTTTTTCATTCCTGCCATAGGTAGTCGGGTGGGAAGGTCTAAAGGGGGTCTACTAACTCTTTTTAAAACAGAGTTAAAAGGAAAGCTAACTCAGCTTGACTCAGGATGTAGCAATTGTTTAATCGTGGAATTGAATCCCACAGATTCCATCAGTATTGTATTTATACATTTTTATAATGCTACTGTAAATGATAGCACCAGACTTAATCTGGACCAACTAGACAAATTTTTGTCAGTCTACACAACCACGGTAACTTGTTTTGAGATAATTCTCCTAGGTGACTTCAACATTCACCCGTGTAATCATCCATGTGCCAATTCAGTAGAAGACGGTCCTCCATGTTCTGCAGTAGTGCATTTTGAACACACAAAAAGGGGGGAGGCTCTTGAAGAATTTTTGGCGGCATGGAACCTGTATGAATCAAGCTGCAGGGAAGGTGATTTGAGTGTCCCTACTTTTAAAGTTATGGGTGATGGCACAGTTATTGACTTTATTTTTATGTCTTGTTACATTTTAGGAAAGGTATTTAAGTACAGAACAGAAATCTCAGTCTTTAGTGACCATAATCCAGTTTTATTGGAGGTTCTGTCTAAGGGTTTTTTATCATTTAAAACAGCGTCACACAAGGGCGGACAGGAAGTGATCCCGACAGATCAGGGTCACAGACTAAAATGGGCAAATATAAACCCAGAGGCCGTCATACAGGATGTATTGAATAAGGTGGATGACGACGTAGCGAAGTGTTTAGACTCTCAGGCTGCTACTGAGCAAGTGATTAGTTCATTTGACAGTATTTGTAAACAGATAAAGCAGAGCTTAACGGTAGTTGAGAGTCGCCCACAAAATCGGGCCAAGAGATGGTTTGATCGCTCTTGCTCCAAGACTCATGCTGACCTGTTAAAGGCCTTAAAGTCTGATCCAAAAGATCGCGCACTAGTAGCCAGGCTAAGAGTAACCTATAAAAATGCTATACAAAGCAGAAAAAACGCGCTAAAAGATAATGCTTGGTCACAGTTACTAGATCCAGATGTTTTAAAAAACAGTTCTCAATTCTGGAAAGTAGTAAATCAACCCCTATTCGCTCCGGTAGAGAATAGCGCCCTTGAATCCAATGTTGCTGATGAGGATTGGACTATGCACTTTAGTAACATATACTCTAGTACCACTCCTGAAGAGTCATTATATATGACCAAAGAGAGAGTTGAGGGTTATTATGTTACTTTTGAAGTCACAGAAGTAAAAAGGGCTATAAACGAAACGCAGAAAAATAAGGCACCTGGACCCGACGGGGTCCCCGCAGACATCTTTAAGTGCGATTCAAAATTATGGTCAAAAATCCTGAGCAAGGTCTTCAATGCATTAAACTACAGGAACATTCCATCATCCTGGAAAGAGTCTATTATCGTCCCGGTATTTAAGAAGGGGGATCGGTCAGACCCAGCGTGTTACCGCCCAATCTCTCTAATAGATTCATCTGTCAAAATCCTGGGGCGGGTCATCCTGCGTAAATTGCAGAATTGGCTCGATGATAAAGGGATCTTATCAAATGTCCAATATTGATTCCGATCCAAAAGAAGTACTTTGGATCAGTGTCTCAATTTACAACTGTTAGTGGACAAATACACTGTTGCTAGGGAAGGGTCCTTATATTTAGGTTTTATGGACCTTTCCTCGGCCTTTGACCTTGTGAATCGCCCGAAACTGTGGCAGATCCTAACTGACTTAGGCCTTGATCCAACCTTGGTAAACTTCCTGGCGGACCTACACTCTGGTCTGCGGGCCACCGTTAGGGTAAACACAGAGGGGCGTTGTTCTAGCCACTTTCACTCGGAAAGGGGGGTCAGGCAGGGGTGTATCATGGCCCCTCTCTTGTTCACGATTTATATAAACGCCCTTGAATCGGTGCTTAAGGAGGTGAGGGCAGACATACCACATGCAGGAGATCTGGGTATACCGGTTCCCCTGTATGCGGATGACGCTGTCCTTCTCTCGCGAACTGGGGTGGGGCTTCAACATCTGTTGGATGCATTTGGAGTTTTTATGAACTCATTAGACCTTAAAATGAATGTAAAAAAATCCCAAATTATGATAACTGGGAAAGGTTCCCGAAAGAAGAACGTGAAAACCTTCTTCTGCGGCAGTGAGGAACTAAGCAGAGTTCTAACATTCCCTTACCTAGGCATTATCTTTGAGGAGAGGTGGCTTTGGGGTACACAGATTAAAGCAAGAAACACCGCTTTCGCAAGATCCTCTATGGCCATTATGGCCTTTAGCAAAAAGCTCGGGGGAAGGCCCATAGAAGCACTGTTAAATATTTATAAAGCAAAGTGTTTGGCGGTAGCGACATATGGTTGTTCACTATGGGGATACGGTGCGACAGACTGCCTGCAAATTACTGAAAATAAATTTATGAGAACAATTTTATCAGTCCCGCAGTCAACCCCCTCTTTCTCAGTGCACTCAGAGCTGGGCTTTGGTTTTATTACTGATTTACTAAAGGTAGCGCCGTTAATAACCTGGCTGGAGACCTGGCTAAATGAAGAACTCTCCTTGAATCACTCCATACTCAAGGATTGTCTCCACTTAGACAACGTAAACAAAATTAAGTGTTTATCTTACGTTAAACAAGGTTTTCAGAACATTGGAAGACCAGAGCTCTTTTTTGAGCCAGAAAACATAACCGCAAAGGACGTAGCTTTAACAAAAGTGGCAATGCTACAGAGGTTGTCATTGTGTAGAGAAGAGAAGGAACTCAGAAAAACTACTGTTAGATCCAATTTTATGATTTCTAATCCTCCAGGCCCTGAGCCCTACCTGGTTTTAGTTAACAGACCCTACCATAGATTTCTTTTAACGCGTTTTCGTTTAAACCTGAATTATTTGAATTTAGGTAAACTAACGGCATGGTGTACCTCCGATCAAGCGCCTCCGTGCTCCTGTGATAATTTCTCTAAGCAGGACACGATGCATTTTTTAATGTTCTGTGGCCATTATACGGCGGCAAGGAGGAAGTTTCTTGTTCCTATTCTCAAGGAAGCAGGGTTTATTCAGGTGAGGCCTGCTCTCCTATATTTGCAACTATTAAACAGTCCCAGGGTCATCTCTCATGTTGCAAGTTTCTTGGTGGGGGCTGTCAGGGAGAGAAAAAAGATATTGAATCTCCACACTTGATCGTATTCTTATAATCTATGCTCATGCAACTTTGTATAGTACTTACCTTGTATATGTATTGACCTTTTTTAATATTTTTAATATTTTTCTAACTATTTTATATTAATGAAATTTTGTGAATCGTGTGAATTTTTTAAGCATGTAACTGTAACTTATATATTGATCAATACTGTCTTTTTATGATATTGAATTATCGAATAAAGTACTTTGACCGACTGACTGACTGACAGTCAACTGCACGTGGTGAGAGTCTACCCCCCTCTGAAGACCACTGAATGTATATATTTTCTGGAAGTGGGGTGACAACCTCTCTGCCATGCAGCTGCGGTTTCAAGCCAAACCTAACAAGCATCGGCAAAGGCAATAAGTCTCTCCTTTCATTAGGCAAACACCAGCATATTGGCTTTATTAGTGCTTGCTTGCATTGGCACTCTTGCATCATGATTTATGATGCACGCGTATTGTTGGAGCGCCACTGAAAATAACGTGATGTCTTGTGCATACACTCGAACTCACGCATGCAAAGGTGGCCATTCCGAATTGTAAAAAAACATGTTCCAAAATAGCTAACTTGTGAACACATGGGGTGCATGCATCACAAATCATATGCACATATGCAGCGCAATGTATGCTTGTGTATGAATTGTGAGGCTCTGATGACCATTCAGGTATTTTTTACTTTACCAGTCTAATAAGGTCGACAGCCTAACTAGAAAGGTAAAGAAAACATTACCAAATTAAAATGTGCTTAGTGCACGAGAACATCAGAGAGCAGCTTGGTAGCACTGCGTAGTTTCCAGGCTCATGAGGAAAAAAATATTTTAAATAACTGTGGTGTGGTATGGGGAGGACAGAGAGGAACGGGTGAACAGGGAGTGCAGAGGAGGAAATAGAGAGAACAGTTACAGTGGCTCTAGGAGAATAAAGTAACAGTCTATGAATGTGGAACTATTTATTTAAAATATTTACAGTCACGAAATGCCTTTAGCTGATGCCAGCGCTGATGGACAGCCCATAAAGCCAGCTGAACCACAGTGGATGAAAGGGGCCGCCCAAAAGCCTATTTCTGTGTTTGTATGTATGGATAAGTTTATGCTGTGTGTTGTGTGGGGTAAGGTATGTGGTGTGTGGTGTCCGGCTTATGGTATTGGCAGAAATCTAAAGCTGTCTGTAGCGTAGACCAAAAATTAGTAATATTGTTAATATGAGAATTGTGTTTACTTTCTCCTCGCCTTCTATGGAATATTTATCACATTAACGATATGTTTGTCAAGTAAAACGTCTAGAACAAGAAAATAGGCATTGTTGTGTAGCTTGGGCGGTGCTTACTGCTGTTACAGTTCACTTGTGCACAGGGTCAGATTGGTAAGGCGGGCACTCGAGAAATGGCCGATGGGCTAGTATCTGAGCTGCAGATACAGGCCTCTTTTTGGGCAGGATGGTGGCCTATTTGGGTGGTGTCTGTGCTGTTCAGCTGTCGCCAGTTGTCAAGAGGGGGCCTGAGTGGCCTTTCTGGAGACAGATGGGCCTCTATTACCAGCCTTTTACCAGCGAGACAGAGGTGTCATTTTTAGTCACTCGCTGGGCCGGCCCATTAATTCTGATTGAGCAGAGCCACGGGACCTGAGCAGAAGTGGCCTCACATATTCAGGTGTGGTTCACCACTATGAACTAATCCGTGCACAAAGAGTCCTGACAACATTTGCATTTTTTTTATCTCTGTGAAGTTTAGAAAACATGCCTCTTTTAGAGGCCCTACTCCACCTTCTTTTCATAATACTTAAAACGCTGAAGCAGTCTTTTGTAAAAAGGTGCAATCCACACATGTGAGCCGCTTTTTAGGTCTCACCTATGCAGCGCGCATGCGCTGCATAGGAGTCCTTCAAGAATGGATTCAGTTTTTGGCCCAAAAACGTGCACGAGTTGCATTGCTTTCAATGGCAACGTGTACACGTTTGGCGATTCCCTTCTGGGAGCGAGCTTTGAAACCATCTGTTTGTAATTAACAGATGGTTGCTGCTCGCTGCCGCAAGGGAAAACAGGCGCAGGCCCCCTCCTCTCTCGCCTCCCACTGCTGCCTCTTCCTCTCCTCGTCAAACTTGTTTTACTTGCCCCTGAAGGCCTCGTCGGGCCTACTGCGGTTCGCACCAGTACTTTACTTTTTACGGCGCCGACATTTCATATGTTAAAAGCAATTGCAGGTTTTTATTCGCATTATAGACTATTTCATGCAAGTTACTCACCACAACGTAGCCGTGGAGTCCGAGCTCTGGTTTGCCTCGCGCCGAGGGGATGAGGGAATCTGGGGTGCAGGGCTCAGGGGTACTTGGGGCCAGCCTACTAAGCCCAGACTCGTGGGGCAGCCTGGGAATGCGATGCTTCCATGCCACCAGAGGTTTGTTTAGGGGGGCCGGTGGGGGCGATGACCTGGCTAAGCAGGTAGTGTTGTGGTGAGACCTGCCCTCTGCTTGTGCTCAGGGTGGAAGGTTTGCTCTAAGGAGAAAAGCACAGGACCCTTTCCTACAGTAAACAGTGTTACTGACCGGCCATAAAATAAAAATCGTGGGCAGAAGTGGTTAAATCTATGCAGGAATTAAATAAATGCCATGACCCCAAGCTACTGACGGATCGGCCCTCAGCAAAGAGGATTTCGGCGCTAGACATGTGCAGAGTCACAAGGGGTGAAGTTAGGAGAGAAAAACCGCCCTCAGATGTGAAAAAGAGGACGTTTGCTGCGTGCTACTCGCACCGTTAGGGTAGAAGGCAGCAAACACCAATGGAATACAAAATCATTAAGGGCACTCTTTCATGGCGACGGGAAGGAAGGCCCACTCTACTGACGTGCTCTCACCAGCTCAGCTGAAGCTATTCTGCCAGAGCTAAGGTGAATCCCGCCCTCCCCTGCCTGTGTTTTTTAACCCAGCACCCTTAAAGGGGCCCTGACCCTAATGGGCCTGACAGAATGTATCTTTCCACTAAGCAGGCCTTTGTTAAGGAACCTTCGCCTATCAGTCACAGGAATGTTACGTTTCTGAAATGGCAATGCTGTTTTTGGGATCACCCAAAGAGATAATGATATTAGCATAAATCCCTAACATAAGCAATGTACATACAGTGCACCTGACATATACGTTGCTTCCCCAACCCTCTCCACCTATCATTTGGAGACACTGACCTGTTGTGACCGCCCCCTGCCCCGGCCATGTCCATGCTGGCCAGCCCCGCAACTCTACAAGAGAACAAAATGTGTCTCAATGGGTAAGGTTGCCTGTGACTTCACATCACCACTGGTGATTCACATGTCCTGTGTGTCTGGTAATCTAGTCCGTTCATTCTGGGAGTTGTAGTCCTTGGCAGTTGACGTGCGCTTACAAAGTTGTTTTTAATGAATCGTAATGGAAAGCCTGGGACTGGCAAAGATGTGCAAGCAGCACAGAACGGTCGGTGCTCACAGGGTACCTTTTCAGTGCACCCCCTTTCTCCTCTATAAAAAAGAAAGCGTCCCGCTCCCCATACAGTGCCCCTCCTTTCTTGTACTAAAACATCGCTGTTTTCTCTTCAGCCCACTTCTGAAAAACATGTTTTGTAACCTTTGCTTAAAACTCATGCTAGACTGCATTGTAGGAATTGAAATTACAGTGTGAAGCCGTACAAGCCATAATAAAAAGATTCCTTGAATGTGAACACGGAGAAGGGGTAAGGATGATCTCTGAGAACTAGAGTGCAGTAAAATGTGATAGGGAATAGGGGTCTAAGTGATCAGGTGTTTTTGCCCTGGTCTAAGCGACTGTCGTTTAGAGGTTTGTGTGTTCCAGACACCAATAAAACCAGTGATGTTGGCTTTTGCTTGTTGCCCAGTTTTTACTCCGTATGAACCCTAAACACTCTACAACCACCACCAGAATTTTCAGGAGCATCGCTCTCAACCTGTCAAAGTTGCGAGATTCCTCTGATAGTGAAATGCTTATCCAACTCAAATGTAAGATTACAATGTGTCTGCCGGCTCCACGAAGTTCATTTAGTGAAGCCAGGCCGTCAAACGAGGGTTGCCTGAGTCCAGTGAAGAGTATGTCGATCCTGAATTTTCTCCTGCTATGGGACTGTTTCTGAGTATGGTGCTAAATACCAGACATATAAGCAAACACCGCACTCCTTGTATTTTCTTCAGGTGCGTTTGAGCTGCTCAAACCTGGCGACATTTACAGAAGAGGAATGCTCGAATATTGGGATACATGTGGCATCTGAAGAAGAACGTAGACATTCAGCATGTAATGTACTCGGAATAAGAGTTGTTTACTGCACCAGCACCTGGTAAAAAGAAACTCCACTCGGCCTAATGGGTTTTTTTCCACGTGGGGCAACTAACTAACTCTCTCATGGCCCACACCTTATTGGGGCCTAATTTGGTTTCTGACTAGACAGAAAGCTAGGACTGGCTGAAGATATTACCCGTGACGTTATTTAACTGTCATAATATTACCCACTCACCTCATTGGTAAGGTGATCAGATGACGCCACGTCACCAAAGATGCAGTGTTAACATCTTGAACTTTTTAGTTATTGGGCCCATGCTTGTACGTTTAGTTAGATAGACTGAAGCAAACTAAGACTACTACTACCAGAATGCATTATGAGGAGAGTACAGTTCTCGTGGCAACATGCTTAGCCTGGCTGCGGCTCTAAGCAAAAACGAGAGGCCCAGGTGGGCACGTGGTGGATTAGCAGTGGGCAGAGGATGAATGTAGAGATCAAAGTTGGGAAGGAGAAAAAAACAAGCATTTGCAATGGAAATAGATCTTGCTTTGGCGAGAGTTTGAGCGATTGGGTAAATGACAATGCCTTTTATTTATCTGTTTTGAAAACCTGCAAGCGGTGCGTAAACACGCACTTTGTACTTATAGTCGTTACTTACGGAAGGCAAGGCTGGCAGTAACTGCGCCTCTTTTACTGCCAGCCTTGCTTCCTGAAAGAAAGGACTATAAGTATGCTTGAGGTTTTAAAACATATAAATAAAAGGCAATGTAATGTACAATGCCAATAGCACAAACTCTCGCAATTGCGAGACCTATTGCATTGCAAATGCTTGTTTTTTAAGGTGCCGGGTCTATTTTTGATTCCAATCCAACCCTGTTTGTGCACACAATTTTTCTAGTTCATAAGCATTAGGATTTCAGCTAAAACAGACTGCACATATCTTTTCTTGAACTTTATACACTACCAGTTACACATTCATGGATCAAAATCAAAATACAAAATGGGAATATTATATGAATGTGTTATGATTCACTTCCCATATACCCCCACAGCACCACCTGGTGGTGATTGACAGCACAATGGAGGCGTGAGAGTAACAGTGTTCTTAAACTGATTTTATGCTGAAGTGTATACCCATGCAGTGGCTAATGGTAACCCGTTCAAGTTCACAGGTTTGTTTCATTTTTTAGCCTTAGACATACTTTAAGCCTTTCAATATATTGCTTCTGCAATAGTAAACTCTGTATGTGATGACTTTTACAAGGTTGTTATAATCAAGAAGATCAATAAAAAAGTAAAAAGGCAATGTTTTCCAACTGGATAGTTTAAAGTTTGCTTACTTTTTTGTATCATGGGAAACGCCTGTGCCAAAATATTTAATAAACAATTAAAGTGAATTGACACCAAAAAAAAGTCCAAAAAACACACAAGGAGAAAAGGATACGAATGGACTAAGAAAAACCCTTCTGTAATCAAATCATCCTCATTGCTGGCATTTTCTCTTGCATGTTTTGCAGAAAGAACTACTGTCAATGTGTTGAGGTTTCACTCACACCTTTCCTTGAGTCAGAGACATTTTTCACTGTCTGTATTTTTGCAGTTTGACCGCAAGCTCGCCTTGGCTCCCGGGTTCGTGATCCCATCAAACCTTGACTACCAGGGCTACCACAAGTACATTGATGAGATGTTGCCCCCGGAGAGCCCGACACATTACGGCCTGCACCCCAATGCGGAAATAGAATTCCTAACAGTGACGTCTGACAACTTGTTCCGGACTTTACTGGAGTTACAGTCTCGAGAATCCATAGTTGGTGAAGGAGTGACACAGACTGTGGAAGAAAAGGTGAGCATAAAAAAGTGTTGATATTCTAAGCATTTGACTTCTCAGTTCTTGTTTATCACGCTGTTCTAATTCGCAAAGACGAAACTTCAATTTATGTTTTAAAAATGATTTAAGCATGAAGTGTAAATAAAAGAGGAGCACACACTCTTCTGTGTTAAGAGAGTTCCTTCCTGCGGCAGGACATATATAAAATTGCCCGTCCTATGAAAGCGATATGGCCTTGCTGCTAAATTGGCAGCAATGGAATGAGAAACAAATTCCAATTTAATGCTGATGTGTGGTGTGTCCAGTGCTAATAACCCCGTTGTGCCACCGCACATCAGAGTGAGATGCTGTGTCACAGTAACAATGCCCTCTTCTGAAAGTGTGCCAGGCCAATGAGCTTCCTTCAGTTGTCTGTGGCATGTCACAATGCAAAAGGGAGAATGCCCCTCAAATAATGTGCGGGTACTCATACTTTGTTTGTATATTGGGTGTAGTGGGCATTAGTAATTGAACAATTTTCTAGACTCTTACTTCAACATTTAAATACCAAGATTAAAGTTATGGATGTCATAGTAAGATGCATTCAACCGTCCTCCTCAACTATAATGTAATTGGTAGTACCAAATCGTTCAGCCAAAATGAGGGTCCATTATATGTAGATGCTGTCCAAATTCAGATTGTGACTTCCTGCATTGTTTAAACAGAGAAGTTGATTTAAACGTGGACAGTTTCATGCCACTTTACCACCCCTAAAAAACAAATGTCCTTTATCTCAGTCATTATCTTTCAACTTTTCCTGCTAGCATGAAAACAGGTGTTTGCAAATGATGAAGTACCTGATGACGTAGCTATCTGGAAAAGGTGAATTTACCACACTCAGATTGGAATTTGTAACCACATAAAAACTGTAGCCTCGATGCTCTGTCTAGAATAGTGGTAAGCAATATTTGGCCAATTCCTTTCAGCACTTAATTCTAGTCAAATTTTGCTACATACACTAAACTAGTTGGCTGCAAATTTAGTAATACAAAACTGCGTATCTCTCTAGAAAAGGTACATTTATCAAACCAAGGTTGAATTTGGTAATCAATTAGGAACTGTAGCAGCAAAACTCAGGCTACACTATTGGCAAACATCATCGGCCCTCCAGCTGTGAATCCTGTACAAATATTAACCCAGTAACAACCTCCAGTTGTGAATCCTGTTCAAATAAAGACCGAGCCAGAAAAACATTTATTTATTTAAAAAGTTTTATATAGCGCTGGCTAGACCCGGAGGTATCAGAGCGCTTTACATGAGCATCAGATCATAGTTACAGGTTACATCGTTACAAAGGTTACACAGTTCTTAGAGCATGGCAACATAGTTACTTGTAAGGTCGAGATAAACAATAAGCACAAATACATAAGGGGAAAAGAAGGCAGGGTGAGAGTTTCAGGGGAGGGGGTTGGAGTAGGGGAAGTATACAGATAATGAAGGTGGGAAAGAGGAGGGGAGCGTGAGAGACACAGCATGGGGAGAGGAGGGGAAAGGTGACGGGGACACAAGCCGGTAGACGAGTAAAGGCAACGTCCAAAGTTCAGTTATCTGTGATCCCAGGGGAAGTGGTATCCCTTCCCTATCTCTATTGCGAGAGGTTCCCTTTACGCAGTGGACTCTCTCAGAGGGGTCTCTGAGACTCCAAGGCCTACATACTGGATCCTTCCCCAAAAAGGGGAGAGGGAGTGCTTTGGCAAGGGGTGCCATACCATACCTCAAGTGTGAGTGGCTCCCTTGGCACAGTGGACTCACTCCGCGGGTTCGCTGAGACTCCAGAGTATAAATATTGGATCTTTCCCCAACAAGGGGAGAAGGAGTGCTTAGTCAAAGAGCACAAAGGACAGTGGGTAGGCAGAGTAGCAGACAAGGGGAGAGATTCACGGGACAGAGGATAGGAGCTAGGGAAGAGACAATAAGGAGAGATGAAAAGAAGTCTGCCTAAAGACCGACTGGGTAGGTGACAACCAAGGAGGGAATCCACGGCACATCTCCCCTATAGCTAAACTAAGTAGCTCCATCGGGCATCAGACAAAATAGTTCAGTCTCAAAACATTGAGAGAGGTGGGAGGGAGAGACATAAATAGAGGGAGGATGCGGTAGGAGACGACTGGAGAGACGAAAGGAAGTGCAACAATGTGGTTCAACAATATACTAGAAAAGGGAGGAGCTTAGCGCGCACCCAAGATGGTCGCGTGAGCTCAGGGCTCCCGGACCTTCGCCACCTCCACCGACTATCCTGAACCCTATCCTGATTTGGACGACGGGTTATTACTGGCACGGCCCTGCTGATCGTTTATCCGTTTTCGGACTTCGATTTGGACCTCGGGAGCTGACGATATGGACTTTTGAACTTTTTCGGCCTGCTCGTTGGTACTGCCCCCGGGCTTGGTTTCTCTGCCAGCCGGACAGTAATTGAACAACAACGGACCATGCGAGCCTCCTTTGCCCGGTTGTCTACTTTCAGTTTCGTTTCTCGCGCTTAGACCTACTTGACTTTGTTTCGATCGCCCTGGCTTGCTGCTTTCAAATTCACCGCTATTCACCGACTGGTGACTCGGCCCCCTACCATTTATCACTTGGTGATTGGTTTGCATCTTCATTTCTATATTGTTGCGGGCGCATCGACTTTAGCCATTTTTACTAGGTCTCACACTACCCTTCGGGGCGCACGAACTAAGATGGCCGCCAAGCCTGAGGGAGAGAAACGCAAGACCAGACCGGCAACGCGAGGGGGCTCCGTGCAATCAAATGTCATGGACAGATACACCCTCGTCAAGGGCTCTCCGGGTGGATCGACTAAATCCCCGGCCACTGTGGGAGAAGACTCCCCGATGGATGAGGAACTGTCGTTGAGAGACGTCATGGGCGCCATTGCCGGGATGAAGGCCACGCTGGGTCAACAATATGAGGCCCTGGCCCACAAGTTGGATACGGTCGCTATCGATGTTACCTTGATCAGGGCTGACCTTGCGAAAACCAATGAAAAGGTCAAATCCCTCGATCTAAAGACATCTAGTCTTGTTACTGACGTCTCCGATTCACAGGCAGAGGTCGGTAACTTGCGAGCCGCCCGTGACTATCTCACTCGACGCCTGGACGACTTTGAGGGCCGTGCAAGACGAAACAACGTCCGTCTGGTTGGTGTCCCGGAAACTCCGGAAGCATCCTCGGTGGACCTGCTGGTGGAGGATCTGGTCCTGAATCATCTAGCGCCCAAGGGCCTCAGCAAGTTTTTTGCTGTTGAACGTGCACACAGGATCCCGGGTGGTCCGCCTAAGCAGGGAGCCACTCCGCGTCCCATCATTGCTCGGATCTTTAACTTTCGGGACAGGGATGCGATCCTGCAAGCGTCACGCCTATCTGGTCCAACGGCTTATGAGAACATGCAATCAGCTTCTACCCGGACTTTACCCAGCAGGTTAAGAAACAGCGACTTGGATTCCAGGGAGTGAAAAAGAGACTGAGGACTAGAGACATGAAATACGCCATGCTTTTCCCGGCCCGGTTACGTGTGGTGTACAACGAACGAACATTTTTCTTTGATCATCCAGGGGTGGCAAGTGACTGGTTGGACACGCTGCCCCCGGGACCAGATCGTTCTGAACACTCTGGACACTCCGGTGGTGCGGAGGGAGGCCCGGTGGAGCAGGAATAGGGGGCGGAATCAGCTCCCGGTCCATCGTGTTGACTTTCGGCTGTGGTTTGGTGCTATGCCACTATTGCTTGCTATCATGCTGTCTTATTGGGGTGTGGGCGGGGGGTGGGTGAGTCTTCCTCCTCTGGGGTTCTTTTCGTAGAATAGGTGTATGTTAGGGCGACAGGCACACTGCAAGTTGGGGTGGCTTTTGAGTCTTACGCAGGGGTGCGGGGTGGGGGGTATGATGTACGGGGTTGTTTGGGTGGTTGGGGGGTTACAGTTTCCGTTTCATTGTTTTCTTCAAGGCATATTATTGATGTTCTCCTGTTGTACAGTGTCGCACCCGGTGCGGGGTGGGGATGGGGTTGATCTCTGGGATGGGGGTTAGGGGACTTAAGGTACTGTGTTGGAACGTGAACGGGTTGGGGGATAGGATCAAACGGGGCGTGGTGTTGCAGCTCTTGCGACGGTTGTCCCCTGATGTGGTCTTGCTTCAGGAGACGCATTTGCTTGGCAATACGTGCCATGCAATGAATAGGCGTGGCTATCGTCTCGTCGCGCACTCAGGTTTCACTTCTGGCTCCAGGGGGGTGGGCATTCTGGTTCGGAACTCCCTCCCTCTTGCTGTTGACGACATCATCCTTGATGACAGGGGACGGTACACTGCCATTGTGGGGCGCTGGGAGGGAAGGGTTGTCACCCTCCTCTCCATCTACGTGCCGCCGGGTCTCCAGACTACCACTTATGCGGATCTGGGAAGAGTGATTTTGGGAGTCCCCGAGGGTCTGCTTGTAGTGGGTGGGGATTTCAACTCTGTAGTGTCGGGGATGTGTGATCGCTACCCTCCCCGAGACATTGCGAAGTCACAATCCTGGTTGGGGGATTTCCTGGAGGCTTTAGGGCTCACTGACTGCTGGCGCCTGCTTCATCCTGGGCAATTGCAGTATACTTTCCATTCTGGTGCCCATGGCAGTCTTTCGAGACTGGATTATGTGCTGATGCCCTCCTCCCAGGCCTCCTCCATACGGGAGGTGAAACATCTAGCTAGGGGTATCTCGGATCATTCCCCACCATGGTTGGTAGTGGACGCCCACTTGGGGTGGGAGGGTAGGGTGGCCCCGATACACTCCTGGTATCTCCGCGACCCCAAGGTTAGGGCGGAACTAATTAAAACGATTGACCAATACTTTGCTGAAAATGTGGGTTCTGTGTCCTCCTCTGTCACGTTGTGGGAAGCGTACAAAACTGTTATTCGGGGCCAGGCCCGCTCCTTGATTGGCAATGTCAAGAGACGTAGGCGGGAGGAGGTTGTCAGTGTTGAAAATGACATCACTGTTCTTGAAGGGGAGTTGGAATCCGAGGTCACCCCGGAGGGCTGCACCTTTTGGGTTTAAAACAACTTGAATATAGAGCGCTGGTGACTGATGCGGCAAAGGAGATGAGCAGGGAACAACAGGGACGACTGTATGATGTGGGGGATAAGGCGGGGAAATTGCTTGCTTGGCTGGATAAGAGGGAACGTGCGAGTCGGGTTGGTCCTGTGATTGTTGATGTGAATGACGTGAGTATCACCTACCCTGCTGATATTGTTGAATGTTTCGCTGACTATTTCCGGGAAGTGTATTCCCCCATCTCTGATAGAACTGAACAGGACTCCCACTTGCTCCTGCGAGATATCTCGCTGCCACGTTTGTCCGACCCTGAAAGGGATCTTCTAGAGGCTCCGCCTACAGTTGATGAGGTTGTTACGGCCATCCGCTCGGTTCGCTCGGGGAAGGCCTCGGGTCCTAATGGGCTCCCTGTAGAGCTTTACAAGCTCCGTCCGGATGTGATAGCACCGTATCTGCGGTCGATGTTCTTGGAATCACTGGAGGTAGGCTCCCTCCCTCCCGACCAAAGATTGGCTTCCATAGTGGTGATCCACAAGGATGGCAAGCCACGTGACCGCTGCGCCTCCTTTAGGCCCATATCATTGATTAACGCCGAACCGAAGATTCTGGCCAAAGTGCTTGCAAACCGCTTGGTCACTGTCATAGGCGATCTGGTCCACCCGGACCAATCCGGATTCATACCCCATCGTAACACGGCACTTAATCTCCGGCGCCTGAATGGAGTCCTCGCGGGAGCGGCGACTCTGCGTGAACCGGCCATCTTGGCGTCTTTGGACGCCACCATGGCGTTCGATACGCTGGAGTGGCCATATTTATGGGCGGTTCTTTCTAAATTTGGTTTTGGCCCCACCTTCATCGACTGGGTGAAATTGCTCTACACCGACCCCTTAGCCCAAGTGGTGGTAAACGGTCGTGTCTCGGCCTCCTTTGCTCTTGGTAGGGGAACGCGCCAGGGCTGTCCTTTGTCCCCTCTCTTGTTTGCCCTTGCTTTGGAGCCATTGGCGGCATGGCTGCGATGGGAACCGTCCTTGAAGGGCATTAGATGGACTCCAGAGTTTGAAGACCGACTATCCTTATATGCAGACGATATACTCCTATATCTTACGTCGCCTCGGAAATCGTTGATCGTCCTTTTTGACGTTTTGGCTTCTTTCCGTAAAAACTCCGGTCTGGTCATCAACTGGTCGAAGTCTTGCATCTATGTTCTATGCGGCGAGGCCCCTCGCCTCGTGGATGTCCTATTTCGGTGGTGCGGGAGGGATTGAAGTACTTGGGGATTTTTATCACCTTGGACCCTGTACTTCGTTATGAACGCAATTTGTTGCCCCCTCTCCAGCGCCTCCGTGCCGATGTGACTGTGTGGGGCAGGCTCCCTCTCTCTCCTCTGGGACGGGCGGCGTTATTTAAGATAATGTCGCTCCCTCGGTTCCTTTATGCGTTGCAAAATACACTTGATATTGTGCCCGCCCGCTACTTTCGGGAGATTGAAAGTCTACAGAGACAATTGGTATGGGGGGCCGTCCTCGTTTGCTCTTGCGAAACTGACGCTCCCGTGGTACGACGGGGGTATCGCGCTCCCAGACATCCGCCGCTACTATTGGGCCTCTCAGCTGGGGGCCATCAACCACTGCACTTACGGTCCTTTGCCGAGCCCGGCGTTTGAGATGGATAGATGGCTGCTGCCTGGTGGAGACTACAACAGGGCTCTTTATGCGAATCTGCAGGCGGATCTCTCACGGGCCCCACTAGGACAGCGGTGCAGGTGTGGCATCGCACTACAGCAGCCCTGGGCTGGGCTGATAAGCCGACCCGTGCTACCCCGCTTTATGCATCGGAAAGACTCGGCTCCCTCTGGAAGTCGAAGGGTTTCGATAAGTGGGATGTGATCGGTATCAGCAGGGTGAATGATGTGTGGATCAAGGGTAGAGTCAAGACGATTGAGGAGCTGAAAGTTGAGTATGACTTGAATGATAGAGAATCCTTTCGCTATGTGCAAATCCGACACGCGGTTTTGTCTGTATTTCCCCTGGGCTCGGATATTCCGGAGGCGTCCCCGCTCGAAGATCGGGTGCTAGACGGACATGTCCCTGACGGCACGATCTCACTCATATACAAAAAGTTGATCAATGCCAGAACCGACCTACTGAGTAACCTTCGAGAGTCGTGGACTAGTGACGGTCTGGAACTCGACGACGAGGACTGGCAGGCTGCGATCTCTTCCCCGAAGGAAATGGCTATCCCGGCGCGCCTCCGGTTTGTCCAGCTCAAAATTCTCCATAGGGTCTACGTGACTGGTCCCCGTTTGGTGCGAATGGGTTTCTCTGTGGATGGACTGTGCAGGCGTGGTTGTGGTCTGGTGGGTACGTTTCTCCATATTATTTGGGAATGCCCTGCGGTGATGAGCTATTGGACTCGCGTGCATGAAGTTATGAGTGAGGTCACGGGTGTGCAATCAATGCCTGAGGCGAGGCGGTGTCTGTTGAATGTCTGGGAGCCGAACGATTATGACCTGGCGCAGCTTCGATGGGTGACCTTGGGTAATATGATTGCTAAGAGAGACATTGCTCAGTTGTGGGGTGCCCAGAGGCCACCGACAGTTCTGGTGTGGCAGCAAAACATGGACTGGTGCATGTTTAGGGAAAAGACAGTGTATGTTTCCCGTGGCACGCCCCGCAAATGGGGGAAAATTTGGAAGCAATGGAACGCATACCGTGGTGGCATCTGTACTCCCCCCCTTCAGAATTGGATACTGACCTGTCAGCCTCCCAACCTGATGTTTCCTCCACGGGAATTTAGATATCTTGCTTATTCCTGATCTCCCCCCCCCCTCAGGCCCGGACTGGCCGTTGCGGCACCGGGCAATCCCCCGGTGCGCCGCAAGGGTGGGGGCCGGTTTTGGGCCCAGGGGCCGTTTTTGTTACAGGGCCGTTTTTGCAGCATAGCTGCAAAATCGGCCCTGTAACAAAAACGGCCGAAAACCGGCCCCGGCAAAGAGCTCGGTCGCACCACCAGGGGGCCGGCCGAGCACTTTGCCAGGGCCGGTTTTCGTTCTCAGTCCGGCCCTGGCCCCCCTCCCCAATCTCATCACTTACTTCTGACATCTGATTTGAATATGTATCCCCCCAGCGCCAACATGACACAACTGTAATGTATTGCCTTGTTTTCTGTTTTTTCTTTCTATGTTTTTTGTTCTTTGCATTTAATAAAAAGATATATAAAAAAATATATATATACTAGAAGAAGATCAACAAGTAAACATTAAATCAAACAATCAGCAATACAATTAGGGAAGGAGAGAAAAGAGAGAGAAAGCAGTGGGGCGTAGGGGAGGAGGGAAAGTGAGGATAAGGGAAGAGAAAACCGTAGAGACGAAAGGAAGTCTGTCTAAAGACCGACTGGGTAGGTGACGACCAAGGAGGGAATCCACGGCCCATCTCCCCTATAGCTAAACCAGGTAGCTCCATCGGGCATCAGATAAGATAGTTCGGTCTCAATACATTGAGAGAGGAGGGAAGGAGAAACAGAAATAGAGGGAGGATGCGGGAGGAGACGACAGGAGAGACGAAAGGAAGTGCAACAATGTGGTTCAACAATATACTAGAAAAAGAACAACAAGTAAACATTAAATAAAACAGTCAGCAATACATTAGGGGAGGAGAGAGAGGAGAGAGAAAGTAGTGGGGGGTAGGGGAGGAGAGGAGAGAGAGTGAGGATAAGGAAAGAGACAACCGTAGAGACGAAAGGAAGTCTGTCTAAAGACCGACTGGGTAGGTGACGACCAAGGAGGGAATCCACGGCCCATCTCCCCTATAGCTAAACCAGGTAGCTCCATCGGGCATCAGACAAAATAGATCAGTCTCAAGTGGTGAGGGAAGAGGTTCACAGAAAAAACAGGGTGGGGACAAAGGGCAAGGGCATGTGAGGGCAGAGGACAGAAGCTGGAAAGAGTAGGAGTGGAGAGGGGGAGGGTTGGGGGAAGGGGGAGGGGGAAGGTAAGGTCAGGAGAGACACGGGCGCGTTAGCCCGAAGTCCGGCTGGGTAGGTGATAGTCAAAAGAGCGAGCCCAAAGTCAATCTCCCCCATAGCTGTGATATCTCTTCTTTTCCTCTGTCGCACCTCTTCAATAGACTCTCCAATGAGAATACTCTTCATCCAATTATTAAAGTTCCGGAGGTAGAAAATGCGACTTTGGCTGCGTTGTTCCAGTCCACACTCCTAAAACACGTTGTAAAGAGCAGCTACATTTAACCCATGGCCTTCAAGCCTTTTGTACTTTGCAGGTGGCTCTTCAGTCTCTAATGTAGTATGGGAGGAGATATATTTGGAGAGTATGAGAAGTCGTAGGCCTCCCTGTTTATTTCAAGATGATGACTCCTTGGGATAGGTCCTCACTCCATTACCACTAGTGGCTCCCGTAGTGGTAGGTGGTCCTTGCTATTTGTAAGGATGGGAATTAACTTGGCTTACTATGTCCCAATCTAGGTAATACCCTGGGATCCTTCGTCATAAATATTAGCGGTTAATTATAGTAAATAATATCATTTAATTTGAGGGTTAGAGTGTCTGGGGATGAGATCAATGAGCACACTCTGTTTTAATTGCATAATGTATCAGTCGTTCCAAGATGGCTGCTTGCTTATTTAGTGGAGGAATAGATCTGGGGATTAGTCCTATCACTCTTTCCCTGCAACAAAACTACCTGGGTATAGTCCTTTATCTGTTTCTATGGGGGCAGATCAGCGTGCATGGTCCTTTGTTTCTGTTTGATAGCGTGCTGAAAGCAATTAGTCCTATGTCTTTGCCTATGTGGTGGTGTGAGGTGAGTGGTCCTTTCTTTGATTTACCAATACAGCTAGCTAGCCATTTTGAAGTTCAACCGTTCAGGCACAAAATGGTGGGGCTTGTACTGTTCATCGAGGTGTTACCATCCAAATCACCCCCTACACAGTGGCATCAGGTCCAGTACCTGCCCAGCCCGGGCCTCCTTTCAGAATGCTCCAGAGCCAGTCCCAGCGATGTGAGCCAGTACTCGAGCGCTTACATCCCCCAGATGCAGCATACAGTTCAGGCATAGTCTCTCACATAATTTCTCCGGTGGGGACACATTCGGCAAAGTCTTGCTGCTCGGGGCCCGGGGCAATCACACAGGGGTCACACATCCCCTACCTTAGTTCAGCATGGCCCAACAGGGGACCAGGAGGGTAGAGAAGGGCACGCTAGTCCAGAAATCGCCGATCCGGCGGCCTGGCGCCTGAATTTCCAGCACAAGCCCAGCACTCAAGCGTCGTCCCCAGTGCACACTAACACAGCACCGGGCAGACAGCGTCTCAGCCGCCCACAGAACACCGCGTCTCAGATCCGGGGGGGGGTGATGAATATTACCACTGCAGGTCCCGGGAATCAGATACCCGCTCACCAGCCCAGTCACATTCAGGTTTCGGGTCCCCGGTGTTGATCAACTCCAGGGTGGCCAGAAGAGCCACTCCAGCCCCCCGGTCTCCGTGATGGACAGGCCCAATTTTTAAAGCGGGCATAACTTTTGAACGGAGCCGCTCTGGAGCTCTGACTCAAGCCCCAGGCGCACCGCTCGCCCTCCGACACAATTTTCCGGGCTCAGGAGGCAGGAGGAAGGTCAGGATGTTGGGGCCAGTGGACGGACTCGGCGGAGCCGAGAGTCTACGCGGCCATCTTGCCATCTTGCAAACTAAAATCATGCAGTCATGTTGAACAAGGGTAGCCCAAGATAGTTTGCATCTTAATTGCACACTAGTAATCTTCATTACCGTGAGCACAAGTATTTCTCATCACAGTCCATACACTCTGACGTGAGCCCTCTGTAGACGTGATGGACCTTGAAGAGGTGTCAAGATCACAACCACATAATCTAGCTGAGCAAGCTTTCCTTGTTTGTCCCGCTTAGAACTTTTCGCTGTATGAAACAAAGCTTAAGCGAGACCTCACACAGAGGTTTCTGATGTCTTAGAGTCCTACCTGGTCATGGCTTATAGTCTTTACCAGCTGTGACATTTTGAGATCCAAACATGTGCCTACATACCAATTTAATTCACATAACCAGGGAAGATGCAGCTTAGTAACTCTGATGGCGAGATGACTTTGATGGCTACAGTTTTCAAGATAGCCACGCTGGAAGCTTTTGGCACCAAAACTCAAGACTTCTGCAAGACCACCAGCTTAACGTAGTAGGCCTCATGGAGCCTTGGTGCCAGCAAAGTTCTACATTGCTCCGCTAAACGATTTTCACTCAATAAAAACAACTAAGACTTCACACTCCTTCACATTCCTTTACGGTGAGCCTGACAAGGTACCTAGGACCGATTGATATTGACTTTGTCTTTCCCTATTGTTTTCTGTGATGTTTTTCTTCAGAAAAAGATATAACTCTTTATCCCCATTACAAAACTTGATGTTTTGGTGTCATTTTATTACTAACTTTTTTCTTGGTTTTATTAAGCTGGTGTTGGAATTTTAACGTTTAATTCTTGTCTTTATAATTGCTTTGGTTGCTGAAAAAAATGCCTTAACTTCCTCTGAGAGACCCCTGCCTCCCTGAGAGAAGCCTATAACTTTTAATTTACGTATGTCCACAATTTCAAATTAAAAGCTGATTTTTCCTCCATAGGCACTGAATTACTTACCTCTGCGGAAGCATGTCACTTGTCTCTAGCTTGTTAATAATCCATATTCTCACAAGGATGCAGTGGCCTGTAGCGTGTGGAAATACATTGCAGAGGTGAGGCTTCAGACATACACACCAAGAGAGTTACATTTAGATTGGAATCTTTCACCCAGAATGTGACTTAAGAAATTTATAGTAGGACACTGAATTGGTCAGGCCATAAGGAACTATATTTAGATATAGTGATGTGTAAAAGCAGGAATAAACCCAAGAGGTGGCAGATTAGAACCTACATGAATTTCGAGGGTCTGACCCATCCCAAACTACCAAACCATCTAAGTGAATTTTGTTTACCTCTTACCGAAATCAGTTCATTGAATTCTGCATACATTTACAGCTATGAGCTGTCTGCAATCATGAATGAATTGGCACTGGAAAAAATGGCAAAATTAAATTATAAAAGTAAGCAAACAATAGTTTTCCCTAAGACTGAAGCAACAGAAAACTACGCTTAGGTATCTTCAACAAGTCTCGCAGAAGAGCCCTTTGATACTGATTCAGAGAAAAGCCAGGGATAAACACTTCACAGTCAAGAAAATTTAAATTGGGCCCATATACACACTCATATTTCGTGGCTGTTTCGCTGGGGGTCAAGTTTTGTAGTTCCACTTTGGACATGATTAGTTAACTCATTGCAGACTCAAATGAATTCTTGAGAAATTTATTACTCTCTAACTAATCTTCACAGATCAACACTCTTCCTTTGGTCGATGGACCATTAGTTGAGTAGTTGATGGTGATATGAACAATTTAACTAACTGCCTTACAGATCTCAGTGAAATAACCACAGACTCTGGGTAAGATTCAAAGAATTTTATCTAAATCTCAGTTATAAATGAACGCTCATTAGTACAAATTCACAGTGCAAACTCCATCAACTTCCATGGGAGAAAAAATGTATTTAGGCAATACATTCAAAATCACAGACACGTTCAACAAATCAATGGATTAAGAGTGGATAGATTGTAGAGACAAAAGGCATAATAAATCATACATTTGCAAAAGATATGCAAATTTGATACAGAATAACAGTTACCCAAAAGTAATAACGGAAAACCAACTCTCTGGCCAAAAGGGCTGGTGGAAGTCCCCTGATGAGGAATCATGTGACAAAGGCTATAGGACAGGATCAGGTCAGGGTAATACTTACTAAACTTCTCTACAGACCCGACGCACCAGGGCTGATCCCTCTCTTACATTCTCTCCCTCCTCGAAATTCTTCTGAAATCTTCAATCTAATCAGGTTGTCATTCAAATATGAATCTTCCCAGTCTGTTCTCTCCTTTCTTCATTAGCAGCAGTTCTCGCCTCTCTCCTTCTCTCTCATGCAGCAATGTCGCCAATCTTCTGCTTCTCGCTCCACTTAAGTCACTCAAGTTATAGTCTTTATTTCTGCATGTCTCACCCTCAAAGGTTGCAAATATTGATGAAATACGAACTAGATTGGCAAGTGGCAGGGGAGTTGTTATTCACCTCATGCTGTCATACTTGATTTCTTAATGAACTCTTTTGTCTAACAAACCCATCCCCTTTAGCTCATTTATTATTCTGTCATTTTTCCTTTCCCGTATATTTAAAGTTGCCAGTCAACTAGTATCATGAATACAGCTCCAGAGTCGAGTAGAGGTTTCACATGTCTCTTGTCCTCGGCAGCCTGTCAACGACACGGTCATCGGGTCACATCATGATTCTGCTGCGCATGCCTGGCTTGCCTCCATTTTCGCTGCCATCTTTTTTCCTTGCATATGACTACAGGACCAAACATACACTATTAATAAAGGAACCATAAACAGATGTTAATCTCTCAAATATGTGAATTTCACTGTTCACCACCCACTTCCACTCTATCCCATATTATTATCTCTTTCTTTACGCAAAAGCATTAGCAGGAATAGCTCTCTTTAAATTTGCGCAAGCATATGCTGAGCATGCGGTGCCTCAAGATATAATGTTAGTAATTCTTGCGCATGTGTGACAGTTTTCCCTCTCAAACGGGTTAGTCACATTGTTTTCTACGTCATTCTAGTTTGCAGTTGCGCAAAAGCGTTTTTCCCGTGTAAAACGGGTTTTAGTCGCGTTGCACTTTATTTTCATTAATGAAGCATGCGTAAAGCTCTCTTCCCCATATGTAAATGTTGTGCATGTATATTCATTTCATTTTCTTTACTATTTTACTGATTAGTACTTGTTAATGAGGGATTGCTCCAAGAAAGGTTTTTTTCTTGAATCCTTGCTCCATCAATCCCCCCTCTGATGGTATTTTAGAGCCATCATAAAATACCCATCATTACCAAGTGCAAGCTCTGCTTATTAGATCTTCCTAGTGTTGCTTTTTATGCATTCCTCATTTTTCTCCTTTATGTTCTGCTCCTTCATTCTATCGTATAGATATTCTTTAATTTCTGCTAATTCTATCTCTTCCCTTTTCCTCTTTCTTCCCACCTTTTTATCCTTGTTTTTATTCTGCTTTTGCAACTCTTATAAGTCATTATCATCATCAACATGACTAGTGCTATTGAAAGTACAGGAATTAGTATCTTCCCTAATAGACTACTCCCAAAAGTAGAAAACCAGTTACCTATAGTGGAAATACTTTTACTGAGTATTTCCCAAACACTGTCAACCTCCAGTTGGGTCAAATCTTTATGAATCTTTGTAAAATTCTTAATATATCCCTCATTACCTTTACTTTTGTCTGGGATATACGTACAGCAGTGTTGAATTTACAACATGCCACAGACTCCACCCTCTTTTGCAAATAAAATATCAAGTGCAAGTCTATTTTGCAAAACCATATATCTGAATGCAAACATTTCAGTATTAATCATTAAAAATCCCCTACCTGTTGATAAACGATCAACTACTATAGACAATTGATGTATTTTATGCAAATTCAGTACGACTTCAACTGACGGTATCATTGCACAAAATATGTCACCTACTATTTCTGAAAAACTTGCTCTTTTACTTCTTGTTAGTCCTTTACTTAGTATATCTATTTCATTGGTCTTAGTTATGTGATATATCTTCGGAAATACAATGCCAAAATAACAAGTACCCTACCATCGTGCTGGCAACCTGTAAAAGGCAGTTTTACCACACACATAGTATATTCCTGGAAAAACAGGATCAGTTCCTCCTTTCAGGCCCCATCCCCCCATTATTAGGAAGGTATGTTCACATTCACTTGTACCAATGAAAACATTATTATACTCTCTTTTTCGTCTTCGTAGAAAAAATTTCCCCAATTTTGACAAGTCTAGGGACATTGCAGCATGAGTCTCGCCATTCTTATAGTTCCCCTCCTGAGTAGCCCATGGTGCTGCATGTGACTTCTGCTCAACAGCTTTCTTTTGGAAATCCTGTCTTCTTTCCTCTCCTAAATTTAGAAAATCTTTCTCTTCATCATGTAAAATACATGTCAGGTTATTGCTATGAGCATGTGTTATATCTATGGAATTCATTGTCAAGAAAATTCACCCATAAACTCTGCATCTTTACTACTAAGCACTGGATTCAAGTTTCTTTGAATAGGAATCTCTGAGAAAACCAAATCCATATTAGAAAAATAGTACTGCAACTTGCCAGTTACATAGAACAAACTAGACACAGCACTACAGGACACACCATAAGTTAATGGAAGATGGTGATAAGTCACACCTTCTGAGACAGAAGTAGGTAGTTTCATGCAGGCATAACAGTCACTCACATCCATCGTATCAAAGTATTGATAAAGGAGTTTAGTAAATACATTTAATGACGAATCACTATTTGATTTATCATTATGATACATGCTTTCATCCAGTTGTTCCAAGCTTGTAGTAGTAGTTTTCTTAGTAACTACATTCATTCTTTCATTAGTATTTGTGTTATTGTGACCTTTAGTTACCATTAGAACAGGTACGACAACAGTTAACAGTAACAACATTAATATTAGTATTGTGATACTACATAAACACCACTTAACACATCTTTGTTTTAAACTAGATTTCGGATGTTCAGTCACCTTCACTTCTGCCATTTTTAGTATCTAAAATTATTTCTAACATTTAGTTTCTCTCAAAAATGTTTTTAAAATGATAAAACTTTGTGTGATCCCACACTTCAAAGGCTTTCCGTATTTATGGCCCCCTTCTTCTTTGTTTCTTTTCTTCTTTTTGTTTGATAATTTTCTCAATAAAGTTCATCTTTGTGTAAAAAGTATTTTCTTTAAGCTGGTCTCAATTCCCTTTCATCAGATCCTGCAATAGTGTCACTTTCTGATTTTTCATTTAGATCAAGATTTTCAAAATCTTCAAGGATGATGTATTTCCACTCTGGAGCCTTATATTTTCTACTCGAACCCTCACTCTTTTTGACAACCTTAATGATCTTCTTCTTGATTGTTCTTGTTCGAACTGGCTTGACACCTCATTTACTTGTTCTAATTATTTCCTTGTATTTCTTCTTAGAAAGTATCTGAGTCTTTTTACTCCACTTTGCTGGTGATCACCCTTTCTAACCCTTTTTGTCTGTACTGCCTTTTCACCTTCTTCACCTATTTCATGTGTTCTTTTATTGTCTCTTTCTTGTGGTTGGACTTGTTCTGGTTTTTCGGCTTCTTCTCTTTCTGTGGTTTGTATTTGTTCTGGACACTCTACGCTTTCTTTTTCTTCTTCTGACTGAGCTTGATCTGGATTTTCTGAAATCGATTCTTCTATTCTTTTTTCACTTTGTTCTGGTCTTTCAAGCTCTGACTCTTCCTCAGCTTCTACAGCAGTCTCTTCAGTCCCAGTAACTGGTGCCCACTTTACTTGACTTGTACTTGGTTGTTCATCGTCAATGCGTTCTTCAGAGTCTGGTTCTCAGAATTCTTTGACTTCACAATTTTCAGCTTCTGGTTCTTTTCTTTGCTCTACCAGTTGCTGCTCTTGTCATTCAGGTGGACTTGAGACTCTATGGGTATGGGTGCTGTTTATCCAATTTGGCAAGCCAACACACTTCACTGCTGTTGTCGTAACCAATATGATCTGATGGGGTCCTTTCCACATGGGTTCTAAACACGTGTTCCTTGTGTGCTTCTTCACCATAACCCAGTCTCCAGGACACAAATTATGAGCTTCATTTGGCTGTGCTGTGGTTGCATCTTCTCCAACCCGGTGAGACACAGAACATACCAGATCAGCTAGTCCTTTACAATAGTCCAACACTAGATCATCAGTTATGTTCATCAATTTGTTTCCCAGGTACAAATATTTGTCTCATTTTTCTCCCCAAGAGTATTACATGTGGACTTAACCCTGTTCTTTGGTCGGGAATGCTCCTAAGGCTCATCCATACAAGGGGCAAAGCATCAGGCCATTTCAGTGAAGTGGATGCACACACCTTCCCTAACCTAGATTTTATTGTGCCATTGAGCTGCTCAACCACTCCAGAGGCTTCTGGTCGATAGGCACAGTGTAGTTTCTGACCAATTTTGAAAGCGGTACAAATCAATTTGATTACCTCATTATTAAAATGAGGTCCTCTATCTGAATCCAAAGTGACTGAAATCCAAACCTAGGTATGAGCTCTCTCAACAATAGTTTGGCAACTGTGAGACTGTCATTCCTTCTCGTGGGATAGGCTTCTACCCATCGAGAAAACAGACACACAATGACAAGGACGTACTTCAAACTGTAGCACGGTGGCAACTCAATGAAGTCAAGTTGCAGTCTGGTAAATGGTCCTTCTGCCTTTCCAATTTTCCCCAACTAACAACTGTCTTCATACCTGGGTTTTGCTTTTGGCAGGTCAAACACCTCTGGCAGAGACTCTCTGCAATCAACCTAAACTTGGGATTATTGGGATTATACCAAGTCTGTCTGAAATGTCTAATCATGGCATCCTTCCCAGTGTGTGTAGCTCAATGATATACCCTAGCCTTTTGTGATAATACTGTCTGGCATTATTGGCCTACCATCTGGACACACCCACACTTCATTGTCTGCTCTTCTGGTGGTGCAACCTGATTTGATCCAGAGTTCTTTTTCTTTTACATCTGCCTATTCCTGTAATTGTCTAACTTCATCCCATATTTCAAAAGCAGAGAACAACATTAGTTGGCAATTGGTAACTTCTTTTTCCAACCCTCTGTTCAAAGATATTGTATGTCAAGCACAGAATTGTGCAACTTGGTCAGCGTACCAATTTCCCTATGTCCCATAATCATTTTCTGACTTACGTGCGGCACATTTGACCACTGAAATTTCTTTTGGCAATTGCAATGCTCCCAATAGTTCTTTGACATTTTTTCCATTTCTAATAGGAGATCCTAAAGAAGTCAGAAATCCCCTCTGTAGCCACAATTGGCCAAAGTCGTGTACAACCCCAAAACTATATTGACTATCCCTGAATATGGTTACTCTCAATTTCCTCCCAAATGTGCAGGCTTTGGTTAAAATGACCAATTTGGCTATTTGTGCAGACTTTACTCCTTTTAGACAGGATGCTTCAATAACATCAGCGACAGTACACACAGCATAAGCAGAACTTAATTCTCTATTTTCACTCCTCAAGCATGACCCATCAACAAACATTACATGGTCTGGCTCTTCTAAGGGAATGTCAAGGATGTCAGGTCAGGGCTGTGTACATATTTCTGTCACATCCAAACAATCATGATTCACTTCCTCTTTCGGCTCCTCACAGTATGGATCAGGTAACAAAGTTGCTGGATTCATCATGGTACATCTTGTTACATTGACATTTTTAGCACCCAATATTACTCTTTCATACTTAGTCAGCCGACTAGGGGTCAAGTGCTGGGTACGAGTCCTTGTTAAAAGGATCTTAACTGAATGTGGCACATACACTTTTCTGGGATGTCCCATCACAATCGATTCACTCTGTTCTAGACTCACACAAGTAGCAGCTACTGCTTTTAAGCAGCCAGGTAATGCCGCCGCCACAGTATCCAGAGTAGTAGTAAAGTATGCTACTGGACATCGGGATAATCTTTGCCTCTGTTTTAACCATGAAAGTGCCCAACCTTCTCTTTCACAACAGAACAAAGCAAACTCTCTTGTATAGTCTGGCATTCCTAATGCTGGTGCTTGACACAAACAGCTTCTCAATTTTATAAAGTCTTCTTCACTTTCATCATCCCACTCAATCAGATCTGTCGCATCCCTTCATATCAATTTTATCAAAGACTTTGCAAGCAGTGAAAATCCACTGATCCACTGACGACAGTATCCAACTATTCCTAAAAACATTCACACTTCTTTCTTAGTCTTTGGCAGACTCTTTTGTTGAATCATCTTTCTCCTTTCTGGCGTCACTTTTCTGACTCCTCTTTCTATTTTGTACCCTAAATATTGAACTTCTTGTTGGCAAAACTGTAATTGTTCTGGTGACACTTTATTTCCTCCTTCTGGTAAATGGTTCAGTAAAGCTATTGCGTCAATGACACAAGCCTCTCGTGTCTTTGATGCCACCAATAGGTCATCAATATACTGAACCAAAACCGAATTTCCTGCCATAATCAAAGTCTCCAAACATTTTTTCAGAATATGATTGAAAATTGAGTGGCTCTCTGTGTACCCTTGAGGAACTCGGCACCATGCCAAAACACAGTCTCCAAACCGGAATGCAAATATATATTGTCTATCCCGGTGCAATGGAATTGAAAAGAACGCTTGGCACAGATCAATCACAGAGTACCAGTGGGCATCCCACGTTATCTGATAAAGAATCACTGCTGGATTCTGTACTACTGTACAAAAGGGTACTACTATTTTATTAATTTTCCTCAAATCTTACATTATTCTATATTTCCCACTACGCTTTTTAAGTCCCATGATTGGCGGATTACAAGGACTGCTCAATATTTCTTTTAGTATACCTTGCTCAATCATTTGATCAATTACTGGGGCAACTCCTGCCTTTACTTCAGGACTCATTCTGTACTGTGGTGTATTTGAATATATCACACCTTCTTCCACCATGATTTTTATTGGGTCTACCTTTGCCATTAGACCAATTTTCTTTCCTGTAAAATCCCACACATCTGACCTCACTGTGGTTTTCAATTCATCAAGCAAATCACTTTCAGTAAGAAGTGAAAACATCTCATCCACTTCTGTCCCCTGTTTCGCTAGCATCATCTTGAAAGCTATGTCTTTATCAGGCGTTTGAAAAGCAATACCATCAGGTGTACAGAAGATGGTACAGTTCATCTTACATAATAAGTCCCTACCTAACAAATTCACTGGACTCAAATCACACACCACAAACCGATGCATGTCTTTGAAATTACCAATGTTAACTTCTATTGGTTTTGTGACTGGGGTCCTCATTTGCTTAATTGAGACTCCTACAATTTGGATAGTTTCTCCCGAGAAGGGTAGGTTTGGAATTTCTGCTGCTCTCACAGTAGAACGGGTAGCGCCAGTATCCACTAGAAAAGTGATGTCATTTCCTTCAACCTATCCGTCAGTAAAAGGACCTGACTGATCTACCTCCAAGGATTCGCCAAGCACGCACTCTTCCTCCCCCCTCAGGCACCGTCATTGGGACATCTCTGAATCACTCTCATTACTTTGCATCCAATTTTGTTGAACCGTCTGTGTATTCTTACCATCTTCTCCATGAAATCCAGTGTTCACACTGTAACTCTGCACCTGAGCGCTCACATTGTTGGACTTAGGGGCTTGTGGCACCTGCAACTGAGGAGTAACTACCTATTGCTGTTGCTGCTGGCTCACAACCACCTCATTCTGCATCCGTGGATTCAAAAATTGATTTACCCCATTATTCTGTTGAATATTTCTACACTCATTCTTCCAATGTCCAATCTTTCCGCATCCATGACAAGGACATTTCTTTTTCGCTTCTTCTCTACTCATTCATCCTTTTCCTTTATTTCCATTTGACATCTGACTATTCTGATTCTGCCCATTCATCTGGTTATCATTTTGAGAACCAGTAGTTGCCACCTGGTGTTCTGCCAAATTCACTTGTGCCCACATCATTTTCTCTTTTAACTTTTTATGCTTCGCATCAGTGTCATCACTACAATACTTCGCATACTTTAAAATATCATCAATCGGCTTACTCTGCCAGCAAAGCATATGCTGCTGAATCATCTGACTAATCTCTGGTCTTAATCCATATACAAACCTATATACAAAATGTCCCATATCTTTATCACCAATGGTCTCAAATCCACTATACTGCTTAAACACCTGTAACAACCTTTCATAGTATGCATGCACTGACTCCTTTGGGTCTTGAGTTGTTCTGTCTATCTTGACCCAGTCTGTTTCTTTAAGAGGAATTTTCCCTTTCAGAAAAGTAATTACTTGGTGATATTTCTTCATTACTTCCTTTGAAGGCGCACCTGTCTTTGCGTCTCTAGGATACTCTTCATTTGGCCACTCAACTGTAATTTTACATTCAGTCCACAAATTAGTGGGTACCATTATATCAAACAGGCCATCCAAATCTTTCAACAACACCTTTGAAACCTTCACGAATATCTCTACCTGCTTGTACCATTCAATAGGTTTTTCTCTCAACCTAGGGAAATAATTTGTAAAAGACAAAATATCCTGTCTACTCCATGGAACATGAACATATCCACCACCAGGGACTTCTCTCATTGGACACATTAGTTCAACCTTTTCTGCCTCTCTTAATGGAAATGTAGATGTTTGCTTTGTTGCTGCTTCATCTCTCTTCTTTGTCCATCTACTTCTCCATCCATCTACATCTCCCCATTTGTTCAAAATGTGCATTCATTCTTTTATTTGTAATCTCCTTCCTGACGTATTCAAACTCCAAATCCTTCTCTGTGAGTTCCTATCTATAGGGTTTTTGTAATATTTGAGATTTTTCCACATCTATTCCAAATTCTAAAGCTGCTTCCACTATCTTCTCATGAAGATTCTTTGCTCTCCAGGTTATACTTTTGCACAAAAACAACAATTCTTCATCTCCATATGAACCTAATCAGTCTGGACTTATCGTACCAATAATCATTTCCTCCAAATCGACTCTCAACTCTATAGTTTTCGGTTGGGTTTTCTTCCTCTCTAGTCGTTTTGCCCATTCTTCTAAATCTTATGGTGAAAATCCAGTAGAATTTCCTGCCACTGGAGTGACAGTAGGTACTTTCCGCCTTGTATCTATGGATGTTTTTGGGGTTTCAGTTACAATCTCAATATTTGGGAAATCTAATAATGAGACATTCAAATCACTCTCACTAGTTTGATCTTCTGACAGTACTATCTCCTTTCAAATACCATTTTGTGGGATTGTCATAATTTGTGACTTTGATGTACCTCGTTTATGCCCATATAATAGAATAACAGAACCAATAGTTACTGGCACTGTCAATGCTTCCGCATTCAGACCTAACTGATATATTTTCTGAATTATTTCTTCTTTTGTTTTATTCAATGCATCCCATTCCTTTTCTTGTGATGCTCGGATGACTTTTGGCTCATACAGAACTTGCGGAACTAATAGAGATCCCATCATAGGGGCATTGGAGTTGTGTCTCTAGCACTTTCTTGATAGGGCGGAGGTCTTTTAACTAGAATATCTTCCAACAACTCATCATCAGATTCTTCACATCCTATTCCTGACATACCTATGTTTTTCGTTTTTTCTTTACATTTGCTCCCTTCTTCATTTTCAGCCATCAATGCTGGATATAAACCTTCTGTTACTACAGCCCTTCTCCATCTTTTCATTTGATCTCCTCGAATGTCAAATGGGTGTCTGGGTAAAAATCCTCTATTAATTATTTTACCTCCTCTGTATCTCTCTCATTCAAATGCCTCAACTTCCCAGTCCTCCTCAGCCTCATACTGTGTAAACCTAGGATTTGGTTCGAATGAATTCATCCTATTTCTCGAATTCTGAAGAATCCTCACATTAAATTAACCATGCTCTGGGAAAGCTAGAACATCATCACCTTTTGTGTATTTCACCCAATTTTCTCACCACACACACATATGATATCCACTTTCCATAATCATATAAGAAGCAGGCGTATTAGGAGGTGGCATAAGAATTCCCTCCCTAGTTACTAAATGTTTGTCCTTCTTAAAGGAATTCTTGGTCTTATTAATGTGTAGTGTAGCTCCTATATTCCCAATAGGCTCTGCGCATTGGAATAATATCCTGTAGTTTAGACGTAGGACTGAGGTCGACTAGGTCTCTACCGAATATATAAAACTTAATTGTGAGTGCCAGCTAGCTCAGAGGTCACTAGAAACTTTCTCGAATTCACAAGAAGGGATTAGTTTCTGACAACCACCAAAAACATGACAACTTTGTTTCCCAAGAATAAGAAATCAATCTCTAGAGTCACAGAAACAATAGATAGCTATTTTACTCAGTCAATCGTGCATGCTTCGTTTCACCAGAGGTGCTCAGACATAGAGAGACGGGCGTTTTCAATAAAAGTATTTATTGAACAGTCTTCTTTCTCAAGCATAAGAAATGCACTGCTACAATCGTAATACTGGTTATAAAGTGCAAGGCATATAATACGAAAAGTATTATAAAGTAGTACTGTAAAAGCATGGTATGGTTTCTAAGCCATATAAAATAACATGTAACACTTACAATACATATAGTGATAAATAACGACTAAAAGTACTCAACTGGTGCTTCTAAAATACGCCTACCCCGGTGTACCTAACCTAAGTCTAGTACAAGGGAAGAAGTAAGTGAGGTGTAGCTTAAGTTCAGTATTCTTTGCCAAGAATCTATGCCAAGAATTCTCTAAGGGTCTAATCAGCTCCGTACCTTGGTTTTAGAATGAATGAGGTCTTGTATCTCCCTCTCAGGACTCGATTTTCCAGCAACCCGCAAGGGTAGCCTGGAAACACTGGAGCTGGATTTCTCGGCAGAGAAAAGACACTGTCTCTCAGTGCGTCAGCTTGAGGGTCGGCTTCCTTCGGCACTTGCTGCAGCAGGGCGCGTCGGGCAAGTAGATAGTCGAACTGCTCCAAACCACCGTGTGTTTGTCTGGGCAAATGTAGGCATATTTCTACCTTGAAGGTGCAGAGTTTGATGTATGATTGGACATAATAACATCATCAAAGACTCAGTTCTTTGAAAATTCCATGATTTCCTAGATAAATTAGTATTCAGGCAAGGGGAAGTCCATAGCTGCTGAAGGCGGGTTTTCTAAGAAATCGTTGTTGATTCTCGGAACTTAGTGGAAGTAGCCATGCCGTATTTGGGCTGCATAGCCTCAGTCTAAATATGGTAATGATTTCTATGCTTATATAAGGATCGGGTAATTTATACCTATATATGGGCATGAATCGGGAAAATTACACTAGGGTCCTAGATTCCTACACAACAAATGAGCTTCATTTTCTCGGTTCTTGTAACTAACTAATCCAATCGATAAAAATCCAAAAACTCTTCTGTATTTTCACGAATCCTGTTTGCTAACACTCGTCCTATAGTAGCGCGACTCACACCAACAATCCAATCAGGTCTCACTACATATCCCTCTCTGCAACCAATACTAGCACGGTTCTCGTCTACTGACCAATTAAAGCTTACAACACACCCACTTGTTTCACCAATGCCAGCGCTGCTCTTTGTGACATCAGTATTGCTTCTACTACTGACCCTACCTTTACAAACTGCTCCTTTCACTCGAACGCTGTTTCAACCAATACCAGCGCGGCTCTCTGTGACGTCAGTATGACTCCTGCTATTGAACCTCCCGTCACAAGGTAATACGACAAGGTATTTTCTAACTTTCCTTTATAAATTCTCTGTTAGTAACAACGTAAAAACAGCGCTACTCTGTCTGCTCCACTAAACCAAAGATAGTTTCTTCACTCGCTTCAAAGAGAAAATTCTTCCTTTTACTACGAGTAAAAACCCCTGGTTACCCTTCACTTAAGCTCGGGGAGGACCTATTACTCCTCTAGGGATACTCCTCCATTGGGTAAGGCCAAAGTTTCACAGGCAGGACCTTTTCTGTCACTCACACTTTACTCTTATACAATAGTACCCAGTAGAACACCTACAGCCCTGCGTAGCTTTTAGGTATTATGACAACAGGCGAGTAACCTCCTGCAGTATGATTTCCTTACCACACTCTTCTAAATTCCGTTCCTGGGATTCCCAGGTATCTCTGTACCTTTACTTCCAGACAACATAGAACAGAACACTAACTCCCTGTGTAAACCATATAGTTAATAAGCAATAATCAATTTTCAATAATCACAAAACTAATCAATAATATTGATAACTCTGCTACCAGAAAAACTGATCCTGTGAAAGGCCAGGGATAAACACTTCACAGTCAAGAAAATTTCCATTGGGCCCATATACACACTCAAATTTCCTGGCTGTTTCGCTGGGGGTGACGTTTTGTAATTCCACTTTGATCTTGATTAGTTAACGCATTGTAGACTCAAATTAATTCTTGAGAAATGTATTACTCTCTACCTAATCTTCACAGAACAACACTCTTCCTTTGGTCGATGCACCATTAGTTGAGTAGTTGATGGTGATATGAACAATTTAACTAACTACCTTACAGATCTCAGTGAAATAACCACAGACTCTGGGTAAGATTCAAAGAATTTTTATCTAAATCTCAGTTACAAATGAACGCTCATTAGTACAAATTCACAGTTCAAACTCCATCAACTTTCATTGGAGTAAATAATAAATTTAGCAAATACATTCAAAATCACAGACACGTTCAAGAAATCAATGCATTAAGAGTAGATAGATGTAGAGACAAAAGGCATAATAAATCATACATTTGTAAAAGATATGCACATTTGAGACCAAATAATAGTTACCCAAATGTAATAACGGAAAGCCAAAAGGGCTGGTGGGGGTCCCCTGATGAAGAATCAGGTGACAAAGGCTATAGGACAGGATTAGGACAGGGTAATACTTACTAAACATCTGTACAGACCCAACACACCAGGGCGCATCCCTCTCTTACACTCTCTTCCTCCTCGATATTCTTCCGGAATCTTCAATCTAATCAGGCTGTTATTCAGGTATGAATCTTCCCAGTCTATTCTCTCCTTTCCTCATCAGCAGCAGTTCTCGCCTCTCTCCCTCTCCCTCATGCAGCAATGTCAACAATCTTCTGCTTCTCGCTCAACTCATTCTAAACTTAAGTCACTCTAGTTTTAGTCTTTATTTCTGCATGTCCCACCCTTAAAAGTTGCAAATATTGATGAAGTACGAACTTGATTGGCCAGGGGCAGAGGAGTTGTTATTCACCTCATGCTGTCATACTTAATTTCTTAATGAACTCTTTTGTCTAACAAACCCATCCCCTTTTCCTCATTTATTATTCTGTCATTTTTCCTTTCCCATATATTTAATGTTGTTAGTCAAATAGTATCATGAATACAGCTCCACAGTCGAGTTTTCACCCAGAGAGGTTTCACGCATCTCTTGTCCTTTGACCCTTGGCAGCCTGTCAACGACACGGTCATCAGGTCACATCATGATTCTGCTGCGCATGCCTGGCTTTCCGCCATTTTCACTGCCATCTTTTTTTCCTTACATATGACAACAGGCTCAAATGTATACTATTAACAAAGGAACCATAAACAGATGTTAATCTCTCAAATATGTGAATTTCACTGTTCACCACTCACATCTACTTTATCCCATATTATTGTCTCTTTCTTTACACAAAAGCATTAGCAGGAATAGCTCTCTTTAAATTCGGGCAAGCATATGCTGAGCACGCGGTGCCTCAAGATATAATGATAGTAATTCTTGCACATGCTGGAGAGTTTTACCTCTCAAATTGGTTAGTCACGTTGTTTTCTACGTAGTTCTGGTTTGCAAACGCGCAAAATTATTTTTCAATTTTAAAGCGGGGTTTAGTCGCATTGCACTTTATTTTAACTAATTAAGCATGTTTAAAGCTCTCCTCCCATATGTAAATGTTGTGCGTGTATATTAATTTCATTTTCTTTACTATTTTACTGATTAGTATTTGTTAATGAGGTATTGCTCTGAGCAAGTTTCGTTTTCATGAATCCTTGCTCCATCAATACCACCTTTAAGAAGTTGCAAACTTGTTGGAAGGAATGTAAGAATACATTCTAGACACAATTTACTTTTCAAAAATATTCAGAATCCCAGCAATTTGGTCAAAGAATAATTTATTTTCTGAATGTCTCAAAGGTGGAGGTAAATTCATAAATCTCACTTTGTGTCTACGTGACGCAGCAAGGACATAGCACCCTTTAATGCTGGATTTATTAATAGCTCATCTCATTCACGGCTAATCTGAGGTTTAAGGAAGGTAAAGTAGAGACTGGTCAACCTATCCCTCAGATGTAAAAAAGTATTGCCCTTCTTCCATTGTCCTCTTTCTAGTCATTGTCACGAAAAAAGCAGCCACCATCCAGCTGCTTTTCTATTTGGAGGTGAATGATATTTTGGGGCAAGGAATTAAGAAATTTGCCCAAATAGAGGAGTGGCAATCAACTTGTCTATAAGTCCAACCCTCTAACTTTAACATCATGGTTAAGGGAAACACATCACTCTTGATGTCTTTCGATCTCTCTGCAGAGATGTTGATGGTTTTGAATTTAAGAATCCTTTATGAGTTTTGGGCGGGCCATAGTTTTTTTTTTCTTTTTTAAATCCTCATATGCGACAACTTGCAAGGTATGTGATCAGGTGTTAAGTGGTACCAACGCCCCATGCCCGCATCCTGCAGGACAGATTTACTCCTGATGTACCCTCTGCTCCAGTGTGAAAGATATAAGGGTCACCCACCTAAGTTCTCTCTGGAGGCGAGTGTCTTAATCATGGGACCCCGATCTTGTCACAACTATATGTGTGCTAGTCCCTTAATATATGTAACTAATGGCTCCCAGGCTTTTATTCTATTTGATGAGCCACTAAGCCGATCAAAGTTACTTATGCGTTCTGCGGTTGCTACCCATTCAGCACAGGTCGGAGGTAATTTTGAGACCCACTTAATACAGATTTCCCTACGTGCTATATTTATTAGGGTAAGTAACAGTTGCACTTGGAATTTCCTGGCTCTCCCCACAAGATAATTATCTTCTAGCGCCTCAAAAACCATAAGTGGTAGGCTTACCTCAATTCTTCTTTTCAATAGCGTGGACAGTATCTTACCAACTTCTTGCCAGGACATTTCCAAAACATGTGAATGTCGTCAGCCTTGTCGTTGTTGCACTTCGGACAAAGCTTATTCCCTTCTCCTATTTTAGACAATTTCAGAGGAGACCAATATACCCTGTAGGAGGTAAACAAATGGTTCTTTCTTAATGGAGCGTACCTGACAAAGGACCATAAAGTAGCCATTGATACTTGCCACAGGGATGTTATATCAGCTGTAGGGAGATCACTCTTCCATCTTTCTTCTGGTAGAGTGTTGGGGCCTATATCAGGATCCAATACCAGGTTGAGATCTCCTTTTTTTGTGTGTTTGCATCGCAGATTTTTTTGACCCAATCCAGGACCTGTCCTGCGTAGGGTTAATCACGGGCCCAAATTGTTAGTTGTACATATTTGAACCTTGATAGCGTGTTGTTTGTTTCCTGAGCAAGGTGGTCCCAAGAGATAATGTTCTTTTCCCCTAACAGTTGGCCCCATTTCTCTATCCCAGCTTGAATAAGAGGTGATGATAATGATTCTAATAGGCATGCTGGGGTTCCCGGGGTATTCCAGATTGGGGCCAGCTGACAATAATAGGGGATTCCAAGAAGTCTTCTGACCTGTGACCATAGTCTGCATGCTGTGGTCAAGACCCTGAGGCGCACCTTTTTAAAATATTTGTGATACCCAAACTTGAAAAGAAAACCAGAGCTCTGGTCTGTTAAGCCCCCAGTTAGAGCTCCGTAGCAGGACCTCCTCGGATGAATATATCTGAAGGTCTAGCAAATTTAGTCCTCCATCAAATTTCCTTTTCCGCAACTTTTTCCAGGAGATTCGAATAGCTTTATTATTCCAGATAAAACTACTTATCTTGCCCTGTGCATTTCTCATCCATTTGGACTCAAAATATAGGGGGAGTGCGTTGAACAGAAAAGTATATTTCTGAAGCAGATTCATTTTTATTAAGTTAGTTCTACCTATAATCGAGAGAGGAAGATGGGACCAGTTTTTTAGGAGTTTGCTAGTTTCTGTAGCGATTTTTGTCCAGTTACTCTTTGCCATAATATCTATATCTTTCGTGATTTGTGTAACTAAGTACCTAATTTCAGTCTTCTCTAGCTTTTTTAATGTTGTGTCTAAGGGGATGTTCCATGCCATTATCTCGGATTTATCCTCATTAATTAAATATCCAGACACTTTCCCAAAGTCTGTTAGCATATCCATAATAATAGGATAAGCGCCTACAAGGTCTTGTGTAAATATCATGAGGTCATCTGCGTACAAAGCCTCTTTCTTGACCCATTCTTGATATTGAAAGGGAGTGATTTGCTGTTCCCTTCTAATTCTCCTGGCCAATGGTTCAATGTATAAGTTAAACAATAATGGTGAAAGGGGACAGCCCTGCCTGGTGCCTCTACCTATCACCATTACAGGAGTTAATTTACCATTGACCAGGATTCTTGCTTTTGCGGAACTATATATATTTTGAATGACATGCAAGAAATTTTCCCCCACCCCGTTAAACTTTAGTACTTCATATAGGTAAGGCCAACTTACCCAGTCGAATGCCTTAGCGGCACCCACCATCATTATAGCTAGTGGGTGTTGTAGGACAGTAGCTAAATCAATCCCACAGTCCAAGTCATGGACCAGCTCATGTAAATGTCTCCCTGTCCTGAACCCTTTTTGAGAAACATTAATTAGTTCACCTATGGCTCCCCCCAATCTTTTGGCCAGGATGTTTGTGAAAAACGTATAGTTGTTGTTTAATAATGAAATTGGTCTGTATGATTCGCAAGCTTTGGGGTTTTTATTTGGTTTTAAAATCAACGTGATTATGGCATCATTCCACGTAGCAGGGATAATGTTGTTGCCTACATAGATTTGATTAAACAACGAGCTTTACTCTGGAGCTAACTCCTCTGCTGTTACTTTATAAATCTCTGATGGAATGCTATCTGGACCTGGGGCTTTCCCCCACTTAGAGTCTTTAACAGCTTCAAGAACTTCGTCTGGGGTTATTTCGCTATTGAGTTATTCTTGTGAATTGAAGACACTTTCAGGCCCAGTGGTCTAGGGAGTACCAAAAGGGTCAAGATGTTAGGACAGTGTAACCAGTATTTCAGCCAATAGAGGTCTGGCTAGATAAATAATAGATCATCCTAAATGAAGTAATTAGAGAGTTGCTGTTTGTGACAGTAGAAGTCTTTCTAGAAGATGAGGAGTGTCATGGATCAGGCATTTGAGGCGGTAAACAGAAATGTTGGCTATAGCAAGCTCACAACTATCTGTGTCTGATTGGAGTTAGGCTTATGCTCCTGTTGCATAATCTACCTTTCATCTGAAACTGCTGTAAAGAGTCATTCCTCTTTTGGAGGAGGTACATCTTGCTAAACTCACAGTTGATTACTGTGATTTCCTCTGTGGAGGCACTAATGAAGCCAAATTCCTTGACCATGAAGTCCTGCAAAATTCCACAGTAAGTTCTGTCACCAACCTTCCTGTGTGAGCTCATATCACACTAAGACTAAAAAAACATGCACTGGATTCCCGTCCAAGCAAGATTGTGATAGAAGATGTGGCCTAGGGGCCAGAGTAGCCAACTTTGAAACTGGGTAACCAGGTTTGAGTCCCAGGGTCGGCTCAACATCCTGTGATTCTGGGCAAATCACTTACTCTCCCTTTCAAAAAAAAATCTGATCTTGTGTAATGTAATATGGTGCTCATGTAAAGCACCCCAATATCTTTGGGCTGATTTTGTGCTATATAAATCTAAAAAAAAAGAATAAAATCCTGGCCCATCAAATAATACACAGTGCAACTGCTGACTATCTGAAAAATAGTTTATACATTTATCATCCTTCGAGCCCATAAGATTTAGCAGTACAGATTTCTTAGCTCCACCAAGTATAAAGAAGGCCTTTGCAAGTGAGTGAGAATTTCCTGCCTAGCCTTACACTTTGTTGAAGTTATTACCAGACCGTCTAAAATTCAATGAGCGGTTACTCCAATATAGCAGGTCTGTAAAAACATTATAGGCCTCATTTAGAGTTTGACAGCCGGGATACATCTGTGGCATTACAAACACCAATGTCTATAATGCACTTGTAATAATGCCCCATGTCTTTGATACATGACTGTTCTTGGTATATATTGCTTTAGAAATACAATTTGATTATTTTGATGCTGATGATGGTGATTATGATTAGGGCTGGGCGTAATTTGCGAAGTAGCGCTTTGCGAAGTTACGCAAAGTGCACTTCGCACTATGCGAGCTACGCGTAGCACTACGCGAACTGCGTGGTACCCTGTTCGCACTGTGCAAGATGCAGTTTTTAATGATTGCACAGTGCGGACAAGCATCCGGCACGGTGCAATCATTGAAAACGGCATCTTGCACAGTGCGAGCTGTAGTTTTCGGCCGCTCGAGTAGATTTTTACTCGAGCGACAGCTTTCTCAACGCGGACTGGTAGTTTTTCATCGCGAGCGGTCGCGAGCATACGTGACCACTCGCAATGAGAAACCTGACCTCCCCGCGTTGAGAATCTCGCCGGGAGGTTTATTTTCCACGCTCGCGATCAGCAACTTGATGTTGCTGATCGCGAACGAGGAAAAAGTCTTGCAGGGATGTCATTTTGCTTGCTCGCGGTCGCCAACTTGACGTTGAGGGCCGCGAGCAAGCAAAAAATTACCGCTACACTACGCTACGCGTGTTTGCACTGTGCTACATGCAGTTTGCGTAATGCGAAGTAGCGCAAACTTTGCAAACTACGCGAGCGTAGCGTAGTACTTTGCCCAGGGTTAATTATGATGATAATGATGACGGAGCACTGATAGTTGGTCTGGGTAAAGGATTGAATCGGTGATGCTGGACGGGGATCAGTACTAGATATGCATTCATGGAAATGAGACGCTCATCCTAGTCATGAGGAACCTGGGCATGTACCATTAGAGGTAAACCCAATGTTATTGGTCAAAAATTGTGCAAGTTAAAGACGTCTACATCTCAGGTTGTGAATATCGCCTGCCCAATGTGTGTGCTATTAGTTTTACTGTAACCAGCGTACATCTTCAACTCCAGAAAAACATGTGCCCGACTTGGAAGGTTAAGCACTGTTCTTACTACAGAATATTGCAGGACTTGCAGTTTGTCTCTATTGGCTTTAGATGCCACTTTCAATTAGAGTTCCTGTAATCTAGGTTTGCTCCAGTAATGGCTCACACGATTGCAACCCTATCTGTCTCTTCTAGAAGATACCTGTTTTTCTAAGTATATTGATAATGCAGTGATACAATTATGTTATTTGTATGGCTATCCATAAATATTTTCCGTGGCTTGCAAGGTTTTGACCTCTAGCAGACAGCAATTTCTGAACTCCCCACATTCTACCAGGTATAGCAATCTTGCTGCTTTTCCAGAGATCGTTTCCTCTTGAAAGGAACTCTGATTTGGATGCATCAAGGCTTAACCAAGTCTGATCCACCAGTTCTTTATTTGTCCAAAAACCTGTGTCCAAAATTCCTCCTACTGGACTATGGGGTCTTATGTCTGGTGGAAAACACTTTGAGTGTTGTCAGAAAACATTTGAAACCCCACATCGGGTTCCACCAAAAAGAGATGTAGGGGTTATACATAATAGTTAAAGAACGCCGGGGACACCCATGACCCCTATGGAGCTGCACATTCCACCCTTAACGTCGCTATATTATCTGTACTCACTGTCAAGATCCAGAAACACCAGTGGCTTGTCGAATGATACTGAGAAGTGGGTTATTGCGAATCACTGGCAATCTTACTTTAGTTGAATGACTAAACAAGTGTTTAAAGTATAAACATTTAATAATTAAATCAAAAGGGACAGAGATTACAAGCATTGGAAACAGCGTGGATGCAGCGTTCTACTTTACAATTGAGTTAAGAAAGTGTGTAAAAACTAGATACATGTGCACTATAATGTTTATATACCTCACAAAAGAAGCATACATTTGTACACGGTGCAGAGAAGTATTTTCTATTTGTTCTTGACATATAGAAGAAGTTTAACTGTTTCCACACATAGGACATCCTTAAGTACATAAGAAACGAGACGTTAAATACAAACTGCACGTTTGTTCATTGCTGCAAAATATTTGCTGCTTCCATTTTAGGGCAAAGCCGTGCTGGATGACATCCTCGAGAAGCTGCCAGAAGCGTATAACATGTCTGATATCACTTCAAAATCTGCAGAACGCTCCCCATACATCTTGGTCTGTTTCCAGGAGTGCGAGAGGATGAATATACTATTACACGAGATAAGGCGTTCCCTAAAGGAGCTTGATCTAGGTCTCAAGGTATGTAAAATATTATATCTTGTTACGGACGCGGTACAGTGGATGTTCTCCATCATTGTTACCAATAAGAAAGAAGTATCTTGATATAGACAGCACCATCACGTTAATCTGCCGAGGACCACAGACTTTGCTGAGAAGCCCGGTTCTACAGCTTATTCTTTCTGGCTACAATCATAGTAAACATTGTTTGAAGTTTCGCAGAATGCTAAATAATTCCATAGGCTCTAATTATAAACTCTCATGTAAACCACCATTTCGAAGAACGAAGGGACAGATGTATCAAAGAGTATCCCCTTTTTTGTGTCAATTTGGAATACGGTACATATAGGCCTTGGAGCTTAAAGATATAGATTAGTGAGGTGATTACCTGCAGCAAAGTTCTGGATACAAGAAATATATATTTTTTAGAGCAGGATTAGTTGATAATTGTAATATATACCATGTTTACTCTTTGTTAGTGTTTGGGAAAACATTGCTTACTGGTTCCTCTTGGACGGTGGTGGACAAAAGCACTAGTGTCACCAACAAATGCTCACTGGAAAGAGCTGCAAGTGAGTAGGGCTTGTTTCGGAAGTTGTAAGGGAGGCAACTGCACTCAAAAGGGACTGACAGGGCAACACATTGGGCCCGATTTACAAAGGGCCTCCCCACTCGTGGTGGAGGCCCAGCAGTTGAGGTGGAGTGTACCTCTGCTTATGCAAGACTGCAATGCGGATGTCCCACCACAAGCGAGGCCCGTCCCGTTACGACTGTGGAGCCTCCGCTACGAGTGCGACCCACCCCATCATGACTGTGGGGCCCCACCACTAGTGCGACCCCCGTCATGACTGCGGGGCCTCCGCCACTAGTGCGACCCCCGTCATGACTGCGGGGCCTCCGCCTTGAGTGCGACCCCTTCCGTCCCAACTGCCGGACCTCTGCCACAAGTGCAACCCCCACCTCCACAACTGCAGGACCTCCACCAAAAGTGCAGAGGCCCTTTGTGAATCGGGCCCTGAGTTTGCATCACTTGTACCCACTCTCCTTCATTGGCAGTTTTCACACAACATAACCTCTACACAGGCCATTGTCTCCCTCGCACAGCCACCCTCGTAAGCGCCCTCTGCTCCATGCTCTGCTGTGATGCGTCTGCACATGCATGGCTTGAGGAGTGAATGGCAGTCTGTGGGATGCTCTAGCTAATGGACTCCCGCCCACAGCAGAATAACTCCCTGCACCGCGGCTATGACTCCTTCCTCCTCATCAGAGCTGTCAGAATCGGCCATTTCCGAGCTACTACAGGATGTGCTCCATCTCTCAATCTGTCACTCACCTGCAGCATACATACTATGTTAAAAGCTTATCGAAACCTTTCTTTCTAGCTTTACTGATTTGCACAGACGGCATATTATATTTTACAAGTCATCCTGGGCCAAGACTACCAATCAGTAAAACATTAACCTTGTATGTTCGGTAAGGAAAAATATTTTGCCAGTGTGATATTTTTGTAACAACCCCCCTCTCTCCCCCCCGCTCTCCCCAGAAAGACTAGGCGGGTAACCACACTAGTGTAGCATGTGTAAACAGTGGTAATTCGTCAAAACATGCTGGATAGTCCTTTGTGATGAATCCGAGGACATTTGCTACTTTGTAACTGTGCATTATTTCCAGTAATGCTTGTTAACACAAACCACGCCTGTCTGCAGTTGAATGGTCTTCTTTGACTTATCGTTTATCTTGTCAATCACAACATTGACCAAACATGCACTGACGTTTCCAACATTAACAAAATTCCCAAGGAAAAAAATACAAGGATAAGGAAAGGTCTCTGAAGTTGAAATGTGAGAAATTTATTCGTTGTTGGAGAAAGTCTAAAAGATGAGGCTCTACTGTTTGTGTTACATGAAGTTCGGTTTTTGACACCTCTTATTTTGAACATGCGCATTTTTGGTACCACACACTGCGCACTGGCATATTTACGTTCTACAACAGAGGAGTTTGCTTATATGGAGCTCTGCAAATGTGTCCAGCACACTCCATCCAGAGGTTTCCGCTTGCAACTGTCAGGTTTGCTTGGAAGTGATGAATTCTGAATTTCAGGGACCTGGGAGGGCCTTATTGAGGTCCGATCAGCGGAACAGGAGGGTCAAGGGTATCCTGGTTTGCTTCCCCTGTCGGTTCATTGGGCTTGACCACATATGTAATTTATTGCTCACTATACTTTTGCATTGAGGAAATCTCAAACTTGCCTACACCGATCTCAAAACGAACCCGGTTGCAATTTCTTTACTATGGCCTTTAAGGATCCCTTTGGCCATTATATGAATGTTTAAACATCTGGCTTTTCAGTACCTTGTTTTTCACCTCTGCTGTGGCTTGTGCACCCGACACAGCGCTCAAGTTAAATACACCAAACCGACACTTTGGTACAGATCACATTTTTAACATGGATTACTTGTGGGCATTCAACATTGTAAAATGCAGAAAAATGAGAGAAACTGGAGAATCTGAAAATTAGCCCCCATCTAGTTCCACGACTGAAAGAAATGTACGCAAATCCCACATAGCTAGTGCATAGCTAGTGCAGTTGGCAGCAACGCAGAGCTTCCATATACATTTCCAACAACTTCAGGAGTGAAGCAAGAGGGCCAGGTATCCTACTACACTTCACACTGTGTACTAACAGTATGGGAAGAGACTGATTACAGCTACACTTGGTGTTCCAATGACAAACAAAAGAAATATCCCACTCCTACTCTCTGCTGATGATTCAATCCTCCTGACAAATATCTCAACTGCCCTAAAATGCTAGTGGAACTAATGGACACTTGATGTAATGAGAGAGACATTAAAATAAATATGTCCTAAATGAAGATGACAGCATGATGGCCAAAAGAAGCAAGCAAAAACATACCATCTGTGGGAGAATGCTAGCAAGAACTTGTTTCGTTGATCCACCATACTGATACAAGAAACGTATTCTGAAAGAATGCTTAAGTTGGTTTATACCTGATGATTTGTTTCTTTGAACTACTAATGGACAAAGTATGGCAAAAGAAGGAAATCTCTGAAACAAACATATAGGGCCTTATTACGAGTCTACCGGTCAAAAGACCGCCAGACTCGCGGGCGCAGTGGATGTAGTCCAGCCACTGCTGCACCGGCGGTTCGAGTGCCGTATTGTAAGTTTGGTGATCGAACCACCATTTCACCACCGCAGCCGCCAGGTAACTGCCTTCTCTTGTGGTGGAGTGGCGGTCAGGGACTATGCTGGTGGGGGTGAACCGCCATGCTCCTGCACCACCAAACTCATAATGAGGCCCATAGAGTGGTGGAGGTAAGCAAATGCAATGAAAAATTGACAAAGTACATTTTTTACTTGAAGGGACATTTTCAACTGGTCATCCCATGTGCAATCAGTAATAACAGAGCTCTAGAACATAGAAGACAGAAGGGGGTTCAAAGTGGAGATATTCTATATACTCAATCTATGTGACAGCACTTGGCTCTGGATCCCTGAAGAATCACATACATGTCACTGTAACAGCAACCAAGAGTGGAATCTCATCCATACTCTCTTCATTTGCCAATGTTATGTTATGTTATGTTATTCCGGTTCTTCTATAGCGCAACAGCTACTCCCGAAGGAGTGTCCCGGCGCTTTGGCGAAGGAAGCCTTCAATACGGCAACACAACACGACAGCAAAGGAAAATGGCAGGCCTATCTGGTAAAAAGCCAAGTTTTTAGAGCCTTTCTAAAGGACAAAAGACAGGGAATCTGTCTGAGAAAAAGCGGGAGCTCATTCCACGCACGGGGAGCCAAATGGTGAAAAGAGCGACCGCCCTGTCTAGCTCGTTTGATGGCCAGAACTACCATTTTAGACAGGGAGGCAGACCGTAAGGCAATGGTACAGCAGTGGGAAAAGATGCTACTATGGAAAATGTATAAAGAGCCAAGCATGAGGAGCTGCATAGAGATGGCTATATTCCTCCTCGGCAGTGTGACAGGCCACAGATCTGCAAAAGTAGGATGATACCTATAATTGATGGTGAAGGAGAGGAAAAGAGGAATGTTTGGTTCAATGTAACAAGCCTGAATATTTAGAACTGAAAATGAAGAAAGCGCCTCAATGGCATATTCGATTAACATATACAGCCTCTTCCTTGCGGTCAAGCCCATTTGTGGTTTTTACAGTGTAGGCAGGCAATGAAAATTGGAAAAAAACAGAGAGTCAAAGATACTGATGCAGTATTATGCTTTGGCACTTTCTGATCAAGCACTTATGCAGAATAAGGTAATTGTTCACTGTGAGAGCAAAATAACCAGTAAACTAGTTTGAGGATGTGCTAGAATTATACTGAGCCTAATATTTTACGCATTGTAAATCCCCAGTAAAAATGGTAGAAGAGATTAGCCCAGCAGTGGTATTAATAAACAAAGCAGTGTTTGGCAGACATACATGAGGCTCCTGCTAGAAGGTGGTGTCACAGAGTAACTATCTTTGGCTGGGTACTCCCATTGCACTCCCACCCCATCTCTTATAATTTATCAAAATACCACCACCCCTCCCCCCCCACTATTGCCCACTACCCAACTACTCAGCCCTTTGAAACTCCCCATAGTGGCATATAAATGTTTCCAAACTTTTGTATGCAAATGACATCCTTAGGCCAAATGCAAATAAGAAATATGAAATGAAATTGTATATGTATATGACATAGCGCTAGAAATGCTTGATGGTATGTATACCATATAGCAGAACATTAAAATGCATGTGGTGATGGTCTCTGATTCATCTGGGCTACAACCCATGCAAAGCTCTGTGCTTAATATAATTAATATAATTTAGTTGGCTGTGAGCTATTAGGTGAACCCTTGGTTGGACATCACCTTAATAAGTAGTGCAAATCAACTAAATGTAAATAAACAATACTGGCAAATGCTTGGATTGTCAAAGTTTATCCAACCCAGGAAAATCCATCTTTTTGATAACTAGTCTAATTGACAGGGGCCAAAGCAGCAGTGGCATAGCTAGACTTTTGCAGCTTGTGGCGGTCCTTGCATTGGCAGTGAGACAGATGACTTTGAGGGAAAAAGTGCTGCTGCCCCCAAAATGAGTGCTGCCCTGGGCGAATAGCCCCCCCCCCTGCCTTGCTACGCCACTGCAAAGCAACCACTTGCCTCTTCAAATACACACTCCTCCCCCTTACTAATGGAAGAGGATGGGAAGAAGTCATGTAGTTTGGGAAGGAAATTGGGCGATTGACTTGTGCAGTTCTGTACTAAATACCTCAGGGTTTCTGTAGTGAAAATGGGTGTAGATTGGGCGTCAAAAAAGTTTAGAACAAGTTAATTTACGTTTTGTTAACAGCAGGTGTAGAGCTTTCTCTTAAAGTGCCAGGTTGGAGCCCACTAGCATTGCAACAGGTTTGACCTTAAAGGCTTTTTGAATCTATGTATCAAAAACAAACAAAGAGCTGGTTTGCTTTGTACTATTGACCTCTTCTTGACCAAACGTGAATACCAGTACTGAAGAAGTCAATTCCCAGGCTTGTACTTGAATCAATGAGCTGCTCATCCTATTGTTACTGCCTTGCCTGTATTTGGAGCTTCGAGTGCCAGGAAGCCTTCATCGCAAAAAGTGTATCCAAGGACTGAAGTGGACATTGTTGACAGCTATGTACCTTTCTTCTCTAAAGCCTTGTTCCTGATTGAGTAGTTTTTTCCAAAAGAGTCCTTCTTGATTTGAAAGAATTAGCCTTTAAACCTTCAAATAGTTAAATTCTTAACAGTATTCAGTAATGTTGAAACATGTGGAGCCTATCTGAGGACCGCTGAAAGACAAGAATTTTGTGCCATCATAAAACAGTAGATGATGTTACTTACCTTGCCTTCAAAGGCACCCTCAACACAGATCACGCTTTTACCAGCTCTTGCTTGACCTAAGCTACCTTATAGTGAGCGTAGGATCTCCTTTAGGAATCTTGGTTTATCTCAGTGAAGTTATCCTGCCAGGGTGTTCTGGGAGCATGTATGCATGTCTTTTGCCACTCACCCCATAAAGACTGCCAGTGGGGATTTTTCAAGACTCAAATATTTTGTACTATAAGCTTGTGAGCCACATTTACTGTCATTAATTGCTGTGCCGTTCTTCAGCCTCATAGGCATTCTTGTGTAAACGTTCCCCAGCCTCATAGGCATTTTTGTGTAAAGGAAAAGGATGAAGATGATTCAGCTTGTAACGAGTTTCCTGCGGCACATCCCAGACTTTGCTCTCCTTCCTCAGGAAGCTTCTTAAGATGCACCTATTCCAACTCTACCTTGACTGATCCAATTCTGTCATTTTCCTCTTCTCTCTCCTTTTCTGCCCATATTCTTAACTTCCATCTCTCCAACTTCTATTAAACTTCAGGAAGCTACTCATGACACTCACACTCTGTCTCTCATTAACCATATCAAAATTTGCTCTCTTTCTATTTTTCTGTCCATCCCCCTTGCCGACCTTGCCTAAATTCATTGACTGTACTGACCTTCAGTGTAGCCATTTTGTTTCCTCCCATTAGTTTGTATTACCCGTTGTTGTTATATGAATTATGGTTCTGATTTATTGAATACTGTCTAAATATCCCTGGTGCTACAGCGCTATAAACATAATGCAAACTACCTAAATAAATAAAGAAAAATATAGGTATCTAGTCAATGAGATTTTGGCCAGAGCTTTGATTGCTGTTTTGTTGTTTGTGGCTTTCATAACAAAATCTCACCCACTTTCACTGTGTTTTCCAGCACTTTCACAGGAGTGAGTGATGGTCAATCATAGTCATTCTTTTCACTTACTTGTTATGGAAGAGTACCCCTTGGTGTTAAAGTAGTTGTGTTTCAGATAGAAATAGGTTATGGTCCGATTATATTTTGAGCAGATCAGGAATCCTTGGGTCAGTGACTGCTCTGCCCAATTGGTCCGGTGTTCCTGCACCCACATACACCAGACTTGCATCCACCCACACCTGACCTGAACCACCCACACCACACCTGCATCCAGTCACTCCAGACCTGCAGCCACCCCACCCAGACCTGTACCAACTCATTCCAGACCTGAACCCACCCACACCAAACCTGCATCCAGTCACTCCAGACCTGCAGCCACCCCACCCAGACCTGTACCAACTCATTCCAGACCTCAACCCACCCACACCACACCTGCATCCAGTCACTCCAGACCTGCAGCCTCCCCACCCAGACCTGTACCCACTCATTCCAGACCTCAACCCACCCACACCACACCTGCATCCAGTCACTCCAGACCTGTAGCCACCCCACCCAGACCTGTACCAACTCATTCCAGACCTGAACCCACCCACACCAAACCTGCATCCAGTCACTCCAGACCTGCAGCCACCCCACCCAGACCTGTACCAACTCATTCCAGACCTGAACCCACCCACACCAAACTTGCATCCAGTCACTCCAAACCTGCAGCCACCCCACCCAGACCTGTACCCACTCATTCCAGACCTGAACCCACCCACACCAAACCTGCATCCACTCACTCCAGACCTGATTTTACTGATTTGAAAATCCAGCAAATAAAATGTCTTTGGGATTGGGCTGGAAGTGCAGCTCAGTCGCACTTCCTGGCCTCAACCTGTCCCATTTCCCCGCTCTCATCTACGAGCTGGTCAGACCACGTGGTAAATGAGAGCATTAATACGCACAAAATTGAGAATTCAGTGCAGAATTTCACCAGGAAAAACGGGATTCAGACAGGTATTTCCCATTACGTGAGGACTAACTTTTAGTAGCTGGATTTATGTGTGGGAATACAGTCCAGTACTAGCTGCACTGTATTCCTGCAAATAAAAATTCATACTATTTGTAATCTGTGTCTCTGATGATGACCAAGGCAATCCAGTCAGTGCCACATGCATGGCTGATAAAAATAAGATGAAATGAAAGCTACGTGTGGTAAGTGCCAGGAAGGAAATTACCTGGAGGGAGGTTCTGATTATCACAACTGTAGAGTAAATGATCTTCGTGTCAAGTTCAAAGTTCATGTTATGTCATAGAGTTGTTGTATCATGTTTTTCAAATGTCTTTTTGCTGTATTGTGTATATCTTCTTGTGTGTGTTGTTCAGGATATCTTAGTAGTAAAGGAGAAAGGTGTGTGGTAAGCATCTTCAGAGTGTGGGTTGAAATGTTGAAGCTTAGTGGATGAGGGTGTGGAACTCGGTAGATGTGCACCTGGGTGAACTTGGAAGGTTAGGGATTGGTTGTGGAATAGGGGGCACTGGGAAGTAGGGTGTAGGGTGGTCACATGATCTCACTGTTGTTCCTCCTGTTGCTCTTTTTGGGACTAGTCTTATCCCACAACAAATAGCTCAACCTTCACACCACGTCAGCGTATTTGCTCCATCTTCTCCTCAACAATTGATAACTTCACCCTCTACATCCATTCACTCACAAATGAGTCAAGTAAGCAAATACTCTTCAGAAAGAGCCCAGGTCTATATTGAAGGTCTTCCAGAAGTATTTCATGCACCACACTTTTACAGTCCTTGGGTATCAGATAGAGGGTAAGTGTGCACACTGACCCTCATGAATGACGCTTTTAATATGGTCCATATGCCAAGCAAAGGGGTCTACCAGTCCCTGAAAAATACTTTAAAAAATAAATATAAACTGATGCTTACTGACTTTTCCTTCATGGTTATTTAACATTCAATTGCTCAATCATGACAGCTATCCACCTTTTGTCATACCGACACTTGCAGTCAGCTTTATTGTGTGTTTTTGCCAGAATTGCATCTTTTTCATTTATCTTGTCATCTGATAAGTCACATTCAGAGACACAAACAGCACATTAATGTTTTCTTTTGTTAGGGGGAGTTGGCAATCTCCTCCGAAATGGAGCAGCTACAGACGGCTCTTTTTTTTGATAATGTCCCTGACACTTGGATGAAGCTGGCATATCCATCAACATACAGCCTCGCGCAGTGGTAAGTCAATCAGCGCAAGCCTTCCTTTCTTTCAATCAAGGAATCGTAACGCGAATTGTAAAATATTATTTTCTGTCAAACATTTTATTTCTTAAGTAAAGCCATTTACAATAATTTAGCGTTTGACAGTAAAAGCTGCGCGGAATACAAGTTGTTCCTTATTATCCTTCTAGTAGGATAATTGCCAAGTGTTTGATTCATCTTTTCTTTATTGTATCCCTGACACCTCCAGGGACAAAATGTCTCCCAGGCTTCTTATCTTAATGATCCAATCTTTTCTTTCAGGCAATGCATGTGTGTGTGTGTGTGCGCGCGTTCATATGGCACTTTACAGCCAAATATATTCAATCAGTTTACTTCTTATGAATGAAAGAAGGACGTTCCAATGGGAACCAGACAGTCTCTGTGACTGAAACGTATTCTGGAAACAACATCGGATGAGAAGTCTTTCCAAAAATGAAAAGGACTCGTCATCAGAGATGGGTCAAAGTCGTAATGCTGCCTGAAATCTTTGAAATCTCAATTTATTATAATGTAGGACCTTTCATAACAAATATCATGCTTGGGTGTCACAGTCTTGACTGAAACTCATACGGAAACTGTGATAGTTTTTCATTTTGGCTTAGTAGTTAACTGGCTGAAGGTAAAATAAGACGAAAGTCTAACTTTACGACTTTTGTTATTCACAAAGAGCTTTTACTACTCATAAATGCCCTTTGTGAATTCCGAAAGTTGAACTTTATGACTTTCGGTATTCACAATTTACGAATAGTAAATGCCTTTTGTGAACACCGAAAGTCGTAAAGTCATACTTTCGTTTCTTTTTACCTTTGTGAATCAGGCCCTATATTTACTGTCAGGGCTGCTAATGTGCCCCTTCTTCCTGCATAGGGAAAAAAGGTTCTGGGAAGTTTCTGGTGCCCTTAGATGGATTGTTTAGCTCTTGTACTGGGATGGAAAGTGTAATTTTTCTGAGAAGATTCCAAATGGTATTCCCATTGTATATGAAATTATGGGTTCGGCATTGCTGCAGTTCGTAAGTCTTCAAATGCACCAGTCCGGATACATCATCCCTCGGCTCCAGGAAACGAGGCAAGCAAGAGAAGGGACAACATGTATAGGGGTGTTCCTCTTGACGCCCAGGCTCCCAGCTCAAACGTCCTACAAACCTGTTAAAAAGACTCCTGAGAAGGGACAAGAGGACGAAAGTGACCTAACAGCAGTGACATAACAACGAAATAATTAAGCAATATTATCCGGGTGAGGGCACTCCCCAGTGGCTAATGATTAGGGTGGGGTCAGAGGGCTCGAGGCAAAGCCTATCTATCTATCTATCTATCTATCTATCTATCTATCTATCTATCTATCTATCTATCTATCTATCTATCAATCTATCTATCTATCTAGGAGATCCCTCCCATTTGCCTAATATAGATATTGTGAAGCAGACACTAAAAACGTAAGCTGAAATTAAAAAAATTTTGTTAGATGATGCGTTTGTCATGGTACTATTCAGGTGGAAAATTACAAGTAGCATGCTTATTTTGGTGATACGGCACCACAATTGTTTTCAAGTATTGAAGGAAATGCCAGGATTTTGAGTTATAAATTGGAGCAATATAGAAAGGTGACAACATATTCTAGTCGCATTATAAATCATTTATCGGAAGCTGCGGTCCGTGCAGGTAACATCGGTGGGGCTGAGTAAGGGGGGGATTTCGAGGGACGATGCAGAGGGAAAATTAATTATTTATTTAATTTTCCCTCGGCATCGTCCCTCGAAATACCCCCTCACTCAGCCCCACCACCCCACCGCCGGTACCTGCATGGACCGCAGCTGTTTATCGGTGGTACTAAATTCATTTTAGTTATTGTGTTGAATTGCAAGGTGATTTCAACCTGTAAGATTAACATGGTGAAATTTAATGCAACATCTTTGAAAGAAAACAATTTTGACTTGTGCTTTTGTTATGGAATTTCTGCCGAGAAGTCTGCAAGCTAAATGAAGGACACCTTTTCTTTAAATTAAAAAAAACGACTTCATCTATGTGGGGAAAAAAAGAACATGATGAGTAAAACAGGTACTTCCAACAGTAGCTTTCAGATTATTTCCTGATGTTCTACCTGCAGTTTCAATAAAGTGGTCTAATAATCAAATATAGTGCTAGCATTATGTATTGACGACAAATGTGAGGCACAACTGAATGCATGTTGCTGGATTAGAGCTACAGAAATGAAAGCATTTCCTATGGAGGAGGATTCCGTAAATGAAAAGCATAAGGTGCTGCATCTAGATGTATATCTCGTAGTGCAGTCAAATTCGATGAAGAAGGCGGGCCTCTGCATCTTAATGGTCTAGCCTGACATATACAATAGGAATTTAATCTCCAAAAACTGAGGTGCGGTGCTGTGGAGTATGCAATGTAAAATAACAATGGCATTGAATAGGATCCTCTCCTTAATAAGCGGCCAGTGCAATTGGATGAGAATCAGAAGGCACTACATTGGCGAGGGCTGCTTGTAATAAGGTGGGTAGCTGCATTTTGGACAAGACACACCTAACAGATTTACCTGGGAGTTCCAGGGATCAGGCATTACCATCACCCAGATGGTAAAGTACCAATCCTTGCAAATTGGACACATGATATATGCTGTCTATTTATGGCAAGATCTGTTTCATTAACTTTAGTTGCCAGAAACCCATTCTGGACACACTGAAGATTTGCTGAGTCAGATGGATACGCAAATTGAAGAACAAATTAGCAGCTTGAAGGATATGTTGGGCTGGTAGAAAGTCAATAGTATTATCATACCTCTTTAAACTGAAACATACTCATGAGTTTATGGAGAACTCCTTACTCCTTAAGATTGCAGGTCCTCTTATTAAAAGAAGAAACTGCAGTAATGTAAGTTGAAGATAACACCAATAACTGAACAGGTCCAGGAAGGAGGTAGTAACATCCATAACACAAAGCTAATGAAAACTCAAATTCATGAACACAGTAAAAGAAAAACAGAAACATATAATACATTCACTGAAACAAGTAGGTGAGAAGTTAGATACTCCCGAAGTAAACCATCAAGAAGTCAATTGTCAAATTAATTTAATCAGCAAAAAGCAAGAAATGGGAACATAAATTCCTTTTGTGAGAACTACAACTGATGCCAATTTCAAAGAAGGAGAAGAATTTCTAACCTTAGCTAGAAGAGGTGAACTGGGAGGAGGAACATAAATACTTGCAGTATAGGGAGCCATCCACGACAAACACAATATACTAGAAGCACTATTTGCTGAATATAAGGACCTGAAGAAATTGCTACAGCACGAACTTCTTCATCTCAAATGCAGCAATACCCTGGCACAAACCTCTGAGCACTCTGCAGCCACTAATTCTACATACAGAACATTACTGCAGGGAGAACAGCAATGTAGTCAACAAATAAAAAGGTAATAAGATGGGGTGGGGCTAACAAAGATATCAAGTTTGCAACAGTTTTAACTTAAAGGAGAGATACAAGAAATACTTGTGACTTTGACCTATCTGGGCATACATTCTGCTACATCAACCTCTTGAAAACCATGCACGGCAAATTCCTTGGTGAAGAAGGGAACCATTGCGTAGGTGATCCTCATTTCTAAACATGCTTCAGAGGAGGTTAAGTAATTGGGCTACTGGTTGAGGGGGCAGCCCTTCTCAAATAGCAACCACAATTCTTACAAGGGTGAAGTCACAAGTAAACCCCAAATTAACCTGTGCTCAAACCTCTGGAAGCTTGGTGCAGAGCAGTCAGGCTTAACTTAAAGATAATGCGTAAAGTATTTATGCAGCACGTAATAAAGTGAAAATACAACACATGAAAAATCCAATACCTATTTAGAAAAATAGAGCAAAATTCCCAAAATAGATCAAGACCAAAAACAACAAAATTCCAATCAGTAGAACCTGAGATAAGCAATTTTAAAAATTTAAGGGCCACATGCATCAACGAAAATATCGCAGAATGGCCAGATTTGCAGAATCTCCCCCTTTGCGACTGGTATTTTTGCATTTGGGAGGAATCATGCCAAATTCAAAAATCGCAATTTAAGTAATCACAAAATTTGCAATTACTTAAATTGCAATTGCATTTATGGAATCGCAAACTGCGATTCCTTAATTGCAATGCATTAACAACAAAAAATTGCAATTTCACAAATAGGAATCGTAAATTACCGTCAATTTCATGTTGATGGTAATTTGCAAAACACTTTTTCAAAGTTACATGTTGCCAAGGCCATGGGTGTGCGCAACATGTGGTAAAATAGAAATTTCAGGGGTGCAACAGGGCGTCCTTTTGGCACCCTTCCACCCTTGAAATTGCATGTGCAATTTGCAAGTACCTATTTGGTACTCACAAATTGCTCATGCAATTCCCATTCATTCCTAAGGGCCTCTAGGCATTCCTCAACTGTGACTTGCAATTTGCGACTCGCAATTACGGAATGTGTAGGAATTGCTAATTTATTTTGCAATTCCTACATGCATAGGCAATTGCGATTCCATAATTGCGATTCTTTAATAATCGCAATTAAGGAATCTCAATTGCCTACATTGATGCATGTGCACCAAATTGAAAATATTGCCAAAAAAACCAAAGGGCCACTTGTGGTTATCTGTTTGTGCAAGTCACATGTTCAGGCCACAACAGAGTGTGAGTCCGATACAGGTACCAGGTTTGTCCAGCTGAAAAGGTAGCTTCTCAGCCCAGCACAAAGAGTCCAGTATGTGGTGGAGGGCCTCAAGGAGCAGGGAAGCGTCATGGATGGTTATCAATGTAGCGCGAAAAGCAGGCCTGGCATCGCAGGTGGACGTTGCTTTGGCGCAGAGGTCTTCAATCTGTGGGAGGATGTTTGGTAGCATTTCTGGCTTACATTTGATCAAATCACTCCAAGCCATGTGATGACAAAGTTTTGGTTTTTGGAATGGTAGTGCAAAGAGTTAACAACTGGGCTGGGAAGGTCTTGCTTTTAATTTTAACTGCATTTACACTGCCCTTAGTACCCCTAAAGATGTGTTGAAGGGACAGTTATGTAAACAACAAAATTGCATTACATACGTTCTGGTATTACTAAAATCTACATTTTGGAAGCACCATTTTATCGTAAAACAATTTTCACGTTTTGCAGCATTATATCTTAAACTGTGTGTAAGTATAAAATATTGACTTACATATTCAAATTTCTGTCACAGACTGTGACCTTGTAGCACTAAAAATATACATCACTATTCTCACTGCACCAATCAAGAGTTAATTCTGTGGCTTTCTGGTTACACACAGACCGCTGCAGTGCATTAACTAATAGAGGTTTCATAATCTACTACAGTGCATTTCACACTAATAACTTTTTAAATGTATTTTTAATTTACGCTGCCCATTTTTTTATATGTAGCTACCTGATGGTAAACATTTACAGAATATTTTGGGGCTTATTTATGAGAGGCTTGCATTGCCAGAGCATCATTTTTTTGGACGCTCCGGTGGCGTAAGCGTCTCAACCATACATGTGAGTCAGTGCAAAGTAACTCTGCTTGATTTTGCATGGCCTCTTAGATATGGAGTAAGACATAGCAGCGCAAGTCACTGTGTTGCCCTACTCTACGTCAAGGAGGTGTTCCATGGGGTTTGTGTAGGGTTCCCACTTAAAACCCATGGATTTTGATGCTGCCCCATATTTGCAAAATCACGTAAATCTGAGGCAGCTCCAAAAACGGACGCCTCCCCAGTGAAGGTGTAAAAAGGAGAAGTGTTTTCATTTCTTACATAGAAAGAGGAAGACAACTCTCTGGATCGTTTTTGTGAAGGAAGGTGCCCCTTTCCATACAAAAACAATCCTGCCTATATAGGTGTTAGGCAGCAACTTGTGCGCCAACGCAAGGGAAAAGGACAGGAATGCACCGTATTTCATAAATACGGTGCATTCCTGCCATTTCACATAGGCATAGGGCAGCGCTCAACTCAAAAAGACTTGCGGCGCTGCACTATGCCAATTCCTCATAAATGAAGCACTTTGCTTTTAGCTACACCTTTGATTACGCCCCCACTATCACTGACGTTTGGTTTGCTAAACACTGTTGAATATTATTACCCCACTGTAAAAATTATTTGCTGTGGAAATTGGAGGGGAATTTGTCGATGATGAGGTGTATCAGGTTCTAGACATTTTTATCAAAAGGGGGTTCTTACGCCTTAAGAGTCTGACAAGGGGGTCTCAGCTTCAAAAAGTTTAAAGACCTCTGCTGTAGCACAAAGATCCTGTTGTCAAAGTGAACGGTTGGGCCTGTTCTTCCCGGTGGTGCCAAGGGTCGGGCTGATGGAACATCTCGTTAGTGGGTGGTGCGAGTGACAAGATTTATGCACCAACTGGCCTGTTCACACTTGAGAAGAGCCCAACACTTCCATTCAGCCTCTTTAAGGTCATACCAAGGGTCCACGATCTGAGGGGCATCACTTGGGGATCATGGGCGTGCTCCAGCTGGATCTGAGTGCTGGTCCAGGTGGTTGGGAGCCTGTAATGTCCCTGTGAATCTGAACAGGAGGCCAGCAGACTTGCCCTTGGTGTCACTCTGGGAGTCCTGAGTTCAGGTGCAGGTCCAACTCCCTCTGCCTCAGGCAGGAAGGCAACAGGCCAGCTATCCAGCAAGGAAGTAGTCCGGCGAGGCAGCAGCGCAGCAGAGTGGTCGTCTTTTCTGCAGCACAGTAGTCCAACTTCCTGGCAGAGTCTCCACAAGTCCAGAAGTGTACTGAAGACTTGGTGCCTGAGGTCTATTATTATACCAGGTGCCTTCCTTGAAGTGGAAGAAGCTTCTAGAGGTTTCCCTTTGCAGTCCACAGGTGTCCTGCCTTCCCTTCTATAACTCCAGCTCTTTGTGTGGAGGCAGGACACAGCCTATTCAAGTGTGAGTAGGGCTGTGTCCAGCTCTTACCTCCCATCCTCCCAATGATGGCCCATCCAGGGACACCTACGCTCTCTATTTTGAGTGACTGTCTATTAGGAATATACAAAGCCCAACTGTAAGCTACACCTAGTCATGTGACACAGACACAGGCTGTGGGCAATTAATGGCTAAGGCAGGAAAATGCCAACTTTCTAAAAGTGGCACTTTCAATATTGTGATTTAAAATCTGACTTTATCACAAGAGAGGAGTTTTAATTATGAATCAAAAGACACCAAACATGAACTGGTTACCTGTTTCCATTTGGTAGTTTCAACTTATGAAATGTCATAAGGTAACTACGATTGTTATCCTATGGGAAAGTTAGGCCTTGCAGTAGTGAAAAACAAAGAGTTTTTCATTACCAGGACATGTAAAACTGTCCATCTTTTTAAATACACTGCACCATGCCCTCTGGGCTGTCCAGGGCCTACTGTAGGTAGGACTTAGTTGTATTAAACACAAAGGTTTAGGCTTGGCAAAAGGTTTATTATGCCAGGTCAACATGGCTGTTTAAGACTGCATACACAGGCTGCAAAGGCAGGTCTGAGGCGTGTTTAAAGGCCCACTTAAGTGGATGACATAATAAGTGCTGCAGGCCCACTGGTAGCGTTTATTTACAAGCCCTGGGTACATGTAGTACCTCTTTACTGTGGACTAGTAAATTAAATATGCCAATTGGGGATAAATCAAGGTTAATTACACATGACTCCACTCCCGGGGAGGGAGAGAGAGGGGGTCCTAGGAAAAAAATGTAGAGACCCATCCAGTTTCAATCCCCAATCCTACCAATAAATAACACAAGGAAACCGGAGGTCTAGTGAAAAAAGAGAGTAAATACACACAGAACAAAGATTGAAGCAAGACTTACAACCAATCGTTATAACTATCTGACAGTCAGTGATAGTGAAAGAATGATGGCGCAAATGCGAGTTCATGCCAGGAGAAACCCTGAGGAGGGCAGAGAAGTTAGGATTCCCATCAACTGCCCTTCGTGGCCAGTGTCATCATATGGAAAACCAGAGTGAGCCCTGTCACCTCAGCTCTTCTGGCACCGAGCCAAATGCTGATAGACTAGGCGTATTAGAGACAAGGATAGAAAATGCAGTGCAAGAAAAAAGAAGTGTAAATGAGTTAAAAAAGTTACATCAGTGGTCCCAGATACCTTTATTGATGACCACTGGTGGACTTATTAAAAAAAATATATATACAGTGTCGGTTTTTGAATTAATCAACCGAAAATGGTCATCAATAAAGGTATCTGGGACCACTGATGTATGTTTTTTAACTCACTTACACTTCTTTTTTCTTGCACTGCATTCTCTATCCTTGTCTCCAATACGCCTAGTCTATCAGCATTTGGCTCGGTGCCAGAAGAGCTGAGGTGACAGGGCTCACTCTGGTTTTCCATATGATGACACTGGCCACGAAGGGCAGTTGATGGGAATCCTAACATTTCTGCCCTCCTCAGGGTTTCTCCTGGCATTAACTCGCATTTGCGTCATCATTCTTTCACTATCACTGACTGTCAGATAGTTATAACGATTGGTTGTAAGTCTTGCTTCAATCTTTGTTCTGTGTGTATTTACTCTCTTTATTTCATTAGACCTCCGGTTTCCTTTGATAAGTCAAGGTTACCATGTTTTAAGGAGTGAGTACATGCACTTTAGCACTAGTTAGCAATGGTAAAGTGCACAGAGCCCTAAGGGCAACAAAAATAAGCTCAGCAAAATGGAGGAGGAAGGCAAAATGTTTGGGGGTAGACCACCCTAAGGATGACAGATCTGACAGGAGGTATTCTTTTCTACATACCATCTATATCAAAAGCAATAAAACGGGCTTGATCACCGCCTATAGTGTGGCCAGCCATGGAGAGAAACTCGGTCTGGGATCCTCACAGAGGGAGTTGTGAAAATCTTTCCTGCAGATATATGGTCAACACCAGCATCTTCTCTCCAAGTTGAATGTGTATATACCCTGGTCAAACTGCAATGCTGACCAAAAATGATGGGATATGTAGCCAAAGGCAGCATAGCATGTTCATCCCATCTGAGTGACATATGTTGGGTAGAACTCATTAACTCTAACAAATGATTAGGGGGCCCAATAAGCAAGAAACTCATTTTAACTTCACAAATGATCCTCTCTTGTAGATTCTCCTTAAGCCAGGCTTGCTACAAATCAGCACTGGCAAGACTTAATCTACTGGGCTTCCATTACCGGAGTAATAGATTAACAAAATCTCCCAGCCGGAACGCCTTTGCAATGAAAAGTCAATTCTCCTAGAGTGTGAATGGTATTCCAGAGAAAAAAACCTTTTCCTTGAGAAAATCTTGATAACAGTTGAATTTGAAGATCACTCCAGGATCCTTTGCTGCTTATGGGAGACCATTTTCCAGAAATGATGCTGAAAGTTGCCAGCTTTTTAAGGGAAACACCCAAAATCAGAAGTGCAAACATTAGTGCCCTTCCTGCAGCCTTGAAGAATTCAAATCAAGTAAATAAGTACATTTCCTGGATATGCCCTGTCATAACTCGCTCGCGGATTACTTGGAAGTACTTTTAAAGTAGCCTTTCCACTGAATATAAGTCTACCTCATACTAGGGCCTTGGTCACTCTTGTTTCTTACTCTTATGACTTATTGTTCGGCCTCTCATGTTTACTTTATGACTACAGCCTAATCCACCTTTTATAATCAAATCCAGTACCTGTGTACCAAAATAAAATGGCAACAAACTCAAAAGAATGAAATGTCACCAAGTCAGTGGGCATTAAGATGTGATTTTTTTCAAAAGTTTGAGCACAAAATGAAGTTCTGGTGAAGGTCTTTATGTATTCTTTAGTCACCCCCGTTTTCCTATCGCCACCCAAATCATTTCAGAGCCTTCGGCACACAGCTGCTTCAATTTCTCTTTTCTTCTGTAGTTTACTTTGTTGCAGTAGTGCTCTAATTAGTGTTTTCGATTTGTATGCTAGTTTCTTAATGATCAATTGCCTAATAAAGTAATTATATAAGCATGCGCTTAATGCTTACCACTTGTCTTGTAAAATAGCAAAGGGAGACCACACTAAAAACACCATTTTAGAAGCACAATGCAACCCCAGCACCCTCTTTAGAGTCTTAAAGGACCTAGCAGGAGCGGCTTCCCAACCAGAACACCCTACTTTGTCTACCACACAATGCAATCTTATTGCTAACTTTTTAATGAGAAAATAGATAAGATTTACTCAAACTTCCAGGAAGGATGTGATGTGACAGCCATCCCGCTGTTGACCCCCAAGCTTAAGGAGCCTGACATAAGAGAAAATACTCCAGAGAACCTACTCACTGCCTGGCAACCACTAGAAGCCACGACTTTTATCGAAGTACTAAACAGCATCAAATCAGGCTCGCCCCAGGACCCTATGCCAACTCATATCCGGAAAAAGTTAGATCCATACATTCTGGACATCATCAGAACATTACTAAATGCTTCCCTAACTGAAGCAGTAGTTCCCGAAGACTGGAAACGTGCAATGGTTGTACCCCTGCTAAAAAAGGCGAATGGAGACCCGGAGGTCTTCTCTAATTTCCGCCAAATATCACTCTTGCCTACATTTTCCAAAATCTTGGAAAAACAAGTAAATAAACAGCTGGCGGATTTCGTCAATAGTAACAAGCTACTACACCCCTCCCAGTCGGGTTTTAGAAGGGGTCACTCTACTGAGTCCACCCTACTAGGGGTTACTGAAGCTATCCGTTCAGAACTGGATAGTGGCGGCACGGTGGCACTCATTCTCTTAGATTTGAGTGCCGCTTTTGACACCATTTCCCACAAAACCCTGATCTTGGCTCTAGAAGACATAGGGGTAAGAGGGAAAGCTCTGGAGTGGCTGGAACAATTTCTTTCTCACTGGACCTTTCAGGTCTTCTCCAAAAACAATACCTCTAAAGTCCTGAACTCTCTTTATGGGGTACCCCAGGGCTCTATACTGAGTCCGCTGCTCTTTAAAATTTATGTCACCCCATTGGCCAAAATAGCAGAGGAAATGGGTCTCATAATCTATTCCTATGCGGACGACACACAATTAGTGTTCTCCCTATCAACCACTGATAAAGCCAACACCACCTCTCTTCGGTGTGGGCTTCTGAAGATGGCAGATTGGTTGCACTCCAAAAAATTGAAACTGAATGGGGAAAAAACGGAACTGATTATCTTCGGGGAACATAAGGAACTTTGGGGCCCCACGCACTGGCCAACAGAAATGGGTCCTACCCCGGTGGCTGTACAATCTGCACGCAACCTTGGGGTAATAATTGATGATAAACTATCAATGCGTTTGCAAACAGCTAAAACGGCCTCAACATGCTTTGTCATCCTCAAATGGTTGAGGAAAATCCTATGGCAACTCCCAGAAGGGGCACAGAGAACAGTTCTACAGGCCCTCATTGGCTCTAGACTAGACTATGGGGATGTCCTATATCTAGGAGCCAATAAAGATATCACTAATCGACTTCAGGTCATCCAAAACGCAGCCCTGGGCGAACGAGTGTGAAAAGAACATCTTAAGAAATTACATTGGCTCCAGATAGCAAACAGAATTAAATTCAAAGCTCTGTGCTACATGTTCAGGATTAGCACATGGGAAGCTCCTGCCTATTTATGTAAACTGGCGCACAAATATTTACCCTCTAGAAACCTTCGGTCAATGCATCAGGCTAGGTTTGTTGTCCCTAGGTTCAGACGGGCACGATTGGGCGGGCGTTCCTTCTCCGTCTTAGCCCCGGCTCTGTGGAACTCACTTCCGCTCAAGCTACGTCTGGAACCTAGTTACACCCAATTCCGGAAGGGCATCAAAGCATGGCTATTCAACCAGTAGACTCCACATTCCTCTCTGAATCCTTCCATCTCAACGTGCATAATTCAGATCCAAGGCGCCGGGAAACCCTCAGGGTAGCTGTTACGCCATATAAATGTAATAAATAAATAAAGTAAAGAATCTTTAGGGAGATATTGATCAGCTAGGGTTGAATCAAAATGCAGCATTTTTGTAGTGTGCGTCTGTAGCATGCATCTGTCTGATTTACTACGAAATGCAATATCTTCTGGTGTTTTGCCCTGAGTCAGCTGAGATCATAGGGCTAGTGAAAAAATTAGACTGGGCCCACATGAGACATCCCTTGCCTAACACATTCATTGTTCACTATCATAGTAAAACAAAAAGCGTATTTATCCATAAAGAAGGCAGGGTGTGCTTCAAAATGACAAACATTAATTGTAGAAATAAAGTAGGCAAATTAATCCAAACAGCATACATAAATGTATGTTTGGCATATGAATGCTCATAGTCTTGTGTTCCATATATTTGATTGAATACAAAAGGAGATTGTGTTTTCCTGGAGTACCGCTGATTTTGTGAATTGACTGCCTTCCTCTTATCACATGGATGGAAATTGTGAAATTCTTAAACTTAAGGTGATTTGTATTCTACAGCTACATGGACTTGGTTTCAGTTGCGTTAAAAGTCTGCTGACATACACGTTATTCCAAAATACAAAGGATGCAGTTATGGGCTCTCCCCTGAAGTGGATCCTATCTTCCTGTTAAACCACCATCAATCAGTCAGTAGTAGATCATCAGAATTCTTCCTCTACGGGGAAATCACCTTGCTCCTCAGCACTAAGCTCTCAGTAGAGTTAACAAAATCTCTGGTTATAACATGCCTTGACTACAGTAACATCGTGTACACTTGGCTCCCAATGAGATTCTTTGTCAGGATGCCAACAGAACAAAATCAGGCAGCCATAACATGTAATGTAATGTAATTGTAGTTATTAAGTGCTTACTACCCCTGACGAGCAGGCATGGCTACTTCCATCCGTTCACCAAATGTCACAACGATTTCTTGGAAAACCAGCATAAGCCGTTAGGGACTTCCCCTTGCTTGAATATTGATTTCTCCAAGAACTCAGTAAGTTTTACAATGAACATCTATTCCTTTTGGGTTCATTCATGTTGTTCAACTTTTACGTAAAACATGGCATTCCTAAACACCTTCAAGGTATAAATATACCTTCACTTGCTGTGGCAAAACACGGTGGTTCGGAGCAGTTTGACGACCTACTTGTCTGACGCAGCTCGCTACAGCAAGTGCCGAAGGAAACCGACTCTCAAGCTGACGCACTGACAAGAAGCTGTCCTCCTCTACCGAGAAATCCAGCTCCAGTGTTTCTGACTCCCCTTGCGGGGTGTTGGGAATTCGAGTCCCGAGACAGAGATACCAGACCTCCTTCATTCTAAGGTATGGAGCTGATTAGAACCTAGAGAAACCTTTGGTAGATTCTTGGCAAAAACCAAACCTATGCTAAAGACCATACTTACTTCTTCCCTCATACTAGACCTAGGTTAGGTACATTGGGGTAGGCGTATTTTAGAAGCACCAGTTGAGTATTTTAGCCTATGTTATTTATGTATGTATTTTTAAATGGCTTAAAAACCATACAATGCTATTACAGTATTATTTTATAATACTATTCTCTCTGTACGCATTATACTTTGCATTCTGTCTAACGATTGTAGTAGTTCACCTCTCTTGCATGAGAAAGAAGACTGTTCAATAAACCTTTTGTTGAAAACGCCCGTTTGACTATTTCTCTGCAAACTCTGTAGAAACGAAGCATGCACAATTGACTTAGTGACCTAAGTCCTACGCCATATCTATAGGATGGGAAACATCCTTTACAATGAAACTTTTACAACGCAGTGCTATTACAAAGCAGGTTTTACAACGAAAACCATTACAACGCATTGCGCTGGGGGGTGTTCTAGGATAGGGAATAGATTTAATTTACTATCCAACACCTTCCCTAGTGTCCACGGGGACTGGAGTTGGAATAGTAAATTAAACTATTCACTATCCAGCACCCCAAAGCGCTATGCGTTGTAATGGTATGCATTTTAAAAACTGCATTGTAACAGCATGCGTGGTAAAAGCATGCGTTGTAACGTCATACATCCCTATAGGATATATTATTCCAATGCGCAGAGCCTATTGGGAATATAGGAACTACACTACATGGTGCCCAAGGTTTGGTAAGGCACTAATTTATTGCTAGATACTAAAGTAACTCAGTTGTGCTTTTCTCAGAGACCCCTTTTTTCATAATACTCCAATAGACGTCTGGAGTGGGTAAAAGGATAATATCCGCCATAGCTGAGTAGGACGAAAATCCTAGGTATTAGTTTTTGGTTTGTTCAACGTTGAAGGATACAGTGTTCCAAAATATTGTGCACCTTATCTTTGTTTCCATGAATCTTGCTCTGCAGTTTTAATTAAACAATGTCGAATAACGGCAACAACGCTGAAACCGGTGGAGCTGAGGCTGATCCAGCCGATACAGTTTTTAACAAAACAGGTTTCCAAGACACCGACGATGATGCTATAAGCATACCTCTAAATTTAAGGAAAGCCATCACTATAAAACTTCTTAAAAAATGGCCTAACACCGATAGGAGGTAGGGTAGTTTTTGTGATAGAGGCACATGAATATCACCAGACAGAGGTATTCTATTCATGCATAGTCTTCCCTGAAGCAAATCCAGTAACAAATGTGTTTCACTCTACAAAGAAGATGAACCACCAATGGAATACATTCCTTTCGAGGATATAGAAATTCCTCTAACATACCAGGAGCATGCGCTCTGGTTTAAAGGCGCCCTAAAACATATAAATCACATTACCAGGCGCAGTCCACTAGGTAGACCAGGAGCAACATGTCTGGCTTTAGCCAGCTACAGACCTGACCCTGACATTGAAGCAATGTCGGATGAACAATTACTTAGTAATATACAAAATGTAATAGAATCATATAGTTAAAGGTCTTTACTAAAAACACTCCTGCTCCTTCTAAAAAGAAGTGGGAAAATAGCAAACAAACTTCTAAAGAGAAGCGTTCTCAATCCAGAGGTAGGTCTCCTCAAAAGGATCTCTCTGAAAGGCGGTATAACCTCAGGAATAGGGATAATTTGAGAAAACCTGATAGATATCAAGTCACTGATATACGTTTCTCTCGTACCTTTCAGACTTCGTCACAGAAATCTGAAAGAAGAGGACGGTCAGAAAACTCGGAAGAACGCGTGAAGTCCAAAGATGATCAACACTTTCAGAAAAACAAGAAACCTCAATTCACAAAAAAGAAAGTAGCAGGTCTAAAAATCAGACATGCCGAGGATCTTGAGGACACAACTCAAGAACGGGGAATGGGATCAGACAATGGTGGACACCGCAGCAGATGTCACCATAGCTCTCAAGAACTTGAAGGATCATCTGGAGACAGTGGACTTGAATGAATCCATTCAAGTTGAAACTGCAGATACCAGAGATAGTTCTCCACATAATGTTATATGAAATAACACTCCGGATGGAGGAAGACATGCCAAGAAAGATAAGAGCACTCTTTTGGGAGTGACTCTTTAAGGGTTGTGACATTCTTCTAGCTGAACAAGACTGGCCAGCACAATTTGTTAGGGAGTGCCCACATGGCAAAGACATCATTATGCCAGCCTTCTATAATCACATTCCAATTAATTTAAAATATACTCATGCCAGGAAATGGGCAGTGGCCCAAGCTCCTGCATTATATAAAAATCATGTAGGATGGGATGAGGACTCGCCTCACCATAAAATCCAACTAAAAAATAAACCAACTGCACAAAGACAGTACCCAGTTAAGCAAGAAGCTAAGAAACAGGTCAGGGAGATATTAGATCATCTTGAATACCAAGGGGTGATTGAAACATGCACTTCGTCAATGAACAATCCTTTGTGTCCTGTCTCCAAACCAGACAATACGTATCGTCTAGTATTGGATTACAGATATCTGAACTCTTATTGCATAAATTTTGCAGTACAAAATGCACACAGTGCAGCATTAATGAATAACATTGTGCGTAAAAAATATAAAACCACATTAGATATTTCTAACAGTTTTTTCTGTCAAAACATTGCACCAGAAAGTAGGTATTTGACCGCTTTCTCAATTATAGGGACACAGCGTCACTTCTGTCATCTCCCACAGGGATTCAAGAATAGTCCTGGGTTATTCTCAGCAAAGGTAACAGAGTTACTACAAACTTATGATGACGAAGCATTATCATATGTGGACGACATCTATCTAACAGATGATGACTTGGATAGGCAATTGAATAGGGTGAATACAATTATATTGGGATTCGCCTCTGAATGGTACAAATTCAAATTTAAAAAATCTAGAATTGCCCATGTAAACATCCTCTTTCTAGGATATGAACTTTCAAGTGAAGGCAAAAGCCTGGCAGCAAACTATCTAGAGAAATGTGCGCTGCTCTAACCTCCAAAAACGCTGAAAAACTTACAGTCGATTCTAGGTTTCCTAAATTTTCGAAGAACTTACATTATAAATTACGCTGAAAGGGTTAAACCTCTCTATGAACTCATCAAACCTGATTTCAAAACAGTTAATTGGACACAAAAACACACAGAAATGTTGCATTCATTGCAAACAGACATGTTATCAACAAAACATTTGCAAACACGCGTAAACGTATGCAACTTAGTGATCCAAATCATTCCAGGACAATGCAGATTCACGTACTTAACCTTTAACGAAGGTGAAAAGGTACCAATAGCATACAAATCACATTTGTACACACAAGCAGAAATGAAATTCACTTCAACAGAAAAAATTCTGACAGCGGTTCAAACTGCAGTAGCAAAAGAGAGAGCCCTTGCAAAGAGTAAACGCATTATGGTCGTTACACCTGTACCTGCCTTAGAGGCAATGACAAAAGCGAGCATTCCAAATGCTAAAGCTTTACATCCAAGATGGATCCAATAGGTTAATTCTGTTGCTGCAACAGACGTTAAATATGTTTTTGACCCTTATTTGAAAACACAAGCATTTCTACAATACGAACAAGAATGTCCTCTGCCTACTGACATTCTGCCTCTAGAGCAGTATAAATATATCATTTATACAGACAGATCAGCTCAACCCGCTATGGGGGGGTAAACAAGCCTATAGTGCAGCGTGCGCGATCGTTAAAGGTCGTTGGCGTGATGGCAAATTCCGACCAATGATCACTAAAGCACAATCTCTAGGAGATTGTACAGCTCAGCGAACTGAACTACAATCATTCAAGATGGTGCTTGAGAATACGGACCGCGAATTCCCCACCCTCATAATGTGTGATTCGTATTACTTTGTTCAATCTTACAATGAATACTTGCAAAACTGAATTCAAAATGGTTACAAAGATACAAAAGTTAGCACAATCAAGCATAAATTGCTTTGGGAACAAGTAGTTCAGTTACAACAGGGACTACAAAACACTCACATGATACATACGCTGAGTCATCAACGTGATGGAGTTCATGTCGAAGGGAATTCATTGGCTAATGAAGCCGCGAAGGCAGCTGTGCAATCGGCTTCCATAGCTGCAATCACTCATTCAAAAACGAAAATAGACAGCGAAATAATGCTCGCTGTCAATGCTTCAAGCAAAGACAGTGGTAAAACATTACCGAAAGGCTTTCCACTCAAATACTTGTATATAACTGATGCAAACAATGTTCCGTTTGCTCGAATCCCTGGAGTGGGGGATAGGGTAATTCCAAACATGGAACATAGATTAGGACTAATCTTAGCAACACATGAAGGTCTTGCCTCTGTGCATGCAGGTATTTCCGCCACTGTATCATTATAAAAACAGAGCTACTGGTGGCCGCGCATGAGGAAACAAACCAGAAATTATGTTTTGGAATGTGAAATATGCCAAAAGATGAAAGTCTCTACTGTGAAACGTCCTGCACAGACACCCCTGGTAATTTCAGATAAACCATTAGCTTGCATTTAACTAAATCACTGCGGTCCCTTACAGAGGGATGGTAACTATAAATATATCATGATCGCAGTGGATTTGTGTTCAAGGTTCATTTGGATGTGGCCTCAGCACTCGGCTGATGTTCGAACTGTTATAAAAGATTTGCAAGTCTTTATCAGCACATACGCAGTCGGCACGCTACATTCTGACCAGGGTCCTGCGTTTAGCTCTCGAGCTTACAAGGAGGCCATGGCCAAATTGGGCGCTGCATTGCGGTATTCTAGTCCATTCCATCCTGAGGGAAATTCGGTTGTGGGGAGAACAAAATGGGACATAAAGCAATCTATAACAGCTACGGTATTAGGCTCGGGTGACGGGTGGGTCAAACATCTAATAAGTGTCCAACGTAGTCTCAACAATCTGCCAATAAGTTCTCTAGGGGATATCACTCCATATGAAGTCCTTTTTGGGACCAGAATGTTAGTATTGGACCTCGATTGTCAGACTTCAGTGGTAGACCAAAAACCCTTTGATATCAAAGAAAGTTTGGCTGTTTTACAGGACTTAAATGAAATAAGAACAAAACAAAGTAACGTGTTCCTGAAGCCAACCACCACTGAAGAGAAACCGACCGTCCCAGCAAGGCCTGTCTGGATCCCAAAGCTTGGTGATCTGGAGAAAAGATCGCGGACAAGAAGAAATTGGGCCTTCGTACAGACAACCAGTACCTGTGGTAGCAATCCACGGATCAAGAAACAGTATTACTGCCGCCCCTTGCTGGTAAAAAGGAGAACAGGTTGGTGTTCATCAACCTGGTCAAACCACATCAAGGGGCTGATCATAAGCAGTAGGCCAAGTGGACTCCGCCAATGTAGCAGATGCCAAGCTCTGGCTACTATCCAAGAGGTTCAAACTGAGAAACTCATCACCATTGAAGAATCTGCAGTGCGAAATGAAGGTCTATGCAACAAAACTATGGAACATGTACCTCTTGAGACTCAAATGACAGTTTGTCAAGAAACACCTGTCTACAACGAAGTAGCATCAGACTACACGAATGTATCAAGTGATTAAGTGGTTCCAGCGATTTCAACGAATCCTGAAGCAATCCCAACAATTGACAGAACTGCCTCTGGCTATTTCATTAACTTTTATATGTTTTCCGAGGATCACCGCGAACCTGAAACAACGCCAGTAAAAATAACTTTGAAAGAACAAGCAACAGACCTTTTTCATCACTTGGAAAAGGCTTATCTGGTTTCACCATGGATTGAACTTTGGATTGTGTTGGGTGTGCTTTTTCTTCTACTTTGGTTGACTCTGGTAATAACTTTGGGAATGCTGATAAATGGAAGATATGTTAAAAAGGACACATCAAGTAAGAACATCAACTTACTACTCAAGCCACACAAATCATCTCATCGTGAGCAAAGAGACTTGTCATCAGTGAGCGTCACAGCCCTTCCTATATCAGGGGGTATAGCTTGGGACAGAACTGATTATGACATTTGTGGCCCTGCGGAGCTGTTGAAGATTCCACACCAGTTCAAGATTTCCTTGAATGACTTTGTTTCATCTAGTACCTTTTCTGATGATTGGGACTTCGAGACTGTTAATAATATGATGTCAGACTTAGAAATGTCTGCTGTATTTACAAATCATGAATCCTTAGAAGGTTCATCAGATTATGAACAAATGTATTGTTATAATCATTATGGTAATTATTTCTTGCACAAATCTGCAAACCCTAGAAATGTATTGATGTATAACCAATGAAACATTGTCCTATGCCACCAAAGGGGAGCTCAAAAACATTTGTGGGAAAATCTCCATACTTTTCAGGTTTTAATATTTACAATCCAGAATCATTTTACTTTAAAAATGTTAATGAGACAGGAATAAAAAGTATGTTGACAAATACCATGCACATTTAGTCTGCAGCCTTTTATGCTCAGCTGTCTTCACCAGGTTTCGACTTTAGGAAAGACAACATTGATACAAAAACTGTCTGGGGCACAAAAGATTGGCAAGTGCAGGGGATAGAAGCTTTATTTAGAGCGTGCATCATCCCAGAGCAAATTATGTTTTTGAATGACACTGTCCAACAGACATCTTGTCTTGGGTTAGCCAAGATAAAAGAACCTAAACAATCCGTCCATACCTACACCTACACCTGTTAGCGATAACACTTCAGAGGGGGAGGTCGATGTACATACTATTTTGCATCACAACAGAACAGATCCAGACTGGAAAAATTGGTAAATCTGGCCCACAGACACAAACAATTGTCAAGATAGATTCCTGAACAAAACACAGGGGTTCACATTCACTAGGCCAGATCCAAGATATGTTCAGAGACAGCATCCAGGAATAGTAACAACATACAGTGTAGGGAAACTGTGCCTTGATTGACTACATAGATCTACACTCAAGGATGTAAAACAACACTTTTTTTTACTTAAAGATGGCGCTGATCTTTGGGAATTCTTGCTAGGACCAAGAAAACCGCGTCATAAACGTTTTATATATGCCGGTATCTATGCTGCTCATAATGAAGCATGGAAGATTACGTAAGCAGAGACTGCAGAAAGAATACGAGAAATTGACCGTATTAATTTAGAAAAAACTCTCTCTGCAGTTGACAATGGATTAACGACTCTGTCGTCCAGGATATATTCATTGGACAGCATAGTGTCTTCTGCCATAGACATCATGGAACAGGACTTGGTCATGTTGCAACATGGTCAGTCGCAATTACGTTCTATCATGCTATTAGGCTGGACGTCACAAAACCTACATTCAAGCTTTGTGCCTTGGCGTTTAATCAATACTACGTCACTGTTTTCAGAATTCAATCTCACTGATAAACAGATCAAATTGGCACAAACGGGAGCAGAATATACGGTGCTGAGCATTGAAAAACTGGAAAGATTGCCATATACAGTCGCTGAAAAGCCAGCCACTGAATGGATTATACATGGAACAATCACTCTGCCTGTTACAATTTTCCATTTTCAGTATCGCCTTAAACACATACCAACAGGCACATATTAAAGGTTGGGTAAAGAATACATCAAGACATCCTGAGAATTACCATACACACACAGATGTTGGAGTGGGGGAAGAGAAGTGTTTTTTAGTGGTAAAAATTGTGAAAACGCACTAAGTGGTTCTCTCCTTTGTCAGGGTATTAATTTACATGGGGCCAGCGATGGTTCCTCTAACAACTTATCCTGCCACCTGCAAGGTTCTCCGGCTGCGGAGATTGATCCAATTTTTGGACAACTTTCTAATGGAAGTTACCTCATTTTGAATAATCACAGCTGCTGTGGCATGTTGTCAGGTTTACCCTATCTAGTAACTGTGTCAGCCAGGGTCACTTGCTGTATGCAAGTATTGTTTCCAAAAACCAAGACAGACTGGGAGTCGCCATTATGGCCTTCACTGAACATCTCTTCTATACGAATTGATACATTAAGCAGAATTTATTGTATTTATTTTTTATTTTAGGAGTTTTGTATAGCGCTAGCTGGACCTAAGGGTATCAGAGCGTTTCACAACATATACAATAATGAACAGACATATGATACAGGAGAATGGGAGAACATGGGGGTTAGGGCGGGTGGGGGGCAGGCATATGGCGGCAGGGTAGATGAGCAGAGGGTGCAAGTCGAATCTGATGTTCAACCATACATAATCGGCAATGAAACAGTTTATACACAAAAGGATTTCTTGATCTGAGTCCGTGTTGTCAATCTTGAATTTTAGTAAAGATGGAGTGTCGGTTGGGGAACTGTCCAGGGTCTGTTAGTTCGCTCGAGGGCAGTCGAGAAAGAGGGCTTTGAGTAGGCTCTTGAATTTTGGAAACAAGGGAATTGTTCTAATGTAGGGCTGGATGGAGTTCCAGATTTTAGGTGCATTTCCAGCAAAAGATTTGGCTGTGGTTCTGTGCTTGCGAGTTTTTGGCGGGATGAGCAGTAGAGAGCTAGAGCTCCTGAGCTTTCTGGACTGGCCTGCCCTTTTGAGTTTGGCGGCCAGGTATTCTGGTTTACCTCTAGGCAGGGCTTTGTGTGTGAGGCAGGCTGTTCTAAAGCTGGCTCGCAACTCAACTGGGAGCCATCTGAGTTCTCTGAGGGCTGGAGAGATGTGCTCGAATTTCTTAATTCCGGTGACCATTCTTGCTGCTGCGTTGAGTGTTGTCTTCAAGAGGGCTAGGTGGGTTTTAGCTGTCTTCGTCAAGGTAGGGATCCTGTAGTCTATTCTGGAGAGGACCAGTGCTTGGGTGGCTTGTTGAAGGTCCTTGGGTGGGAGGAGGATTTTATTTTATTTTATATAGTAATTTTAGGTTGAGAAAAGTACTTTTTGCGGGATCTTGTGATGTGCTTCCTCCTGTCAACTTTTGGGTCTAGGGTGATCAATAGAGATTTTACCGAGTCTGCCAAGGAGAGGTTACCATTGAGGGCATCAATGGCTTTGAGACATTTTTTGATTTGAGGGTTATCATCTTTGTTGGAAATGAGTAGTATTTCTGTTTTTTCTTGGTTTAGTTTCAAGTGATTGGTTGTGAGCCATTGTTGGACCTCCTTGAGCGTGTTGTTTAGTCTCTGGATGTCATCAATGGAGATGGTTTCCAGATAGAGCTGCGTGTCATCAGCATTAAGATGAAAGGGGATGTTGGATTTTCTGAGTAGAGAAGTGAGGGGTTCAATGTAGATGTTGAACAGCTGGGGGGAGAGTACAGACCCTTGTGGAACGCCTCTGATGACAGGGTGGAGGTCGGATTCAAAGTTTTAGATTTTTATTCTTTGTGATCGGTTGTGAAGAAAGGAAGAGAACCCGTGGAGGACCGTCTCTTGTATACCAGCCCTTTCTTGAAGAACCCTTAAGAGCAGTTTGTGGTCGCCGGTATCGAATGCGGCCGACAAGTCTAGGAGGATGAGAAGGCAGCATTGATCCGAGTCGAGTGACTTGAGTAGGTCGTCTATGACATTGAGGATTGCTGATTCAGTGCTGCATCCCTTTCTGAATCCCGATTGGTGGGGATCTAGTAGTTCGATGTTTTCTAGCTGTTGGGTTAGCTGTGGGAGTACACATCTTTCCATGATTTTGGACAAAAAAGGAAGGTTCAAGACAGTCAGATCTTCAGTGTCTAGTCCTGGTTTCTTTAATAGTGGTGTGACTTGCCCTACTTTGAGGCAGTCTGGTACAAATCCAGAGCTCAATGAGCTGTTGATGATCTTGCACCATATTGGCTCTAGGACTAGCTTCAGGTCTTTGGCCAGGTGAGGAGGTAGCTGATCCAGGGCGTGAGCTGAGGGCTTGGCGTTGGAGATTAGATTAACTATCTCTGCTTCCTGGATGGGAATGAATGATGACCACTGTTTGGAGATTTCACGGAAGCGCTAACAAGAGTTTTGGACATTTTGATCTCACTGAAAGAGATGGGATTTATGTCAAGTGCGAGGTTGATCTTGGCGATTTTGTCGTTGAAAAAGGTTGCGAAGCTGTTGCACCAAACTTTGGATGCCTGAGTTGAGGGAGGTATGGGTTTGGAGGTTTGATTCCTTATGAAAAATTCTTTGGGTCTTTTCTTTGCATTATCTAATGCCAAGCAGAAGAAAGCTGACTTTTTGTTCTTAATGTGATTTTTGTACATCCTGCGGGCTGCTTGGAGTTGATCGCGGTGGAGGGCTGATGGATTATTCCTTCAGGTTCATTCTGCGGCTCTTAATTGTCTTCTTTCTTCGTTGATGTCAGTGGTGAACCATGTTCCAGAAGGGATGTTCCTAGATTTCTTTAGCTTCAAGGAAGCAATTTGGTCCAGAGTAAGCGTCATATTGGAGTTGTAAAGAGAAGTGAGTTTGTTGGTTGAGAGGTGGTCAGTGGAGTAGGGGAGCAGCAAGCTGATTCTTTCTTCTAGGTCTGCTCATGGGATTTGGGCTGTGTTCCTGACCCATTTGGGGGGTCTAGCTTGGGAATTAGATTGGTCAAGATCGAGTGGTTGATGTGAAAGAGAACTATGTGATGGTCGGACCAGTCAACAGGGAGGATGTGGTCGATGGAGATAGCCTTGCTTTCGGCTATAATAGCGTCAAGGATAGCTCCTCTGTGATGAGTTTCTTCTGAGCAGTGCTGGGTCAGATTGTTAGCTAGAAGTAGGTTATTTAAAGTTTGAATGAGCAGGTTCTTTGTTTAATTCCACCTTAGATTGAGGTCGCCCAGAATTATGTTGTTGCCTAGTGCGCAATGCACAATCAAGTCGGAAAGGTGAACCCAGAATTCTGAAGAGTTTCCTGGGAGGTGGTATAGAAGTTGGCAGAGTGTGGGTCTGGTATCCTGAGTTTTGATGTTGACTGAGAGGCATTCAAAGGTGCTGTATACACAAGAGGAAATGTCCGTGATGGAGATGTTGTTCTTGTGGATGATTTCTATGCCCCCGCCTCTTTTCACTTGCCTGTCTTTGTTGATCATCATGAATCCAGGAGGTACTAGCATGCCCATGTTAGGGTAGGAGAGGTTGTTGAGCCACGTTTCTGTTATGAATGCTATGTCTATGTCATGGGAGAGGATGGCTTCCGCTAGTTCAGATGTATGTTTAGAGGCTGATCTGCAGTTTATGAGCATGCAGTTGATAGGGGGTTGTTCTTTGAATTCGTTCAGTTGGACTTTTGGAAGGAGGGCAAGGTGGGCAGGGGATCTGGGGGCTCTCGGAGGAGGGTGTTTGCTTCTGAATCCCGTGATTACTTGGATTGCGGATTTAGGGGAGGAATTCAACTGAGGGTCGTAGAGTGCCACTGGGTGTGTAATTTCCTGCGTGGAAAGTTAGGTGGAAGAAGCTGTCCTTCCCCTTACTCGGGGACCCGGGTTTAGGTCTGGGGGGGACGCGAGGCTCGGTGGTGGTATTACCTTACCTAGGCTGGGTTGGGTGAGACTAGCTGGCTCTAAGGGTGGCTGAGAGGACTTTCGGGTCAGGGATAGGTTGGATAGAGTTTCATTCAAGCCTCGAATCAGGATTTCCAACTGGGTTTCTAGTAGGGAAAGGCGTTGCATCATGTTGTCTATGGAGGGAGGACGGGTGTCCGTAGCAGGATTGTTCTTGGGTGAGGGAGGAGGGACCAGGGGGTGTGGGAGGGTGTCAGGGGCCGCATTGTCCTTGATTAACGGGGATGGGTCCCTGACTTTACGGTAGTTTGAGGAGGGATGAGTGTCCCGATCGTGCTGATTCTTGTGGAAGGGGCTGTCTGGATAGTTTTTAGTGGGGTTCAAGGGCATAGAGAATGCTGCCTCATGGCAGGTGACGGATCCCGAGTGACAAGGGAACTGGGGGCTGTGAGTGGGCTGAGCTAGAGGGTGATGTTCCATCCTGGGTGTTAAGAGAGGAGGGGAGGTGGGGCATGGATGGGCGGGCTGTCTGATAGTCGGGAAGGCTGCCTCATGGAAGGTGACGAATCCCGAGTGGCAAGGGGACGGGGAGTTGTGAGTGTGTGATGTTCCATCCTGGGAGTTAAGAGAGGAGGGAAGGAGGAGCATGGATGGACGGGTTGTTTGATAGTCAGGGGTGGGGGGTAAAAGGAGGGATAGAGTTACGATGGGAGCCTCGTGTTGACTCCGAGGGGGTTATCGGGGCAGCTGAGAGAGAGGTCAGATGCCTCTCCTGTCATGGGTGTCTCTCTTAGTGGGGCTGGGGTAGATCCGAATCCTAAGGTGATCATGGGTACTTTTTTAGCGAGAGGAAGAGGGAATCAAAGCTCTCAAGGTGAGCGTTTTTGGCCTGTATTAGGACTGTGCCGTCATGAAGTTGGTTATGGAGATATAGCCGCTCTTCGACTGGAGATTCGGAAGGGAGGTCTTCAATTTGCGACTGTAGGGGGTGGTGGTGGTTTTGGAGATGTTGAGATGTGTGTTGAGAGTGGTGTGCCAGAAGTCAGGTCTGTCCGTGTGAAAGATGAGGTCCTTTTTTTACAGAAAACTGTGCCACTGACCTCGGCCAAAGAAACCTATGATCTGCAAGTCTCAAGGACTTCAGCAGAGATACATGCCCTCTTAACTACAAAGTGCCCTATACATTTCTCAGAAATGTTAAGTCGTATCTTCAAAATGTCTGATACGAGTGATATTGTACATGTATTTAAGACAGTATTTTCTGGTCTGTTAGCACTCTGTGTTTGGCAGATTGCCTCTCATTTTTGGACTCGCTGCAGGGATACTATTTTTGCTCCTACTGCTGCGATATGGCAAGCCAAATCACCAGCGACACCCAGTTCTCCATGTAAATGTAAAATGTAAATGTCGGAATTTGTAAAGCGCACAGCTACCTCCACCGAAGGTGTCCCGGCGCTGTCCGTATACCGCTTAGTAAGCCTTCCTGGCTTTCCTGGGAAATGTCCACTCCTGGACACCCCCCAGGTGCAGCCAGGCATCCCAGCGCTTTTGGGGCCGTTGTGGAGACTAAGCAAGCTATTGCCCAGAGTTGCAGCGTGGGACCCATGATCAGAACAGGCACTGAGGCGAGAATATCCAGTCAGGGGAATTAATGAGCCGGAGACCCGCCGAGGCGGGAATCGAACCCTGGTCCCTGGCCAGAGCTCTGCATCAAGGTCTGCCTACTCTAACCATTGAGCCACACTTCTCCATGGAGACAACTCTACTGGTGATGAAGAGTTGTGAGCGCATCGTCCAAATTTTGGGACTACCTCGTCTAAGAAAATTAAATACCACATGGTTTCTATCATTCAGACCAATTTGGCAAGATTGCATCTTACCTGTTCTGCGCTGCCTGCTATGCGGAGAAGAATGTGTGCTAGACACATGTCTGACACTCCCATCAGTCATGCCAATAGATGTTGATACTTTGCTTGAACCAGTAACGGCACATGCACTGTGTTGTCTCCAGCGGCTACCAATTCTAATAACGGCATTTATTGAGATCTCACAGACGCAAAATGCTGACGGTGAGGTACGAGAGGAAACAGGCACACAGGTACCATCCACTTCGAACATTGCTAATGTGACCAATGTTGACGGCGATGCTTCACATCTATGTGCGGTTGATCTTCTTAACGAGGTAACCCAACTTTCACCTACAATGGTAGACGAATTCTTTACAGACTTAGTAGATTTGATGTTTTCTCCAAACAATAACATTGACTTTTGATTTGGCACACAGTGTTCTGAGAGACTCTGAATTCGACCTTCATGTTTTTCAAAACAAAGTTCTAACTTTGGAACTCTTTTTTTCTATGATTCTTAATCTTTCCAAATTTGTATTTTTAATTTTTTGGCACAAAGTAATCTGCTTAAAGTAGAACTATTCATAGAGAACTAGAATTCTTTTAAAAACTTCCAGAGACAATATTTGACCTTGTCTACATACAAACAGTTTTATGTAATCTGACATGAAATGGTTTCGGCTTTCTTCTTCTGTATTTACGAGCCATTTAATAAATGTATTTTCATGATTCATTCAGACAGCATTTACAAATGTGAATTTTATGCTTAGAATTAAATATTGCTTAAATGCGTACAGCACAAATGCTTCTTTCATGTCCAAGCGGTACCATTGCAATTTTATGTATTTTGGGTGGGTTTTAAAACACTTGTTGTATAGATAGTATTTAAATACGTTTATTCATGTTTAGAACTTAGTATTTAGTAGAAGTCGTACATAAGAAAGTGGAGTGTGTGTTGTATGGCGTTTTGGATTCCGAATGGATTTTCCTGATTCATGCCCTTATATAGGTACAATTCACGTTGCCCTATTACAGGCATAGAAATCAAGCCCTTATTTAGTCATAGCCCATGCTACTCAAATACAGGAATGGCTACTTCCATCCATTCACCAAACGTCACAACGATTTCTTGGAAAACCAGCTTAAGCCGTTAGGGACTTCCCCTTGCTTTAATATTGATTTCTCCAAGAACTCAGTTAGTTTTACAATGAACATCTATTACTTAGGGGTTCATTCATGACGTTCATATGCCCGACTTTACGTCAAACATGGCATTCCTAAACACCTTCAAGGTATAAATATACCTTCACTTGCTGTGGCAAAGCACAGTGGTTCGGAGCAGTTCGACGACCTACTTGCCCGATGCAGCTCGCTACAGCAAGTGCCGAAGGAAGCCGACTCTCAAGCTGATGCACTGACAAGAAGCTGTCTTCCTCTGCCGAGGAATCCAGCTCCAGTGTTTTTGACTCCCCTTGCAGGGTGTTGGGAAATCGAGTCCCGAGACAGAGATACCAGACCTCCTTCATTCTAAGATATGGAGGTGATTAGAACCTAGAGAAACCTTTGGTAGATTCTTGGCAAAAACTAAACCTATGAAATGAATGAATGAAAGGAATTCGTACTTGTATAGCGCACTTATACCCCGAGGCGTCTTGGCGCTGTACGCATACCACTATGGAACCCTTCCTGGATTTTCCCTGTGAAATGCCCACTCCTGGGCACCCCCAAGGTGAAGCCAGGCATCCAAGCGCTGTTGGGGCCGTTGTGGAGATTAAGCAAGCTATTGCCCAGAGTTGCAAAGTGGAACTTGTGATTAGAATAGGCACTGAGGCGAGAATTATCAGGTCAGAGGAAATTAAGCTAAAGACCCGCAGAGGCGGGAATTGAACCCTGGTCCAGGTTAGACCTCTGCACCAGGGTCTGCCGCTCTAACCATTGAGCCACACTTCTCCACCTATGCTAAAGACCATACTAACTTCTTCCCTCTTACTAGACCTAGGTTAGGTAATTGGGGTAGGCGTATTTTAGAAGCACCAGTTGAATATTTTAGCCTATGTTATTTATGTATGTATTTTTAAAGAGCTTCAAAACCATACAATGCTATTACAGTATTATTTTATAATACTATTCTCGCTGAACGCATTATACTTTGCATGCTGTCTAACGATTGTAGCAGTTCACCTCTCTTGCATGAGAAAGAAGACTGTTCATTAAAACTTTTATTGAAAACAGCTGTCTCACTATTTCTCTGCAAACTCTGTAGAAACGAAGCACGCACGATTGACTAGGTGAAATACTTATCTATTGTTTCTAGTCTTGGGGAAACAAAGTTGTCATGTTTATGCGGTTGTCAGAAAGTAATCCCTTCTTGTGAATTCGAGAAAGTTTCTAGTGACCTCTGAGCTAGCTGGCCCTCACAAATAAGTTTAGTATATTCGATAGATACCAACTGATCTAAGTCCTACATCATATCTATAGTTTATATTATTCCAATGCGCAGAGCCTATTGGGAATATAGGAACTACACTACACCAAATGACTAGTGGTAGATTAGTATAGGGAAATATAAGTTTTTCATTTAAAGCGGTGGACATGTGAGTCTGTTAGTTTGAGTGAATAGGATAAAGGATGGATAGAGGAAGGAAGAGTCTAGATATCATTATTTGGGAGATCATATTAGTTAGATGAGGTGTGGGATAAGTCAAAGGGCGGACAGAGAAGTGAAGAGTCTACAAAAGGTTTTTAGGGAGATCATAGTAGTAAAATGAGGTTTGGGATGATTCAAAGGAGGGATAGAGGAGGGAAGTGTCCAGGAAGTGTTAATTTGGAGATCCTAGGAATAAAATGAGGTTTAGGGTGGGTCACAGAGGGATAGAGGAGAGAAGAGTCTAGAGAGGGTTATATGCAGTGGCGGCTGGTGGATTTTGAAAGTGGTGAGGTGAAAAATTTTGTACCCGTAATGTAATAAGCGAGTGAGTGAAGCGAGTGAGCCTGAACTGTAAAAAGGAGGGTGCGGGGGGGTTCTCTCCCTGCAAGAAAAGTTTGAAAAAAATGGATCCAAACGGTGCGTTTTACCCCAGATATTTACTACAAATTGTTGGAAAAAGGGGGATCCACATATAGCATTTTGAAGCACAAGTGTGAAGAAAACATTAGAATCAAATCAAAGATGTGCCCAATCCTGAAACTGGTCTGCTTGCAAAATGACCCCCAAACCAAGCAAATACACCAACGGAAACAGGCCTTCTAAGTGTTTCCCACCTGTAACACATCTATGAACCACCTATGTTTTCAATTAAGCTTCAGATCGCATTGCAGCACTGAGACCGCCAATATCCAAGATTGGTTTTGCAGTCTTTACATCCCATAAATGTGAGGCAAGGGCATTAGAGTGCTTTACATGAACATCAGAGTGCATTACAAACGGTCAGATATATTTTTTGGGCACTGAGAGATCGAGATTTGTACAGAATCAAGGCATATTGAGCTGGGGTCGGGACTCAAACCTGGTTCCCCAGCTGCAAAGTCAGCAGCTCTGGCCATAATGCACTCAATGTCCCTTTCCATACTTGACATATCACCAGATTTCGACACTTGATCATTAAGCGCTCGTTATTAGCATCTCAAAGTTCATATGCCCTAATGGTAGTGTATTTTATTGGTTTGTATCCTATGCCTGTGTGCTTGCTCCCAACTTTCCCGAAGTGTACTCTCACAATGGAACAACTTGAAATTCTCCTCTCTAACCAAAGAATCAAGATTCACCAATATGCCGATGACACAATTGTAGATAACAGTCTCTACAGTGAATTACATCAGCTTTCTGAAGCACTGCCTCTCACTTGCGTACCAGAGAATGCAGCCTCTCATAAGTTGATATAACACAAAACTGTACATCAGTAATAATGCGGCATTGTCATTTCTGGCTAAACTTGGATGGATAATGAACAGGTCTTACCGTCTAAGGATATGGCATGGTCGCCTCTCCTCTCAGGGGCCAACTGGGCCGGGGTGCCGAGCTGCAGATCTGCCCCTCTCCGTGCCGAGCCAAGTCTGTTTGCCAGCTAGAGGGAATCAGGGCACATTCATTGAAACCGGAGTCACTGCATAGCAACAAGCCTGATCCACTGTGCCGCCAATAAAAGGCACACCCAGGAGCACCCCTAACACCCACCTGTGCCCATCATGTGCTCGCCACAGCGGACCTCAAACAAACCAAGTCATAGCATCTAGAAGCCGGCTTGAGGTTGAGTGCTTAAACATCAGACGCATTCGGTAAAATTCTTCTGGCACCGTCAATTCCATTGTTAATAGTAATTCGAACAGAAAGACACGTTCATGTCTTTCTCGCAAACAACACCATACCTCCTTGAAATAAATTTGTTCTGGGTTAAACAAATTGCAACCCACACCGAGTGATCTCACAGGAAGCAGCTGTCACATTTACACGTTTTAAATTATTTAAATTGGAAGACATGTTTTGCAGTGTGCGGGATGCGCTCAGTGTAATGTTAATACTTCTAAGGCCAGAACACTATGTAAGGGTTAAACAAACATGGCGGAGAAGGCCCATCTTAGAGCGGAGAGACACCCGGTCTGGGCTTGACCCCAAGTACACTACGGATGGGATGTTTTGATTTTGTTAGACACTCAAGCAGGAAATAATATTTAATGGCAATAGGCTATGAAGTCTACAATCCAATGCTTTTTTGAGCCCAGGGGCACACCTCCTGCAATGCCCTGGGCTGTCTGCCCTGCCACAAGCGTCAACTTCATGCTAATGATTAACTTAGCTCGATAGTTCTGGGGAGTAAAGCCAGCTGAGGGGCTCCGCTTTCAGGTGCGCTTTCACAGAGGCAGCTACCATTTGAAGGGTCCCCTGTTCTCTCCCACATACCACCTGAGCACACACCTGCTGTCCAGCTGTGCCGCACTGCCTTGCATCCACACAGCTTCTCTCTTTACTGTGTAATCAAATCACAGAGCTAACTTGCAGCTTATGTAGCAGGGCCTGTGTGAGGGGAACGGAGCGAAGGAACAACAAGGGGAGGGAGGGTAGTCAGAATCTTCAGTCCGCTGGAGGAAGAGAGTGTGGGGAGATGTGAGACCACAATATATTTTGTTTAAAGGCACAATTCTGAAAGAATTTTTAAAATAAAATAAATAACTCTAACCTATGGCCTGAGACATGCAAAAACTCCTCTGCACGTGACAGCCCATGAGACGAGGCTAGGTCCACAAGTTGGTTTCTCGCTGCTCTGGAACACTTATTGGTGACGCACTGGAGCTCAAAACTCTCACTCAAAGTGCAGCGCCCGACGCGTTTCGGTGCAGCCGCACCTTGGTCACGGGTAGCAGTGGTTTTTACATTCAAAGTTTTTAAACTGAATAAATCAAAAACATAAAGGTAGGACTACTGGTCCTCACACAAGCAGGATGCCCTACGCCACAATGCATCAGCCCACAAGGGTTTTATAAACTTTTATAATTAACTTTGCTGCCACGCAGAACCTACTCACCTGAGGAATTATTGTAAGCACTACAAGAACCACAATTCCTTTTTGGACACGCACACTGGGGCAGGCTCTTAAGTATGAAAGTGCACACCAGGTTCTTCGAGTGAACAGCTGCCATTGACAAAGGGAAGACGATCCCGAAACCGGTTTGGCAAGGAACAGGAGAGATGCCTGTGCCGGAGTGCGTCTCATGCTGCATCTGATCCTGATTGAAATGGATCCAAATTTCCGACTTGTTGCTGTTTCCCACCGAGGGCTCATCTGAAGTGTTTGGATGTTTTGCGGCCTGAGTCCAGCCGCGGGAATGAAGTATGCCGCCCCAGGGAGGACCCGTGATGGCGCCAAGCGGTGTCATCTCTTCGGGAGGTCGGAGTCCTATGACCAGATGACAAAACACAGCAGGATGCCCTACGCCACAATGCATCAGCCCACAAGGGTTTTATAAACTTTTATAATTAACTTTGCTGCCACGCAGAACCTACTCACCTGAGGAATTATTGTAAGCACTACAAGAACCACAATTCCTTTTGGACACGCCCACTGGGGCAGGCTCTTAAGTATGAAAGTGCACACCAGGTTCTTCGAGTGAACAGCTGCCATTGACAAAGGGAGGACGATCCCGAAACCGGTTTGGCAAGGAACAGGAGAGATGCCTGTGCCGGAGTGCGTCTCATGCTGCATCTGATCCTGATTGAAATGGATCCACATTTCCGACTTGTTGCTGTTTCCCATCGAGGGCTCATCTGAAGTGTTTGGATGTTTTGCGGCCTGAGTCCAGCCGCGGGAATGAAGTATGCCGCTCCAGGGCGGACCCGTGATGGCGCCAAGCGGTGTCATCTCTTCGGGAGGTCGGAGTCCTGTGACCAGATGACAAAACACAGCAGGATGCCCAACGCCACAATGCATCAGCCCACAGGGGTTTCATAAACTTTTACAATTAACTTTGCTGCCACGCAGAACCTACTCACCTGAGGAATTATCGTAAGCACTACAAGAACCACAATTCCTTTTGGACACGCCCACTGGGGCAGGCTCTTAAGTATGAAAGTGCACACCAGGTTCTTCGAGTGAACAGCTGCCATTGACAAAGGGAGGACGATCCCGAAACCGGTTTGGCAAGGAACAGGAGAGATGCCTGTGCCGGAGTGCGTCTCATGCTGCATCTGATCCTGATTGAAATGGATCCAAATTTCCGACTTGTTGCTGTTTCCCATCGAGGGCTCATCTGAATTGTTTGGATGTTTTGCGGCCTGAGTCCAGCCGCGGGAATGAAGTATGCCGCTCCAGGGCGGACCCGTGATGGCGCCAAGAGGTGTCATCTCTTCGGGAGGTCGGAGTCCTGTGACCAGATGACAAAACACAGCAGGATGCCCAACGCCACAATGCATCAGCCCACAGGGGTTTTATAAACTTTTACAATTAACTTTGCTGCCACGCAGAACCTACTCACCTGAGGAATTATCGTAAGCACTACAAGAACCACAATTCCTTTTGGACACGCCCACTGGGGCAGGCTCTTAAGTATGAAAGTGCACACCAGGTTCTTCGAGTGAACAGCTGCCATTGACAAAGGGAGCACGATCCCGAAACTGGTTTGGCAAGGAACAGGAGAGATGCCTGTGCCGGAGTGCGTCTCATGCTGCATCTGATCCTGATTGAAATGGATCCAAATTTCCGACTTGTTGCTGTTTCCCATCGAGGGCTCATCTGAAGTGTTTGGATGTTTTGCGGCCAGAGTCCAGCCGCGGGAATGAAGTATGCCGCTCCAGGGCGGACCCGTGATGGCGCCAAGCGGTGTCATCTCTTCGGGAGGTCGGAGTCCTGTGACCAGATGACAAAACACAGCAGGATGCCCAACGCCACAAATGCATCAGCCCACAGGGGTTTTATAAACTTTTACAATTAACTTTGCTGCCACGCAGAACCTACTCACCTGAGGAATTATCGTAAGCACTACAAGAACCACAATTCCTTTTGGACACGCCCACTGGGGCAGGCTCTTAAGTATGAAAGTGCACACCAGGTTCTTCGAGTGAACAGCTGCCAATGACAAAGGGAGGACGATCCCGAAACCGGTTTGGCAAGGAACAGGAGAGATGCCTGTGCTGGAGTGCGTCTCATGCTGCATCTGATCCTGATTGAAATGGATCCAAATTTCCGACTTGTTGCTGTTTCCCATCGAGGGCTCATCTGAAGTGTTTGGATGTTTTGCGGCCTGAGTCCAGCCGCGGGAAGGAAGTATGCCGCTCCAGGGCGGACCCGTGATGGCGCCAAGCGGTGTCATCTCTTCGGGAGGTCGGAGTCCTGTGACCAGATGACAAAACACAGCAGGATGCCCAACGCCACAATGCATCAGCCCACAGGGGTTTTATAAACTTTTACAATTAACTTTGCTGCCACGCAGAACCTACTCACCTGAGGAATTATCGTAAGCACTACAAGAACCACAATTCCTTTTGGACACGCCCACTGGGGCAGGCTCTTAAGTATGAAAGTGCACACCAGGTTCTTCGAGTGAACAGCTGCCATTGACAAAGGGAGGACGATCCCGAAACCGGTTTGGCAAGGAACAGGAGAGATGCCTGTGCCGGAGTGCGTCTCATGCTGCATCTGATCCTGATTGAAATGGATCCAAATTTCCGACTTGTTGCTGTTTCCCATTGAGGGCTCATCTGAAGTGTTTGGATATATATATATATATATATATATATATATATATATATATATATATATATATATATATATATATATATATATATATGTATATATATATATATATATGTATATATATATATATATATATTCACTGAAAAAACCATAGGTTTCAGGCCTTATATAGTTAGGAATCAGCATTTAAAAAACCTTTGAAATTCACTGAAAAAACCATAGGTTTCAGGCCTTATATAGTTAGAAATTAGCATTTAAAAAAACCTTTCCAATTCACTGAAAAAACCATAGGTTTCAGGAGTTATATAGTTAGGAATTAGTTTTTAAAAAACCTTTGAAATTCACTCAAAAAACTATAAGTTTTAGTGGTGTTATAGTTAGCTGGACATTTTACTCATACAAAACCAATGAAATTGCTCCTATATAGTTAGTTGTACTAACTATATTTCGCGCACCCGCAATCCACTGCTGATGATGTCACATATTAGATCATTCATGACATGGTCAGTGACATCACTGATGACATCTCAAATGACATCACTGATGACATCACTGATGACATCATCCAGTGAATGTGGTTTGCTTCGTTATTTAAATATGCATCATATATATAGCAATTTACATTGAAGAATGAGTGGATATATATAAATAAATATTTGGATGGAGGATTTAGTAGCAGTGTAATTGATTGTTTACTTGACCAATTTATAATGTCTCACTAAATATAGTGGATAGTGACTAAACTGTGTGAATATCTGTATCACTTTGTCAGTTGTTGTGTAAACTGATTCTACAGTTGGTTACTAGCTATGTGAAAGTCTATATTAGTTATTGATTAGTTAACTGAGTATTTGTATGGGAGTGTGAAAGTGTGTGTGGTTCGGTGGGGGGTGTGTGACTGTCCAAAGATGTGTGAATAGTTGATTCAGTAGATATATGAAGTTAAAACTACATGTTCTAACAGTTTGGGTGAGGGAATCTCTTTATGGGTGTGGTGATGAGCAAATATATTTCTCAAAGGTACAGGTCCAACAAACTAGAAAAATAAAAGGCAGTGTATGTGTCAGTTTTTGTATATAAATAAGTATACATAAGACACAATGATTGTGTGAGTGACTGTATGGATAACTGTATACTTGTAATAATGATTTTATAATTCACTAAGTATGACTTACTATCTAAATGAATAGAAGAAGTGGTGTTTGTATAAGTGTTTTGCTAAGTAAATATGTAAGTATGATCCATTGTTTGCATAAGTGAGTAGGATGACTTCATATGTGAATAGGATGTGTGCTGTTGTTTAATGTCGATATAGATGTATAAGTATTTTTGATAGTGTTCTATTGTTCATTGACAGCATGTATGAGTGAATCCATAGGTAAGTGATTAGATGTGTGTATACATCTATGAATCACTGAGTGGATTTTTAGATACTTGTATTGCTGTGACAATGGATTTAAATATGATACTCTGTATTTTACAAACAGTGATGAAAAATTGTAATAGTGTATGAAAAGGTGTATGTGATTGTCACGTGGATGATGTCATCAGTGATGTCATTTGAGATGTCATCAGTGATGTCACTGACCATGTCATGAATGATCTAATATGTGACATCATCAGCAGTGGATTGCGGGTGCGCAAAATATAGTTAGTACAACGTACTATATAGGAGCAATTTCATTGGTTTTGTATGAGTAAAATGTCCAGCTAACTATAACACCACTAAAACTTATAGTTTTTTGAGTGAATTTCAAAGGTTTTTTAAAAACTAATTCCTAACTATATAACTCCTGAAACCTATGGTTTTTTCAGTGAATTTCAAAGGTTTTTTTAAATGCTAATTCCTAACTATATAAGGCCTGAAACCTATGGTTTTTTCAGTGAATTTCAAAGGTTTTTTAAATGCTGATTCCTAACTATATAAGGCCTGAAACCTATGGTTTTTTCAGTGAATTTCAAAGGTTTTTTAAATGCTAATTCCTAACTATATAAGGCCTGAAACCTATGGTTTTTTCAGTGAATTTCAAAGGTTTTTTAAATGCTAATTCCTAATTATATAAGGCCTGAAACCTATGGTTTTTTCACTGTTTTAAAAAAAAAATTGATTGGTTAACTGGCTTATTAAGTGTATCTTAGTGAATACATATATTAGCGAGTAATGTTTAAATATTTAAATATATGCATGAGTGATGTAATATGTGACGTCATCAGCAGTGCATTGCAGACGTGCAAGTTATAGTGAGTCCAACTAACTATAACGTGGGAATTTCAATGGTTTTATGCGAGTAAAATTTCCAGCTAACTATAACTGGTGTGAAACCTATGGTTTTTTCAGTGAATTACAAAGGTTTTTTAAATGCTAATTCCTAACTATAATTGGTGTGTAACCTATGGTTTTTTCAGTGAATATATATATATATAAAATTTCTATGGCAAAATGAAACCCCTCATTGTGTTCCTTTTCAAATTAAATGTATTAAGTGTTACCACTTTATTCCAATCAAGATGACTTCAGGTGTGCCATACTTTTGTCATAAGTAAGACTGTTAGCGTTCTAGTTGTTCTTTAGAACACTCTGGGACATTCTGTCATTGGGCTATAGTTGGGCTACATCTGGCTGATATTTGGGCTACATTTGGGCTCTTTTGTCTCTGGTGGCCATCTTGGGAGACTGCATATCAGAATTGTTTTAATGAAATATAAGAGGATTTGAGAAGTCACTCAAAATGTGCCCTAACTTTTCTTTCTTCAGCACTAATCATAATTTCTATGGCAAAATGAACCCCCTCATTTTGTTCCTTTGCAAATTAAATGTTTTAAGTGTTAACACTTTATTCCAATCAAGATGACTTCAGGTGTGCCATACTTTTGTCATAAGTAAGACTGTTAGCGCTCTAGTTGTTCTTTAGAACACTCTGGGACATTCTGTCATTGGGCTATAGTTGGGCTACATCTGGCTGATATTTGGGCTACATTTGTTTTTTTTGTCTCTGGTGGCCATCTTTGGGCTACATTGGGTTACATTGGGCTACATTTGGGCTCTAACATATATATAGCCCAATGTAGCCCAATATATATTTTTTCAAAGTTAATTTTCGTAAAAACCACTGGAGCACATATCTTGAGACATAGCAAAGGCACATCGGGCTACCAGTCCCTACAATTTTGCCAAGTTTGGTGGAAAACCATTCAGCCGTTCGGGCTAAAAGTGAGTCCAACCGCCCTATGGAAATTAACATGGGGAAAACACGTTTCGGGACCCCCCTTTTATCTCGGCCTCCACTTAACGAATCCCCCCCAAACTTTCAGGGAAGGAGCGGAGCGCCGCGGGGCAAAGTTAAGGAAAATTTCAGGAAGATTCCTCAACCGGCGCCAAAGTTATTCCCAATAGAATGTTGCGATTTCCCTATGGAAAACAATCCTAACTATATATACCTACTGGCTATCGCCAGTGAAGATCGGTTTAGTTGAGAAAGGAGGAGAGGAGAAAGGGGAGCAAGGATGACATTTGTCCTGTTTTGAAGGTAGGATATGATCCATTCGAGATCAGTCCCCTCTTTGCCGGCTTCGTAGAGTCTTTGCATTAGAGTGTCATAGTCAAATGTTTTGAAGGCACTAAGAGAAGTTGTGCAGGAACCCCATTCTGATCTACTGTGTTTTTCAGGTCATCCCAGATGGGGAGGTGGGAAGATTCTGTGCATATTCCTGTATGGAATCCTGTTAGGAAGTTGGAAAGTATGGAATTCAATGAATTGTGACATCTGGGGGAATGCTGCTCTTTTTATCAGTTTGCCCAGAAAATGCCCATTTGTAATTGGTCTGTAGTTGTCTGGGTCACACGCGTCCAGGTTTGTTTTCTTTAATAATCGGCATATGTATGTCTTTTTTAAGTCTTCTGGAAAGATTCCTGTAGTTAATTGATTACTGATTTTTCTGACAGGTGTGGCAGCAGAGGTAGTTAGAATAATGTTCTTGAGGATTTGTGGTGGACAAGGGTCAAAAGGGCATCCATTTGGCCTTTTTTTTTTTACCAGAACCATTATTTCACTTTGTGATAGTTGTTGCTTGGATAATCAAAATCAGGAGCATATTAAGCCAGCCTTGAAAACATTAGATCTCTCCCAGTAGACTTGAGCATCAAGTATGTACTATTCACAATAATTACTGTGTACAAGAACCAATAAATCTGAAAAATGCTGTCAGCACACTATGCCCCCAAGAGAATCTGTGATTTACAAATACAAACCTCACTGGCTAAACAATCTTTCAAATGTCCAGAGCATGGAGGGAGATCGCTGGACGTCTTAGGCTCTCCAAGCTTGATAGCAGAGCCAAACTAGAAGTGTTTTACAAAAGGTCTGCAGAGCCAACTGTTGCTTATATCTGAACTCTTGAATTTGAGGACATAGATTAAAGAATATTGTCTAGGCACCTTCATGGTACTGATTATCATAAACTCAAGGCTTTTGCTCATTTGCAATTCTCTAAAATATCCGTACGATAAAGTGTAGCACTATGTCAAACCATATTATATTGCACAGAAATTTCATAAAACACTGCTGTTGCTGCTACCTAAAAGCGGAACACAGACCACCCGCACAGACTTTTTGTAGTATTTCGTAAAATAGCCCAGTGTAACCCAGGGAAATGTTTCTGGACCATTTCTGTTAGCCATAAATTACCTTTCTCTGCTTTACTTTATTGGTCAATGTTAAAAAGCACATACTCTTGGTACATACTCACTGTCCAACAACAGTGATGACACACTGCAGCAAAAAGTAATATTGAAGCTGAACCGGCACTCTATTAAATTAGGGCACTAAGTGCATTTGCCCAGTAGGGGAATGGTGATCTACATTATTATTGTGTCAAAAGTATTTAATATCACTGCAGCAATATCATGTTTTTATTTTGTGGAATATTTTATTGCAGGTAAGAATATCTTTTTTCTTTAATTTTTAATACCATTGTAATTAATATCGAATCACTTTTTGCTTTAATTTTTATGAATATTTAAATAATTGATTGTATATTTTATTAATGTAATGTTTCTAACATGTCTGTTATTTTGATTGTAAACATGTTAGGAGCGAGTTGTAGAGTTAGTAATGAGATTGGGTTGGAAGTATTTTTAAAGATTTATGTTTAACTCAATATAATTGTTTTAAATGTACAAATTATTTAAGAATGTTTTATAATATAGTTTTTAAAAATAGTTGTAAACTATTTTAAAATATGTGCATTTGTTAATTTTTTTTGTTTTTCTGTGTCATGTTTGTTAAATCTAAGTCCCTTAGATGTTCATCATTTTTAGAATGTGGGTTACTTTTGAGCGTAAATTGTACATTAGAACTTCTTTCAAAATCAGAATGTCCTTCCGAGCACACAATAATCAATGATATATCACATGTAAGTAAGTATCCTTCTTAGTCGTAGGTCCAGCAGGCACAGCTTCCAAAGTAAATTGATTCCAAAGAAACAAAGTTCCAAAACACAAAAGATATGCGCAGCCTTATCCAGCAGGCACAGCTTCCAAGGTTTATTGGTTCCAAAGAAACAAAGTTCCAAATCATAAAAGATATGCGCAGCCAACACGTGTTTCGTCCTGCCAGTACAGGGCAATAGACTTCTTCAGGGCTGCAACCCAAATAACAACAAATAAAATATTAGGCAATATTTACACGGCGTCTACAGTTTACATCAGAACTCAAGAGCCATTGGGAAGAGCTTAGAACAGGTATAGACCCACAAACCAGCCAATGTACTCAAGATAGGAATTTGAAAAAAGAGAGAGAAGAACGAAGAAAGCAGAACCAAGTCCCCCAACAAGATGTCACCAAAATAAGTGTAGCAGGGATCATCCCTATTAACAAACATGCGAGTACATGAGGCCACTACCAACCTTATCCAACTCTCGATATGCAATGTTCCATCACATTGCAAATTGTAAAATCATAACAACGTTAATCCAAAAAGTCCAAGGTACTGTGAAAAAATATATCATAAGTGTAAAGCATCTAAGCATATTATAACCATGACCATTTGTTTAATCCGTTCTTGGTGAAAGTACCACACTTCATCTCACCACCACCCGAATGGGCCACTATCCAACACAGCGACTGTAGGCAAAATTCCTTAACAAGTTCAAATACCTACATAGAACAATGCTCACCTTGTAATTAAGTGAGGTTCTATAAGCTCTCCAAAAAACCTCCGCACATAGTATCACAATGCCATCTGTATATAACTAAATATTCATATATCAGTACCGATCTTATGCGTTATTCACCCTGAATATTCCTCACTCGCTCAATGATACACTCACCTTCAATAGTCCACACTACACCCAAGTAACCATCCTCTCGGTCGGCATCGAGTAAGTCATCCACAATTACACGTGTACGTGCTCTGTAATATCAAAACATATGTTGTACAAGCTGAGGCGTACCAATAAAATCCATATTCTAAAACCACCCGCACCACCATTCAGTATCGGAAACCCGCTATCCAGTATGGCGTTCTGCATAGGCGCCATCTTAAAATGTCTATTTATACATGATAAGTACGGGCGCCTCTTGTAATAGTAAACGGTTCCGGTATTTAATATACCTAAAATACTACAAAAATATAACCAAAGACATGTCAACAAAGTAAATAAAAATAACAATACCACATGTTATGTCAATAGTGTCACTAAATAACTATTCCATACCCCAAATCCCATAGGACCCGTTAGTCAGCTAATCCGAGTCAGATTCAGTAGTTCACATCGCTCCCCAGGTCCACGTAATAGCGTAATTAATGCCTCTAAATTCAGTATAATGCATTGCTGCAAGTAATAAATTATAATTTATCAACTTGATTTCCCGCTACATCCCATTATAACAGCTGGGATAACATGTAAATTATACTGCGTCCGGTCAGATTGAGGACTCACACAAAGGTTCAATCACATTTATCATGAGTATCGTAAATTACCATATGCCTGAATTGCTGTGCGCTTGTTTTTTTTTTAAAACTTCTTTCAAAATCAATTACTTTCTCCATTGTAGTAAAGTTCAGAGTGGGATTAGTAAATGTAACCTCTCAAAATTCCAACACTTTCCACAATGTGATTACGGTTAGAATTTGAATGGTAAATGTAAATATTAGTAATGGACTTTCTAGTTGGCAGAGGTATGAACCTTGTCCAAGCAGGAACCACCACTCAAACAAGGTAAGCTAGATACCCACCAAACGATAACCTATGGTCACCCTATGGTAGCTCCTCACTGAGCAGTCAGCCTTATCTAAAGAGGCAATGTATCAAGTATTTGTGCAATACACATACACAATAACACAATGAAAACACCACAAAAATACTCCCCACACGGTTAGAAAAATAGATAATATATTTATGTATAAAACAAGATGAAAATGACAAAAATCCAATAAATAGAACTGGAGTTATGAATTTTTAAAGATTAAATCAAAATGTAGTGCATAGAAGCAAATAATGCTTAGGGGTTACTTGAGGCCACGTTGGACCGAGGAAAATCCAAAGTTCAGCTGACCATGATGGAGGGCAGTCTGCCTGCAGGACTCACCCAGGTCCCACTGAAAAAGTACCTCGGATGGAGGAAGCATCGTCGATGAAGGACAATGCATCGGTTCTGATCAGCGCAAAGTCATCACTGCATTGATTTTGATGGTTCTGCCCAGCAGAAGCTCACTTTCAAGGGCCAGGAACTGGATTGGCACCACTTGTCAGGGCAGGACTCAAAGATAGCAGACTTTGAAGGAAGTCTTTGATGGCCCTGAGACTTCAGAACAGGTGGCAAGCCAACAAGCCTTTGGAGTCACTCTGCATTCAAGTGAGATGGGTCCAGTGCTTGTTATCGGCAGGGCAGAAAGCAGCAGGCAGCAGGGCAGTATAACAAAGCCGACAAGCAGTTCATCCAGAGAAGCAGTCAAGCAGAGTGGCAATCCACGTAACACAGCAGTCTGTACTCCTGGCAGAGTTGTTCATAGGTCCAGTAGTGTACTGTCTTATTAGGGTCAGAGGCCCAATACTTATACCCAGTTGTGCCTTTTAAGTGGGAATGACTTCAAAGCAGGCCCTTGAAGTGTACATGTCCCCCTTTCTTCCCAGCACTGGCTCCAGACTATAAGTAGGGGGTAACTAGCCCTTTGTTTGGGAAACTGGACCAATGTTCCCTCTAATTGTTTTTCTCCGTGTGTGGCAGTGTAAGGTCTCCGTGCGCTGCAATCAAGGTTAAGTGCCCCAGGAACCAAACCGTGTGTGTGGGTGCAACATCTAAACAAAGGGGCGTGGCTAACATTAAAGTGAAAGTGCCTATGGGGAGCTTTTACAGAAAGTGTAATAAAAATAAATAAAGAAAGCTTTTGTGGCGCAGCCGCTAAAGTGAAAGCAGTCACGCTGTAAATTAAATAAATAAAATAAAATAAATAAATAAGCACAGAGTGAAAGCGACCGCGCCGTAAATTAAATAAATAAGCGTGGCCACAGTAGTTAAAGCGGACTGCGCTGGAAATGAAAAATTACATAAGTTAATGACATGATGTAAAAGGTGGCGTCGTGCTGCGATGTTGTGGGTGGAATAGGGAAGATCATTAAAGAAAACAGTGCTCACCCACTAGATAAAGCAGATAGTGTAACAACACAAGTAGAAAGTCCAATTGTTATGAGAGGATACAAATGCAGACAAGGCGATACCAAGGAGGGACTAATAAGCCTATTCACAAATGAAAAGCAACGATTTCGAAAGGACAGTACCAGGAGCCAATGGGTGGAAAATGGGCAGAGCTTCTATGTCATACGGCTCGAACTAAAAACAAACAGGCGCTTGGCCTAAAATGATACGGCGGTGTGCGAAGAAAATGTGAACAAGCGCCAGTTGGGTCCCTAGGGCACTGAATCTAATATGCCCCCTGGGTGGTTCCTTTTAAAGGGTGGAGGAGCATTGCCCTACCTGGGGTGACTCTCCCCCACCCTCTAGACCATACCATTGTTACTACTTTAGTATTATCACAGGCAGTCAGGCACGTGCGCGCTGTTCTAGTGGCGAATGTCGGAGTTTAACGACAGTAAGACTGGCAGCAGCAGGATCGGGTGATTTTTAAAACTGGCTGCCCAGTGCGCATGTCGGATTGGCCGGCCGTCTTTTGAAGGCCAGCTAGACATGCGCACTTTACACTGCACAATGCACACCTGGTGTTAACCTGCCGGGTATTGTATGCACAGGGACCTAGGCTCAAAAGGAGTGCAAGGTTAGCCTGCTCAAACCAATCCCGGGGCTTCTGTCATGCTGAGAGCAGCTCCAGGATTGGTTAGGTTCACGTGGCGAATGTCAGAGTTTAATGGCAGTAAGACTGGCAGCAGCAGGATCGGGTGATTTTTAAAACTGGCTGCCCAGTGCGCATGTCGGATTGGCCGGACGTCTTTTGACTGCCAGCTAGACATGCGCACTTTACACTGCACAACGCACACCTGGTAATAACCTGCCGGATATTGTATGCAGAGGGACCTAGGCTCAAAAGGAGTGCAAGGTTAGCCTGCTCAAACCAATCCCGGGGCTTCTGCCATGCTGAGAGCAGCTCCAGGATTGGTTAGGTTCACGTTGGCACAAAGTCAACGTGAACCACTTTTAATTTCTTTCCTACCCCGAGCGCGTGCACTACACACCACCTGGGCCTTCAGGGAGGTCAGAGGAGCTGGGGTGAGGAGAAGAAGAAGGGGTAGAGCCAGGATCTGAAATGGCGACCACCGGCAGTGAGCGAGGCTGGGAGCAGTTGAGGAGCCAGAAATAGCTGCACTCACAATGCTGCCGGTCTGACTCTGGCCTCTGTATTGTTGGTGTCCTCGGTCTCCCAGACTAAGCTGGAACTTCAAGACAAGTAAGCGCTAATAAAGAAACAGCTGTGTGCTTGCTTTTATTCTGTTTTGAACTGACCTGAGGTAGGGGGGTATTGCAGTGGGGGGATGTTGATGTCAATGCTCCAAAGTGCATGATCACTGTGTCTTGTCGGATTGAGCAGTCGACTTGCACGTACTCACTGAACAGTCATTTACAAATAAATATGTTTTCCTATTAATGAACTTCAGTGTTTGCCCTGCCACTCCCGGCGACGGGAACGATCTCCATAGCTGACAATGTTTCAGATTGCATATGTATGACATTTTCACAATTTCAGTGTAATTATGAGTGACATTCAACTACTATGTGTGACATTTCCTCGCGAGTGAAAATCAAGCAATGAAGACACTAGAAACATGTTAATATCAGAAATTACACTCATTGAGCATCAAGAACTTTAAGAACTTGCACAACCTATTTACATCCTACATGATTTTACACCACTTTTGACCACTGCAGCTAAGCTGACTCAGAAGTTCTAAGCACACGATGAAGGATAAGTCTGGAGCTCATTGGATAATTAGGCGGGCAAGCAGCTTAGTTCCTACCATCACCAGCTACCCATAGTGTGGCCCTGGCTATGGGATAACAGCTCTATGATGGCAGAGCAGGAGTCTCCACTGGCAGATGTCTGCATTTGGAGTGTCGGCATGTCAGAGGACAGAGAATCTGTTACATTATTTACAGATTCTTGCTTTTCCCTCTTAAGTCATATATAAACATAATAAAATCTCAAATAACATAAGTCACTGGGACAGCTCAGCTTCTTTTACATTTGCAAAGTGAACATCCTAGCTATAGGGTTCTCTAGCACTCTGGCTCCTACCAGAGTAAACATCTATATATTTTTCCTCACCCCTTACCTACTCTTATATTTTATGAAACCCTGTAAAATATCTCCACATCTGGCCATCCCCATAATTGACAGTGAAAGCCTTTCCTGACAGTCCTCGCCCCCTATGACTGCCGTTCCTGACACACAAACCAGTCTGAGCCACTGGACTCCATGGGTTTTTGACATTTTCCATCTGATGTTTGCTTAAAAGGTCTTATGCCAATATCTCAAGGTTCACTGGTTTTAAGCCCAAACCTCCAATCACAGCCTAGTGCTGCCCATTTAGTTAGGCATTGAAATTATCTCCGACCCCTTCCCAAGAGGCCACCAGGGGATGTTCTGAAATGTACTGCCAAAAAGACGTGCAGAGTAGAAGGAGGGGAACGGGAAACAATGAGAAATGGAGGGATAGAATGAACAAAAAAAAGAAGAAACGCAGGAAAAAAGAAAGGAAAAAAGCCAAAAAGAGCATGAAAGAGAGCAATAAAGAACAGTTGAATGAATTAAGTTCTGGCTGAGAAGCGCAGAGTCAAAGATAAGAGAGGCAGAAAGGGGAAAGCCAGGCCGATAGAAGTTGTTTGAAAAGTACAATCAGGGAGTTGCAGTTTCGCTATTAAGGTTGCATGTGTGGGTTTAGTCAGTGGTATGCGCTTTCAAAGTGCTGTTAGGTTACTTAAAAAGCCAGTACTGGCTTGGGAATCGACATGGCATGATCCCAGTCAGTAGCTGTGCTCACTTGCTGTTGTGTGCTTCTCTGCAGCGCGAGTACACTGCTTTACACTGTAATGTGCCAGACAGAGGAGCAACTAGAGACCAATTTTGGGGAGGTGGGGGGGAGGTTAAAATTTCGGCTGGGGGGTTATTCTTCCAGCAATATGCAGAGTGGAGATGTAGGGGTTCTAAAAAGGGGAGAGACAAAGCCTTGTTAACAAGTGAATGGTCTTTTAAAGACCTGTGAGGTACTTACGTGAGGCTGGCAGCTCAAAAACTGCCTGTGTGTGTGCCCGGGAAGCTGTCTCAGCCCGGGCTGACACACAAGACGGGGTAGGTGGTGGGTCTGTAGCCCTTTGAGCCCTAAGAGCATTGCGCGCCAGGACTGCCAGGCAACCCTGTTTCTTACGGCCTACCTGGCGCATGGGAGCATGGACATCTGTATTTGAGGGGGCACTGAAAGGCTGAATGTGCGTGCATTTGCACGCCCCATGAACAAATCTGTCTGGAGTGCCCTGGCACCTTCTATCAAGATATCAAACAGTCATCTTTAGGTGAAGACCAGATAAAGCCCTCCCACGGGTGAGTTATAGTGTATGGTCAGCGCAGATTCAGACATTTCTGTGGGGCGGCAGAGGGGGCAGTCTCCGTTCTGAAAGGTCGCAATGGTCGATGTGCTGCGCCTAGGAGATGGACAGCTGAGTGGGTGATCTTTGCGGGGATGACTGAGATGAACGACGTCAGGCCATCATATGAGGCTGGTTAATTGACTGTCACGTCGGTGCTAGTGAATTTGAATGGGCCACACCAGGATGTCACAGAGTGAATGTTATATTTGTTGACAGCCCAGATCGAGCTGAGTGAGTCAGCCCCCTGCTGCAAGCTGCTCGAGGGATCGGCTATGTGCACGCTTCACATAGGACAATGCGCGCTCGGGGTGAAAGAGGTGCACACGTGTGCACACGCGCAGGTTAGAGGGAACACTGAACAGGACACCTCCTATTGAGGCATGTCAACTCCCCCTCTCTTCCTGCCCAGGAAGAGCTATCAGAATACAGATGAGTTTTCTGTCACAGCCACCCTTCCTGTGTTTGTGGCTGGCTAGAGGGAATGCACAAAGTGTAGCAGTCATCCAGCACAGGCGTATATTGGAGACAAGCTGCAAGGCACAGAGCAGTAAAAGCAGAGAAATGTCTACTTTCTACTAATGGAATTTCTAAAGTAGTAATGTTAAATCTAACTTTACCAATAAAGAGGATTCATCATTACCATTTCATAGATATGAAACATGATGTAGCTACTCCTTTCTAATCAGGAATTACAGCTTAAAAGTGTATTAAAGGAATTTTCAATGCGAGCCTATGAAAGGAATAGGCCTCACAGTAGAGAAAAACAAATTTAACTGGTTGTCACTACCAGTACATGTAAAACTTAAACGTACATGTCCTACCTTTTGTTTACACAGCACCTTGCGCTTAGGGTTATCTAAGACCTACCTTAGGAGTGACTTACAAGTAAACTAAATATTTAAATTGTGTACACACCAATTTCACCATGTTTAGGGAAGAAGCACGTGCACGTGCACATTGTAAAGTGCTCAGAGTCATAAGGCCAACACAAAGGATTCAGACCCTTCAGAGAGGCCATGTTCTAATAGTAACCATCCCAAAGTACAACATTTCTCCAAATCTGGCTAACTTTAGAGAGTGAATAGTATTTAAACCCTCCAAAGTAGAATACTTTCCCCAATGTGGTTATGTTTGGGGTGGAAATATTAAATCAAAACTCCCATCCGCCACCAAAGTCTAGCACTTTCCTCAATGTGAGTTTGGAGTAGAGAATGTTACTTACCTTCACAAAGTTCAACATTTCCTCCCATGTGGCAGAGTTTGGAGAGGAAATCTAACCCTCTCAAAGTTCAACACTTTCCCCAATGTGGTTACATTTAAAGTGAGAATATTAAATCTAACTCCCCCAAAGTCAAAAACCTTCTCCACTGTGGTTAGGTTTGGAATGGAAATAAAAAATCTAACACCACCTCTCCAAAGTCTAAAACTTTCTCCAGCGTGGCTATGTTTGTAGTTGGAATATTAAATGTAACCCATTTAAAAGCCCAACCAGTTACCCAATATGGTTTTGTTTGGAGTGGGAATAGTAAATGTGCTCATCCCAAAGTTCAGCACTTTCCCTTGTGAGGTTAAGGATGGTGTCTGAATAGTATATTTGAACCCTACAAATTATGACACTTTTCCCAGTGTAGTTACTTTTGGAGGTCTAATAGTGAATTTAATTGCCCCACCTAAAGTCTGACACTTCCTTCAAGGTGATTAAGTTTGGAGTTGGAATAGTAAATGTAACCTACTAAAATCCAATACTTTCCTCAATGTGGTTAAGTTTGGAGTGGAAAAAATAAATCTAACGCACATCTCCAATCCAAAGCTCCAATGAATCTTGTCAATCTGCCAATTTTTATTTCCCTCAAGATTCATCCAATGTGCATGGGACATGTATCCTTCAAAAACCACATGGTTTAGACTTCAGATGTTGGTAACAGACACCCAAAATGTTGTCTCTGGTGCCAAGGCTCTAGGCACGATTCAGTGTCATGAGAATGCTGGGTGCTGCCACAGAATTTCAGAGAAAGTCGAAGAAGGCTGGGTCCCGGTTGAGCTCAAATGCCTAGACGTGCTCTTGTTCCCGGGCTGATCTTGTAGCTGCTCATCTTCAAAGTGCAGGAGTTCAGGTAAGTTTAACAAATCAAAAAAGCACAAGAAGTCAAAACATGGTTCTCCTTTGTCCTGCCACTCTCACGGTTCAGAGTTGCACAGCGCGCCACAGAGTAGCTCTATGGCCTGGAACATACTCAGAGTCCATTCTGCAATTGATCCCAATGCTTTCTGATTTCCTTGGGACATCAGCGATGCCTCAACAGACCCATGAATTTAAACTGGCCTTGGACAAACTGTTAGGTACTCCACAGAATGCATCTGGAAGGCATTTGGGCTCTTAGGATTAAAGGTGGCCTCCTGTTGGGTTACTGCAGATGGATCCATCCCTGGCTGTACCACTTGACCTCGGTTCAAGGCCAGCCTAGTCTGTGAGCCAGGCTCTGCTGACTTCAGCTGTGGCATCATTCAGTGCCATCTCTGGTGCAGTGAGACCCCAGGTCTCAACAGCGGCGCTGACATCACCGATGCCGGAAAAAGACCGGATAGTTCTATCAGACTCTAAAACACAGATTCCACCACCACTGAGGATGCAAACAAAATGCCTGTACTTATACCATTGCTCAGAAACCTCCCAACATCATGCTGGTGACAATAATGGTGATGGTTATGATCTTCCTTATGATGGCTAAAACCTATTTTGGGATTTGCAGGATGCCAGTGGGCTGGACATCTCTTCAGACATTAGTCTTTCCTCCCCAAACCCTACTATAGCAACAGAGGAGTCCACCTCCTTCCCAACAGTAATTATGGGTACATGTTCTCATGGGCAACACAAACACCATGTGGTTTTGCAACAAACAAGCCAGAGAGGGTCCATGAGGCTCTACATATATGGTAGTGACTGAACACTCAGGCCATTTCCCTGATTGCCCTGCATCTGGCAGGATCTTTAAACCCCAGGGTGGACAAACTCAACCACCGTTGCCTAGCAGACCACGAATGACAGTTAAAGCCATCTTCCAGCAGTGGGGAGAACCCTGGCTCAATCTATTCACCACCACTGAGTCTGCGCAGTGTCAAAGCTTTTGCGTGTTGGAGCTCCCAAGGCAGTTCTCATTCGGAGAAGCTTTCCATTTCAATTGGGGCTTGGGACTCCTGTATGCCTTTCACTTCTTGTTCTATTTACTAGTCTGTTTTAGAATTTATATACAAAGGAGTTGCCCGGTCGCTTCTTTAGGATCCTAGAGATTTATCATTTTTAGTGTAGTTCTTGTGGGCTTCTTCTCATTTTCCTAAGCCCAATAGGACAGTCTTAACTTCGATTTCAGTCATATTTGGAGGATATTTGTGTTCACTTACACTTTTATCAATATCTTTTTTTAGTGGGATCCCGCCCATAGCAAGCACCAGAATAATATTTAGTACATTATAAATGCATTCTTTCACTTGAAGTGCTTTCCCCTATAACTTAATGCTAATTTCATTTTTTGTATTTGACATTTATTGCAGTTACCAACATTCTATATGCGTTTACTGGATTATAAAAATATGTGTTATTTTTAAATATATATTGTACACTAAAAATATATAGGGCCAGATGTAGGAACCCTAATACCGGTCGGTAACGGCCGAAATTAACCGAATTTCGGCCGTTACCGACCGGTATTAGGCATTTGGGATGTAGGTGGCTACATTTCCGATCCGGTAATTTACCGAATAGGTATTTAAGAATTTGGTAAATTACCGAATCTGAAATGTAGGAAGCACTCAAGTGAGTGCTTTTCACCTGTAAGGATTCGTTATTTACCACCAACTACAAGTTGGTGGTAAATTACGAAAACCCTAAAAAATGCATTTTTTTCATTTAATAACAGTGCCATGTGGTAGACATACGTGCCACATGTGCACCCATGCACAATTCAGGGGTGCAACAGGGTGTCAAAGTGACACCCTGCCACCCTTGAATGTTTCCCCCCTTTTACCGAATCGGTAAATACTGATTCGGTAATTCCCATTCATTCCTATGGGCCTACAGGCCTGTAGGAATGAATGGGAATCACTGAATCGGTAATTACCGAATCGGTATTTACCAATTCGGTAAATACCGAATCGCACCGATTCGGTAATACTTACAGAGTAATTACCTACATAGCATTTACAGATTCTAAAATACCGAATCGGTAAAATTCGGTATTTTAGAATCGGTAAATGTAGTTTACCTACATCTAGCCCATAGTATTTTTACAAGCTATATTACATTATGTACTTACATTGTTGGCATTTCTTTTTTTTTTGTTCAGGTTAGTTAATTCTGTGTTGATTGCAGTTATATAATTTTTTATGTGCAATATACTTTTGTGGCTTGATTTTCTTTCTGTGTTTCTTAGTGCCGTTTGTTGTAGCCTTGCTACCTCTGTTTTTGAAGTACAATTTTTAAATGTTATTTATTTATTTGTAAGCGTATTAAAATATTAAATGTTTTTGTTGTTACGTTTATTTTGTTTTAAATTTGCACTTGCTTTATATATAAGGACTTTATATTTGGAGAGTGTTGCTGCCTTTCAAGCAGTAGCTTTCATTGGACAGACTAGTTCCAGCAAGGATGGCTTCTTCTACAGCAGCTAGTTGCACATTTTTGTTTCCTTCCTATGGTATTTTTAATTGGGTAGGTGTTAACGGTTTAAGTTATATTTTACTGATTTTCTTTTTAAATGTTGCACTTTATATGATAAATAAATTATTTTTGTTATTTGTCTGTCATATGTATTTCTACTACATAGAAATAGTACCTCAGGGAACTCAACCCTTCATGCTACCAGCCAGCATCCTCAACTTCTGATACGTAGCATACCGTATGGCGAATTTCTTTTCATACGGAGTCTCGAATCAGATTGGAAGGTTTGTCAACTTGATGCCTTTAACCGCTTTCGCAGGCTTGGTTACAAACACAGTGATTTGCAATTGGCTTTGGACAAAGCCAATACTCAGACTCGAGACATGTGTTTAGTACCCAAAAATAGACATATTTGATCCACTATTGATGATAATAGTGCAGATAATCCACCTATTAGAATAATTACCACCTATAGCAAACAACAACAAATCCGTAGGATCATAAATGCACAATGGCCTATCGTCCTAACGGATTTGACTTTAAAAAGTTTGTTGCCACCTGGTCCTGCCATTACATTCAGAAGAGCGCCCTCCATGAGGGATGCCCTTGTAAAATCCAGCCCAGAATTAACATCTAAAACTACTTGGCTGTCTAAATCAGGTTTTTATAAATGTACATCATGCCGAGCATGCAAATTTGGTGCCAACCTTACTGAATATATGACAGCTTTCAGTACCATTAAAGAGCACTACACATGTCGGACCGAATTTGCTGTGTTCATGAACGAATGCACTTGCCATCTGAAATACATTGGCAGCACCAAACTTGCTGTGCATAACATAATTTTGCAGCACTTGCGGACATCATTAATTCGGATCCCAATTATCCAGTGGCTCGTCATTTTAAAGCAGAGCATCAAAACAAAATTAATGACCTGAAATATTCAGTATTTGGGGCAGTTCCTGTCTCTATGCTAGGTGGCGACAGAGAGAGGAAGCTGTGACAACTTGAGTCTTTTTTCATCATGACTCTCGACATGAAGATGCCTAATGGGCTCAACACAAGTGAAGACCTACACAACTTTCTGTAGTTCTGTTAGTCTTGGGAGGTCTCTCTTTTCTAGTATTCTGTGTTGGAGCCCGGGTTCCTTCAAGATCAAGTGTCTCTTCCTTCTGATCCTTAAATGCTTTACATGTGTATATATATATTTTTCTGTTTTTTTCTGGTATTTTTGCTATTTTTGTATTCTCTATTTTAGCTTTTTTAATTCTATTTATGATGGAATGCTTTAGGGTTATTAATATTTGTCGCACAGTCTTTATAACAATTCAGCACTGGCACTTTTATTACAACCTGTTGGTTGTATTTCTTTGTTATTATGCATCCCTACACAGCCTCTCCTATATTTTGTGTACACTTGGAGGTTTCAGGGTTTGTTGTTTGCACTTGCACATTTTGCACACATCTTGGATGTACATTGCAAATCAATCGGTTTTTGTACTTATAGAGTGTACAGCCATTATAATTTTATGATCAGTATGTTTATATCTTGCCCACTCAACATATTCGATATAACGGTACTTATAGATAGGGAGTGTTTTTGTAATTTCAAAACAACTACCTGTACTTGCTGCACTTATACTTTATTTGATCAGAGATATTTTGCATAATGTAAATATTGTACATATGGTTTTACAATTAGGATATGTTATCTTGTATATACAGGTTCTACATATCTCTTCATCTTACTATATTTTATCTTAGTACCCGTGTTTTACATGTTTTAATTGTGGGTGAGGTTTTTTACAATATCTATTGTTGTTTTTTATTTTATAAAACACACATGTATTGGTCTATTGCTATTTATATTGCACTCTATATTTGTATTTGTTCTGGTTAGTGGACATTAATTGTGAAATTGTCTTTCAAATTGTAGTCTGTTTTTCATGTAACTACACTGTCACCTGACCAATCTTATGTTTTTGATTGGCCACACATTGAATATCTATTGTGATTCGTCACCAGAGCGTTATGTGAGCAAGATCACTGTTAGCAATTGAAATGCGTCTAGGCGGACACTGGTCCGATATGCTCTGTGGTGTCTATGATGGAATAAAATCTGCAATAAATTTATTGGAGTGCCGGTGTGGTCCCTACCTATGCTGTGGATACCCTTCTTGGTAGTAAGGGTAACAGGACTGTTCTTTTGGATATATATTTATATGTATATGCTGAAAACTTCGTCACCAGCTTCCACATTCCAGGAAACAGACGAGACAGATGTCAGTGCAAGTATTCGTATTTATTTTTCTCCCAGCACTGCCTCCATAACGCGTTTCGACCTTCCAGAGGCCTTGATCACATGACGTGAAAGAGGAAAAACACACTTTTAAAGTGCCAATGCATGAACATGTGATACATGAAAGAAAAAAGCACTATCATATAGAAATGGAAAACATACTAGGCATCTAGTTATTGTTAGCACAAACACAATTGCATTATTCATTAATTTCATGAGAAATGACAATTGACGAACCAGCGTTTAAAATAAAAGGTGGTAAAATCAAGGGTTAAATCCAGCACTTGAAATAACTATCTCTATTGATGTTTATAAAAATATATTTGTACTCTAAAATACATTTAAAGGAGGCAGTAAAATCATGTTGGAAACTGCTAAAATGCATTTAGTTTCAAATATAAATATTAATATCAACAATGCCAAAAGAATAAAACCCAAGTGGGTATATTCTAAAAATATGTTTTTTAAATACTGTACATATTTAAAAAAAAATAAAGGGAAGCATGTTAAATAATTATATAAAACATATTTGCTTAAAAAAGCCCCCAATCATAATTTACTGCTTTCTTGTGAAAATTAAAACCACAAGCTGGACCCCTAGGATCAATACTCAATACAACACATATGGACATGCCCTAATATCATACTGCTGTAGATGTAAATTATTATACATAAAGGGCTGATGCCTGAACATTATGCCCGAGTGGGCTATGTTCAGTTTTTCCAAGTTGAAGTGCTTGTGCAAAAAAGTGCTACCCAATACTAAAAGTTGTGTAATAGAAAAATTGAATAAAAAAATATTATAAGAAAGATTTTTAGAGGAGGCTAAAATGATACAACTAAAAATGTATATGCACCACCACAATAACTGTGGGCCACGGGCTGACTTAATATGACCTGTGATGTGGGACTTGGTTGGTATCGCATGAGCATCGCCACGCTGAGGCCCATCTGCGGGCTCTTATAAAGGACTGTAAAGGGAAGCAAGTGAACATTGATGTGCCTAATTGTGGGTGTTATTTTTCAGGACACACTACAGGACCCAGAATGCTTTGCCCCGAGATGGGCGTGGGATGTGTTAAAAATGTGGGTGTGTCCTTTTACATCAGTCGAGCCTCTGAGGAAGAAGCAATCTGCTTTGAAACGCGTAAGGCTTTTCGACATGCTGTAATCCCTACAGCGTTGGGAGATGTTTGTTCCTAATAAAGGATTGTGACACCAACCTCTGCGAGTGCGTTTCCAAGAAAGGGACACCTGGAGCTTGAATATATATATATATATATATATATATATATATATATATATATATATATATATATATATATATATATATATATATATATATATATATATATATATATATATATATATATATATATATGGGTGAGCAATTAGGTGTTTATTCAAAAAAAGCATGACGTTTCGGCCTGCCCAGAGGCCTTGATCACATGATATATATATATATATATATATATATATATATATATATATTCCAACGTAACAGGTTGCCCTTCGAAAAAACGCCACTGCACAAGAGAGTTGATTCCATTCTTTTAATGCGAGCTGTCAGCACATTGTGTTCACTCCCACCGCCATCCTAATCTGGCGGTGGGTGTTCTATGTGGCTGCGGCGGTTAATCCGCATACTCCGGGCCGGCGGTGGCTTCCGCCGGCCCAGAGTATGCGGATTCACCGCAATCATAATGAGGCCCTTAGTGTGTTATAAAATGACTATTAGAAATATTCAGTTCTCCATACAGTGACTCATACAATCACTAAGTCTTAGGCTCACTTAATTAGATATAACTGTAACATACACTGCTTTTTTATGCAAATTCAATGGCGATATACTATTGAGAGACATATTTAATCACCACCACACCCATTAACATATGCACTCACTGAAACAAGTGTTATAGCAAGTAGTTTTAACCTCATTTACCTACTGAATGAACTATTCACACATTTTTAGGCAATTACATACCCCCCACCAAACCACATAGACATTCATTTACCCATACAAATACTCAGTTAAGAAACCAATAACAAATATAGTCTTTAATATACCATTTAAGTCAAAGCAATAAAGACTTTAACACAGTTAAATAACTACATATTATATATAGTGAGACTCTACAAATTAATCAAGGAAACAATCAATGACACTGTTACTAAATCCATCATTCACACATTATATTTATATATCCACTCATTCTTCAATGCAAAGTAGTGTATTTATAATACATATTAAACACAGCCAAACGCGTTTCGAGCACCTCTCTGCCCTTGGTCACTGGCTCAAACAAAAGTCACAGTTGCAGGTGAGAACACTTATTTAAAGACCCGCCCCAGTGGGCGTTGTGCCACATTGCCTCATGGTCCTGGTATTTCTCATTTTTCCTTCGTATTAATGTCACTGTTTGTTGTTGATAAAGTTTTAATCCCAAGTGGGTTACCTCTGGAGGAAAATCAAGACATGCTACCCATATCCAAACTCGCATTCAGCTGGCTCTCTTGTCCTCAAAGCTCTCGGAAGTCCCAAAGCCAAAGGTCTGCTTTCATGCAGAGGGGCGTTTTTGCTGCGAGGCGTGCCGCTCATATTCCAACGTAACAGGTTGCCCTTCGAAAAAACGCCACTGCACAAGAGAGTTGATACCATTCTTTTAATGCGAGCTGTCAGCACATCGTGTTCACTCCTTTGGTGAATCTTAAACACAGCCAAACGCGTTTCGAGCACCTCTCTGCCCTTGGTCACTGGCTCAAACAAAAGTCATAGTTGCAGGTGAGAACACTTATTTAAAGACCCGCCCCAGTGGACGTTGTGCCCCATTGCCTCATGGTCCTGTTATTTCTCATTTTTCCTTCGTATTAATGTCACTGTTTGTTGTTGATAAAAAAAGCCGGGACCCGAGAGGACAGAGAGGCCGACGGTGTGGAAAATGAAATGAAGAGCAAAACCATTGTTTTCCCTCCTGAAGTAGCCCACATGAGAACGAACATTATTTTTATAATTACGAACGATTTCCCAGCAACGGTTGTGGTACGAGGAACCTCAAGGACCAGGAAGCATTGTGACTACACGCCCACTGGGGCGGGTCCTAATATTGAAATACGGTTCCCCCACAGTTGTTGGGACTTATGCTCAAGCCAGTGAACAAGGGCAGAGAGCTGCCCGAAACGCGTTTGCCCATCATTGAGACTGAAGGAGTGAACATGAATTTGCTGGTGTTCCACATTAAAGGATGGTGTAAACTCTCTGTTGGGCTGGCGTTTCCTTAGAGGACAACCTTTTTATGTTGGAATATATATATATATATATATATATATATATATATATATATATATATATATATATTCATAAAAAAAACATAGGTTTCACACCAGTTATAGTTAGCTGGACATTTTACTCATACAAAACCATTGAAATTCCCCTGTTATAGTTAGTTGTACTCACTGTAACTCGCGCGCCCGCAATCCACTGCTGATGATGTCACATATTACATCATTCATGACATGGTCAGTGACATCACTGATGACATCACTGATGACATCTCAAATGACATCACTGATGATATCACTGATGACATCATCCATGTGACAATGAAATACACCTCATCACACACTAGTATAATATTTTTCACTCACTGTAAAATAGAAAGTGCCCTATTTCAAACCATTGACCCATCAATAGTATTTTCTAAACATCCACTCAGTGAATCATAGATCTATACGCACATTTAATCACTTACCTATAGATTCAGTGTTATATGCAGTGAATAATTAACAGAACACTAACAAATATACTTATGCGCCTATTTCAACATTACACACCAGCACACATTGTATTCACTTATAAAGACATCTTATTGACTTATGCAAACAATGGATCATACTTACATTTACTCACCTATACACTTCTACAAACACCACTTCATCTATTAATCTATACACTTAGGGGCCGATTATGATGGCGGACGGACCTGAGTCCGTCCGCCACCATAGAGTAGGAGGGACCGTCCGCAGGGGCAGCGGCGGTCCCTCCGTGCAAATTACGATGTGACCGCCATGGTGTATGTTATTTTGCTTGCCAACTCCTCAGAGCGAGGCCTCTTTTTTCCTGAGCGAGTGCCAGGCGAGGTGAGGCTACTCCCAAGCAGAATTTGGGTGAGTGATTCAAAATAATAAAACTGCTCGCATGGAGCTATTGCTCTTGGGTTGGTACATGTTAAATTATCATGTATATATTGCCTTACATTGTTTTTGATTGTGTGTTTGCACATATTTTGTTTTGTTTTAGGAGAAGATCCCCTCAAACCATGACTTCATTCCCTACCATTTAGCATTACTACATGGTATGTCACATTTTCTTTTGCATGGTATTTGGGACAATTGAGTTCACCTTTGTCTTCACAGTTGCAGTAGTACTAAATATAGGTCCTGAAGAAAGCCATTAGTGGCTGAAACATGTTGACCAGTACATTGATCATCAGATAGTAATATTTGTTTGTAATGCTATCCATACCCTGCTTTTAATTTTGTCATCATGGTGGCCCTCTTAATAAAGTTCCTTGTTTGGCACCATGATAGTCAATTTTAACATCACATTACCACCATACACTTTCTTTGAGCACTGCAACACTTTGTTTCCCTACAGCCCCTACCATAACACTCTTTTGGCTGTTCATCACTGGTGGATCCGTAACCTGTAGTCCCCTTGCGATTTCTGAAAGCAAGGTACTTTGGTGGATACCAGTCTACACAGAAAAATCCCAAATGATGAAGCTCCGCCATTGGGTGGGCTGATGGGTTTTCTTTGCTCGTCTCTTTATTCAGCAGTCCTTGCACACGCACACAATATTTTTGAGTAGGCATTAATCTCACAAGCCCTCATAGACCACTAGTACCCCCGTGTGTTGTTTCATTAGCTAGATTAGGGGATAGGGTGCGTGTAGGTCTTTAAATTTTTCTTCCCCTGGAACCCTGTTACAACCTTTGTTATTTGTTCTCGAAATTATAAACAGTAATTGATCCTGTGGATAGAACCACGTAACACAGGAATATCAGGCACAAGTATTACGCTTCATTCGTCAATGTGTATATGAGAGAAACAAAAGGACCACACGGCAGCGCGTAGTTGTGACCACTACAGCGCTCCGCTGGTAATCCGCCTGCACAGTGATAGTCCCGCAAAGCAAAAACAATAATTACCCCTAGAAGAGTGAGCTCACTTCTAAAAACTGGTTAAAACGGTAACGCATAGCCAAAACTACCGCGCTCCGCTTCTGAAGTCAATCACAAGGAAAATGCTCATCTACGTACGGCAGCGCGGCTAAAGGCAACGCGCTCCGTCAAATGATGAACCAGACAAATAGCTTCCCACTCCTACCTCGGGAATCGAAAACAACGGCTTCTATAATACTCCAAAAGCCAGGAGTCAAAAAGCGACGTGAAGGGTGCTCCTCTACCAGCCGGCAAGGAACAAGAATGCTGAGAATTACACGCAACAGGAAGCGTGTCAGGATTACAGATAACACCTCCCCTAAGCCGGGGAGTCTGGGAGTTGTAGTTTTTCCGAGCATGTCTACTCCTACGTGGTGCGTGAATATGAGCTGGTTCACACAGCATTGTAGGCGCAAGACCTGGACCCTGACAATATATATATTTTTTTTAAACCTTTATTTATTATTTTTAATCAACAATACAGTCAGATAGGTTACATTTGCGCAAGATACAGCCTCTTTACAATCTTATAGGTACATCTTTATGAGCATGTGATCTGAGCAGATATAGTATACACTTAGGCCCTCCTACCACCTCAATAGCATTTCTTCTATACAAGTTCAGATTCAGACATCGCAGGGGCTATCCATCCGATATTGCAGGCGAAGCAGCTTAGCTCCCCCCCAAGGAACTTTCCAGACATCCTGCATGGTATTGGGCCATATCCAGTGAAACTAGGTGCAGTGTCGTAACCACTGTGGCATCGTGAGCTAGATCTATACGTGTATTCTATCTATGCCCTAACCCCCTGGCTGTCATCAGTAGGTTCACCCTTTGGTGGTGCAGTTGTCAACAAGTAAGCCTGTAGCGGACCCCAGATGTCTTTCGGCCTGCTACGCACAGGCAGCAGATCAGCATATATGTTGTGCTGATCCTGGCAGTAAAGTATGTCTCCCAGCCATTCCTTAAACTTCGGGGCCCTCCACCTGCCCCACCGACAGGCTACCCTTCTTTTCGCAAGCAGCAAGGCTACGTCTATAAACCTCCGAATGGGCTTAGACATCTCCAATGTATACCCCAGCAGCATAACTAGTGGATCCCTGTTGATCGCACCTTCCGACATGACCTGCAATGCCTCATGCACCTGCGACCAGTAGTCGTACACACCAGGACACTCCCATGCCAGGTGTAGAAATCCCGCACCCTCCGCATGGCATCGGTCACATCTATCAGTAGTTGCCAAATGAAACCTCAACTTCCGAACTGGCGTGTAATAAAAGCGTTGTAAAAACTTATAATGAATGATTTTAAGCCTACAGCTAGAAGATATATTGGCTGTAAGGGCGCAACAATATTTCCACTGGTCCTCAGTGATTTCGCTGCCTATATCCGAACTCCATGATGCGCGTGCCGGGCTATCCATCCTGTTGCCCTGTAGTCTGATATTATTGTACAATCGGGAAACAAGATGGCGGCCATCCGAAATCAGCATGGCATGCAACGGCAATACCACCTCCGGTTCGTCCGGGAAGTGTAGCAATACGTTCCTCATCCCCTGTCTCAGTCTGATGTAATAAAATACCTCTAAGGGAGTTGGCCGCACCTCTCGAAATAACTGTTCCCGAGTACGAAATCGCCCGTCGAGGAACAGATCACCCCATGTGACAACCTTAATACGTTTGCACATCAGTTGGAAACCTGTCTCCTGCAACAGCGATAGGTGAGGGTGATATGTTAGCGGCATTGCAGGGGAGTACAACGATTGAGTCTGAAGGACTCGCGCCACTCTGCTCCACGCGTCGACCGTGCAGGTCACCGTGTTAGGCGGCGTGTCCAGAACCTCCACCGTTCCCTGTATCATTCCGCTGAGTGGGAGAGGCGCACTATCCAATCTTCCGCCGCTATCTGTGGCATGAATTGGGTAGGTTTCATCCAGTGATACGCATATTGCGCCTGGGCACTTAAATAGTAGACCTCGAAGTCTGGCACATCAAAGCCACCCTTCTCGTACGGCTGTGTCAAAATGGCCCACCGCACCCGCGGCTGCTTACCCCCCCCAAAAACAGTCGCAGGAGTTCCGATCTCAAGCGTTTGAAAAAATAGGCGCCGGGATAATAAGGAATATTTTGAAATAAATATAAAAACTGCGGCAGTACCACCATTTTAATGAGTGATGCTCTGCCCGCCATAGACAGTGGCAATGACATCCATTGTGTTACGTTGTCAGTCAATTTAGTGATAGCCACTCCATAATTAAGCCGGAGTGTCTCCTCCTTGTTCAGAGATATCACAATACCCAGGTAACGAAGATCAGTGTTGCACCATTCAAGCGGGTAATCTAGCTGGAATTTTGTTACCGCTCCCATGAGTGGGAAGAATTGCAATTTTTTCCAATTTGTGTGTACTCCCGATAACCTCCCAAAGAATATAAATTCACGCAGGATAGGATTAAGGTTAAGCTGCGGGTCTTTCACGTACAGTGTAATGTCATCCGCGTATAACGACACTCCTATTTGACGCTGGAGACAGTTGAAAGCACTAACCTTATGTAACTGGCGAATCCGACATGCCAACGGTTCTATTGCTATAGCAAACAATAATGGGGAGAGGGGGCATCCCTGTCTGGTGCCTCTCGTTATAGGCATCTGGGGCGATAACACTCCATTGATAATCACTCTAGCCACTGGCCTGGTATAAAGTAGCTCTATCCATGCAACAAATATTTTAGGAAAGCCCCTGACAATATATGCATACATATGTATGTTATTTACATGAAAGTTTGAAAAACACTAATAAAAGCAAAGCTAAAAAGCCACCTCATTACAAACAGAATGGCTTTAACTTAAACAAGGGCGAGATCTATTGCATTTTCAGTGCTTGTTTACTTTGGTTCCATCAAGAAGGCATTCAGATGTGTCACACATTTGCCATCAATTCTGAATGTTAGCACTCTAGTTGCTCATTAGATCACTGTAGTAAAGCTACTGCTCACCAGGGAAGTCTACTGCTGGTATTCAAAGTGCATGTATCAGTCTGCATGTCAGAATTTATGTTAATGAAAAAGAAGAGGATTTGAGAAGTCAAAATGTGCCCTAATTTTTCTTTCTTCAGCACTAATTTAATTTCTATGGCAAAATGAACCCCCTCATTTTGTTACTATGCAAATTAAATGTTTTAAGTGTTACCACTTTATTCCAATCAAGATGACTTAATGTGTGCCATACTTTTGTCATAAGTAAGACTGTTAGCGCTCTAGTTGTTCTTTAGAACACTCTGGGACATTCTGTCATTGGGCTATACTTGGGCTACATCTCGGGGATATTTGTGCTACATTTGGGCTCTTTTGTCTCTGGTGGCCATCTTGGGAGACTTATTTGTTATGAAGTTTCCTAATTTCCTCATTTACTACAGTCTCCTCAGTAGGAAATACTTTCAGTTTTCTACTTTGATTCCATCAAGAAGGCATTCAAATGTGACACACATTTGCCATAAATTCAGAATGTTAGCACGCTAGTTGCTTATTAGATCACTGTAGTAAAGCTACTGCTCACCAGGGAAGTCTGCTGCTGGTATTGAAAGTGCATGTTTCAGTCTGCATGTCAGAATTTTTTAATGAAATAGAAGAGGATTTGAGAAGTCACTCAAAATGTGCCCTAATTTTTCTTTCTGAAGCACTAATCATACTTTCTATGGCAAAATGAACCCCCCTCATTTTGTTCATTTTTAAATTAAATGTTTTCAGACTTACCACTTCATTCCAATCAAGATGGCTTCTGGTGTGCCATACTTTTGTCATAAGTAAGACTGTTAGCGCTCTAGTTGTTCTTTAGAACACTCTGGGACATTCTGTCATTGGGCTATACTTGGGCTACATCTGGGTGATATTTGGGCTGCATTTGGGCTCTTTTGTCTCTGGTGGCCATCTTGGGAGGATGCATGTCAGAATTTTTTAATGAAATAGAAGAGGATTTCAGAAGTCACTCAAAATGTGCCCTAATTTTTCTTTCTGCAGCACTAATCATACTTTCTATGGCAAAATATACCCCCTCATTTTGTTCCTTTTTACATTCAATGTTTAAAGAGTTACCACTTTATTCCAATTAACCCTGGGCGAAGAACTACGCTCCGTTCGCGGAGCTTGCGGAGTTTCGGCAACTCCGCGTTCTACGGAGAACGCGAAGCTGTCGATTACTCCGCGATCCAGTGCGTAGCGTAGTTCTCGCGCGCTGAATAACATTATCGCGTGCGCGGCAATGGCTTACCTTGGCCCGTCGCGACCGCCTGGGTAGGTTCGCGCGATATTTGACGCGATCACGCACTTTTGTAGTGCGAACGAGAAGATGAGTTCCCGAACATGTCTTACACAACGCGAACACGTTACTTGTGACCCGGAACAGGAAATAAGGGAACGCAAGCGGGCGGGACAAACCTCTTGGGTAACTTAGCGCGCTAGCTATCTCGAGCATGCAGGCAGCGCCCCGAACACGCGCACCGCGCTCCCGAAGACGAAAAACGGCCCGCGAACGGGTCTAGCAAGCAACTATAGAGAGAGAGAGTACTCCCAGTTGATTTTAGGTCCAGAGGGGGGAGAAACAAACCAAGCAAAAAATACAAAAACCTCAAATATGGACCTATATTCCTTTTAACATTGAATAAATCTACAAGGTACTTGGAAGCGGATGCCAAAGAGAGAAACTTCACCGTGTTATCAAAACATATATATTTATTGATTTTTTATTTTATAAAGTTATTTCTTTAAAAGGAACATTAATACATCTGTGCATATCAAATCATTTTATCATCAGTAAGAGATTCATAATTTTCACAGACATAGTTGTTTCGCAAAAACTCAATGAAAATATAATGCTAAAATTGTGCCCCCTAATAATAACTATTCTCACCACTCATACATGCATACTAATATGTCAGTCATACCAATCCTATTTGTGTAAAAAGACAAGCTATCAACATAAGCACAAAAACTAAATATAACAAAACATGGAACATAAATGACAGCTCTAAGGTGTACTAAGTGGAAAGCTCAAAGAGCCTGGATGGTAACGTTTCTGCTGGTGTTGATGGGATTAACCAGTTTATATCCACAACAGGTAGATGTTAGGCCGACGTACGTTTCGGTGAAAGTCACCTTCCTCAGGGCCAAGGACAACGTATACAAAAAATATTACATACATATACTAATAAAAGAATTTGGAGGGCATAGTGCAATTTTCTGAAAAATAAACAAAAGGACGTATTGTAAATATCATTGTTACTTTTTCTTATTGGCATCAGCTATGTACAAAATTTCTTTAATAACATTATACCAGTGCTCATAGCTATAAGTGGGACCTTATACCAGTTTTAATCAAGGAAGGTCATAAAGTTCTAGTCGAGGAGGAGGAGAAGGAACAGTGCGAGTAGTATAGCTCCATGCAAATCATTCCCATAAAGATAAATCACCTAATGTGCTCTAGAGATTTATATACAAAAATAAAAATAAATATAAAAAGAGTTATTCTCAAGATCTAATATTTCATGCTTATATAAAGGGAGTGAGTTTACCTATGGTGTGAGTACTACAGGTATAAGTAGAGCTGAGGGCAGGAGTTAAACGTTCCTCTAGGTTGTAAACTGGAGAGAGACACAGGAGGTTATTTATGGTTGCATAATCATATAGCAACTAGAATAATATAATGGCAGTGCGAACCACCTATATTACCTCAGTTTCAAAGGTTAGACATGCTTTAGAGACTATTTGGTGTAGGTCGTATCTGGTGTGAGATTCAGGAAACTGCTGTATATCAGGAATATTTTCTATATAGGCAAAAAGAATCAATCATATGGTAAATGTCTATATGATGCAGAAATTAAAAGTTAAAAGAAAAATTAAACGTACATGGAGGATAATTACCTGATCTTTAATCTTTTGGGGTATAGTGCGCTATAGTACTATTGTTCTACCAGCTTGTGTTATCTATAACAGGAAGACAAAGGGATTTTTTGCAAACCCAAGTAATACTGCTGGGTGATAACACAAGGGACGTTTAAAAAAAGAAGAGAAGAAATCACGCATACACTGTTGAATTGGCTGCAATGCCATTTACATGGGAGACGCCCACAGGCACGTTTATATGAAGGCAAGAGTTTTTGAGGATATATCACTAAGGGCTTAGGGATAGGTTGAGACTGTTAACTGCATGCGTGGATACCGCAAGAGTTTTTTGTGTTGTCTCACCTTTTTTCAGATGTGCTGGCGCCGGGACTAGGGGTTCCGGAGGTTCGGCTCGACGTGAAGATTCATGAGAGCGATGCCGGGTATTTAAAAGGTTTCCTTAGGGATAAACATAAAAGCGTGATCAGTGTACCTGACTTATAGTTGTAACACCTGACTAGAGGCTCAAATAAGCGGCACTGGTAGGGAATAAAGGGTACACGGTATGTATTCTGTAGCTAAGGCGTGAGGCTGCATAGTTGTGGAGGATTCTTACAACGTCCTGCGAATTGGGATACGGAGTTACGCGAGCAGAGCAACATTAATTAAATGAATACCGGACGGTGTTTTGAAGGCAGATAAAGAAAAAACAGAATAACTAAAGGGTTTTAACTAAGGCTAAGTTTTAATTAGGCGATAACTATCGTGCAGCTTAGATGAGCGCTGCAATATGCTGACATGTGTACAACGAGTCATGTAAAGCGCGAGCAAAACAAACTTTCGTCATGGTCTTACCTGGTTCTCACTACGCTGTCACCGCGACCGGGGGTTCTAGGGACGTGGCCCAAATGCAGGAAGTATTCAGATGATGGAACACAGTTTAAATACTACCCACAAACTCGAGGCAGGTGAGGAGTGGGTGAAATAGAGGTCGGACTCATACTATGGTTCACTAGAAATAACGGACTAAGGTTGAAAGGCGCCTGACATGGCAGCCATATTGGAGTGTGTTAGATAAAAATAATGAGGCAGAATAATTGCGTACTATTCTCAGCAGTTGCTAAATATGCTGCGAAAAAGATGTAAATAATGCGACCTAATTTTGTGGGAATTCGCAGTATAGTATTTCAGATGAGGAAAAAGTACACCAGCCAATGGAGGGTGAGTTTGTTTACATTGCCAAAATGAGGGAATGGAGTGCATTAACGTTCTCATAGCGTTACTATCCACGAAATTTCCTCGTTATGGCCAAATCGGACTGTTTCTAGAAGGTGAATCCAAAAGGTTTCACGCTTTTTTCGGAAAGTTGTGGGATCCTTTCCTGGCGGTGTGTGAACATGCTCCAGAATCTGCCATCGTAGGTCTTTTTCATTGTGGCCATACTGAACAAAATGGGATACCATAGGGGCGTTTGTTTTTTGCGTTCTAATAGCGGACTTGTGTTCAGAGAGTCTGATACGAACTTCTCTGGATGTCTCACCTACATATCCAATGTCACACGGGCACTTGATAAGGTATATGACATTTGTGGTTCTGCAGTTGGTCATTTCTTTCAAGTTTCCTTGTTTCTGGCCATAGGTCCATTTTTCTCCATGGATAATCTGGTCACAAGCATGGCATCCACCACATTTGTGGTTGCCCTTTGGGAGGGGTTTACCATCGATGGTTTTCTGTTTATATTTTTCTGTGTTTTTCCACCTGCTATGCACCAACTTATCACGAAGATTTTGGTTCCTTCTGAAAGCTAAAATTGGTTTATCTAGTTTGCCTTCTTGGTCATTTGTATTTAGGATCTTCCAGTTATTATGGATCACTTTCCTTATCTTGTTATTTATAGTGGAGTGATTTAACACACATACAAGTTTCTGTTCCTGGGGTTTTGGTGTTGGGTTTAGCAATGCCTCTCTGTCATAATATTTCGCTCTCTTCATAGAGTTGCGTATGAGACGTCTGGGGTATCCTCTAGCTAGCAGGCGTTCTGTTAGTAGATTGGCATGTATCATAAAGTCTTTCATGGATGTGCAGTTTCTTTTAATTCTTAAAAATTCTCCAAATGGGATCGAATCCTTTTGGCAGTTGGGGTGGTAGCTGCCATGTGCCAGGATGGTGTTTTTGGCTGTGGGTTTGCGATATAGGTCGACTGTCAGTTCTCCTTCAGTGTGTCGTATCCATATATCCAGGAATTCCACCTTGTTCGAGGAGAAATTATGCGTGAATTTCAAGTTTTTATCTGCCAGATTGAGCCATTCGATGAATTCTTGTAAAAGATCTTCCGTTCCCGTCCAGATAAAGAAGACATCGTCTATAAATCTGTGCCATCTGGAGATATTTTCATAAAAAGGTGCAATTTCATTGAAGATGTTCTTACGTTCAAATTCTCCCATATATATATTAGCTATGCTAGGGGCACAAGATGCCCCCATGCTTACACCTTTGACTTGATGGAAAATGTCATCTCTGAATTCAAAAAAGTTGTTCTGTAGGACTATTCTTAAACATTCCAAGATAAAAGTATCAGGTCTGGATCCAGGTGTTCTTGCTAAGAGCGTGGCTACAGATTCTATAGCTTTGTCTTGGGGGATATTCGTGTATAACGATTCTATATCGCAAGTGACAAGAAACTGAGTGGTATTATTGAATGGGGAGTGTTCAAGAACTTTGATCATATGTCCAGTGTCTTTGATGTAAGAGGCATACGTAGTAGTAAGAGGACACAGAAAAGAATCAAGATATTTTGAAAGGGGTTCCGTGCTGGAATTTATGGAAGCAACTATTGGTCTCAAAGGTGGGTCCAATGTGTTCTTATGTGTTTTTGGAACACCATAAATTGCAGGGACCACAGGATTCATGTTAATAAGATAGTCTATTTCTTTTTGGCAAATGTGCCCGTCAATAAAGGCGTTGGATACTGTTTCTTTTATCTCTTCTGCTAGGGTGATGAGAGAACGTTTGCTTGCTTTTTTGTAATGCTCTTCTACTCCCAGCATCTGGGTGATTTTGTCTGCATATTGGTTTGTATTCATAACCACAATTCCTCCTGCTTTGTCACATGGCTTTATTATGATATTGTGGTTATTTTGCAGTGTTTTCAGCGCTTCTCTTTCTTCCTTTTCCAAATTAGTATGGGGCAATGGGATGTATTTCAAAACTCTCTCCAGTTCGTTGAGTACACTTTTTTCAAAAATTGCCACTTCTGGTCCAAGCATGTCCAGACTAGGAGTAAATGTGGACGGAGGTTTGCAACCTGAGAGGTTTTCCTCTTCTTCTCTTGTTTCCATACTGTCAAAATAAGCAACTACGCATGTCTGCGGAGCTACGCGTAGGTCGCGGAGTGCAAGTGCGTCTTCGCGTAGCTCCGCGGAGTGCGGCTCCGCGAACTACGCCCAGGGTTAATTCCAATCAAGATGGCTTCAGGTGTGCCATACCTTTGTAATAAGTAGGACTGTTATCGCATCTAGTTGTTCTTTAGAACACTCTGTGAGCTGCAGTAGAACACAAAGGAATCAACTGACAGTCTCTGTCCTTGTTGGATGTACATGTTTTACTGAGAATGTCAGACTTCATTCGCACATGACTGAGAAAGATAATGTGAATTTACAGAAAATATGCTTTCAGTTTAGCTTATAGATCCCCTTCCAAACCACTGTAGGAAAAGCATGAGATAATAGTTTTCTTTCAAACATGATTCATGATATCCCAGCAGAAGGCTTTTTCACATGGTAAAATCACCTTAGAACACACCACAATTCCTAAAATGAGTATGTTACCATCAACACATGATTTATAATGTAACTAAAGTCCTAAAACCTTCTATTAACTGCAATGCTTTTTAATGAGGTGATATCATGTATATTGGTCCCAAGATGGCTGCCAACACTTCTTGGATGAAGTGCTGACAGCCAATCAGATCTCACGATTAACCCTGGGCGGGCAACTTCGCTACGCCCACGAAGTGGGCGTAGTGTTGCCTACTTCGCCCTTTGCAAAGTAGGCGAAGCAGGCAAAACTACGCCCACTCCTTGGGCGTTGCGAAGTTGCCCGCCACCCTCCTCCCTCCCGCCCTCCCGAACAAACCTAAATTTACTAAATGGGCAAATAAAATAAAAGAAAAGGCACTTACCTTGTCCTTGACGTCCTGGGGCTCCCTCTGCTTTTTCACGGCACCGTCTTCATAACCAATGCGCATGCGCGGCCACCTGTGCATGCGCATTTCTCGTGAGAAATACGCATGCGCGCGGCCGCCCATTTAGTAAATTTAGGTTCGGGCTGTAGCCGAATCTAATCGTCCTATGTAAAATAACATGGGTAAAACACGCTTTGGGAGCCCCCTTTTTTCTCAGCCCCCACTTGACAAATCCCCCCAAAACTTTCAGGGAAGGAGCGGAGCGGAGCGGGCCATCTTCTTTGAGAAATTCGCGAAGATTCATCGACCGGCGCCAAAGTTATTCCCAATAGAATGTTGCGGATTTCCTATGGAAACTAGGTCCTAACTATAACTACCTACTGGCGACTGCCTCGGGATCGGACTTCACAGGCTTGGACTGTCCACAGTCCACATCTTGCTTCACCAAAGTTGTTTGGTTAGTCCTAATCCCGCCCCGGAGTACAGGAGGAAAACCGGCAGTGGCGAGGTAAACCCTACCTCGTTGTGGGCTGCAGGCACTGTCTTCGCCGCCCCTGCCCAATGGATACCTGCAACCTGGGGCTGAGGCGTACGAAGGGGAGCTGAGGAGGCTTGGTTGTGGACAAAGCAGCCGAAAAATACGGAGCATGACATTTTGCTTTGTTTTTACATGGACTTACTTTGTTTTGTTCCCGCTTTCCGCACAGAACTTTCATTTGATCCCCCCAGCACTTACCCCCATGGTCCACTTACAAGGGACTCTGGGACCTGTAGTTCTCCCAGGTGCAAGGGACTCTACGCAGGTGTGCTGTATCAGGTTTCCTGGGGGAGGTGCGGACTTGTGACACCAAGTTCTAAAGAGAGGTGGGACTCGCATACAGAGTGATACTCCTGTGGAGGCTTTGGGCGCTGACGAAGGCACGACATCAGCCAGAAATGCATCCTTCAATTTCCTGAATAAAGCCTCCAAATACATCCCCTTGTGTCTCTGTTTTCTCTCTTTTTTCGGAAGGTGCCTGCCCCGCACATATTCACGCGTCAGCCTGTAGACGCCATCGCAGAGCACCCCGCCTCACCTCGGGATCGGACTTCACAGGCTTGGACTGTCCACAGTCCACATCTTGCTTCACCAAAGTTGTTTGGTTAGTCCTAATCCCGCCCCGGAGTACAGGAGGAAAACCGGCAGTGGCGAGGTAAACCCTACCTCGTTGTGGGCTGCAGGCACTGTCTTCGCCGCCCCTGCCCAATGGATACCTGCAACCTGGGGCTGAGGCGTACGAAGGGGAGCTGAGGAGGCTTGGTTGTGGACAAAGCAGCCGAAAAATACTGAGCATGACATTTTGCTTTGTTTTTACATGGACTTACTTTGTTTTGTTCCCGCTTTCCGCACAGAACTTTCATTTGATCCCCCCAGCACTTACCCCCATGGTCCACTTACAAGGGACTCTGGGGCCTGTAGTTCTCCCAGGTGCAAGGGACTCTACGCAGGTGTGCTGTATCAGGTTTCCTGGGGGAGGTGCGGACTCGTGACACCGAGTTCTAAAGAGAGGCGGGACTCGCATACAGAGTGATACTCCTGTGGAGGCTTTGGGCGCTGACGAAGGCACAACATCAGCCAGAAATGCATCCGCCAATTTCCTGAATAAAGCCTCCAAATACATCCCCTTGTGTCTCTGTTTTCTCTCTTTTTTCGGAAGGTGCCTGCCCCGTACATATTCACGCGTCAGCCTGTAGACGCCATCGCAGAGCACCCCGCCTCACCTCGGGATCGGACTTCACAGGCTTGGACTGTCCACAGTCCACATCTTGCTTCACCATAGTTGTTTGGTTAGTTCTAATCCCGCCCCGGAGTACAGGAGGAAAACCGGCAGTGGCGAGGTAAACCCTACCTCGTTGTGGGCTGCAGGCACTGTCTTCGCCGCCCCTGCCCAATGGATACCTGCAACCTGGGGCTGAGGCGTACGAAGGGGAGCTGAGGAGGCTTGGTTGTGGACAAAGCAGCCGAAAAATACGGAGCATGACATTTTGCTTTGTTTTTACATGGACTTACTTTGTTTTGTTCCCGCTTTCCGCACAGAACTTTCATTTGATCCCCCCAGCACTTACCCCCATGGTCCACTTACAAGGGACTCTGGGACCTGTAGTTCTCCCAGGTGCAAGGGACTCTACGCAGGTGTGCTGTATCAGGTTTCCTGGGGGAGGTGCGGACTCGTGACACCGAGTTCTAAAGAGAGGCGGGACTCGCATACAGAGTGATACTCCTGTGGAGGCTTTGGGCGCCAAATACATCCCCTTGGGTCTCTGTTTTCTCTCTTTTTTCGGAAGGAGCCTGCACCGCATATATATATATATATATATATATATATGTGTATCCAAGTAGGTTCCTGGTCGCCAATGAAAGACGAAAAGATGCAGGTACGGACCTCTTGAAAACCTCTCAGCAATGATCGACCAGCACGCAGTTTCAAGGTGCAAAGCAAAGTGTAGATTTTATTGAAAAAAATATTACGACAAGTGTCAATCCATGACGCGTTTTGCTCCACGAAGGAGCTTGGTCTCATGATGCGCCCCAGAACAAATTATCATGATAGATTATAGGGCCACAGCATTATAGTCAAAAGTGCTTGCATGATATAAAGTGGATAAAATAAGTGCAAAAATAGTGCATAAAATATTATTAATCATTTAGCAGCAAAATGGAGGCTAAAGTATGAAGCATCTTCCTGATAAATTCAAAATTTCATTTAGACAAAAATGTATCAGTGTCAACAGTAGCACATAACAGTATATATGTGTATGTTTGATCGTCAATTTTTCAGAGACAATTGCTGCTGTGCAGGGAAAAAGACATATATATATAAGTAAAACTCATCATTAAAGAAAGATACAGATGGACCTGAAATAAGGCAAACTCTAAAGAAAGTTATGTTAATCCTCAGTTATGTTTAAACCATTTGGAGCTCTAGTGTCGAGAGATAGAATAAAATGGGTTTCTTTTTGTCTGAGGAGCTTTTCACGATTCCCACCCCGTCCGGGGTTGGGATCTGAACTCAAGACAGTATATTCAAGATCTTTTAATTGATTATTGTGGATGGACTTGAAATGTCTTGCCACCGGATAGTTGTTATCTGAATTCACGATGGCCCTAATGTGCTGCAAGATGCGTTTATACACGGGGAGCTTAGTGCTGCCTATATATTCAACATTGCAGGTACATGTTAGTTTATATACCACAAATTCTGACCTGCATGTTAAATATTCTTGAATAGCTATTTTATCCTCACTAAAAACTGTCGTATAGTGGGTACCGTTCTTTGCAAAAGTGCAAGCACGACAAGACGTGCATTTAAAGAAACCCATTTTGCAGAGCCAAGTTTTTTTAAGAGGAACCTCAGGCATAGGTCTGTCTAGGGCATCACGCATTGAAGGTGCCCTTCTGAATGTAATGGCTGGCTGACTAGGCATAATCGGAGTCAAGATATTGTCAGTCAAGACAATGGTCCACTCAGCGCAAATGATGCGACGAATAGCTCTTTCTTGGGCACAAAAGGTGGTGACAAGGCACACTGAACATTGGGTTATGTGTATGTCAGGTTCCTTGGACTTGGGTAACAAAAGGTCATCCCTAGTACGTAGTTTGGCTTTTGCTAGGGCTTGGGCTAAGATTTTATTCTTATAGCCCCTATTGCGGAATCTTTGTACAGATTCTGCTAAACAAATATCAGCAGTTGCCGTGCTATTGCATATCCGACGGATACGAATAAACTCTCGGTACGGAATGCTGTTGATAGTATGTACGGGATGTGCACTTTGGGCATGAAGAATGGAATTGCCCGCCGTGGATTTCCTATGAAGCCTAGTATGTAGCATGTCTTGTTCAATATATAGTTGTACATCCCAAAAATCTGCTAAACTGTCATTTATGGTGGCTGTAAATTTAAGATTGAGTTCAGTGTTGTTGATGTCATGAACAAATGCCATAGCCTCATCATTAGATCCTTTCCAGATTATACACACGTCATCGATATAACGCCAATAATGGACAATGTGTTGCCACCAGTGTCGGTGGGTAGCACCGAGCACGTGCCTCTCCCACCAGCCAACGTGCAAGCATGAATAGCTGGGGGAGAAGCACGAACCCATGGCCATGCCACGTAACTGCTGGTAGATATCATTCTGGAATCTAAAAAAATTAGTATTGAGGCAGATTTTAATCATTTCAATTAGCATTCTATTATGGCCACGAAAGGACACATCACGGCTGTCCAGAAAATACTCAGTAGCTCTAATGCCGTGATGGTGATTAATGGAAGTATACAATGACTCTATATCCATCACCACGAATAGATAATCAGGACACCAGTTTACATTTTTAATCTTGATTAAAAAATCTGTAGTATCTTTCAAATATGATGATAAGTTGGTAACATGGGGTTGGAGAAAAAAATCAGCATATTTGGAAATGTTCTCATTGATGCTGCCCTGTGCAGAGATGATTTGGCGACCTGGGACAGGAGTAACCAGTTTATGGACTTTTGGGAGGAAATACAGTATTGGGGTTATCGGATGTTCCACGATCAAAAATGTGGATTCTTCTTTCGTGAGTAAGCCAGTTCTTTGCCAATTGTGGAGCTTCTTGCGAGTTGTTTCCTCACTCTTATGCATTGCAAATTGAGTGGACTTGGCATAGCATGAAGAATCAGACAAATTTCTTTCCTCCTCGATTACATAATCGGGCCTAGACCACAGAACAGTGTTCCCCCCTTTGTCTGAATTTTTAATGATGACATCATGGTTACTCTGTAATTTCTTAATCAGTTGATGGTACTGACTGTTGTTGTAGTCCATCTTTCTGACTTTGTTAAGAACTTTCCTGTTAAGATCTTTAAGTTCCACAATAATCCTGTCACTAAAGACATCTACAGCGTCCTTGGGCATGAGTGGTAAACAAGTTGATTTGGAGCGAAATGGACTTGGTGCTGCTGTATTTACATTGATAACTTGACTGACTGACTGTTGGAGCAGTTTGGGACTCATCTTCAAAAGCTAAATCATACAAATTCTGCAAACCGGAAATGTCACCCACTTGCATAGGTGTTACAAAACTATCAACCGAAGTGTCGATTTGTGTTTTTTTGCGAAATGGATTAAGCTGAAAGTATTTGATAAGCTTAATCTTGCGGATACATTTGAAAACATCTATGCGGGTCTGGTTATATGAGAATCTGTTCTTTGGGCAGAAGGTAAGTCCTAAAGATAAAAGTTGTTCTTCAGTTTTAAAGAGTGTCACATCTGTCAGGTTCACCACTGTATTCTCTACTGAGGACGTTATTTTCTCCAATTCCTCTTTGTTTTGCCTTGCGTAGAACCTCTGTTTGCGCCTGTGTTTTCTGTCGCGCCTATGTTTATTGGTGGATTTCCTTGCTTGGGCTGAGGTTTGCGGGGGCGCAGGGAATACCTCCGGTCCTCGCTGACAAAATTCAATTCATCTATCAATGAAAAATTAGCCAGTCCTGCCAACCCTGGAGGTGGTATTCCAGGTCTATTATCATCGGAGTCACTGTTGGAGGTTAGTGAGGTTGCATCTATCTCACCTTCTGCAGGAAACATTGCACTTGCTCCTTCTGTTTGAATGGGAGTTTTCTTGATGTTTTCTGTAAGTGCCTTGCGCTTGTAGTTGTCAAATTTACGCGCAAATGTGAACATTTTGCCCGTAGCATAATCATTTTGATCACGGGCAAATTTTAATATTTTCCGCTTCTTGATTGTTTCTTCATGTTTCCTAATGCGTGGTTCTATCTCCTTTTTACTTTTGTTAATGAACTCCGTCTCCCCGGTGGCATCCAAAAGGGAGTTAATACGATCTATTTCCACTAGAAGAGCATCGCGGTCTGACTCGGCATATTTGATTAGAATATGAATCATATTCATTGAACTTTGTAAATTGTTTTCAGCCCACTCTTGCAACATTTGAGGGTTTGGATTCTCATATGTAGGCACAATCAGCACACGTAAACCTCTATGCACACGGTTTGCATCTCAATATTTCTCCAAGGATTTCTTCTCCCATCACTTGGATAATTTGCTGCGTAGCAGCTTCTCTAATGTTTTCAATAAAGTTTTGACATCATTGTTAACACAAGTAGTGGCGTCAATATGTTGTTCATTGACAACCATAGGAACATTTTCAAACAGTGCCTCCGGTGCTGATTCTCTATTCCGGAGCGCGTCGCTGGATATCATGATACTTTGATTAGTTAATTGTACGGCGTTTAAATGATGCCGTTTGCTTTGCTTGGTGCGGTCCGAGGAAATGCTTATGTGAGGTTAATCCAGCAACCCGCCACACATTGGAAGTAAACAGATGAACGCCTATGCATGAGTGTCTTACCGGAATCGGCACTGGGCTCTTCGTCATGTGTATATATATATATATATGTATATGTTGTATGTCGTCCTCAGCTTTGAACAGCTCAGCATATACTGCCAAAGGATGATGTGAGACCCAGTTCTCGGTGTTGTTAAATCTTTATTGTGAACCCAAACACCAGTTTGCCACGACGCGTTTCGGCCAAAGCCTTAATCACATGATATATATATATATATCTATACTAACATAATACAGAGAGAGCCCAAACCTTTGAGGCGGGTAATCTCAGGAACCACAGCACCAATCACAACACCCAATACAGCGTTGGAAAGGGCAGTTGCAGCAGAAGAACATAGGCTATGCAGACGCCCACCATATACATTTAAAAGGTAAAAGAACCGTGCCAGCAAAGTAGTCCCTTGTGGGCGTGTCTGCGTTGTGCTGGGGGTGTGACAAACGCTGGGGGCGTGTGGTACATTCCGCCCTTCATGCCATGTCTCATATCGTGTGCTAATCCCACCTTGCTCCCTTTAAATACCCCTGCACCCCATAATCATAACTCACCCTTACTCCTTAAAATACCCCAACACCCTTAAACACTAACCCATCTTAACCCTATAAATATACCCTGTACCCCAAAACCCAAACCTATCCCTAAACCCTAAAAATACCCATGTACCCCAAAACCCAAACCTAGCCCTGAACCCTATAAATACCCCCTGTACCCCAAACCTACCCCTGAACCCTAAAAGTACCCCTGTACCCAAACCCAAACCTACCCCTGAACCCTAAAAATACCACTGTACCCCAAAATCACCCCTGAACCCTAAAATACCCCTGTAACCCAAAACCAAAACCTAGCCCTGAACCCTTAAAATACCCCTGTACCCCAAAACCCAAACCTACCCCTGAACCCTCAAAATACCCCTGTACCCCAAAACCCAAACCTAGCCCTGAACCCTAAAAATAACCCTGTACCCCAAAACCCAAACCTACCCTGGAAACCTAAAATACACCTGTACCCCAAAACCCAAACCTAGCCCTGAACCCTTAAAATACCCCTGTACCCCAAAACCCAAACCTACCCCTGAACCCTAAAAATACCCCTATACCCCAAAACCCAAACCTAGCCCTGAACCCTAAAAATACCCCTGTACCCCAAAACCCATACCTATCCCTAAACCCTAAAACTACCCCTGTACCCCATAACCCAAAACTATATCTGAAGCCTTAAAATACCCAAACACCCCAAAACATATACCTCAGTACCCCAAAACATATACCCCTATATCCATACTCACCTTATCCAAACATTTTTTTAAAAACATGCTTTTACCATTCATGCATTTACAACGAATTTCGTTTTAAATGTATGCATGGTAAAAGCATATAAAATGTAATGCCATGCGTTATAATGGCATTGCGGAGTCATGGTACTTTCGTAATGAAAGTATGCGGAGTGATGGTATGCGGAAAGAAATTTGCGGAATAATGGGTGTTTACCCTCCCCGGTAAGTAAATTGGTGGCACGGCGGCCCACATCTCCAGCAACATACTCATATTTTTTCACCACCCATTTGAAAAATGCACAGGTCTCTCTCAGTGATGGCCAGCCTCGACATACACTTTTAGACACACCTCCCGTCACAAGTTCTAGAATTGCGAACTTTAGAGATGGGGAGCTACGTTCGAATCTCGGCATCAGCTCAACATCCTGTGATTCCAGGCAAATCGCTTTGACTCCCCGTGCCTACCACAAATGAATGTGTTCTTCTGTAATGTAAATTGTGCTCATGCCATGTTGTCGAGTTCGCGCTATATAATATTGCAAGGAAAAATAAAGTAGGGAAACTTGAGTTCCACACTACTGAACGCGCACTCTTAAGTGCATCAGCAGTGCACTGTGAATCGGAGCGTTTCACAGGCCTGTCACAGATAAGAAATGCTATCAAAACGAAATCCTACAAACCAATATACTACTGGCCGGCAGCAATTCATACCCGGACAACGTCGGGACGGGCTGCTAGTATATATATCTATCTATATATATATATATATATATATATATTATATATATATATATATATATATACGTAAATATATATATTTCTTCCGATGGTTGCGTAAGGCAGCGTGCAGCCATATCGCAGAGGGTGCATGCAACTCGCTCGTGTCCTGGTGTTGTAATCTTGCCAAGCTATTCCGTCTGCATCCACACAGAAGCGGCACTCCACGTAGTGCTAGAAATTCAATTTATTTGTATTTGCCAATATCTTTGGTGTTGTTTGATGAATCCTCGCGCAATTTTCAAAACTAGTTTGATGGTCAATTCAGATGCTGTCTAGGAGCAGGGGGTGAGAAAAAAGAGGGAGCTAAAAACTAGGGGTGGGCAGAGTTCACAGAGTTGTACTCTGCGGAATTCCATGGAGTTCCATAAAAACTCTGAAATTCCACAGGGTTGCTCACCCAGCGGAGCCTGATGAGACAGTGGCCTTGGCCGGTGATTGTAAGTCAGAGGATGAAAATTAGAACTTGTGTTTTTGTTTTCAGCATGTGGTTAAGTACCTGGTCTCTTCTTAGGCATGGGAAATGATGATCTGTCTTTCCGCAATGCACACTGATGGGCAGGCCTGTCAGCCTGCATGCTTCCCTCACTCAGGTGGGGCCTCCTCTGTCCGCAACTCTGCATGTATTGAGTCTGACCAGAGGCGACCACAACGTGTCTCAGTTGAGACAAGCAGCCTCCCTACGCCTCCTCCCTCTGTCTTGTCACGTGACACACATATCAAGATTCAAGAGTAAGGCGATATTCATGGATGTTTGTGATCAGAGGAGAGCGTGTCATGCTGAACCAGTTAGATCGCCCCAGGAATGCAGGCAGCTTCCTGGCGAGGCCCATAAAAAGAAACTATTATATATGCAATGAAGGGAAAAAATATTTAACACCCATATTTAAAAAGTTGAAAGAGTCACTTTTGCAGAAATGGGAACTTGTCAAGGATAGCCCAACAGAAAACAAATACCCAGTGACAACCTTCAGATAAAATAACCTATGGGTACAAAAATACTAATATGCAATATTATTCTTTAAACAGTAAGCCTTGACCTACCATACAAACAATGTTCATTGAGCTCACTCCCAATGTTCTTTCTGCAAACTGCCGCAATGAAGACCGTTAATCCATGATAGGTGAGCTTCCCTATAAGCCCCAGAATACGTTGTGTTGTTATGAAAGCCTGGTTCTGCAATCCACTCTTTCCCACGCACATGAATGTTTATACCAGTGTCCTATCTGTGCAGGGACTGCTGTGGGTGGTGTCCAGGTCGACAGGGTAAATAAGAATCCTTTACTGGCACACAAGGGGTTGTCCTGTTCTGTGTTTATTACTTGATTAGCCTGAAAGTCTAAGTTCCCGTCTCACTGAGAAAACAGAGCGGGTTAGGACCGGGTCCTGGGTAAAATGGACTACACATTTCATCCTCCTAGATTGATAAGGAGTTTTGCTGATAATAACACCCATAATTTAAAGTGCTAAGAGGCAATTTAATTTTGCACTGTAGAAATACCCCCTTCTACAAAAGAAATGCCACTTACTTCTGCCGGAGTTCAGCTGGTGGACGCTCCTGGCCATGCTCTTCAGCGCCATGCCTTGTGATGCTAGAAACTTCAGGTATATATTTCAGCGCTACCTGCCCGGCTGCCCTGCTCCATACCAGCCTGTGGACAGTGAGTGGGGGAACTCTACTAGCTATGCTGCACCAGAGCCCGGACCTCCCCCTCTGCTGTGTGGATAAACAGGGACGCAGGGTTCCCCAGCTGCCGTTCCGGCTCTGTCTGCATGAAAGTGAAACTTCCTGCCTCTACCTCCCGTTTCATGGTGGTTCCTCCCAACTACCTGCCACTGTCTTCTTGGCAACGAGCACCCTGGTCACAAGGCGGGGGTGTTGAATACTTCCAAGATGGCAGAAACCCGGATGCAAGTATGATTCGAATTGGGTTACTATGATCAGGTGTAAATACAGGCAGTAATGGGGTGGGTGCCGGTAAAAATCTGCTTCGTGGTGGGTGGCGGAGTTCTTTTTGCCAAACTCTGCTCACAAAGCAGAGTGGGGAGTGGCAAAAACACTCTGACCCCCTAGGGCTCTTGGGAGAGTTCCACCTCCCCCCAAAAAAAGCATTTTAAAAAATAAAAATGTCAGCAGGAGTCTCACTGGACCCTAGAATATTGCTGAATAAAACACACACAAAAAGTGTGTACACCGTATAGGGAGGCACACGAGCCCCAACCCACCCCACCCCCAGGGGCTTATTATTCCCCAGGGACCACCTCCTTCCCAAGGCTTCATTTTAAAGAAATGGGGGGTTGCTTGTTCAGCAACCCACATGGCCAGTGTACAGCCACCTTCCCAGGGCACCCCAGAGCCCCAGGAATCACCACCTCCCTGGGGTAACTCTTTACAATTCAAGATAGGGGCTTACGCCCCCGCAGCCCTATGAACCACCACCTACCTGGGCTCTGTAGTGCAAAGGAGGGGGGTCGCGTGTCCTCCCTCCTGGAGCCATGCATGACCTTGGGGACAACCACCCCCCAGGATTACCCACCCCCGGGACATGGCTGTTTGCTATGGCTTGATGGGAGCTGATGGTGTGAGTGGGTATGTGAGTGGTTCTGTGGATGATGTCATCAGTGATATCGTTGGAGATGTTATCGGTGATGTCATTGATCATGTCACGAATGATGTAATATGTGAGGTAATAAACGGTGCATTGCAGGGGCGTGAGTTATAGTTAGCTCTGGTAACTATAACATCTGAATTTCTATGGCTTTGTACTCGTGAAATCTGAGCCTAACTATAACGCCCCCGTAAACTTTTCTTTTAAGTGAATTTCTAAGGTTTTTTAAGTTCTATTTTCTAATTAAATCATCCTTGTGATTGTTGGTTTTACTGTAAATATATATACATACATAAATATAATACATGAAATTCTGTAATCCCCGTATGAATAAATGTAATTCTCTAAATCCTGTGTAATCGGCGACTTGTGATGCACCCAGTCGCCTATTATGAGGAAAAGATGTCAGAACTTGACTATTATAAGTTATTACAGTTGAGTTCTGATGTCACAGTGCCTGCTGCCAGAGCCAGCAGCCGAGGTAAATGGCAGGTCAAGTCAGGAACGTAATTAAAGAAGCTGTTTAAAGCAACACAAAGAGAACATTGCTTTCTTTCTCCTGCTGTATTTTTTAGCTTATAATGACAGGCACTATGAACATGTTTATTTTTGGCACTCAGTAGATAGTTAGCAAAAAGCTACAATCTTTCTGAATGTTTCTACACATTCAGAGCTGGTGCAGTATAAAACAATTAATTCTATTTAGCTGTTTCTAATATCTGTTTGCAACAAATTACTAACATGTCTTTAATGTGTTTAATTTTGCAGTAGAGGTTCTATTTTTATTTTTCCTGTTTGCAAGCATGCTTGATCTTTCATATGAAAGAGCTATGCACCAATATTTTAAGTTGTTTGTAGGAATGTTGATCGTGTGACCATGTATTATATGGGATAAAGTACCCCCTGGTGTACATGATAAGGATACTGCGAGTCACTTGGAGTTCCATACCCTTATAAAAGATCTTGGCCTTTGGCCTCATTCCTCTATATGGTTATGAAACTCTTCAATGAATTGCAATATCATTATAATGTGCGGCAGGTGGTACTTTATTGATGATATTAAGTTAATATATTTATCAATGTTTCTGTTCACTGTATTTGTGTTTTCATAGTTTTTATCATGTTTATGTTTGTTCTATTGTATTGATAATATTTTCTATTTCTTTATTTTTATTTTCGATATTTAAGTATGTGAGATATTTTTACGGCAGAGTTTTTGTGTCAATATTTCTGATTGTGTTTTATGTATAGGATGGAGATATTTGTATTCTCAGTTTTTTTTTGTATGGCAATATAATTTAGCTCAATATTTTGTCATAGAAGCTGGGGCGTGAGGAGGGTAAGCACAGATCAACATCCCAAATTCCAACTGAATAAGTATCAACAAATTAGACTCACATACAAGTGGTTTAGGTGTTGAATATTAAAATCCCACCCTTCATATTCAAAACAATATGGAAATATTCCCTAATGTAACTCCAGGTATAAAATTATTACAAAAGTGATATACGCACACACACTAAGGGGCCCATTAGGATGTGGGGTGGACTGCCCCCGCCAGGCTGGCAGTAGCCACCGCCAGCCTGGCGGGGGCAATCCGCCCGACATCCTCACTTGTTTTCCCCCGCCATATTAGTATGGCCGGGGGGACCTCGGCGGACGGAAAGACCTTACGCCGCTTTTCCGCCCCGGTCGCCTTGCGGCCGGGGCGGACAAGGAATAATATGATGGCGGTGTCTATCAGACACCGCCAGCCATATTACAATGGGCATTGCCGCCACGGAAAAGGCATGCGGTCTTCACTCTGGGGACCCCTGTGGGGACCCCAGAGTGAAGGAGGGGTGGGGGCTGCACACAGGGGGTACCCGAGGTACCCCCACCCCATTTGCATAAACAAAGCAGCAGGCACCACGCGGTGCCTGCCGCTTTGTTTATGCAAATGCTGAATTGCATTTCTAGCATTGTGGCGGGCGGTGCTGAAAGCACCACCCGCCACAATGCTAGAAATGCAGGATGTGCCCGCCACTGTGGCGGGCACATCCTAATGCCCCCCACGGGACCCCCACCCTTATGGCGGGCGGTCCCAATCCCCGTCAGGATGGCAGGCGGGCAAAGTCCGCCCGCCATCCTAATGACCCCCATAGATTGAGTTTATAGAGGTTTTTCCATTTCTGTGCAAGGCTCACTTGCAGACACTTGCTGCATACCAGTCTGTAGCTCTTCAATGGAAAAATTAAAAGTACAATTTAAAAATATCACTCCAAGGCTTCCCACCTAGGTTTGCATCATATAAAATACCAATTCATGAGTATGTGTGTATGTGTGTGTCTATGTGTGCATGTCTGTGTGTGTGTGTGTGTGTCAGTGTCTGTACATGTGGGTTGCTTCTGTATGTGTACCTTTGTCAAACTAATTTCCACCTTTTCAATCTTACAGAGGTATTCTCATACAGAGGCACCTTTGTAGAAAATCTTTTCTAAAGAAAATGAACACAGTGATAAAAACACATGGAACCCGCCCCTTTATTTCCTTTTAAGAACATTGGGCTATATGTATCAAAAAAGAGTTTTGCGCTTTTCAAATTGCAATTTTTAGAGAATCGCAATTAGAGAATCGCAAAATGCAATGTATGTAGGATCTGCAAAAAAAATTGCGAATCCCACATATTCCTTATTTTCGAATCGCAAATTGAGATTTGCAAATAAGGAATACCTTCCCATTCATTCTTATGGGCTAGGAGGCCCATAGGAATTAATGGGAAGACATTCTCAATTTGCGATTACCAATTAGAGAATCTCAAATTGAGAATGTAATTTCAAGGTTGCAAGGGTGCCAAAAGGACACCCTGCTGCACCCCTGAAATATGCATGTGTGCACAGTTTGCGCACATACAGGCCTATGGCTGCTAGCAATTTTTTGAATCTTCAACATGCTTGTTCATGAATAAAAAGCCCTCCTTCATAACTCTCAAGACTTGGACCTTACTTCTTCTTGGAAAGCGTTTATCCTGTATATTTGTAAATACTACTGCATACTCTAGCAAGAAATATAATGTATGTATAACTTTCCTTGTGCGGGTCTCTTTGCTATTTTCATTGTATGTGATGTTTTGCATCACGCTTTAGGGGGTGTTTACGGGTCACGCCCTCGACCTACACGCACAGGCTTTTGAGTACTAGATACAAGACTAAACATAGTGGAATAGTGTGCAGGCAGCAAATAGCTCTGACCCAATCTTGTTGTGTTATTTATGTGCAACATATGGCACTTTTAAAAAATCAATAAAGTTTTTTTTTTAAAGAAAATCACAAATTACCACCAACTTGAAGCTGGTGGTAATTTGCAATTCCTTAAGGCCAAATAGCAAATTGCTGGTGCTTCCAGAATTGCATTTAAGGAATCTCAATTCGCAATTTTGGAATTCTCCATTTTGCGATGACCTTTTGGGATGATACATCCCAAAAGGCTTTTTCAAATTCGCCTTCAAAAGAAGAGAGTGTCCCAGAAAACCAGAAAGGACTGGGTATCAGAGTATTCAAAAAGTATGGTTCCTTTCTGTGTTATTTAACTTTTTACTTTGTGACCAACAGGCCTACACACAAGTCTAATGTTACTTGTATTAAGAAAATGGCTTTGGGTAATTATTTCTGCACAACACTATAGTTAATTCTTTCTCTCAACATTTTATTTTCATAACATTAAAATCATTTGGATACAATTCATAACAAAACATTTGTTTTCCAACATACATTCAAAATAAATTCCTAATCTAATACAAAAGTAAATCCTAATCTAGATTGATACTAAAGCAATGAATTAATATTGTTCTCTCTTATACATTAAAATATTAATAAAACATAAAAATATGTCATTTGTAGAAAGTCCTTTGTCGACGCGTTTCGGTGCATTAAGTTCTTTAAACACCTTCTTCAGGACAGTTTTATGATTAAAAACAAACGATCTTCTTTTTGGGTTGCTATTCCGTCAACCGTTTCTTTATGGGGTTTCCTCTTTTTGTTAGATTGGTCCAATTGTATAAATTTCAACTATTTTTAAAACCGAGAGAATACTCTTCCTCGTGTCTGAGGCGTTTTCTCACGTCTTTAAATTTGCGCAAGGTGTCAAGTACGTTGATTGCTCAATTTTCAACCTTCAAGAGCAATCTCTTTACATCCCTGTGTTGGATGCACGAGTGGGTCTTCACTATTTCTGGATGCGTCTTTACCGGGTTTCTGCATACACTTATTGCAGGAATATCTTCGATACTAGTACCTGATTAGTTCCCAGCAAAGCCGTCGACACGTCCTCTCTCCCGTGGGTTTGGATGGGGATAGACTTTGAAGCTCTGGTTATATACCTCTGGTTATATTCCAATTCGCAAAATGGGCCAATTCTGAGAATCTGCCCATTTGCAAATGGGAAAAGGCTTGATAGATATGGCCCATTGTGCCTCTGATTTTATGTCACAAGATCAAGATACAGAATATCGACCTGCAACAACATCAACTCCAAAGTATTAGTTACCACTGTATTGTCCAGGTAAACATATCTAGAAAATATAGGTTTATTTTTTTTTTTTGTGATGAAACCAGATATTATTGATCTTTGAACATGCTACAGCATTCTATTATGAGTGTAGAATAAACAAGCATGGATGATCTAAGTGTGTGTTTCTAGCCCAGCTTGAGAGTTTAACAAACCCAACCTACTGTGTGATGTGTCAAGTATTGTTTAAATATTAAATTATTAATCATTTAGGACAAGTTGATATTATTATCTATGTCGTTTTTGAGTTTTTTTCTGTTGTATTGAATGACTACAATTCTAATTATATTTCAAGCGGGAATTCATCATGTCACTATTAAACAGCAGGACACACTGTCCAGCTATGTGATTAGTTGAAATGTTGAACACAGGTTAAAGATTGATATAATACATTTTATATCCATCCAAAAATATGGTATTATACTATGTTTCATTATCATACAAATAGTGTTATATGAAAAGTATTAAACAGATCAAAATATTCACTAGTCAGTCAACAGGCGGTGGTCTTTAAACACTTGCAGAATAAATACAAACTTTTAACAATCAACATCATACAATGAAATTCCCCAACTTAAAAAACAATTAAAAATTGCCCTATTGCACACTATCCCCTAAATAAACTTCGGTAAAAACAATTAAATGAAATCTCTGTATATACTCCTGCTACATGTAACTATGTCCCTAACACACGTCATGTCAAAAAACCTCATATCCATAAAAAATGCAGCTGGTTGTCTACAATTAAAAATATCATATTTTATCATAGTTGTCTTCAGCTGTGTTTTACGTACAGAGGAAAGTCAGAGACAATCTAATAAAATATGAGAGATATTGCACTTTACCTTAAGTCCACAATCACAATTCCTGTTACCATCTAAAAATACCCGCTTAGCAGCACAGCCCACTAAAACTGGATTAATGCCTACACTAAGTTTCAGCAATACAAATCTTATAGTTTCATTTGGTGATGGGGTCTACTTATTGTAACGCCTCACTATTTTACCAAGATTGTTTTGTTAATTGGATAGAGGTTTTGCCATTCTAGTATCTTCGGTCATATTCACCAGCCTGCAGTTTAATTACTGGTGGAGTTCTACTTTGGATTATCCCGCTTGAAATTCAACATTTATTGGTATTGATGTTTTTTTCCCTATCTCCCTAAGAATTTTTCTAACAGAGTTGGCCCAACTTAATTCACTTTGCATTGTCCGGGGACCAGGGTGAGGCTGTTAACTTGTCAGAGCACACCGGCCATAGAGAGGATCCCGCAATGAAAAGGAAAAGATCCAGAAAGCTAAAAGGGCAAAAAGTGATCCCGTAATACCCACTACGGAGGAAAATCCGGGTGGACCTGAGACTTTAAGTATGGGAAAGGACAGGGTATCGTTAAGTGTTCCATCTATCGCATCTACACCTGTGCTCACTCAGCAATTTATTTTTGGTGGGGCTACCCCTAACACTACAGAACACCTTATTGTTTCACTCACCGCTGTCTTCAAAAGTCTTTTGAATCCTCTTTTTCTTAAACTGGACTCGATCGAAACGAGATTGTCAGCGATGGAGAGACTAAGTGTGGGAAATGGAGGTCAGTCTGGGATAGGAGCAAGTTCAGATGGAATACATGGGGTGATGCTGGAGTTCTACATCCCCCTCCGGTCACTACGGTCCATGTTCCATTATTTTCCACAACTCCTACTGGGGAAAATAGTAACAACAGTACAGTACCCTTGCCTCAAATTGCACCTGTACCACTTCCCAGGTTAGCGCCCCCGATTCCACCTCCTAGGAGGTCGAAGCAACCAGCTCCGGCCAGCCTACCCACCCAGGGGAGACCATCAAATGCGTTAGCCCATAGCTCCAACCAGCAGGATAGCCCCAAAACTAGGCGCAAGGCAGTTAACCAGCCCCCTGAGGCGGCGGGTTACACTGTGATACTGACGGGGGTCCCAGAGTTGGCCAGTGGCGTAATGGAGTCCTATGACTCTTTACGCAACAAAGTAATTAGCTGGTTAAACATCCAAAGGCCTCTCCCATCTAACCTAAAAGGAGATGTTCTTATGGTTAGAAGGGTCCCGTGGGTTGGGTACACCCCTAAGAAAAGTGTGGGGGATTGTATAATTGTCAGTTTCAAGTGCCCCCAGGTTGTCACTTATATTTGTAATTGGCTCGGTAACACAGGTAACACATCCATTGAATTGGTTCCCCTCTCATATTTTTATCCTAAGCCATCTATGAGGAGGGACGATGGTTGGACACGGATGGGTTTTGCTGTGGACGGGTCAAGATATAGGCCCAGGTACAACACTCATTCTGCCACTTTAAATTACGCACATCCTAATAGATTCAATTGCCTTGATGAAGTAGATTGACTTCGAAGGGGTTTTTCCCTACAATCTCACCAAGTCATCGTAACTGAATCTGTAGGACAGGGGATGGGAACTGGAGTGACCGACATCACCTATAGAGACCTGGACCCACTCCAAAGTGGTAGTTTGAAATCTTTTAGCCTTGGGGGCCATGCAGTTATTTCATCCCTGAGTCAATCGGGCAGCACTCTATCATCCCCAGCCCTCTGTGTCCCAAAATTAACATCCACTGCTCAACCCATTAAGGAAACACAAGAACGGTGCCCCGAACCTCCATCCACGGGCACTGCACTTGAAATAACTGAGGGGCCCCCTTCAGAATCTTTTATTGAAACCCTGAAGGTCCTCTCCTGGAATGTGGCAGGTATTGCAAACAAAATACACACAGCTGACTGGGATCTTTTAATAGGCACCAGTGATATCTGTCTCTTCCAGGAGACGTGGGCCAGGGATCCATCGACTAGAGCGGGTTTCGCAGTTTTTGAAATCCAGGCTAGGTGGAGTGGAAAGGGGAGACCTTCGGGGGGGTCTAGCGATTTGGGTAGCTAGCCACATTGGATGTACTGCGGAAAACGTTTCTACGCTCTCGCAGGACATCCAGTGTGTACTCCTCAGGTGGCCTAATGCAGCAAAATTGGCAATCGTAAACGTATACTCTCGTCCAGTCAGTGTAGCAAAGGAATCGCCCACTTTGGAAGATCTTTCGTCCTTTCTGGGCTCATTGCCAAGTGATTATAAAATTGTGATGGGTGGAGATTTTAATTGCCACTTTGAACCTCTGGAAGGCCTAAAGGAGGGTGCCCTTACCACTGAAGATGACTTCTGGGGTGTCCCACCATGTTCATCTCCTCATCCCAAATCTTGGTCCCCACTTGCGGTGCAAATCATGTCCCTCACTCTAAACTATGCACTGAGGGCTTGTAACAGTCGCACTCTGTCAGACAGCCCCTCATCGTGTACCTTCAATAGGAAGGGTCATGAATCGAGGCTAGATTACATCTTTGTCGACATTGGCTTATGGTCCATGGTCCAGGACCTGAGAGTATCTCCTAGAACAGATAGCGACCATAATGCACTTTTACTAGATCTGAAACACCCTGCCCCCGCTGCTGAGTCATTATCTACTAATCCCAGTGATGACCCAGGAAATCTGGTCCTCAGTTCTAATAGGCGAAGGGGAAAATGGGGGAAAATAATTAGTACAGAGGAAAATATAAGGAAAATCTTTGACATAGCACTCCCGAAGCTTGTAGAAATAGATGAATTAATTAACCAGCCTAGATTCCCAGATTTTAACGACAAACTGGGACATATCCATGCAAACCTAGTGGGATCACTAGCTGAGGTTTTCTACCCAGTGGCAGCCCCACGACGTAAACAGACCCGAACTTCAACATGGTACAATTCTTCCTGTAAAAAGGCTAAGACAGAGTTAATCGCCTCAATTAAAGCAGGTTTAGACAAGGGCACAGTCGCCAAACTTAGGCGCGAGTACAAGGAAGCCATGGCTCTGGCAAAGACGGAGTGGGATTGGAATCATTGGCAGGATATCTCCTCTGCATTAGAAACCAGGGACTCGAAGAAATTCTGGTCCCTGGTAAATAATGGCACAGGAGAGGTCAAAGCTGCAGTGGAGCCTAACATTGCACCATCTGCCTGGGAAGCCCACTATGGCAAATTGTACCAAGACACTGAACAGCCCGCCTATGAAGTGGCCCCTGATGACATCTCCATCCCTGTAGTTGGTTTGGAATTTACTCTTGGCGAGGTGGTTAGTGCAGTAGAGAGACTGGCAATGGGGAAGGCCCCGGGATTGGATAGATTGCCCGGTGACCTTTTTAGACAATTCCCTGAGATCTGGGGCCCGTACCTCCTTATTCTCTTTAATGCCATCTTGGGAGGTATGGAGATCCCCTGTACTTGGCTGTGAGCTGAGATAGTGCCAATTTATAAAAAGGGCTCTCCTCTTCTCCCAGCCAACTACAGGCCGATCAGCCTCATAGATGTTCCCCAAAAACTCTTCTCTCGTCTCCTCCTGGACCATCTTCTTGATTGGATGGAGGCAAATGAAATCTTGAGTCCTCTTCAGGCTGGCTTCAGAAAAAACACGTCCACCATGGACCAGATCTTCCGCCTCATCCTCCTCTACTGGAAAACAGTGAGGATTGAGGGGGGGGGGGCTATACATGGTGTTCGTGGATCTGAGGTCAGCCTTTGATTTGGTCCCACGTAAAAAATTATGGGAGGTCCTTAGGGAGCTGGGGGTTCCAACTCAACTGATGCACTCCATAATTAGGCTTCATGATGGTAACTATGTGCAGGTCAGGTGCGGGAGGGATGGAGCGCTGTCGTCAAGGTTTCCTGTCCTCAGAGGCGTAAGGCAGGGCTGCGTCCTGACGCCAACCCTGTTTTGCCTCTGTCAACAGCGTTATATCTCACCTTGACAATGTCAAAGACAATGACGCCCCTCTTTTGGCAGGCAGGAGGGTGCCAGCTATTATGTTTGCTGACGACACCCTCCTGCTTTCCAAAACCCCAATGGGGATTCAAAGGATTCTAGATGACTTTGGTCTTTTCTGTAGACAACATGGTCTAGAGATCAACACAGAGAAGACCAAGTTCATGATCTTCAATCCATCCCCTAAAACCAGACCCAATCCCACTCTGGGCTCAGTCAGCCTGGAAAGGGTTACAACCTTTCAGTATCTGGGGGTAACACTACACGAGAGTCTATCCTGGGACCCCCAAATAGCAAGATCCCGGCTAAAGTTGTCCCAACTATCTGGTGCAATCTTGAAGGTTGTAAATACTTCAACCTTCAAACCTATAAGTCCTGCACTAGAAATGTATAAAACGCAAGCCAAAGCGGCCGCATCTTATGGCAGTGAGCTATGGGGGCACAGAGCAGGTGCAGATCTCGCCAGAGTGGAAAACAACTTTCTCAGACGACTTCTGGCCCTTCCACGTGGTACACCTCTGTTTCCCCTGAGACTGGACGTGGGTTTACCCTCTATCGCTGATGAGCAGGAGTCCAAGCCATTAAGATTTTGGCACAGGCTCTGGTCCACTAGCGAGCTTGCACACTATAGGAGTGATCTTACCCATGTAATGGACCTGAACCAGCGAGATAGAATTCCCTGGCTGGCTTTTGTCAAGAAAGAATTGTATCGTTTAAAACTGCCTGAGCTATGGGAGGCCCCAGAACTAGGCTGTCAAAGGCTTTCCCGTAAACGATTAGTCCAAATTCACAAGGAGAAAAGCCTAGATCTCCTCCTGACCGCAACCAACAACGGCACCCTAACGGAACATTTTTTGCAATCCAAAATCTCATATGAATTTGAAGGTTTTATGGATATCATCTTCCCCATTCTAGCCAGAAAACTGTTTATACAGTGGAGACTTGGCACTCTGCCTATTAAAACCTTCACCTGTAAATGGCTACAGCGGGACGACAAAACTTGCCCAGGTTGTAATTCCCATGATGAGGAAGAAACCCATCTTTTCTTTTTTTGTCCTGCATACCATAGACCAAGGAAATACTGGTTGGTCCCCTTATGTAGGAACTTGGGTTTCAAGAGCCATATGTATGCGTACAGAGTATTAAGAACTAGCACTCTCCCTCACATAGTCTTTGCAGTGGCGAAATTTATTATGGCTATGTGGCAGATTAGGAAAAAATTGCTAAATGCACAAATGCCGAAAATATGAATTTGTTCATACAATTATGGATTGTGCCCTCTAATCATGCCGTGAAATGTTTTTCCTAACTATGAACTGTTTTTTTTAATCTTTACCATGTTTGGAACAACCTGGTAATCAATTTTATGTAATTTGTTTTTATAATTGCATTATTTTTTTAACATGGATGTTTAAATGTAATATGCAATTCATCTTTTATGGTCTAAAAGACCAAAATAAAGAATTTTTGGATTGGATTGGATTGGAATTCACTTTTAAATATTTAATATTGTCAGTAAGTGGCGATTTTTTGATTAGAGCTATTTTCAATGGCATTGCAGAACCTGAGCACCTCTGGACAGGTTAAGAAGCTCCAGGCTGTTAAATCTGTTTCCATTGCTACAGCCTGGATCATAGAAGAAGGAGGTAAAGATTTTTTTAAGCAGCTGCCATCTTCACAAACCCACTCAAGTTTACCACTGAGACACAAAGGTTCAGCCCCATATTGAAATTGTGAGAGAACCATGAGAAGAATAGCTGTTAATAGGAGTCTTAAACTTCGCACTCCACATTGTTTACTGAACTTCTTTAGCCCCCTAACTGATGAGAGTCTCCTTGCTTGTAGGTAGTCAATATGTTCTTTCCACTGCAGGTTCCTATCGAACCACATCCCAAGGTATTTATATCTGTTAACTACCTCAATTTCAGGTTTACCCAGATACCATTTGTATTTCCAATTCCCTATTCCAAAAGGAAGTACCTTACCTTGGTTTTATCCATATTAAAGACCCTATTACGACTTTTGGTGGAGTGGTGGTGTGGTGGTGCAAACCACAGCACCACTGAAGGTTGCCTGCCTGCCAGATTATGACTTTTCAGTAGTCTGGCATGTGGGCGGCATGGTGGTCCCATGCCAGTGCCTCTTTTAAATGCTGCGTTGCCTTTGAAATAGACACTGCAATGGAACCACACTACAAGCTTCCTGGACGGCATGGACGTGAAAGTCCATGCCCTGCAGGAACCTATGTGCATGCACACAGGCGGGCACATGTTATGCCCCCCTTGGGATCCACATGTGGTTGAAGCACAGGGGGGCCTTGTAGGGCCCCCTTGATTTCCTCTCCTCCAAGGTTTACATTGAGGAAGAACCTCCATGTAAAACCTGGAGGAGTGCAATCTTGTGATATGCTTGGCAGGACTGCGGTGGTCCCGCCAAGCTTATTGTGTCCTCTGACTGACGTCCCAATGCCAGGGAACGGCGGTTCCCTGGATGAGCCGGAGGTCCCAGGGCAGTCCGACACCGCCACACCACTACGAGTCTGGCGGTCCTCGGATCGCCAGACTCGCGTTAGGGTGCTTTGTGTTAATTTTTTCTTTCTACTGTATTTAAAGCTTCTTCTGCCATCCAATTGCATTTATATCCATATGACTGGAACGTCTCCATATAGAAGGCACGTAACATGGAACCCATTTATTTTAGGACTGAAGCTATTTGCAGTAGCTAAGATCCCTGGTAAATCAGTTAAACAAATTGAAAACAAAAGAGGTACCAACAGGCAGCCTTGCCTTAATTCATTCTTGATTGATACTTTGTGCAACAGAGATCCCTTAGAGTTTAAATCAACTTGAACCCAATTAACTCTTTGAAGTTCCTGTTTGAACAAAAGTAGATCTGTTAATATGTCGCAGTTAACTGATGAGTCCTAAAGTTGATCATGGTCAAATTTAAATGCGTAATGAAAGTCTACGAAACAACAGAATAATCTATATTGTAATTAGATACACTTTTTGTGCAAATTATAGTAAAATAAAGCCGTAGTCGACAGTGGTGTGCCCTTCCTTAAACTGCCATGTTCGATTGGAAAAATGCTTAAATCCTCTGTCTAATCTTTTAGTAAGCTCAAGATAATGTTTGAAAAAATGTTTCCTCCCAAATCATTTCAATTGATCTGTCTATAGTTAAGGGGGGTTGTTGCCTCTCTCTTCTTAAAAATTGTTTTTATTATTGCTCCCTTCCAACTTTCTGGGTATCTTCTAGGAACTCCACAAAGTGGCAAAAAAATGTCTGCGATCGGCAGAGTGTCACCTCGCTCTGTTCACTGATTTTTAGTGCCGGGTGTTTATCCGGGGCTGTAAAATCAGCGTGAACAGCATCACGTGCAGCGCAAGAGGGCACTGCTTCTTTTTGCCTCCTGAGTAGAAGTTCTACTCGAGTGGCAGCTTCCTCACCACGAACGGAAGGTTTTTCAAGGCGAGCGGTAGCGACCATCCGCGACAGCCCCTGTTGAGAAATCTCGCTGGGAAGTGGTCAAGCGTTGGAATTTCCTTGCTCGTGCTTGCCAACTTAGCAGTGGCGAGCGAGGAAAAAACTTGGAGTACGAAAACTCTGCATACTCCGCAAACAGACCAAAGTTCACCACCCAGGCCTAGTATCTTCCTGTTTTTAGAATTTTCTGTAATGTCAAATAGTAGAACCTATTCCACCAATCCACATTTTTTAGTTATACTTGCTGGGAGATTATCAGGACACACTGTTCTCGTACATCTTGGTGCTCCTATGGTCTCTTTTGTGTTTTTCATAGAAAAATGTGCAATTATCTCTTCGCTTGCTTTAAAAAGCCCATCCAATTGGTATGAGTGCCAATTGGAGTAAATTTCCTCCAAATAGACCATCCAAGTTCTGTCTCCTATCAAGCACTGCATATTACCTGGCTCCTTCCCAACCCTTGTTAGACCAAATTCCCAATTTTTTTTTTTAGAATCTTTTATGGCAATTACTTCAAGTATTTGTTTCCAGCTTTTATCATGCGAGACTAGTTTCTTATTAGTTCATAAGTTTTATAACACATTCTTGCTGTACTCAATTGGGCTTTGATCCGGAGGTCATACTTATTACTTAGACTGCTTCCCAATTTCTTTATCTTAAATTTCAATCTCCCATATTCTTCATCAAACCATACATTATTTTCCTTTTGTTATGCCTTTTCCCATCTTTTTTTTATTGTAGGATATTAATTTGGACCTAAGGCAGGAAACCACCTGAATAATAATTTCATTGTACCAATTCAAAAAATCAGTCAGGACCTCATCCTCATGAACCATACTTTGCTATTGTTGGAAATCAGTTGGTAGAACTAAGTTGTTCCCATATATGATAATCGTAAGGCGCTTTGGGATGTCCACTTGCAAGGGAAATACCTTTTCTCTTCTAAGAATCCCATCTGTTAAACACTAAATGTAGGGGATAGTGATCACTTCCTTCCATCTGCAGGACTTCAAACTGCTCCACCATGGTAAAAAACAGAGAGAGGGTTGTAGCCCGCATTGCGACCAGGTTTGCAATGCAAGAAGGTTTCCCTATAATAAAGCTTGCCACCTAAGGGTGGGTTAGGGAAATCTTCCTGTAAAAGGGACACTCCAGCACTCTATTTCTTTATTTTGCCATGAAGACCAAGGGGCCTTGTTGTGTGTTATTCCTAGTCTAGGGGAGCCCATTCCTGCAGGTCTCTAAACCTCCTCAGGCCCTCCCTTGTGTTACTAAAATAACATGCCTGCAAAAACATATAGTATATTGGGTAGCATTGCATACTCTTTATAAAGGTTTTTTAGCAGGTCTATCAGAGGTTACCTGTTCATTTACACTAAATAAGCAACTGTAGGTCAGAAAGCTTAACAGTTTGGAATCTCAAGAGGTCCCAGAATTGTCTAAAATCACTTGCAAATCTGATATTGTAGGAGGATAACATTTCCCTTATATAAAATCAACTTTACAAAGATTCAGCGTATAATTAAAATCACCAGGCAATAAAATCATAGGTAATGGATATTTCTCCATAAAAATTTCTATTTAGCATCATAATCTTTACATTGGGTACATATAAATAAATATTTACAATAATTATATCATTATGATTCATGCAGAGTTATCCAAATGGGCCTTACATGCTATTCTTAACCTGTATCCTGTGCACACTGGTAGAAATCCTAGTAGATATCATGATCAAGATACCTCTGATGTGGACCTAACATTCTTTTTATTGCGCTTTGGTGTAACTGTATGAGCCTATCTTTCAGGGGGCTCTTCACGGCAAGTCTCCTAGAAACATAATATCTCATACCAATATGTTAAATAGTTAATATAGACTTCTAAATTCCTTATATTCCTCAACCCATGCATGTTCCAGGAGAACACTAAGAAGCTGCAGGGTGTTGCGCTGTCCTATTATATATCCCTTAGGTTATAGAAATCCTCTTCTATATCATCCTAAGGACTCAAACTAGCATAATGATTCTCATTAAGGCACCCTTCCAGTACTTTATAAAGTCATCTTGAGGGATTATAACTCTCACTGTACTCTTATTGTCATCATCTAGCTGCCATATACTTTGATTTCCTGCAAATCTTCTATTAGGCAGCGTAACCTTATTTTTCCCTTATCCAGCATGGCATTGGAGAAAAGGTGCATGAGTGGATGTATTATCCAGGATATCTAAGTCCTGCCTTGCTTTTGTAATCTATTCCTCTGTTTTAATTACGTTTGAATAAAGCAAGTTCTTAGTGGCTTTGTTTCCATCTTTACTCCCCACGAAGCTGACTTGCTTTATATCATTAGAAAAACCATTTTCAGGCTGGGACATGTAGACAAAAGCAAAGAGAAACTTTGTTCTATTTAATGGATATATTTTCCTCTTGCCATTTTTATTCATTAGGTATAGGCTCTACGGCGATCCATAAATTCTTATCACCTTGTTCCCTTGCTACAGTATTTGCTGGATCTCTTCTATAATCTAGCTAGCTTCTCTCTCTTGGCTTCCCTGGGATTTACCTTGTTCTTATAGGGGGTATAGAATCTATCTATCTATTATTTTTGGGTTGACCAAATCTGGAAAGATTTTATTGTCAGCCTTTAAAGCACTTATTCCTAGCTGCGTTTAAACTGTTTTTCCTACATTCCTTTGGGGATATCACCATCCCCACCTCCTTAAATATCCTTTTTTGGAGGGTGCGTTCTCCTTTTTCTAATTCACTTTTCCACTCCCCATTATTTACCAAACACATCTCTGATCCCTGCCTCTTTGTAGGTTATGAGTTGTGTGGCCTTCTGCATTTTACCTCTATGAGAAGACATTTTTCAAGTGGCAGGGTTTTTAGCACACTAGACTTTAGGTCAGATGCTGAGTGCTTCATTTAGAATATGGCAGGTGGCCTATCAGCCAGCAGGTCAGCAGAGGGTTTGGCCACCACCCCTTGGTGGAAAATCACCGACCATTTTTAGAGTTCCCTACCAGGCAGTCAGAGATCTCTGTGCCTTAAGTGGAGCTACATAGCTCCATTGAGGGCCCTGAAGTTTTGTCGAGTGGTCACCATGTTTGATTCACCCGTTCAGTGCATTGTTTAGTTTTTCAGTAACACACTCACACATCTGGAGTTTATTACTGAAAAGCAAAAAGTCACTGGCCATGACACACTGGGTGTTATCTCTCAACCTGTGGTTGGCATGACTTTGTTGCCTGTTGTGGGAGCAGAATAAGTGCCGAGCCTCTTGGAACACTGTTGAAAGAAATACAAGAAGCAACTGTCCATGGAAAAAATCATTTTCTGCTTTTTTCTTGCAACAACAATGCATTGCATGCTTCCTGCCCACTCTGAGCCTGTGTGCTATTGCCCACATTGAGTTGGTATGTTACCTGCCTACTCATGAGCCGTTGTGTTTTTCCATTCCATGAAGAACATGTCTCCACTCCCTGGCACTGAGACAATAGGTGGTTAGCCAACGCCTGAGCCTATGTGCTAATTCCCTACTTCTGAACCAGTGTGTCATCTGACTACCTCTGTGTCTATGTCTCTCAAGCCAATCATTGACCCAGTGTGTTACCTCGGCACCCTATGCCTAGCAATCAATTCACTTTTCCAACACCACATGGTATTGAAGCACCCAGAGAAGTTTACTACTACCCCTATCCTGGAGCCTGTAATCCCCCAGCACCTCACTACCTGCTCATACTTAAGCCTGTGTGCTACCTGCACATCCCTGATCTTGTTTATCTGCTCGTTTTTCCATTATGTATATTGTTTGTTCCCAATCTGTTAGTCAAAGACTTGAGAACCAAGAGCAAGAATTGTGTTGTAAATAGAAATCCATAGACCAGAGGGTTCAAACAAGGTTACTTTATTCAGGCTTGGTTCCAGGTAGAGGAGTAGGAGAAGATAAGTAGATAAAGCGTAGCCCCACCAGGAGCAGCCTCCCTGCTGCTCAGCCTGCATTCACCAACTGACACTCCAATCACACACAGGCAACCACACCAGAACACCCTATCCATTAAAAACTCAACTGGGGCACGCACCGCCCCCCACCTCCACTAGCTAGCTGGGGTTCTGACTGCAAACTACCCCACAAGCACACCATAAAAGAGGAAAAGCATGCATGGACAGGCTAATAGAAGAGATAAACTTCGAACAAGTACATAACGATCCCAAAAAATCACCATGAGAATCGCCATCACAGTCTCTTCAGATAGTTCATTTCATTTCATTTCATGCCGATAAGGAAAAGACAGAACACCTCCATTGTTCAAATAAAGTGGTTCACAGTTCAAAGGAACCAGCTGGTGTCGATATCGTAGTTCAAAAGTTTTAACTACTTTGAGGAACTGTGTAACGTTGTCTTCCCTTTCTTGGTCATTTGGCTTTGGATTAGTTGCGCAGGTTGGTGATTTCCAAGAAGAATGCCCCCTTACCTCTGCGACTTGAAACGCATCGCTTGCTGAAGGCCTGCGAGGGACACAAACAATCGAGACCAAAATGCAGCGCCTTTCCACGAGATGTTACTGGCAACGCGGTTGGTAAGAGTCTACACCGCAACGTAGAAGATTGGCAAGATGGCAGCACGCATCCATGACGGCGCGCCAGATGGCTAGTGGCAACAGCGTGCACCAAAACGTCCACCACAGCAAGAAACCAGTAGAGGGTGCACGTGTCACAGGAGACAGCATAGAGGCATCGCAGGTTCGGTAAGGCTGCACGCGTTGAGACTGTGCGCCTGGTGAGGCTCGTCAAATGTTTGAAAGACAGCAGTTCAACTGCCATGGTGCAGTGGGAAACAGCAAAATAAAGTGATGTCACTCACCGGATGCGAATGTGCTCACTAAAGATGCCAGTCAAACACAACAAGTCGTTGCGCCAGTTCCTCTGGAAAAGTTCCTCTGGGAAAGAGACTAGGTTCACAACTGGTGCTGCTTTTCTCAGAGCGGGTCGCTCTTTCAAATTCCTCTGGATGGCGAAAATTCAGAATCCTCAGAATACAATCGACTAGTTTCACTCAACACGCCAGGCTGCCCACATAGTAAAAAGTACAAAGGATGCAGACAGGAGCTGATGTTGAGCTCCGATACTCCAAAGCAGGTTGAAAGCCCAAACTAATGAGAAAACTCAGCAGGGTATATTAGATCTGTTGCGCCCTTTGGAGCTTGTTACTGGGGGGACACATCGAAGACCGTTAAAAGGTACAAGTCTTCAAGGACAGCAGGATGGCAATAGAGTCCTAGTGTAGTAAAATGACACACGTCCAGGCTGTAGGCTGTCCAGATGGTAAAGGACACTGGTGGGGCTGACTAGGGTGTGTCTTCAAAGTTTCAATGTCTTGGTTCCTTAGTTCCTTTGTACAGGGCCTTCCTTACTCAACGCGTAGGTTCTTCAAGATCGTCGTCAAAATGTCGCAAATGGAAGATCCATAGACCAGGTGTACAAACAAGGTTACTTTATTCAGGCTTGGTTCTAGGTAGATGAGTAGGAGAAGATAAGTAGATAAAGCTCAGCCTGCATTCACCATCTGACGCTCCAAACACACACAGGCACCCAAGCATTCTATGAGGTCATCATACATTGCAGCTGAGCAGTAGGGAAGAGACAAGAAGTCGTTTATGACAAATTGCAACTTGGCTTGACCAAGAAACAAGTACACAATTGATCAACTGTTAAAATTAGAGATTTACATTCATCAACTATGTACACCAGATCACAGGGCTGGACTGGAAACCAAAATAACCTCTAAAAAAATGTTCAAGCCAGCCGCACACAGAAAGGGACCATAACTAGAATGATTTATAGGGATTTTCGTGCATATCTTATAGCAGCTCATCCACTTCTAAAATCAGATCTCTAGCCTGCAGCGTATTTCCACATAAATCTCCTAATACTTGCTACACATAACTTAATGATAATCAGAATGCAGAGCATGAATCATATTTACTGGGATATTTTGAAAATGTTCACCCTTCTGAATTCTCCTCTGGGGACTTAACATTATTGAATGCTCCTGTTGATAATGGAAGGGGTAGGTCTTGAACAGAAATCTTCAAAATGAAAAGACTTTGGGTCTAGATGCAAAGCAAGCAGAGTGGTGGAAGTAATCTAACCGCATTGATGAGGTATCTCTCCCTGTACTGCCCCAAGCAATAAAACAGGAAAGAACTGTTTCTTGCTCCTGGATGGACAGCAAAGGTGTTAAGTTTCCTAGTTGGAAAAAGGAGCTATTGAAAGGAGGTTTATATTGCCAATCAGCCAAATCAGCCAAATCAACTGTGATTCTAAATGCTTCAAAATTATTTTATGAACAGGTTCTACAAACTATTACTGGAGTTGATTCATGAAGACCAGCAAGGGTTTGTTAGTATTAGGAGCCATTAAAGAATAGAT